>NW_027526245.1:47959327-48559327 GCF_048455015.1 Haemaphysalis longicornis
TGTGTTGTTAACCCATGTAATTCGGTCCTCGTTCCCATTTCCGGCATATGTGTGTAGACGGTTTTAGATTTCCAAAGCACATGTCATCACATTGAGTGGGTCTGTTACATAGTTCCACGGGAAATTTATCGAGGTTAATTATAAGAGACGCACCCAGGGTTAATCGAGCGGCGGGCTATGGGAAGGAGACGCGCAGCGCGATGGAGAAACGCTTCTCGGTGTGATCATGTTAATACGCTCTGCTGCATAGGACTTGTTGAATAAAGAGAAAGAAGCGCGCCACGAGGCAGGCAGCGGGGGCTCGCTCCACGAGCGCGGCTCTCGCGGCAGTCGTTCGGAGGCATCGCTGATAACCGGACGTCTGGTTTACTGGTTCCCTTTCGCCACACTCTGGTGCCCGAAACCCCCAGCCGTCCGGTCCTGCCGACTCGCGCCATGGAATCGCTTCGTCGCCGCCGGGGAGTTCTTCGCGCCACCGTCACGAAGAAGATGACAGCACTCGACGCGCTCCTGCAGAACCCGGCGGCACCGACTCACGAATTTTAGACGCTGCTGGACATAATTGTCGACAAGCAGCGAACCTTGCACGAGCTGGACAGCCAAATTCAGGCTGCTCTCACAGAAGAGGAATTTGACGCGGACGTGTTGGATGCCATTGACTACGACGAGCGCATCTGCGCCCTTCGCACGCGCGTGCGCTCCGTCACGAGCCCGGCCCCTTCAGCCAGCGCAGCCACAGCCGAGTCTGGTGAGCCTTGCGGGAGCGCACCTTCTCAGCCTCGACCGGGCACCCGTCAGACAACGCAGGGAACCCGCTTCGCCGCACTCCCGAAGCTCCAGATACCGAACTTCTCGGGCGACCGACGCGACTGGCAAGGGTTCTGGGACCAGTTCGAGTCCAGCATCCAGTCGAACACGACTTTGCCGCGCGTCGATAAGTTTAAGTACTTGCTCTCGTACTTGACCGGTCCCACCAAGGACGCGATCGAGGGCATCAGGCTGGCCGAAAACAATTACGACATCGCTGTTAAAATTATTACAAATAGATTTGGACGGAAAGACCTTCTCGTGGACGACCACCTGGACAAATTGCTCGCATTGCAGCCGGTGCAGAATTCGGCCGACACCGACAAATTGCGGGTCCTCTACGACACGGTCACGTTTCGCATAAACGCGTTGGAGGGCCTGGGCGTCTCCCCGGACCAGTACTCCGTCGTGCTCCACACTGTAAACGCAAACTAGCCGGAAATGGAGTTTTTATCAAGTAATGTGCCCTGAAAAGTACCTATAGCAAAAAATGTACTCCCTATGCATGATCTAAAAAAGTGGACGAACCTCCACGGTAGTACCGTTGCCCATCCGGGTAGCAAAAGGGAGGATTTAGAACGACTTAACACCATTTGTGAGATGGCGTTCGGTTCCTTGTATACTACCACGTCCACAATAAACGCCCTATCTGAGGTAATCATCTCAAGCGGGCGGTCGCCATGTTAGTCTTGTGTTGTTTCCGTGTACCAGCACTTCAACCGTGGCCTAATGCTAATTAGAACGAGTAACCAGGACGCGATGGTCGCATGCAGCTACAAAACCGATACCGTACGTATACCCGTATAGATGCTTCACCCAGCGCGATCACAGGCAGACAGCGCGGCCGTGTTGTTTCAAACTGTTTATTTTGGCGATAGGTGTTGTCAAACTCTGCTGCTAACGAAGAGACAGTCCTCGCCGTTGCAAACAATTGCAATGTTCATCTGCTTCGCTTGCTTGCGCATACATAGATGATTTAAATTCTCGTGCCAGCGCGCCAACACACCCGACTGCAGCGACTCAACTTGCCCTGGCGGCACGACTGGCTGCCCGGATGTAAACAACCTCCGTGCTATCAACGCAGCGCGGCCGGTGACTCGGTGCGGCCGGAGCTTCAAGCCTCGGCTTGGGCCGTCGTTTTTTCTTATTTGTGAAGGACTAGTAGTGCCATTTGGTGGAAAGATTTTCATGTGCCCCTGTCACACGAGGAACGGCCGCAAACAGCATTTGGATACGGCGACAGTTGTGGACAGCTCGCTGGTAAGTGGTCTGTCATCAGTCGATGCGTTTGTCAAACGTTTGGATAGGGTTAACAGCGAAGTACCCGGGTACCCGTGCCGCTCACAGCACGTCACGCACGGGCAAAGAAAAAAGCGCACAGCCGTATTATTTTACTTGTTTGTGGGTTTCGGGGTATGCATTGGCATTCTTTTGTAGGCCGGTTTGTATCAGGGCATTCGAGATAAAATCGTTTGTCGCGCGCGGCGTCGTTTCAAAGCAACGTGACGGTTACTTCGTGCTGGCGAAAATCAGCGCAGTCAGACGCAAGCGGGAAGGAAGGTAGAGAGATCGGGAAAGAGGGCGCTAATATATAAAAGAAAGCGTAATGCAAGACGAGAAATTGAACGCAACCAGCCTGCGTTTCTCCGAACTTCAGGACAGAGCCGCACACGGGTACGTTGTCACTAATTCGAGCGTACGACGTCTAAAAGTACCCTATATTTTTTTCATTTTTCAACGTGACCTGAGCCACTTATCTTCTCATTGCCGCGCATGCAGACCTGATTGTGTCCCTGTGTTTGAGCGCACAGCCATCCTTTTCCGACATAAGAACCAGCAAACGCGAGAAATTGTAGAAGCCGGCCACATCAGAAAAGCTGGTTCCGAATGTATCAGTCATCCCTCTATCGCTCTGCTTAATCGAGAAGTCGCATATTTAGACGCACATTGAGCGCTATTTCGGTGCCTCTTCTGGGCATGCGTGTTGGGGGTGGGAGGGGGGTCTTAATCCATGTATGATGCGGTTATCTTTGCTGATTTTTCGCCTTTCGCGCGCCTAAAAGTTCGTTTTGTGGTTTTGTTGTTACGGTTTTTTAGTATATTCGGCTGAGTGCGCCGAGAACTGTGACGCATTGGGGGCGCGGCAATTGGGCGCTTGGGCATTTAAAGCTTTGAATTGCGCAACAATAAACTAGTTGCGAGTCTGCGCTTGTGCCGTCTTCATGTGTTCTTGTCCTCGTTAATTTGCGCGCTGTTTGTTTTTCGAGATGCATCATTACCAACTCCCCCAACTCTCAACCCTTTTACAGATCCTATACTCCGTAAAAATGAGTTGCCTGTCCTTTTAGGTACGGCAAAATTTCCCGCAGCGCATCATTCTGCCAGGGGGCCATATCCTAATGTCAATGCACACACTATGAAAGCAGCTGGCACTTAATGCGTCACATTGTCTGCTGATAAGCATTTTAGCTTCGCCCCTCACATCATCATTCACTTGGAAGAGATGGCGGGATTTTCTTTCATAGCTTGTTGTCACTGCAGTAATTAATAGCAGGATCAGTCCTACCAATCACAGAAACGGTTCGTTTCACGTTGAAAATACTCACAGTAACACACTTTGCACCATACGGAGGAACAATCGGTTGCAGTGATGAGGCATAAGGGTAACTTGTTAAAGGGTCATTGAAGGCAACCAGCAAGTTTATTTCAAACGGAAGTCGGACCTCCGCATAGCCATTTCAGCATTGATTTAGTGCCAAGATGCCTTAAGTGCTCAGAAATCGCTGTTCAAATGCTCATCAAACCTGACGCAAACACGACTGCAGTCGCTGTTTGCATCAGGATAAACCGGAAGCAAGTGAAGCAGTGGTGGTTAATAGCAGTATACAAGCAACTGAATACAACATTACCACGTACCAAGCAGTTTGCTCAGTTTCGGTCAAATCGCTCATGCTTCCCCAAACTCCCCTGTCATTTGCCGTTCGAGATCACTAAATGTTTGTCCATTGGACCCGTGATCAGTATTTACGCTTCACTGAAAAAAAAACATTGGCCTTTTGAGGCCCCGCAATTTTTGGCGTCAAACTATTTTCTCGTGCGTAGCTCGCATGCTCCCTTGGAAAGCGGTACTGCTACCCCAAGTATGGACGAGTAGCACCATCCAGCGGCAGCCAAGAAAGAAGTTGCGCGCGTCAGGCCATTTAAGCCCTTCTGGTGAAACCGTGTTTTTGCTAGTTTCAACCTTATTTAAAAAAAAAAGCCAGGTGTAAGAGGGGTATAATAGTGTTCTCCGCGAGCTAATCTGTCAACCTAGAGAGACTTGCATTTTAACTTCACTGTCATTTAAAGTTGTGCTCGAGTATATTGTGCGAAGTAATATCTTTTTTATTGCTGCAAAAGCCACGATGGTTAATGTACTGGCACTTGGTTTTATGAAGCATTTGCATTCCTAATTTAAGTACTGAAATTGGCAGGGAACCTGGCCTAACAATTTTATTACTGTACCAAATTATTAAGTTCATTTACCCATAGTGTCCGTTTTGAATTTTACATTTGGGGTATTTTTTATTTCTTTTTTGCTTTTTCAGGCAGATGTTCCTTTGACTCCCTGCCTGTATTCCGTGAACGGGGAAGTTAGCCTCCGAATCGATAACCAGAGTGTCTTGACTGCATCATCTTTACTGGGAGGTCTGTGTAGTCCGTTTGCATCGTTCTGGGTTTTCAACATTCAATATTCCAAGAAGGCACACAGAGCTCTAATGTTTGTGGAACATGCCTTTTTGGACCATGCAGCACCAAACCACGTGTGAACGATTTAAAACTAATTAACTTTTATCGCATCAATATCCCTCACTAATATTTGATTTGTTTTCAATCCTGTAATCATTGGATAGCAGTCTAAAAGAATTGCGTATTATGATTCCGACTTTTTCTTTTGTCTTTTTTTACTGAACAGGGGATATTTGATGGGCCCTTCTGTATGGTGATAAACAAGCTATCTTTTAGTGAAGCAATAATATTAACAAACTAATTTAACTTGAAACAATTATCTAAATAATGTTGGCAACAGGTTCCAAATGAATCAACTAAAAATTATCCGAAAAACACGAATTACATGGCTTTTTTTGCTCACTCTAAAGAAGCTGCCGCGATACCACCCATTCTGTTCTATATCCTTGCAATTAACCCCTCATACTCGGTCACTTTTCTTGGCGCATTTGTGTCTTTATCAAAACGCACTGGTATTTTCCCCAGCATATTTCTCTTTCTTTACTTATTTATCCAAAGCCATCTCATTGCTGTCTGTCTCCTACATCATTTATCTCTTGTGCCTTTACCATCTACAAAATGCTCGTTACCTTTCAATGTCAAATTGTTACACAGCTCTCGCTCATTTCACCACCAATTGAAAAATTTTTTTGTTGTTTTAAACCACTGAACCATTTTTTTTCACTTTGTGTACTGAGTACTTATGCATACTGATAAGTACTCACGCGTTCTCAATCGTCTAGTATTATATAATGATGTCACTTACCATGCCGTTGTGTTTGTGCCTATATGTTTTTCGCATATTTCCAGTTCTCGTAGTAATATTGTTTCTACAGTTTGTTCAACTAGCACACAGCTCGCTCATTTCACGACCAACTGAAATGCTTTTGTTGTTGTGATAAACCACTGCAACCATTTTTTTCACTTTGTGTACTGAGTACAGATGCGTACTGATAAGTTCTGATAATTACTGACGCGTTCTCGATCCGCTAGTATTATATAATGATTTCACGTACCATGCGGTTGTGTTTGCGCCTATCTTTGTTTTTCGCGTATTTCCAGTTCTTGTAGTAATATTAATTCTACGGTTTGTGCAACTAGCATTGTATTGTTGTCTTCCATTTCTAACTGGCGTGTTATTTAGCAATGTTATTTGTGCTTTCTTATAGGAGGTCACCCTAAGTTTTTATTTCGGAACGTCTTTGTGTACACCATGTACCATGTAAACTTGTATGCGAAAGTTCGTTTGAAATAAACCTAAAACCGAGAAAAACCGTGTGAAATCAGCACTCCCGCAGGGAACTAGAAACTCTCTCTTGTGGCCTTGAAAAAACTCCTTACGGAAGGCCTACAGAACCGCCCCAACTTTCGCAAAACTCCATTCAAAAGAAATATACAGTTCCCTTGAACCTCCTAAAAACTCCCCTCGCGAGGCCTACAAAACGTAAAACTCCATGCAAAAGAAGTAAATGCTTCCCTCGAACGTCCTAAAAACGCCCCTAAAATACCATAAGTACTTCCCAAGGGAGACATAATAGGCTCCTATTCAACCGCCTAAAAAGTCCATAAACATCACTTAAAAACGCCTTCAGGAAGTAAAGAATACTCCATTTTAATCTCCTTAAATTCTCCCATACATTTCTTAACACTCCCTAACTACCTCCTTTCTATCACCTAAAAACGCCCTGTTTTGAGGAGGTAAAGAAAACCTCCCTGTTCCATGTAGTAAAAAAACTCCTACAAAGAGGATCACTAGAGGACAGGCGAAAAAGAACCTCTAGGGAGTATATGGGAGGAAAAAAAGTTTAGAGTGCATCGCGTACTGCTGCGGACCTTGCCGCACGACCTGGGCCTCCTGTACCGGCAAAGGCTGAAGGAGGAGCACCAGGACGCATCCGAGGTGTCCGCGTCCCCTTCCGCCAGATCCAAGGAAATCAAGGTGATCCTGGACTTTCTCCGCGTCCAGGTAGAGATCCGAGAGGAGAGCGCGTCCGATTGTTCGGTTGCCTCCACGCGCCGCGGCCAGGGGAGACAGCAGTCTTCGCCTCCGCGCATCGATCCGCCAACTGCGATGAGTCTCGGTACCCAATCGCCGTCTTCGGGGCTGCACGGGTGTGAAATTTGCAACGCTCGGGACCATGACATCGTCTACTGCAGAGCGCCAATGTCGCCCGAGGAGAAACGGAGCGTCTGCAGGCAAGCAAGTGCTGCTTCAGATGCGGCAAGGGCAATCACTTAGCAAAGCAGTGCAGGTCAGCAAACAGTCTGGTATGCGGTCTTTGTTCACGCCGGCACCTTACGACGCTGTGCGATATTCAACGCCCGGCTGGAAGGTTCGAACCCCCCAGCAGAAGACCAGATCCCAGACCCAGCGACAGGGCGACAATCGGCACAGCCAACGCAGTGACGTCCGCTTCGACCAGTGCTGCAGGACTTACGCCAGTCCTTCTGCAGACAGGCCATGCATGGGGCATCGGCACAAGCCGCCAGCTGCTCGTCCGCTTTTTGTTGGATTCAGGCAGTCAGCAGACCTTCATCCGACGCGATGTGTCCCGCGCACTCGATTGTCCCATCGACGGGGCGAACGTCTTACCATTGCTACTTTCGGAAACAATCGCACAAGCGCACCTGTTTCGTGCAACCGGGTCTCCTTGACGCTTAAAAGTCAGCACGATGGCCAGCGCATCACAATCGAGGCCCTAGAAGTCCCCAATATCTGTAACGTCACAAGCCCGCCCATCAGCGAAGAGATTCTCACTTCGATGGCCGCTAAGTGTCAAGTTGCGGCTGATGCCCGGCTTTCGGCCACGTTTCAGGAGCATCAGATAAGCGTGCTGATCGGGTCGGACGCATATTGGAAGGTGGCCACGGGACGAATTTCTCGGATTTCTCCCTCGCTAACAGCCGTGGAAACAGTTCTGGGCTGGACTGTGCAAGGTGCCCAACTTGAAAGCCCAAGTCCTTCGACCGCGCACTCCAGCGCGCTGTTTTTGTCGCTCGGGGAAGCGCCCCCTGAAGACGCCGCCGCTGACGTTGAATTGTCGTTCATGTGGCGCCTGGAAGCAATCGGCATTCAGGGATATATGAAAACTCAGGATTCAATGACCCCGCCATCCTGCAGTTTGAGCATGGAATCCGCAAAGCAAGCGACCGCTATGAAGTGCCCCTTCTAATTCGAGAGCCAGGGCTCGATGTCTCCGATAACAATTATCGGCTTGCAGAGCAGAGACTCTGTATGCAGCTCAAACGCTTCCGCGGTCAGCCAGATTTACTAAGGCAATATGACAAGACCATCCACGCATATTTTGATGAAGGTCATGCGGAACGAGTGACCTGCGACAAAGAGGATGGGAAACCGAACACCTACTATAAGCCACACCATGGTGTCGTGCGTCGTGATGCTGTGACAACCAAGCTTCGAGTTGTTTTCGACGCGTCGTCCCATGTTCCCTGCCATCCATCCTTGAACAGCGTGCTACTGAAAGCCCAAAGTTAGACGCAAACTTACTGAAGTTGCTGGTTGAGTTCCTGTGCCATCACGTCGTTCTCGTGGCAGACATAAAGAAAGTGTACCTGCAGATGGTTATTCGCGAGGAAGATCGGGAAGCTTTAAGGTTCCTCTGGGTGGAGCACCTTCTGAATGAAGAAGACCCTCTTCCTCAGATAGTCCACTGGCGCATGACAAGAGGGCCATTCGGAGCCACGTCTAGCCCATTCCTACTCGCCGCAACACTTCGTCACCACCTAAAAGAATGTAAAGAGCAGTTCCCAGACACGGTCGCCAAGCTGGTCGACGCGTTTTACGTGGACGACCTTGTCGTCGGGGTTGACAAGGTCGAGCAAGCCAAGCCTATCTACGCCGAGTCGAGGTCCATTTTGGCGGGTGCTGGTATGGAACTGAGGAAATATGCCTCCAACCTTTCGTCCCTGCGAAGCCAATTTCTTGAAGACAACGTGGCTTTCGAAACGGAAGGAGGGGACCCTTGTAACATGAAGGTGCTCGGTATGCAGTGGGACCGCTCAGACGACAGTGTCGTGCTAAGTGCGGACAATGTCGCCACCTTTGTATCCACAAAGCCAGTGACAAAGAGGACAATGTTCCACTCGTTCGCGCGGCACTACGACCCTCTAGGATTTCTGGCCCCTTTCACCGTTCGAGCTATGATCATTTTTCAAGACTTATGGAAACTGCAGCATCCGTGGGATTCACCACTGCCGACGGCTCAACTCAATGCGTGGAACAGCTGGTGCAGCGAGCTCAGCGGCCTAAGACGCATTTGCTTGCCACGGCATGCCTTCACGATGAAGTACACGGAACACGACACTCGAGAGCTCCACGTGTTCGCTGACGCAAGCCTGAGAGCCTATGGTACTACAGTCGACGTCCGGTCGTTATCATGGGAAACCGGAAGATGGGAATTGAACCTGCTGCTCAGCAAAGGCCGCATTGCACCGATCAAAACCACCTCTCTCTCACGCCTTGAGCTCCTGGCCTGTTTGATAGCTGCCCGACTATTTGATTTCCTGAAACGGCTACCGTGCGTGTCAGAAGTTCGGTCTTTCTTCTGGACCGATTCAAAAATCGCCCTCCATTGGATTGCGGGGGAACCGAGCCGATGGCCGCCATTCGTGAGAAATCGCGTGTCCGAGATACAACGTCTGACGCAAGGCCAAGGGACGTGGGCTCATTGTCGCAGCAAGGATAACCCAGCCGATTTGATAACTCGAGGCCTTTCCGCATCCGCTGTTGCAGTCACAGAAATGTGGGGGCATGGCCCACATTGGCTCGCACTGTAATCTCAGGATAGGCCAACGGACAGAGAAAGACTTGCGGACGTCGGTGAGCCGCCATTTCTACAGACAGCTTCATGCGCGCTAGTAACAACGCCAGCTGAGCCGTTGCTAACTATCAAGTCGTACAGTCGGTACTCCAGGCTTCTTCGGGTAACTGCCTGGATACATCGCTTCTTCGAAAATACGCGAAAGTTAACGCATTCAGCAAGGGGACCACTGACGAGCGATGAAGTTCTAAAGGCGGAACGCTACTGGCTCAGGTTCGTACAAAACGAAGCTTTTCCGGAGGATATACGAGCGTTGTCACGTGGTCAGCGTGCCGGAACTGCAACTCGCCTCATTTTACTACGGCCGTTTTTGGACGACGATGGAATCCTGCGTGTCGGTGGACGCCTACAGCAGTTAGGATCCTCGGTTGACACCCGTCACCCCGTCATCATGCCGGGCCGTCACGACTTTTCCCGGCTACTAATCATCGCAACCCACCAGCGCCTGTTGCACGCGGGTGTTGACAGCACTCTCACAAAACTGAGAGACCGATTTTGGATTATCAAGGGTCGTCAAGTGGTGAAGACAGTGCTGCACGGATGCTTGCTTTGTCGTCGACACAAACTCACACCAGAAACAGCTCCAGTTGCGCCTCTACCCCGAGATCGTATCACTGAATCCAGTCCGTTCGACGTTGTCGGTGTAGACTTCTGTGGACAACTGTTCTGTCGCACGAAGAATCCTGCGCAAACAAAGGCCTACGTCGCCGTTTTCTCCTGTGGTGTTCCACGAGCCGTCCACCTTGAGCTTACACATCAGATGACGTCATCGAGTTTCTTGTCTGCTTTCAGGCGGTTTATCGCTAGACGCGGTATTCCATCGACAATTTACTCGGATAACGCCTTAGCCTTCCACCACTGCGCACGCTCTCTCCGTTCGGCTCCGGAATACCCCGTCCTTGATTTTTGCAGCGGCCGCAACATTTCCTGGAAATTTAACGTCGAAAGAGCTCCGTAGTGCGGTGGTTGGTGGGAATGCTTAATTCAGCTCACCAAGGAGACATTACGGCGAATCCTCGGCCGCAGTTGTCTGACTACTGAAGAGCTGCAGACGACGCTTTGCGAAGTCGAGGCAGTGATTAACAGCCGGCCCCTTACGTATCTCTCGGCAGACGCGGCTGAGCCATACCCGCTGAATCCAGCGCACTTCTGGCTGGGAAAAAGCAACACGTGCCTGCCTCAGCAACTCGGCCTTCCAGAACCGCTGTCCACGGACAGCGAGCTCCGCAGACGAGCTCGGCACCGTCAAATCGTAACGGAGCGTCTTTGGCGACGATGGAAACGAGAGTACCTCCTGTTGCTCCGATCCACTCAAGAGGCATCAGCGCAGCTTCTCTCCAGGCTCCATTTGGGGGACGTAGTGCTCGTACAGGACAATTCGCCACCGGCCTTCTGGCAACTTGGCCGCATTCTTCAACTATTTCCCGGACGCGACGGAGTTGTGCGCTCGTGTTCCCTACGCCTGTCACCGGGACGGGAAATACGTCGTCCAGTGCAGCGGCTGTGATTTTTTGAAGCCAACCCCTGATCAACTTGGGGCCGCGGGAGTATGTTGAATAAAGAGAAAGAAGCGCGCCACGAGGCAGGCAGCGGGGGCTCGCTCCACGAGCGCGGCTCTCGCGGCAGTCGTTCGGAGGCATCGCTGATAACCGGACGTCTGGTTAACTGGTTCCCTTTCGCTACAGGACTTGCGCGAGGTAATAACGGCAAATGAAGAATTCCAGGCCTGTCAACAATACCACAAATATTAGCGAAAATAGCAAACGTTGACCCTTACGTGTTATGAACATGTATATGTTTAGCAGACACGAAAAACGCAATATTTGCTGCTGGTCACAACTACATGTTAAATACTATCTCTACAGCTAAGCGTCTTGAAGTTAGTTTTTCACTCGGTACATAAATGCATCGTTCACCGAAGCTATGATAATGCTGCCGCTGCTGTAAGACGCGGATGCAGCTCCCCGTACGGATCGTCCAGCAAAGCTAAATGGAGGAGTTGAGTTTAAGCAACACCGAACTTGTTTTCACCTACGCAGAAAAATACGGTCTGTTTTCCTATTCTGACACTTTTGCACGTGACCACTTTCAACTGTGATATCTACAGCGCTTAACGTATTCAGGTAACATCAAGGATATACTTATTTTAGGCTCTCTTTGTGCGGAAACAAACGAATCGTTTGTTCACCCAGCCAGCCGCCTCCATTTGGAGACGGGATGAGGGTTTTTTTACGAGAAATAAACTTTGGTTGTGAGGCACTACTTAGTACCGAAACAAACAATAGACCCTAGCGTAAGCAAAGCACGAATCGCATACACGATCGCTTGCACGGATACAAATTCAGACACCAGTTGCAATGATTCGTAACTTGGTGCACATTACTCGATGCTTTCCACTTCAATGCACATATTCTAACAAAACTGTTTTCGCACTGCGCGGCCTAGTTCTAACGTAGTGGATTTCTTTGGGCACTGCTATAGGAGTCGGGTCTTCTATCCCGGCCGAGGCTGGTTTTTTTAAGGTGCGGAGTACGTTAGGACCGCACAATGACCGTCCGCGTCCGTGCGCATAGCATTTACAATCGCAATAAATCACACAGGCACCGGCAGGATTCGAGCCCGTGTCTGGCAGACTAGACAGAGTTAGCGTCAGTCGTCTTACCCAGTGGGCTACGACCGTGAGTTAGTACCCGAAAGTCAAACGCCTTACCCCCTCGCCTGTAACGGTGTGGGGTACCTTAGGTCATCCCAATGTCGTCTGCGTCCTTCCGCGCGCACACCACCATCAAGCGAAATTCGATTTGAGCCGTAAGTTGCAGTTTCATTTAAGAAATAATCAAGGTGCATCTCACCGCTCAAATCAAACGACGGTCGGTACGCAGATGGAATGTTACTCGGGGCGCAACTTGGATCTCATTCCGAGTCCCTGTACTCTGAACCCTCGCCATCATTCACGGAGTGGAGATGCTGCCATTTTTATTTTTGCGTCACCATTGCAGCAGTGAGTCCTTGGAGAGCACAAGAAAGGACCAACCGGGTGGGGGACTAACCGTTTGCGCGCACGCATTTAGGGTATATTGACTGTGGAAAAGTCCGTTGTTCCTTACGAAGACACACTTTTAGCCCTTTTTGCTTAAGAGTTCCCTAGTTGCCTATCCTCCTTCACTGTTGTGATGATTGTGTCAATGGAAAATGGGCTGCCTACAAAGAATCTTTTTACAGCTATGTGACAGCTCTAAAAAATCCTAAAGAAAATTTCATGTCGAATGTATCACCTTCCATGCTAACATCAAATGTGAAACAATTTTGGCGCACTATTAACCCGACATCTAATAATTCCATCTCTCTCGTAGATATGTCTGGTGATTATATTTCCGAAAGTGAATGTGCTGGTATCCTAATGAAACATTTTTGAACAATGTTTCGCATAAATCCAACAGCAATTTGCCACACCTACCCTACTATGTCCCAATTATGTCGAATTATGTCCCAATGCCACCAGTGACCGTGGACGCTCCTGGTATTGCCGCTCTAATAAACAATTTGAAGTTTCATTCTTCACCGGGTTATGACAGTGTTGACGCTAAAGTTTTGAAAAATAGAACTGTAATTAGCTCAATCATCTTGGCAAGAATTTTTCAGCAATTACTCGATCAATCTACGCTACCTCTTGAATGGACAATCGGGAAGGTGGTTCCTATCTATAAATCCGGAAATAAATGTTCTCCTACTAACTATCGCCGCATTTCTCTTACTAGCACCTGTTGCAAGCTTCTAGAACATGTATTATTCACAAATCTTGTAAATTTCCTTCAATCAAACTCATTTTTCACTCCTGCGCAACACGGGTTTCGTAAAACATACTCCTGCGAAACACAGCTCGTAACCTTCACTGAAAAACTGCGCACTATCATGGACAGTTCGTCTCAAGCAGACTGCATTTATTTAGATTTTTCTAAAGCATTTGATAAGGTCTGTCATCAATTTCTACTTCACAAGCTAACTAAAATCAATCTTGATAAAAACGTGCTACAATGGATTGAATCATTCCTTACCCGCCGCACCCAATTTGTTCATGCTGGCTGTAACTCTTCTTTCAGCGAAGTACGCTCTGGGGTCCCACAAGGATCCGTCCTTGGGTCCCTTCTATTTCCTATCTATATTATTGACCTCCCCTCGAAATTGTGCTCTAATATTCATTTGTTTGCAGACGACTGTGTGATATTTCGTACGATTAATAGTAGTGATGACACTAGAATCCTTCAGTCTGATCTAACCACTGTTTCTAACTGGTACGAAACTTGGCTGATGGAATTAAACATTAACAAATGTAAGGTTATGCATAGATCCCGCAACCCTAGGCATCAGTCAACTTGCTACCTAAACAACATAGCTTTAAAACTAGTTACATCATATAAGTACCTTGGAGTGCACATTACAACTAACCTCAGCTGGTCTACACATATTGAACATTTCATCAACAACGCTAACAGCATGTTAGGGTATTTACGCCGCAATTTTTCTAGAGCCCCATCGTCACTAAAATTATCGCTTCACAAATCCTTAATACGCCCCAGGTTAGAATACGCAGCATCAGAATAGGATCCAAGAAATGAAAATCTAATCGCTTCTCTCGAGCTTGTTCAAAATAATTCCGTTCGCTTTATCCTATCGAACTATAACCGGATTGCCAGCATATCACCAATGAAACGCAGCCTTTCCCTTCCCTCTTTATCATCACGCAGGAAACTTTTTCGGCTAACCATGCTGCAAAAAATATATCATCATTCCACCCTGCGCAACTAACTCTTACCCCAACCACTATACATTTCCCATCGCATTGATCACCGTCACAAGGTTGGCATTAACTATTGTCATACAAAATCTGCGACTCAGTCATTCTTGCGCCGTTCATCCCGGGAATGGAACCACCTTCCCGCTGAAATTGCCTGTATCACTGATAAAGAATTGTTGCGAGCTGCCCTAGCCAATATCGTATATGCAGAAATATCTGATGTTTAATCTCTGTTTATGTGACCCTACTGTTGTGATAATACTAATTTTGTTTTGTCTTTTCTTTTCTTTTTTATGCACACCACGTTTTTGTAACCATGTTACCTCATTTTATGGCTCTTGTTTGTATCACTCCCCTCTGTAATGCCTCTGGCCCTGATGGTATAATAAATAAATAAAATAAATAAATGCAGGTAATGCAGACGAATATCGCAAAACGTGCTTTGAAGGTGTCGTGGTGCCTGTGTGATGATACGAGAAGGTCACGGCAAACGCAGCTTAACAGGATGTGCAAAAATGGCCATGTATCTGCTCCTTTTGTTGCAAATGTCGACAAACGACAATAGTCGACTGCCAACCTGGCCTAGTAAATTCCTACCTTCTCTTTTCCGCTAACCTCGCATGCCGTTGCCCAAGATAACACAAAAGAAGTTTGCCGCGTTCCACTGCTCGATGTCGCGTGCCCCGATGGCAGTGCTGCCGTATGGCGGAGACGCCTGTGAATCTAGGCATCCTACTACAACGTTTACAGAACCACGTTTCCCTTCTCCAAGACCGTTCCAAACGGAACGTGGAACCTATCTAGTGGAACCTTTCGTTGCTGTTGCCGCATAATTTTTTCAATACCGCCAGGAGCGCGGTGACCACCAGGCGACTGTTTTCCGCAGTTTATGTAGTATTTCATTGGTAGTAGTAAAAAACAAGCATCCATAATTTTTTCATAAAGGAACACTGCAAATACCACCTATTTTTTTCTTTTCTTCTTTATGTAGTCTTTTTGTTCAACAGTGTTCAACAGCAATTTTGTTCAACAGCAATTTTGGATGTTGGTAACACTCATATCAAGCTCAAACCATACATTTATGATAGACCACGAATGCGTTAATGACGACTGTAATTTGTTCTGAGTTCAACGAATATTTCACGTCTGTATTCACGAAGGTTGACGGTAATTTGCCTGTATTCGTTTTTGTATTCGTTTTGCCTTATTTGTATTATTCTCTAGGTTTTTGAGTGAATGTGAGTTGCCGGATGACTGGAGAACAGCCATAATCAAGCCGATACACAAAAAAGGAGACAAGTCACGTTTTTCAAATTATCGCCCAACTTCAATTCTAACCAGTTCATGCAAAATTTTAGAACACATAATACATAAGCACATTTCCAATTTTGTTGAAGAGCATAACGTCCGCACAAAATTTCAGCATGGCTTACGGCGCTGTGATTCTACCTGTACGGAGTTAGTTGAAACTCTTCATGACTTTGCTAGTTCAATTAATGATGGAATTCAAAGTGATGTTATTTTTATTGATTTTAAAAAAGCTTTTGATACAGTTTCTCACAATAAACATTTGCACAAATTAGACACCATATTAAAAAACGACAAACTGGTCGCATGGATTGCAGCATACCTATCTAACCGCCAACAATTTGTTTGTTTCAATCGTACGTCATCCAGATATGTTCGTGTTGATTCTGGCGTTCTCCAGGGATCGGTGCTTGGTCCCTTATTGTTTTAATGATTTTTATAAATGACATTGTAACCGGACTGTCAGTTGGTGTCAAACTGTACACCGACGATTGTATATTATACAACAACATTATGTGTTTTCAGGATCAGACTAGGCTGAATCGCGAGTTTGAAAAACTTGTGGATTGGTGTCGGCAGTGGCAAATGAGCATTAATTTTGATAAAACCGTTTTTATGAAAATAACACACAAGAAAGCCCCTTTTTCACGCATCTACACTGCTGGCAATATTAGGCTGACAGAAGTGAACCAATATAAGTACCTGGGCTTGTGGATTTCGAACGATCTTAACTGGAATAAGCATATCGATACTGTCTCGGCTAATGCTTTTCGAAAACTCTTCTTTTTAAGACGTGCCTTAAAATATTCAACCCCCTCTATGTGCCTCCTAGCTTACAACGCAATTATTTGTCCCATAGCTCCTGTCTTAAGTAACATTTTTCTTGCCGCTGTAGACAGAGAGGTGCAAAGTGCCTTGCGGGGGGTGGTTGAAGTGGTCTTTCGTTTTGTTGATGACTATTTGGTGTTTCTGCCGGGGACCATGGTTAGCCAACGTGGTATGGATGTGCTAAAGGTTTTCACTGAAAACGGAGGAGGTCTACAGTTCACCCTAGAATTACCTAGCAATGATGAACTCCAGTTTCTTGACTTACGGCTTCGCTTTAAGTCAGATCATGTGTGTTTCCTGTATAAGCCAAGGTCAAAGAAACCACTGTTGAATTACAATTCAGGACACTCGAAGCTCATAAAGAACGGAATAGCCTTATCCTGCTTACGGGCGTCATTGACACGTTCCTGTTCTGATTCAGTCTGTGAGGTGTTTCATGGTCAGGTTTCTAGGCTTAAAGAGGCAGGTTTTCCTTGTACTACACTCACGATGACAGCAGATAAACTGGTAAGGCGGCTAAAAAAGCAGGGAGGTGAGGGAGAGGCTGGGTCCTCAAGGGAAAGGAGCAAAAAGTTTGCTGTTTTGCCCTACGTACATAGGATGTCGCACGGGCTGAAAAAGGTAGCAGCACGGTTTGGGGTGGACGTAGTGTTTCCTTCCCCGGTTAAATTAAATAGCGTTTGTCCGGCCGTCCAGCGGCGTGCTGAAGATGAGCTGCGAAAGAAGAAAAGTGCGTGTGTAGTAAATCATGTATCACCCTTTGTACCGTGCTCTGTGGCTGTTGTTTACAAGATTCCTTTATCTTGCGGAAAAGTGTATGTTGGTCAAACAGGTCGCTGCTTAAACGTTCGATTATTAGAGCATCGCAACAAGCTTAAAAAAGATGATTACGCACGTCTGGCCGAACATTGCCGCACGTGTGAGCACCGATGCTATCCGCTTTTCCGCGAGACAAATATCCTGTTTAAGCATAAAGACAGGCGTACTAGAGAAATGATGGAATCATACTACATCAGAAAGTGGGGGGGAGATTGTATCAGTGAGACATCAGTTGTCCTGCACGAAAAAGAATTTGGTTATTTGGAGCGGTCGTCGCGATAAGGTGTTCCTGTGTTAAAAAATGTGCGTTGTCAACAGTAAAGTGTTTTGGTCTTGATAGTATGTCAGTGGCTGGTGTGGGCACGTGGCGTGGTGGGGGAAGAGGATTTTGTGCACGTATAAGTAGTTACGTCTTTTCCAATAAATCGAGTTGAAAGTCAGCGCTAGTCCTGTCCACTTCTTTCTTTTTGTGTCCCTGTTAGTTCGCGCTGTTCCCCAAGATGCAAGTACACCAACTCGCCCAACTCGCCACCCTGCGGCTGTTATACTATCTTTCGTGAAATATATTGAGGTGGTTGTTAAGAGCGCAATTCCTTAGAAAACTCCTGGTATCCTTTCAATTCTCCGACCTGCCTGGGTATTTTTTTGCCCTTAAAACATCATACAATGTCAGACGTAGGTTGCGTTTGTTGGACCCTATACGGCGCCTCCAACAGGCACTTTTTGTGTTGGAGAATTAACTGATACGCCTACTCAAGTGTGTGAATGGACGAAGTATTCAGTTTCTGCCGAATAAAAAACAATAGAACTGCGGCAAGTGATTGTTCACCTGAATGCAATTGGGAATGAATTAGGCTGCCCATTCCTCAACACCGGCTAGCAGAAATAATAAATATTATAACCTTAAGAAAGACAATGTACACAGTACGATTGTTTTTCTCTCACTAGGAATTTTAGAAATTTGGAGTATTTCTTGCCTAAAAATGTTTTACAAGGTCAGTTCCAAGAGTATCTGTTCCGGTTTGGTGTCGGTGATTAACGAAAACGCGTGCCTCTTTTCATAGTTTTATTGCAGCTGGCTATGCAGAACCCTTCCGTATAATCACCGAGGCCGCCATCAGGGAGTCCTCAACCGACAAGCTACAGAAGTCATGCGGTATTGGCATGTCTTTCCATAGACTATGCACCGATAAACCTGAACAGCATGTGGATACAGGTTGACCACACACCATCCCCGTCAAAATCAACCCAGCTTCACCAGGGCGACCTAAATTAACCTTTGCTACCACTTGTAGAATTTTGGAAATTCACTGATCGTGACGATAAGCTCACACTACGGTTGTGGTAATGCATATTTTGTGTCGTGTAACACGTTCCAGCAAGTGTATTAGGCGCAGTATAATGAAAATTTTTATGTTTAGCTTTTGGGCTTGTTCATGTGTCTTAGGAAGTTTGTTGTTTGTGCCAAATATTGGCCATTGTCTTTACATGGTTGTAATATATTGCTCAGTTTTGTTGTTTTTTGCTTGGCGTGCCGTTCGAAGAGTGCGTTCATAGTTCTCTTTTCTCAAACCCTTCTGCACCAGCGAGTCTGTTTATGCTTGCTTGACGACACAAGTGAAAAAGTAAGGAAGGCAAGGACAAGTTCTTTGTCTCAGGTAAAATAACAACTTTGATACTTACCCGCAATGTCGCAGATAATATTAGGTTGTAGTTGCGGGCAAGGAGAGAAAAGCATTCATATTGTTGGCGTACTAGAAACATGCGCAATATTTCAAAAATTGCGAGAAAAGCTATCGTACTTCGCCGCCCTATAACAATGCTGCTGCTCGTTTTCTCATGAGCTCAATAAATGTGTTGTCTGGATCCTACAGGCTATCTGCTTTACAGCTCTAACTGTAGCGGTTGGCTGAGCTTTCTTTCTCCTTAGCAGACAATCCGCACAACCCAAAACAAAAAACCTAGACGCAATCTGCGTTGTGGCGAAGCGGTCGCAAAGAAATATTGTGGCCTCTTCCATAATACAAAGCACAGAGGTCATGTCTTCGTGTAATTTTGCACCTGTTAGTCACGCTCCGTGTGCCTTTCGTCCTCTCGCATGATTAAAGAGACACTGTTGACAAAACCGAAGTATGTAAAATATATAGAAGGGCATCCGCACAAAAAAAATTACAGTCTCCTCTGTGTATGTACATCTTACGTAATCAGCTAATGATAATAAGATGAAGCTGTCAGTCGGTCAGCCAAGATGACGTCAACGGCGACTGAGCGGATGTGCCGAGAGTCACATGACGAACAACAGAACGAGAACCGCGCCACCAGGCTCTAAAAAACACAAAATATTTCTTTTCACATTCAGTTTCATAAGTGATAAACAAATATGGATGTACAGCCAACGATCGCAAGCTGCCAACCCACGGCGCCCGTGGCGGTTGCGTTGCGTATAGCAGGTTCGTCGAGATAACATCTCTGCTATCTCATAGTATACATCACAGCGGCAAGTAGCGAATCGGCCATCTATGCGTCCGCTCTTCTGTGGACAGTAATTTGCACCTGATAAAACAAGTGTTTTGGCCCCTCACGTAGCGCTGTCCGCCCGAACGAAGTTTTACCGCCAGGCTTTCCGCCGAAGCTGTGTGAGTTTTTTAGTCAAGTTCACTCTGCGATGAAATAAGAAGGCATGCTCGTGCGGGTGGAACTGTGCTGAATATGTTGGAATTATCACCAGCGACGATTCAATCCCGCACCACATATGAAGAGTCTGCCCGAGTTATTTTTTAATAACCTTCTCGGCTTGTTGCGCAGCCAAGTGACTTGTTCGCCCCAAAAAATCCAAGAAGATAGTGCTACCCTTCCGACATACCCGAGGCAATCGATCAACGGTTAATTTTGAGCTTCGGTCTCAAAGCGAATGCCGTGACGACGGGTTCTTTGAAACCATTTCTTGATTGTCTTGAAGTTCAATAAAGTGTGTCCGTCAAAGAGGGTCTCTTGGTTCAGGGCGTTGTGTGCAGCTATGCTTCCACTACGCGGCTTACGTCGTCCAAATTGTATTTGTATGTTGTTATGCGCGTTTCAAAGCAAAGCTTTTTACACCTACCCACCAAGTGTTCTTTCACGACAGTTGGTGTCAACTGAAAACTTCCGCGAACGAATAAAAGAATATACTGGCGCCGCTAGGAATCGAACCTGGAACTAATTGAGTGCCCAAGTAATTGCCCGTTGCCTTACTGATTTATCTACGAGCCCCCGCGGAGACTGGAAAGGCAGGTGGTGCACTCGCCGAACGCATCTACGGGTTTACCCCCCGCATTCTCACTGAATGCCACGTGATAGCGTCACTGTGCGCCACTGTGCGCTGCGCCCACGGCACGTATAGCGGCTCTGCGCGCGCCTTGTTGGTGTGCTAAGAATTGTAAAAATGAAAGCACGCTCACCTCAATCCATGCCATCTCACTTCTAGTACGCCAATGTCCTAAAGGCTGTGGCCTCGAGTGTTAAGGTAAAAAAATCATAGCTCCTTGTCGTCCGCCCTCAAACCAAATGACACTTTAAGGAACACATTCAAATACTCCTTGATGGCCAGCACGGAATGTAAGTCCACTTGATGTACTCCCGGACTCCTGGCGACAAGAACTAAACTTTCTTCCTTTGTTTAAAAATATGAACCCCTCAAAAGACGGGGGTCACCGACAAGGACGGGCACAAGCGCTCGACCCCTTCCTTTGTGGGGATAATGAAGTCGTCTACACGGACGCCTCCAAACATCGAGAGCAGCAGCACGCCATCATCGTGGATACCTCCAGAACTAACCTCCTTGGTTCGATTCCCGGCCGCGGCGGCCGCTTTTCTGATGGAGGCGAAAAGCAAAAACGCCCGTGTGTACGAGATTTCGGCGCACGATAAAGATCCCCAGGTGGTCAAAATTAATCCGGAGCCCTACACTACGGCGCGCCTCATCGCCTGCGTTGCGTCGGCGCGTTAAACCCCGCAATCAATCAATCAACTAACCTCCTTGCGTGTGCCTTACTCAAGACCCAAGACATGACGGCAGCAGAACAGGCAGCCATCACCTTGGCTCTCAGTCAACCAGGTGTGCGGAAGGCAGTCACCGTTTCTCAACTCCAACCAAAATTAGCAGTCGAGTTGGGTGTCCTGACGTGCACTGCGTGGGCTAGAAAAACACTCTCCAAACGGTTCCATTCAGGTCATCTAGACACCCGCTCAGGTTTCAATGGAGGGCACCGAATACGCCCACCAACAAGCCTGCGCTTTTGCCCCCCGTGCTATGGAGCTGCACAAGCACAGTCACCCGCTTGTCTCGTCCAGGGACATAACACAGCATTATCGCCTTCAGAGACAGATCTTACCTTCGCCTTACACTGACCTTTCCGGAGAAGAAACTACCCTACAGCTTATACAATCCGGCTCCTTCGCCCACCTGACGTGTCTTCCCTTAATGCACCCGAATCGTTACGACGCTCAATGTAAATTTTGCTCAGAAGTAGGTACACTCCGCCGCATAACTGGGGTGTGCGACTAAAGCCCTGAGCACCCTCCTCTTTTTCCGTTAACTACCCAACAAATGCAATGGGATATGCTGCTGTCCAGCCCCTCTCCGCCTACCCAGCTTCAGCTGGTGAACAGACGGTACGCAGTGCATATGGGCTCCAGTGATGAAGAAACCAATGCCATGGGCCGCACTCTGGGCCATTCAGAAATCTCAAAAGAAGTATTGTTGTTGTTGTTGTTGTTGTTGTTCCTTAACGTTATTGGCGCATACCCAATCAGGGGATCGGCCAAACTTCAGTTTGGTAATTCGAATGAGATTACTGCCTAGGTGGATGATTCAAGGTAAATTAGAAAAAATTTGGAAGCATTTTTTTTTCTTGTGTTGGAGGATACGAGTTTTGAAATTAGTCAATAATGAAACAAGACAAAAAAAGGAAATGAATACATTATTAACTAAATAAAGAAAAAGAAGAAGGAGAAGAAGAAGGAGGAGACGGCGGAGGAGGAGCAGGAAGAGGAGGACGAGGAGGACCAGGAGGAGGAGAATTAGGAGGAGAGGAGAAGAAGAATAAAAAATATTCACAAATGGATGCTTTTGGAGGGCTCAGGTGAGGTGCCAGAATAAGATGCGAATTAGGTTGTAAATCTATTGGAATTTTTATGAAGTGTAGAAGAGCAGAACAAACATCCCGCCGGCAATATCCCGTTTCTGAAGCCCCAAATGATAAAAGAGCTGGCACTGATAATGCCAACCGCACGCGATGAAGCGGCACTTCATGGAGCTGAGCTGACGTCTGAGGCTTGAAAATTGTCGACAGGACAAAAGAAAATGGTCGACAGACTCTTCTTCATTACAGTAACTGCACATGGCAGACTGCGCCAGACGAGACCTGTGGAGGTATCTATTAACGGCGGCATACGACATCGAAGGCTCGTTACAATCATCTCTAGGTCGCGTGAGGGGCACCAATTCGGTTTCCAGGAGAATTTAAGATGACAAAAATCTTGCAACGACAATAAGACTGATTCGTTCTGCCCTTGCAGCTTCAACAATCTACGGAATCTTATGGCGGCTAATAAAGGCGTTGTATCAATGACATCGACAACAGGCCCGGAGAGTGCTACCCTTGCCAGTGAATCTGCGGTTTCATTAAAGGTGATTACCGCATGCCCAGGAACCCAAAGAAGGTCAACTTCAGTAATATAAGGTGTCAGAAGTTATCGAAACGTCCGTAGAAGAGGTAAGTCTTTAGAAGAAAGGGCTAAGCCTACGGATAGTAAATCTGTAATTATAAGCGGAGACGATACCGATATGTTAAGCTTTCGTAGTTTCAAGACAATTTCTAAGAATTCGGCATAGAATATAGGGATAAAATCCACCACACGAACCGAAAAGTACCAAATTAGGGAAGGGGAAATTATACCTATTCCGGATTTTTCATCTCGTTGAGATGAAAATTATGTATGAGATGAAAAATACGTTGAGATGATACGTAGTTTTAAAAAAGATATGTTGAGATGAAAAATATGTTGAGATGTATATATGATAGTACCTTGCTGAATTGAGTCCAGATGATCTTGTAGGATACCATTGAGCAGTCGGGCAGGTATCATTTTAGCATTTTCGGTAAAGATGTTCTGGAACTTGACCGTTATCGTACGACTCCTATCAAGAGATGGAAGTACGTTATTGAGCGCAACCCCTAATGGAGATACCAAGCTGTGTGCTAGAGTAACTTGCGTTCATAGGACCTGGGCCACTGGGCCGCCAGAAACACAGCTGGCTCAGCTACAAAGATAAATTGTGCCCCGTTACCCCCGTGCCATAGGCTCTACGGAAAGTATCCACAGTGAGTATTCGAAATCGGTATATCAGAAAGGGAACTCCGGCTTCCAAATAAAGTAACGCATTATATGCATTTTTTGGTAGCCCTAAACAGCAGCGAAGAGCCTGGCGTTCCAGAAGAACTAGGTCATGGAGCTTATACGTAGCAGCACCCGAGAATAGAACACACCCGATCTCTCAAATAGGCCGCACGTACATACGGTATATCATCAGAAGAGATGCACGGCGCATTCCCCTCTTTCGATGGCTGAGGCGCCTCAACATGCCAACAGCAGGTGCTCCTTTAGTAGCTATACGTTTGATATGTGGACTCTTTTCAAGTTGGCTGGTGTATACTACCCTAAGGTATTTTAAAGAATCAGCCTGGGGTATGATGTGCTGACGGTAGCAGAGAGGGATATTAAAGGAAAAAGTGGACTGAAAAGCTAGCACAGCATATGCTGGCATTTATTGTGAGAGAGATGCTGTCTAATTAGGAATCTAATATACTCAGATATGACTGCATTAATACATACAGGTCGTGTTTGTCGGAAGCTGACGAGAAAAACACGATATCGTCTGCATAAACATAAGTATGCACACCCGAAACCACAGGGACCGAGCTGAAGAGGATATTAAAGAGAACCGGTGAAAGGACAGCTCCCTGTGGTACACCTCTTTTCTACGAGTGCCTAGAGGAACAAATGTTACCCCTCACACACCAGAACTGCCTGTCCTTTAGGAATGCACGTAGCCATTGTATAATGTATCTAGGAAAATTTAATTTCTGCAAGCGAGACAATAACACGGGGTACTCGACGCTGCCATATGCTTTTGCTATGTCCAAGGTCACTAGAGCCACCACCTGTTTATATCGACGGGAAAGTTTTATACGACTTTCAAGGTCGATGTGGGCACTCCAAATAGAACAACCTGGGCGAAATCCAATTTGACTTGGGATGAGGATATTATATTTAGACAAAAATTTCATAATTCGGTGAAGCAAAATCCGCTCATTGAGTTTTACTACGTTCGAAGTCAGAGAGATATGCCTGATATTATCAACAGCGAGGCCCTGACCAACATACTTCGGTATAGGAAGTATTTTAGCTCTCCGCCACACATCGGGTATCCATGCATTCCTGAGAGAATAATTAATGATACTCAGCATGCCATCCGGTGTATGATCGTATAGTACTTTTAACATTTCAGTAGTAATGTGATCCGGACCAGGGGCCGCAGCTGGCATTTTTGGCATAGCATCAAAAAGCTCCGCATGCGTAATTTCTGCGAAGTCCTCTACCACTATAGGTGGAGGCGACGAGGTAGCTAGAGCAGACGAAAAACAAATTTGCAGACCCCTAGCAATCAACTCTAGAGACTCGGACATTTTATTGGAAGATAACACTATAGAGTCTGAATTATCAGATTGGGGAACCGATTTCCTAGACCGTCCTCCTTATCCTCCTCCTCCTTCCTTCTCTGCCGCCGATCTCGTCGCCTTCGTCCGCGGCGGCAGAAACGGAGAAGTGAGATTGTCTAACGCCGGCATTGAGCTTCCGTTAATTTTATGAAAAAAGAGTTTCCACTCATGTGCTACACCAATACCACTCAACCAACCACCGTTCATACATGCTGCATCGATTTTATCCTTAGCAATAATATCTCTTTGAATTACCAACGGGTGTGGCTAAGTGAATTTCCCTTCTCTCTGGTTTCACTATTCGTAGGGCGACGTGAGGGACTTTAAGTGACGCCGTTGTGGGTGCCGTTTACAGCTTTGCTATCCAACCACATTCACATGGTAGATCTCTTATCGACGACGTGCCCGGCAGACTGGTGATGCTAGACAGCCCTATCTTGGGCTGTCTGCCTCGCTCACCTTGCCGGGATGCCTGCAACGACCCCTGGAAGACGACCAACTCCTGGCCAGTGACGTCAAACTAGACCCGTTTAAAAGGACCTCATCCCGGCATCCTCTTCAGTGGGCTAGGTAGGAGTGGCGTGAGCACGATGCCTGATCGCTGCTTGCTTTTGCAGGTATGTTACCTCACAGATGCTGCGTGCTTTAGAAGCGATTATCGTTTTCTGCTGCTCTGTGCCTGCTCACGAAGTGTTGTTTTCTGTTATTCACACATTGCGTTTTGCTTACATCGTATTATCCTAAGCGGTGACGTTGAACTGAACCCCGGCTCTCCCAAGGAATGCCGTCCTAAGGTTACTAATAACACAAGTGATTCTGTCAAACGACCATCGACTCGCGCCAAATCAGCTTCTGATGTATCGGTATCCACTCCTTTTCCGGCGTTTCTGATTCATTCGCGGAAACTCTTTCGCAGATACTGGCTGGTCAAAAGCAAATCGCGCCCGATATCTTTGACATTAAGCAGTCCTTCAACGCCCGTCTTGAGTCTCTTGAAGCGCGTGTGTCTGCACTCGAATCAAAGCTGGCATCTTCCGTGAACAGTTTGTCTGAGCCAGAACGTTCCGAGATTTTCCACTTATCACAAACAGTATCAAAACTTGTTTCTAAAAACGACGAACTGGAAAATCGCTCTCGAAGGAACAACACTATCATCCATGGTTTGCCTGAAGAATCAGAAGAAACAAATGTTTCTTTACTCGCTACCAATGCGATATTTATATCCGAGCATTAGTAAATAGTGTGCCCTCGTACTGAGCGCTGTCACCAAATCGGTACGGCACACAGTGGTCTTCCACGTCCAGTCATTCCGAAAGTGTTGGATTTCAGAGATAAAATGGATATTCTGAGCAATGCTCCAAAGCTAAAGGTACTGATTTCCGCATTGCTAAAGATTATTCTGAACGAGTACGTTCGTTACGTAGAAAACTTTGGGAGGCCACCTCATCTCAGCGTAGCAATGGTTCCACAGCTAAAATACGTTTCGACCATGTTTACGTTGACGACACTCGTCATGACTGGCACACTAACCTCAATATGGTAGTTAAAAGTCGGGTTAAAGTAAACCGCCCCCCCTTCTGTGCCTGCATCCGTTCAGTCTAGTTGTTCGTCGCCTTCCTGACCTGCACGTAAGCTACCAGATAACCTCACCCTTCTTAATCTAAACGCCAGAAGTATCGCTAATAAATTTCCAGACCTTCTTGCTCTTGTATCCTCGTATTCCCCCTATGTGATTGGGATCACCTAAACATGGTTACATGATGGCATACTTGACTCAGAATTTACCCCACCAGGATTCATCGCAGTTAGGTCTGATCGCTCTAATATGAAAGGTGGTGGTGTTGCTTTGCTACTGCGTTCTGACCTTACGTTTTCGATGTCGCCTTCTACAGCTGCGACTGAATCAGTATGTTGCAAGCTGCATCTTCCTAAAAAGTCAATTGCAATCAGTGTATTTTATCGCCCTTTTGGGTGTTCGGTTGAAAGCATTCACTCCCTCAGCCAATTCATTCTTGAACATAACTTTTCTGCGGCCCATTTCGTTTGCATGGGTGATTTCAAGGCAGCTGTGGTTAACTGGTCGGCAATGACCTGCAGCGGTTGTGATACCATTATTAACAAAGCACTCCTAAATTTGTTACTCTCTGCTGGGCTTCTCCAGATCGTTACCGGCACCACAAGGTTCAACGCCCTACTGGATTTAGTTTTTCTTTGTGCTCGTGCTGCGCAGAATGGCTTCAGGCATGAGATAATAAAGGAATATCTGACCACAGTGCAGTTGTTGTTAACCTTCCTTCTTCATTGCCTAAACCTGGTTCGCTGTTCACAACGTTCCCTGACTTCAATAATGCTTATGATAATTCTATTATCGAGGAATTGTTCGGTAGCTTTGAGGCGTTCAACGAGCTCAGTCTCAGTGGTGACACAAATGCCCTTTTAGAATTCTTCGAGCGGCTTGTTAACTCCTGCATACGGCAGTTTATCCCACTAAAGACGAAGAAGACTGATCCCAGTGTTCCATGGATGAATCGCGACATTCTACACTTATCACGCCGTGTAAATTGCCTCAGGCGATCTAAACGTAACAATAACCCTGACACTATCACCAAGTTCAAACTCGCGAAAGAAGAACTTCGACGGATGACAAACTCGGCTAGGGATTTTTATTATCGTGTACAGCTTCAAACTTTGCTTAAAAGTAATTCCAAAACGTTTTGGCGTTCTATCTTTCCCAAATCCACTTTACCGTCTTCATTCACTCCTGATGGCGAAACATTATGTGACGCAGCTGACATATCAAATGCTTTCAATGACTATTTTAGTTCCAATTTTTCTGTTGACAATAACGTTGTCCCTCCCTTCCGAAATCGCCTTTTTAATATCTCTATTGGGAATATCACAATTGCCGCAGAGGACATTCTGAACCTTATATTGAATCTGGACGCAAAAAAATGCAGTGGTCCTGATTGTATTCTACTCCTGATTGCATTTTTACTCCGGTATTCCCAGTGGTGTGCTCGGTACCTTGAAATTATTTTTAACACATCCATCTGCACCGGTACCGTTCCCTTGTCCTCGAAAATAGGTAAAGTTCTTCCTCTGTTCAAATCCGGCGATAAGCACTCTTTTTCAAATTATAGACCTATTTCATTAACCTGATACTCTTCTAAAATGCTTGAAAACATAATCTTTAAACATATCATGAACTTCCTCGAGTCTAATAACATTCTGTCCAATTTTCAACATGAATTTCGACGCGGGTTCAGCACGGTGACGCAACTTATTGCCTTTTCATATAACACTTCCATGAACCTTGACGCAGGACATCAGATTGACGCCATCTTTATCGATTTTTTTAAAGCCTTTGACACTGTCATTCATTCAAAACTCTTGCACAAATTAAATAAGATCCCCAATAACCCACAATTATTTTCCTGGATTTCTTGCTTTCTTTCGAACCGATCTCAATTTGTGTATTTGATTCCGTTGCTACTTCCCCAGCCAAGATAACTACTGGTGTTCCGTAGGGCTTAGTTCTCGGGCCTCTGTTATTTTTGCTTTACGTTAATGACTTGCCTGATATTGTTCACTCTAAGACTCGTTTGTACGCTGATGATTGTGTTTTATATCATAAAATTCACTCGCCCAATGATCACATCCTTCTCAACGATTCATTTGCATCTTTCTGAAATTGTGCCGTTCCTTGAAAATGAATATTAACTACAAAAAAACTGTGTTCATGTCCTTTACTAATAAATTATTTCTTTCAAATTTCAACTACTCATTTAAGGAACTGTCCCTGCTGAGAGTTTACCAATATAAATACCTTGGCGTGCTTTTTACGCCTAACCTGTCCTGGTCCCATCATATTGATTACTTCTAAAGCCCTAAAAAAACTTGGTTACCTCCGGCGTACACTATCTGCGGCCCCTAGCGATACAAAACTAACTGTGTACAAGACCCTTTTCCACCCAGCGCTCGAATACGCGTCACCTGTATGGAACCCCTACAACCAGTGCGAAGTAAAACAAACAGAATCGGTACAGAAAAAGGCCATTAGATTAATCTTCATGCCATATGACTCTGCTTTTTCACCTACGTCAGCATTACCATCTTTGAACCTATCTCTACTTTCATCGCGAAGGAACATTGAGTCTCTCAAGTTATTACATTCTATAATTTTTCCGACGTGAAAACTTCCAAAAGATCTGTACTTAAAGGGACACTGAAGTGAATTTGTCAAGCTCCCGTTTTTGCTTGCACTGCGTAGACTGGCTCAAATTAGCACACTTTTCATTGTTTATTCGGTTCACAAATCGGTAATTATTTTAAAAAGCGCGAAAGAAGAAAAACTACCATGCGCGGTTTGCGGCGGCCGCTCCAACTAAAGCTGTGACGTTAGGAGGAGCGGACACCGTGATTGGACGATTCCCAAGGTGAGCAACAAACAAGTTTCGGTTTCGGTTTTGGTTCTGTAAAACACAACCGTTGGCGTTGTTGGATGGGCATTCTCAATAACTCAGTAATCATCGTTCCGCGCTTCTGCCATGTTGTCAGCTTGAAAAATGCATAAAGATAAGCCTCCTAGGATGTATCGGAGTCGTAGCATTCACTAGCCGAAACCTACGCAGTGCATGAACGCCCTCCGGTACCCGCAGACGCCCAAATGTCAGGCGCTTTTCCCCCATATTTGGAGCTTGCCTCCCTCATGCCTGTGTCGTAAAAAGCGTGTTCGCACCAGGCCAAGGGTGTGTTCATTCTGGCCTGTGCCCACTGCCTGCAAGCAGTAGGTGCTTATGGCAACAGCACGCCTACGAGAACTCGCTAGCGCGCCGGTGCCAGCCTGCGCGTGTTTTGTGAACTAGTTCGTGGAGCCATGAACGTTGCGGCCCAAAAAACGGTGAACGCAATATAGAAAACATCGGCAGAAAACGAAAAATTAACTTACAAAAAAAAACCACGTACCCGCGGGGATTCGAACTCGTGACTTGCAAAATACTTGCGGTGGCATACCTAGCAACCCAGACTGCACGGCCACGGAGCGGGCTCCGCTGGCATTGGTAATATAGGGTATATATTGTATAACCAGTTTACACTTTTATTTAGTTTTGGCATTTCAAGCAGCTTAGGTGACCATTTGTTGTATTGCGCTCGTGCAGTAAGCGTCGCCCGAGTTTCCACAATAGCTCACGTCTAGCAATTGCATTTCGTAGACGGAAAAGCGTTCGCAGATGCGTAGTCGTGCTGCTGACTTCTGTGCTTGTTCGCCCAGCGCAAAAAAGTGCTTCCCGCACCCTAGTTTTACGCTGTACGGTAAAAATATCAGTTGATTTTATTTCCTTAGTACCTACATTGACTTCGCTGACTCTTCTCCCGCCTTCAAGATGCCTTATATTTTCCTACTGGCATACCAGTCAGCGAAGCGTCGCATGAGCGCTTGTGCAGCGCTTGTGTGAAGCGACCTTGACTTGGAGCTAGATACAGTGTACAAACTAACCAAGTAAAGAAAGGCAAATTCTACCATTCACAAACGTGTCCTGGCTTCGTTTCAACTGAGCGAACGAATTGCGACGACCTATCGGCGGCCGGCGGACGAAACGCTGGGCCGACTGACTCTGTCTGAAGGCCGGGGAGCCGTGCAGCAGCCCAGCCAATTGCCAGCTTATCCCCTCCTGACGTCACACGAAAACGCCGCAGAAAGTGGCCGAGCGTAAAGAGAGGAGGACAGCATTTTGGAATTAAATTTTCTACTAAATAAAATCGCGTAAACGCGCCCAGGGTGGTCGAAACATGGCCTGGGGACTCCGGACTACAATTTGCGCAAGTAATCCCGCAATGTTTACATATCACTTCAGTGTCCCTTTTACATGTTCCAGGCCTTCTTGAACACGCCACTACCATCTTTTGAATATGACACCATTCTACGCCCGTACTAACACGTTTAAATTTAGCTTCTTTCCACGAACTGTTGAACTTTGGAATACCTCTTCCGGTGACATACGTTCTTTGCCCTTAAACGAATTCTTGTTATCCATTAATACCCTTTGACAGTTTTTTTTGCTGTTTATGTTCGCTGTGCACAGTATGCACAGTATGCACAGTATGCACAGTTTTGCACAGTATGTTTGCTGTGTTCTGTTCCTTGCCACCATGTCTTCATTATGCCACCATGTGATGCCATGTCTTGCCACTTTGTATTTTACTTTCCTTCGCAAAGTATTACACCATGTTTGTTTTGTACCGGCCTTTTCCCCACTCCTGCCATAGCCCTAGCGGGTTGCAGTATGTATAAATAAATAAATAATAAAGAAATAAAATTTCAAGCATTTTTCGCCGCTGAAAAAACGCTGAGAGGGATTCGGGGAAGTTAAACTTTCGTCTGAGCCCAACTAGCTAACCGCCTTCAGTGTCCCTTTAAGGTTTAAATCCGTGAGGCACAACCCGAGACGTAGTTGCCGGTCATCGTCCTCCAAGCAGCAGAAAGTGCCGAACCCATGCATAGAAAACCATCAGTGGCTAAAGTTGCAGAGCTTTGCAATACCTCGGCCGCCATTATCGGCTTGTAATTGGGACAGGGGACAAGCCACCATTGGCCGCGCTATGATAGGCTAATATCGGACAATGCTTGGCTAGTGTTGCCCTAAGAATGTTTGCCGTAAGAATGTTGCCGTAAGAATACATGTTGCGGTAAGAATACCCATACCTCGAGGCCATGATATTTTCGGCCACATTTCTGGCTTTCGGTCCACAAATCATGGCCAATCTCTATTCTTGACTTACTTCGCAGCCTGCTTCTTTCTTTATACATACCACTATACAGAAAAAATTTATTCCCATCATTAAAATATTTATTGCACGCATTAAATATTATATTTGCAATGGCATGTACGAAACAAAAATCAAGAATCGAAGCTACTTGTAGTACCGGCACTGACCATAGTGATCTTGCATGAATTAAAGAGTTCATCAAGAATGCTTACAATTGTTTGTAGTGATAGCGTTTTTCAAATTTCTGCTCATAGACTTAAAAAGTTCTTTTGTAGCTCATGTCAATAATAAATATTTCATACAACCTTTATTGTGGCTGTTGAATTTTTTGCGTTAGATAAAATCTAATTTCAAGGACGATACGCCAAGCAGCACAAAAGAAATTAATTTCAAAGGGTTTATTTCACTAGCTAATATGAACCCGCGTGACAAGTGCTTGGAGTGACGATGGGTTTATAGCAATTGCCTAACGGCACTGGGCAAAAACGAACGAGTTCTAAGCGGAGACATGACGTGACTTGCATAAAAAAGTACAAACTTGCAAGCTATTTTTGCGAACTCTTTACTATGCACATCACACAATTATTCACCGGAAAAACATGGTTTGACCTTTGCAAGAATAGAAAACAAATTTCTACTCTAAAAACTATAAACTGAAAGCAAAACACAAAAATAGTAAACAGAAAAAAGGCCTTATAAAACACCAATCAATTCATGCTGTGTTTAGCAGCTTCAGATGGTTACAAAAAAGAAAAATTCAGGTAGTTTTAAACAATATTTTTTTTTGCTAGATTGCACCTATTAGCCTTCACGAAAATGTGTAGTTCAACCACAGTATTCTTCAACTTTCTAACTTGGGACAGATTACCGTTTGCTCCATGTGCCACTTCGCGCCCGGAAGCACCCGTACGTTTAGCGCCTGTAATACGCAAAAAAAGCCTTCAGTAGAGTTTTAAACGCCTGCTGATTACAAAATACAGTAGTATCCACTATCCTCCTTAACACTCGCACTTGCGAATATATTCAACCTTAATTTTCTGCTTGTTAACACTCGCTCTTAAACTAAACGTGCTACAAATATCGAATTTGTTTTTCAGAGTCACCTTCCAGGACAACAGCATTTGGTTCGTTCTAGGAGAAAATACAACTGCATTTTACTAAAAATCTCCCGCACACAGCAGCAAATTTTAGTATAAAATATTTTTAGTTTAGTGTAAAAAAATTTCGCATAAACATTTTAAGTAACCACCTGCAGCCGCATTGCCGAGCGAAATGACTGGCATAAATTCATGGCTAAAATAACTTCGTAATGTGGGTGACTACGACAGTGACACATTATTGACCTGAAGCCACCGCTCCACCCGCTTATCGCCTCGCAGCCGCCTTAAGCGCTGGACACATGTACGACTGGTGCACGCGATTAGCATGCGACTGACTGTTACGATTGATCGTTAGGACCTGTTTTGGCCTCGTTCGCTGGTCGGAGGAGGCTCACGACGTGCGACTGGCAAGCCAGATGCAGTCGTGCCATCGTTGCCATTGTCGTGAGGACACAGCCAATGAGAGCCCGCTGAGCCCGCAAGCGGCTTGCGTTCTCTGGTCGGCTCGGGTGTTGAGAACTTTAGGCTTAGCGTCCTGGCGAATATTTGATCGCCGCTACCTGTGCAACTGCGAATGACAATCCGTAACACCACTTTGCACCAAACTATCACCCCCTTTCTCGCATGTGAAACTTTATTTGAGCTACAACTGCCGTTGGAGCGATCGGTGACCGAGACATCTGCGTAGCCTGTTTCGAGGCTTCCGCGGAGGTATCACCATCTCTCGGCCGCTCGGCGCACTGCGCGCCGCGACATCCATGGCCTGTCAGCATAGGCTTGCATAGCAGCAGATATCTGATCGCCGATTTTAAAATAAGCCCTGAGAACAATCCCTAGTACAATTTTTCACCTCACTAACACCTACTTTCTCGCATGTGGAACTTCGTTTTAGCACTCAGATTGATTCGGAAGAGCAGCGACAAGCGGTTCCTACCGTGGTCTGCGCCGAGCTGGCAGGTGCGGCCGGCGTGTGCGCGGACTGTTTCCGATTCAGAAAACGCTTCACGATAGCCTGCTTTATCCATTTCTTGCGTACAAACGCGCGGAATCTAAAAATTCAGCCCAGCGATCGTCGCAGTTTACCATGGAGCAAAAACAGTGGGCGCTCGGAGCGGCGCCGACGACGCGTCGCACACGAGCATCGGGCCATGTGTCTCAAATTCACGCGTACGACTAGTCGTGGTGACAGTCGTAACGATCAGTCGCATGCGAATCGCGTGTACCAATCGTACATGTGCCCAGCGCTTGAAAATCTCCGCCCCCCCCCCCCTCAACCCGAGACTCCGTTCATTCCCCACAGTACGCCTCTCAGCTACCATGCTCGCGAGACAGGATGCCGCAGTCGCTACCTTCCGTGACGCAGGAGGAGTAGAGAAATAGATAAAATAGATAAGAATTACAAAGCGTAGGGGAAATAAAATATTCACGGGTAGGAAAAGGTACCAGGATGGAACTTAGAAACACGGGGGAAAGAGCGAGGGCTCGAGCCTTGCGCCGGCGATGGACTACGTGAGTTTTGCGGCGCCTGGTTTTGTTGTCGAGCTTCCAGAGCACGACACGCATTTTACAACGGCTGTCTTCGGGCCGTGAGATTTATAATCGCGACGGTAGCACAGTAGGCCGGTAGTGTGGCGCACTAAACGGTCGGCTGCGAACAAAGACGTCTTAGGTTGGGGAAGGGGATGAATTCAAGACGCCTACGATGCGCCAGCCGATCCATTGGACACTCAGACTGTCCACGCATCTTCCGTCAACCCCTAGTAGACTTCCAACAAACTTCAAGTACAAATACGGCAGCTTGTTCGGATACAAAAAGCTGGGAACAAGGTTTGTAGATCGGCGCCAACCACCACCTAGCATCCAAGTAGTGGAACTATTTTAAACGACCTCGAAACTTTAGGCGGCATAGTGCAATCTCTAAAGAACATTTTCAGCGGAAGTACACAAACGGCGTTATTCCACAGTGATATATGCTTCAAACGCATGGCAACGATACGAAAACTCACGTCACAGGCACCGACAGTAGTAAGCCGGTGGGTAAAATGCTAAAAAATAGACTCCCGAGACAGGACACGTCTAACACCTCCGCCACTGCTCAGTGTTGCGTTAAAACACAAATTTCACACGCCCAAAGAAAGGGATAAGAACTTACACGCTTTCTACGATACCGTCAATTTTAGTTCGAGTAGACCTTGTTTCTTGACGCAGTGCCGGAACCCGCTTGGTAACTAGTTTTTGTGGCACTGTTACCCACAAAATATTATAGTCCTTATCCCCTCCTTAGTCCTTGGCCTAAATATAATATAGTTATTATTAGTTAAATTAATATAGTCCTTTGCCCCTTAGTATAGCCCCTCCTTAGAGCGACTTCCCCCTCCGTAGCCGCAGAATCAAAACCAGCGTTCGCCTTCCCGTCTCGAGGTAGCTTCGTTGCTAAGAGGACTGGCTCTCGCTCCGCTTCTCCTCCTACCCAGGTTCAGTTCCTGGCAATGCCAATTTATTTATTTAGACTGATTGGGAGTTTATTCTGGCGCACGCCACGAGGAAACCATTTTGCTGGTAGAGGCAGAGAGCTTTGCCTTAAAAAAAAATCGAACGCTCCCCTGAAGGATTCGAACTACGTCTCCGATAACACGAAAATGGCATTCCATATCTAGTCTATCTCAATAGATGGCGCTTGGTGCAAATTAAACTATGTATGTAAAACTGAAAACGTACCCTTGGCTGCTTCTAGTACTTTGTTGTATTTGAGAGGCCTTCGCAGTCATAACAGCTGTTCCTGACTCGCCGATTTTGCGGACCAGCCGCACCATGCTATTAATAGAGGTTATGTAGCGGGATCGGCTTTCTTTAAGCGACTAGAAGCTATTGTACATGTCAAACTCGGCGACAAAAGCCACGTCATTTCGGCCGGAGCCGTGTTTTGCTAGTGGCTTGAGTTATGAGAATCACGCGGACTTCACTTGCTGTAAATTAATTTTCATCAAATAATCTCATATTTGCAAGTGGTTTCTCAGCTCGAGTAGGAGCGATCCAAGCATTCATCAATCAAACCCTTTTAAAGCAGCTGTACGCAGGGGTCTGTATGCGCCATGGAGTCAGAAATGAAAGCGCTGTTTGGTTCCTTTGGTTTGCCGCTTCGTCGAACTTTCCTAACCCAGTAGATCGGCGGCTGACGACCTTTTTTCCGCCGCGGCGCATCGGACGTAGTTTCTCGTTTTCTCGTCGCATCCTTAATGTTGCTGAGGAGTAACAACTCAAACAAAAACAAATTACACCGTCTTCCCGTGGAGAATCATGAGGAGGATGCGATGCATCATGGGGGTTCCGTGTAGGTTCCATTCTGTTGCCGTTATTCGATTTCCTTTATCCGAGCACGAATGGGAACGTAATGTGAACCCCCATGTAGACACAGAGAAATGTAGAGAAATGTAAGTAGATGTAGAGACAGCAAAGAGAACGACACCCGCGTTACCTGATCGAACACCTCTTGGTTCTCGTCTTTCTTTATTGCGAACTCACGCTCCCACCCCGCTGCCCACCCTCTTCATCCTCTTCCCTGGTTGAGCTGCAAGGCACGTGGCACTTCCCGCCACAGCTTTCCCGCACAAAATTCAACATCCTCCTCTAATGTTTTCAGTTCGTCGTTTTCGCTGACGTTCAGCTCCGCGTGCCTTTGTTGTATCAGTGGCTTCGTGACGTAGGTTGAATGAGTGAAGGACATAAGGCGGGTTCGTAGCACATGCTCCCGTCTCGGTTTGTAGCGCAGTGGGAAGAGCGGCACGTACTTCCTGTTGCGGCCAGGGAGTCATGGGATCGAAACCGGGCGCCGCCTAACCATCTTTTTTTATAGTGGACTGCGCTCACGTCATCCCAAACGCTGAAAGGGCTGAAGACACGCACATGCGGAGTAGAGTACGGACGGCGGTCAACAACAAAGGAGAGAGGGACAGAGCCCCGAGCATGAGATGCTTCGCATCTAATATTTTTTTCTCCTGCACTTTGTGTTTTTTTTTCGAAACTGAAGAGCATTTTTTCGCAGACAAAGGTGTGACACACTCAAAAATAAAAAAAGAGAAGGCAGCATGTATTTCTGTGTGCTAAAACAAAATTGTTGTTTATGCGTGTTAACTCGCATAGAGCCCGGGTGCTCAATGTGCTTCTGATAGGTAAGCAATACTGTGCAATTTCTTGGTTATTGCAAATGACAGCAATACAAACCTTACGTTATTGTCTTTACTCAAACCATGAATTAAGCTGATCAAGGTAAGTTTCTTGTTCAACTTACTTACGGGCAGCCTGTGCCGAGGGTTATAAAGTGGCCAGTTGGTCATTGTGTCCGTCCCAATAAACAAATTTCTTTGTGACTTGATATTTGTTATGGAGGAAGTTCTTCTAGATCATAAAAATGTTTTCACAATCTTAAGATAAAAATAACAGTTTTGAGCTAGAGGTTTCTTTTGGGCTGTGGCCTAACCTTCAATGTAACGAATGTGTGCGCGACCTGCAAGACTATCACGACTGTTCAAGTCCACAATTGCAGGCGATTTCCTTCTTCTTTGCTCCTGCGACAACCTTTACTCCATCAATTTTGCTCAAAGTGTGTGCATCCTTTATTGTCTTATGAGGTGATAATTATCGGACATCACCCTGGAGGGGCACGCGCAACTACGTGCCTTTATCATTCCGATAAAATGTTGCCACGATAACGGTAGCTCTGGCGCTTTTTTTGCCAATCTTGGCTAATCTTCCCAAGTGGGTATGCTTGGGTAGACAACACTGCACCGGGGACGCTGTGTGGTCACCGCGAGGAACGCGCATATGGGCTCTCGGCATTTCCTTTATTTTAAATGCAGGCATTTCTTTAACTAACATGTAGCGTCCGACGTCCGTCCGCAACAGCTGAGCGCGCAGGTGCGCCCTCTCCCCCAGTCCTCCTCTCCGGCATCACGCTACCCTCCTCCCTCTCAACAACCGGTCCGAACCCCTCCCCCTCTCCCCCACTCCTCTCCCGCATCACGATACGCTCCTCGCTCTTAACAACAGGTCCGCACCCTCCCCCTACACTATATAAAAAAATAATATTTACCGGTGCCTGGTTTCGATCCCACGACCCTGCGGGCGGAACGCAAGGTACATGGTGCTCTACCCACTGCGCCACAAAGCCGACCCAGAATCTAATGCTACGAACGAGCCTTATATCCTTGACTCATTCAAACTATGTCAAGAAGCTGCTGATACAACGCATTCACTACCACCAACTCCCCAAATACAAAACGTTAACGCAATACACCCACCTCCTATGCGACGCATTTACTCGAGTCCACCTTGCGGGGAGATGGGCCCTTTTTTAACTGCCAGGCGGTCGCCGAGAGGAACGGCCGCACGGGTGCTCGGTATTTTCTTCGTATTTTAACTGCGGTCACCAAATACAACAATTTGCTTAACCCCTTCGCTGTTAAAAATTACTTACGAACTGTATAGGTTTGTTTCGTAACTGCAGTAGAGAATTTAAATTCCTGCTTGTAGCCGCCCCTTAAAGTAGCGGGGCGTAGGGCAGATGAGAAAGAAACCAAAAAACATCGAATCAATGCTTCATGCCGTCGGGTAAGAGATAGCTGGTCATTATTATCGCCTTCACTCTTAACGTGTTTTTGTGAATTTTGTTGCCAGAATAGTTCTAATATAAATATTCACAATCTGCTTGCCGTGCATTTTGATAACGCTGTTAGCGCAAATTATGTTAAGATAAGTGTTATCCTTGACAATAAAGCAACGGTTGGTATGCATAAAGAATACCTATCAAGTCTTGACTGTTTTTACAGGCGGAATATTTGTTGCCTAACGCTAAAAAATGCGCAATTTTCAGACAATATTAATTACTAACTGTGCTTTTGTCACCCACTAAACACAATTATCGTCAGCCAAACTTATTAGAGAAGCTTCTTTGCAACAAAAAAAGCGGTAGCAACCATTTCAGTAGCAATATAAATTACGGCAATAATACAGCCAGTTCGTGTATTCCGTTTTATTGCATAAGCTTTTACATAAGAAATTAACTTTTCCTGTATATTGTTATTGTGCTCATCTGGTAAAAAATGCGTCCGGCGATATACATCGCCAAAAAGCGTGACCGCAGAGTGTCAAAATGTGCATGTTGTCCTATCCCAAAATAAAATTACCGTAAGCACCGATGGCTTAAGAAAATAATCAATCTAGTGAAGTGACAAATGACAAGCACTGGAGCAGTGGCAATCGGACCGAGTTAAGTTGTTTGGCACCAAATTAGCGTTGTAACCCAGACAAACAGCTCGACATACAATAAGTATAACGTAGCACGTTTCGCCCTAAGGCTGAATCACCTGGTAACCACATGTGTAGGCTGCATGTGTTCCCGTAAAGGTACCGGCGCAGGATTGACCAATTAGGACGGCAATAGCCGTCAGAAGGTACTGCCGAATTTGCCTATTTTCATTTCACTTCAACGTGATATTCTTTTCGCAGATAGGTACAAACTGTAGACTCAATGTGCGCCCACGTGGTTTGTACTGGTTTCATTTTAACACTAATCTATTTTCAGCAACGAGAGGCGACTTTTGAGTTCGGGCTCACAAGCAAAGCTCTAGAACTCAGGTTTGCGAGATCTAGGAATTATACTTTAAAATTCCGTGATTGGTGATTAGGAATGTTCTATTTCAGTTGAGAAACGGCTCGCAGCAAAACAACAACTATAGAAAGGTGAATCACAACAGAAGCGCCTGGATTGTACCCATCTATGAAAGGGTTATCTCTGTATAGACTGGAACATGAACGACCGCTAATCTTCAATACCCAATGAGAGGATTGACAAACGATGATTACGGCTGCGTGAGAATTTCACGGCCAAATCACAACTTCAGAACTCATAGAAGTCATGTTCAGGTGTTTAGACATTTTAGGGGAAACTTTGGCGGCCCTTTAACTTTACCACTTACTTAGATAAAGTTTTCCTGGACGCGGTAATGCTAAAGCCACGTCATCCCCGTCGTCTTCTTGACGGACCTGATTGTAGCTTTGAAAAACATGGCCCCCATTAAACTATGCAAAAGTGAATGCCCGGCGAAGTTGTTTGGAACCGCTACACAGGCTGGAACTTGGACGCATGGGCGTGGAGTCCGTGCTGTTAGCTGCTGGGTTTTGCCTTCCGAGCTGTTCAGCAAGACGATTTTGCTCTCTACGTAACTTATTGTATTCGCGCTGTTCTGAAGAATTCTTTACTTTAGCATGTTCTACCATTGGCAGTCATAGAATGAACAGAAATGAGTTGCTAGTTGCACTTCTGCAGGGGGCTTCGAATGACGTCAACCCCTTTTTCTGAGGGCACCTGGAAACGTAATATTTACCAGTGACAAATAGGTGTGGTTCCAATTGTTAAGAGGGCACCTGTCACCCATAACGCCATCTGTATGCTTCTTCTAGGTTTTATAAAGAATTTAGAGGCACATGCTTTATGGCTGATTGCGAAGAGGCATATGTGATTTGCCTTAAATTATCAGCCACGGGGTTTTTGCTTCTCCCACATCACAAAATTTTCCAACTAAAGACAGGCGAAGGTTTCGCTTTAAAGCCGGGGACTGGAGTGTCACCCTGTTTCCCTTAATTGACGCGGCGTGGCACGCTGATGGTCGTATGCACCCACCTATGACAACTGAGAAAGATCACCACGGCCGTGTAGTGGCAGTGCCTTTTTTGCCCCCTATAGTACCGCGAGGCCACGCTGATGACACTGGGGACAGGTGCAATAATAAATGATGATCGGCGATTGAACTGCGGTGATTGAACAGCACAAAATGCAAATTCAACAGATGACGATCACTCCCACTATACGGTTTCTCCGAAACATGCTACCCCATGAACTTGTAAATGTCCAGCGAAAGTGCGTTTGTACTTTTGCTTGCTGATGAACAGGTCTTTTGACAAAGAGAAATTGGTCACTGATATGGGTACAAGGACCCAGTTTTCAAAGTGTGCCACTGGTATTTTATTATAATTACCACTGTAATATAAACTCTAATATATACTGTAATATATACTGTAATATTGTATAAACCACCTAAGTTAGTGCTGGCTTATCCCTGTTATACAAGCTTTTTTGAAAGAATTCATGCTGTTGTCAATCCGATCATCCTAGGTTTTTCTAGAAATTTAATAAAATAGCTCCGAGCAGTAGAGATTATACAAGTAACCGTATGCTTCTAGGGCGCTGCTCAATAACTATTTTTTTAAGTAAAACATTGATGAAAGGGTATGTAAAGGGTTATAGTTTTACGTTTCCGTATCGAAGAAACCGTTATAATTTTTATATGGGCCCCATAAAATTCATATGGGCCCGTAGGAATTCATATAGGCACCCATGTGAATTTTTATGGGCCCATATGATACGGACCCATAAGAAGACTAACCTCATATGAATTCTTATGGGCCCATATTAGATTCCCATATGGCATCTTACGGGCACATATGATACGGACCCATAAGATGTCGAAGCCCATATGAATTCTTATGGGCCCATATGAAATCTCCATATGGATTCTTACGGGCATATATTACACGGTCCCATAAGGGATCGATTTCTATACGAATTATACGGGCTTGTTTCAACCACCATTCAGGGTTATATGCGGTTCACGAAGTCATGTGGGGGCATACGGGGCACCATGCAGCTTTCTGGCGAACTTTCTGTGAGTGATATAAAGTCATACACAGACCCACGTTGTTACCATACTGTTGCAGATCGGGCCCGTAAGGTTGTAAATATTTTAACACAAATTAAAATTCATGTGCTACATGGGCATTAATTGTGGAATAAAAGTATACATTTATTTGTGTTCGCTCTCATAATGATATCGCAAACAGCGCATTAAATATGTGCACCGTACCCAACTGATTCCCTGTCACAAACGGCCGACCAGGTCCTCAATTTTCTCGTTCGGGCGGCCAACATGACGGCTTCCTCAGCGAGGGGAGGCCATTTTTCGTCGCGCTTCGGGACCTGAGTCACCCCGTCCGCTTTTCCCGCGTTTGTTTGTTTGTTACTTTCTCCTGCCTTTCGTTGGCGCTGCTCCGAAGAGGGCACGCGGCGGATTCGCGAGGGCCCAGGGAGAGAGGGAAACAAAGGTGAAAGACAGGGGGGAAAGACGCTTTGAAGGGTCGGCGGTGCCGCGGCTTTAGCGAAGTCCATCGTTAGGCCCACGGCGGGACGACCAGCGCCTCCTCAACCGAAAGGAGTTCACCTTGTCGTCGTGGGTATCAAGGACGACCAGACCTCACACACCGGATCCCCGAAAAACGTAAGCGGCTTGCCGGTGAAGCCGACTCGACTTCGCCGTGACTTTCCGTCCTTGGACTCGCGGTGACCCATAGCCACGCCTAGCGTTAAGACGTATGCCTCCTCCTGGTTTTTCCTGTGTCGCGCCCAGCTTTTGATCGGACCTAACTGCTAGGTATTTTTCTTTTTGTTGTTGTTGTTGTGTTGCATAGTGTTAATGTGTAAGCCCCTGTGTCTCTGTATTACCCCATGGTGTAATGTTTTTTGTTTGGTTGTCACCGGTCTAGTTAACGCCGTGCGTTAGCCGACCGGCGCGCACGTGCGCACATTGTAGTGTCCGCTTAGCGACTGTAGTAATTCCTAAGCGACCCCAGCTGCACGCCGTTGGTAGTGAGTGTCTTTGCTGGGATACTTGTTTTTGCTAAGTGCATATTAACCAGTTTTCACCTCATTGCAATTAAGCTTGCCAAATTATTGTGAACATGGTACACTTTCAGGTGCATTCGACCACTTCATAGGTCAAGTGGACACCGACGTGCCGGCAAAAACCCGACGGCTGAAGATGAACTGGTTTATTGCAGAGATGCGTAAAGACTTGAAATGAAAGCGCATCTCTGCAATAAATTTGTTCATCATTCAGTTCTGCATGGGTGTTTTTGTACACAAATGTGGCAATAAATGCCTTACAAAGCAGAAACCCCACTGTCTCCTTACAAAGAGAAGCCGAAAAACGCGGCTAGGACATTCACCACAGCAAACAGTTGTGTTCACACGTGTAAACAAGTGAAACAAAAGTTATTTGAGCTTTTTATATGGGGATGTAAAATATACGGGTCTGTGACACCATATGAAATCCCTATATAAAAGAAGCCCTATATGTTTCCCCCATATCACCATATCCCCATATACCCATAACCAATAATGCCATATATATGGGCCCCATAAGATCACATGTATGGTGTTTTTTGGTAGGGTTAGAAAACATTTTATACCACTAAAAACGGTAGTATTTCACAAGAGTTTTTATACACAATTTGGGCAATGTCTTTAAAATATACAAGGTAGATTTCGTATGCTGTGGTACGCATGTAGTACGAAACAAAACAAAACGCCGCCTAAATACAATATGGGGCTAGGCGAGGCCCGCAGTTTTGAAGGCGTCCTTCTTGTGGACATTTTTTTTTGCTTAATATGGTAAAAATCAGTTTGCACGAAAAGCCAATTTGCAAGCTGTTTAAGCATCTTATCAGCGACGGATAAGATAAGAGGCTGAAACTGCTTAGGAAAAGCCAGACGTGGATCACAGGGAGAAAGAAAGAGAAAATTTGAAGTGCGCTGTCGTCCCGTACCTACTTGGTATTTCACACAATCTCAAGAAAACAGGAAAGCGTGTCAAGGGTAACGTTGTCATCTCTGCACCCAACAAATTGTAAAAACTAACGAACAGAGAAAATGAAAAAAAAAAGAAAAGCATGTGTGCAACGCAGCATCGCGACCGTTTCGGGAATTTTGTTCTCAGGCACAGTTTATTCCATTCCTCTGCCGTGTGGTAGGCATTACATCGGACAGTCAGGTCGTTGCTTGAACGATCGGCTTAGAGAACATAGGAATAATGTAGACAAGACGATTAACGCACATCTCGGCATACACTGCACAGACTGCCGAGATTGTGAGTGTGGGCCACTTTTCGAAAGGACTAGGATTGCTGCCCGACATGAGGATCAGTTGACACGAGAAATCATCGAGGCCTACCAGATAGTTTCCTTGAGAGACAACTGCGTTAGCACAGCTTCGTTACCATTGACAAAAAATGAACTGCAATTCTTATCCAATCGTTAGATTTTACCGTGCAAAAGTACCCTTGTAACGCGGTCGTTTGAAATGTCATCCTTCAGTTTTTGTTTTTGTATGTGCTTATGCTCCTCCCCCTTTCCTCCTTGATTTTATTAGCTGGGTATCATCCGGTATGAAATCGGACATCACAGTGAAATAAAACTAGTTGAGAGTAGCGCCGTGTCTCATGCACTTCGTTCGTCCTTGTTCATTTCGCGCTTACTTACGCGACCCACTTCAGAGTGACGGTGATCTTCTTCTCAAAAAGCACGCAAAAAACTTTTCCACAATGTAATGAAGTTAAAAGAATATTTAGCCCTGTATGATTCCATTAGGACTGCCCCAGTGTTTGTTATTCAAACATAATTACAGAGGGCATCAAACCCCATTTAAAACTGTACTGTTTGAATAAAAAAATATGCAGAAATTTTGCACACAGTGTTTACAGGTTATTTAAATGGACAACCGTGTATTTGGCGTTAGCCGAAAGGAGCGGTTCGTCACAAATCTCTCATACGCGCGCTAACTTGGGCCCCCTCTCTACAGATGTAGAAAACTCCGGTATTTTGTTTCTTCGCAGTTGTATTCTACAATTTGTTCTGTATCTATGATGTATTTATTATTCTATTTGTGTTCTCACTGTTGTGTCCCTAAGGACGAAGGGTGCTGACACAGTGAACCGTCTGTAGTTACCTTTTTGTTAATCAAATGAACAACATACTTTCCTCATGAATATACATCGAGCCTTCCCGATTCTGGTAGAAATGTGGGCAAACCAGAATCGGACGCACACGTCACAACTGAACCCGAAGTGCGTAAGCAGATATTTCATATGGCTATGCCCCCTTACCCTTGCAGTCCTACTACTTTCTGACGTGCTACCTCAGGTATCCCAGTCGAAAAACACAACAGAAAAATACGACAGAATGATCCTGTGAGGGAATAGGACATTCTGTAGTCTGTAGTAAATCCTGTCCTGTAGTCTGTAGTAAACCCTGTCCTGTAGTCTGTAGTAAATACTGTCCTGTAGTCTGTAGTAAATCCTGTTCTGTAGTCTGTAGTAAATCCTGTAATGTCTGTTTTCGTAGTAAATCCTGTCATGTCTCGAATTTCAACCTGTTTTGAAAAGAAATTTACTTCCCGTGATGTTTTTTCTATTAAGTACCTGAAGTATGCAGGATATGCATAACAATTTCAATAAAAATATGACCAACAAACATAAGCATTTGGGGGAACTCTTGCCTTTCTGGAACAAGCTTAAAATTGTTTTCAGTGAATACCTCATTTCAGAAAGCTGTTCCAAAAGGCAATGTAAGCAATGCAATAAGTGGTACATTCATGCATGCAATACAAAAGTTTGATGTTACGCAGCTTGCACATGCCTGATGCATGTGCAGTCGCGGAAACTCGTGCACACGCACACGCGGAAACTCGTGCATCCGGCAGCCGCATAACGTAACGCTGGAACACGCCGGAGACAACGCGGTCTCCAGCGAATAGAGTGACCGATGCTCGCGCTAGGCCTTTTTTCTTTAATAGCCGTGTAATTACAAACCCGCGTAGCTGTTAGGAATAAATACAGAAGTCTTTCCTTCAGGGACACCTAAGTAGCGCTACAAAATTTAGCTAGACTCATTTTGGCACTTTTCAGCTGATTTTGCCGTGCTTCTGAAGCAGGGCCAAATCGCGTCCCATCATCGCGTTCCGTCAATGACGCTCAATCTGTTCATGAAAGCAAATTTATTCTCCCGGATAGAAAAAAAAAACTATTAAACGAGCATGGACAATAACCGTTCGAAAATTCGTTCCTTATACTAGTTAGGACCATTAAAGCACAAGCAAACAAATATTTATTGAACCTGATTTATTTAAACAGCAAAACGCGAGAGAACGTGAGAGAAATAAAAAGGAAAGTCAATATTTAGCTGTAATGCTTGCCTTGGTGAACCTTGATTCGTTGACAATGCATTCGCACAGCAAAACGTGGAGGGGTATCCTGTGGCGAAAAGCGCTCGTCTCTGTGGTGCTGCACTATCTCGAAGAGTATGCACGCCCGATACCTGCCGAAGTCACGCAGGGGTCATTGCAAGTTCAGTCGATTGTCGAAGCACATCGCACGTATTCCAGATCACACTGCCTGCGAAATTCGTCTAATTCACTCGCATCAGTGTGCCAATAATCCCAATCACCACGTTTAGTCGTGGCTAGAGGAGTCCTCACTTCGAGATGCTTGAAATCCGGACCACTGATCTTGCTTTTACCACAGCTTCCGAAGCTTCAAATGTTGCTGCTGATACTTCGCGGAGACATAAGATGCATGTTTTTACAATAAGTTACGCTTAACTTCAGCTAGGCAAAGCGCCGATGTTAAATGTGAACGAGCCACTCGGCCACGCTGCCACCGCCAAATTTTGACCAAAAGACGAAAAGCAGGAGGGAACAAAGGAAGGGTAAGGAGGCAACCGGCCGATCACGAGAAGTTGTTTCGCGACCCCTCCTGACCGCTCTCGATTCTTCGTATTGTGGTCTCCCCGTCCCCGCGAGTGCTGTCGCGCCGCGACATGCCTTCAGTGGTGACGATGCTTCTCCGAACTTCTTCCGAAGGGCCGGGCTAGAGGGAAGGCGCGCGTTTTCTTTCTTTCTGCATTTATTTTTTTTAACACATGTCGTTAATGCAACCAGTTCATTGGCGCCGTTTCTCTTTTTTTCACACAGGTAGCGGCAACTGGTTCGCTGTTTTTAAAATCTTATTTTAACTATTTAGGCTTGATTGGACACGTGTTTCGCGTTAAAATAAACAAATTGCGTGCTAAAAAATAAAACAACAGAACGCAGATTGAAACAATGGGGCTCTCAAAGACACCCAGAAATACGTGTCAGAATGTGCACTGCAATTATTACACCACGTCTTCAAAAAGTATGTCTTGCTTGTCCTTTATGCGTCCGCTTTGCCGACGGGCTACCCGTATTGCCTCATTCTTTAATCAAAGATTGTCCACAGTACAATATATGCAATTGCAATTCCCTCAAAGAATTAAAAAAATTTGCGAAGTTCTTTATGTATCCATTTCTTTTGTTATGGGGCTACGCTTAGATGTTGCAACATTACAGTGACTTGTGCTAGGTTGCGTTGTTAATTGCAAATTTGTAGCGAAGGTTTTTTTTTCAAACACGGCCGGAATGCTAATGGCAGTAATGCAACAAACTTTCATTACAACAGACTCTTGCGATGCAATTCAACGAGATGACCGTCACTCGCACGCAGCATTGTTTTCGTGCAGCGCACACTAAAAAAGTGGGAACTCGCGGCACCGTACAGGCCGAAAACACCAAGTTTCGGACCATCTGCGTCGATCGCGGCGCTGGAATACAACCAGTCCACCTCTTAAGCGGCGCACGGCATTCCCGTGTCCAGCCAAGCAGCGGTACCACACTCACTATCCTGTTCGTGCTATCCCGTTTGCCCTGTCTGAAGCTCTGTCCTCAAAGGCAATGGTCCGGTGTTATTCGATGCTCTCCAGCAACCACCCCACGTTGCTATCGTTCAGCGCGGCGTTTTCCAAAGTTTTCCGTTGTCTCCAGTGTATTACATCGCTCTCTCGATGGAAAATGCGGTCCCCGCGTTGATGTTGTTCAGCTCTGCGTTTTCCACAGTATTCCGTTCTTTCCGGCGTATGACATCGCTCTCCTAATGCTGGAAAACGCAGGGTTTGCCGACAGGGTAAGCAAGAGATTTTGTAGCAATACTGAACGGTCTGTCGTGTGACACTTTTGCAATGAATCTAAAATTCTCTTTCAGACTGTGAAAATCTGCAGGGACTACAAAATGTTCGGTCGCATGGCAGATAATAATAGTAATTACGGAATCCAGTCGTAGTGGCTGAAGGACAGTCTGTGGTGCAACAGAAATTTGTGTATTGCCTACAGGGTGCTGCAGAACAGAAGTTTCTGTAGTACAACAGAAATGTCTCATCGCGACAGACATTTTGTAGTTCTACTACAAAGGTTTTTGTAGTGGGGCTACACAATGTCTGTCGCATGATAGATATGTGGGTTGTACTACATAAATTTCTGTCGTACGAAAGACATTCTGCCGTCCTACTACAGAGATTCCTGTCTCACAACAGACCATCCTGCATTCCCAACAGAAATTCCTGTTGTGCGACAGAAATGCCTGTCGTACGACAGATTTTCTGTAGTTGTACTACAGAAATTCCTGTCGCACGACTGACCATCCTGTAGTCCCAACAGAAATCCCTGTCGTGCGACAGAAATGCCTGTCGTACGACAGATTTTCTCTAGTTGTACTACAGAAATTTCTGTCGCACGACAGACCATCCTGTAGTCGCAACAGAAATCCCTGTCGTGCGACAGAAATTTCTGTTGTGCGACAGAAATTCCTGTTGTGTTTTTCGACTGCGATGTATCCGCATTTTTTGTTTGGTGATCACCTTTGTATTCTCAGATCCTCCGCCTTTGGTGTATTAAGACAGAAGTGAAAATCAATCCCCTCCCTTATCACCCTGCATATTACTTGACTGGCCGTCATGCCTTTGTGCATCAATATGACGGCTAAGTAATCTTCATGCGCGGAGTTTACGCGCTGAATGTGGTGTATTAGAATTTTGGTTTTACAAGTCACCGCAGGGTGAAAATGCGGTAATAAATTAAGAAGTAAGATTCGTCAAGAGCGCACCCAACGGGTAGCTTTGGCGCGTGAAGAGGACCGCCGCGCTTCCACCGTCTTTCCTTCTATTTATCCACGAAGCTGTGGCTGACTGGAGGGCGCAAAATAAATTTGGCAAGTGAAAGTGAAAACGAACGTTTGCCTCAGTGCAAATACCCCCTTTAGGAACAACCACGCCGTCATGAAGTGCGGTGGTTCTCGCGAGCCGGAGCTGCCCCTCGCACTCTCAGGTGCGGTCATGACAAGGGCCACATGATCGGCGTGCTTTCAGCCGTCAGGACTCCACGTCACCTCCTCATATTACCGTACGCTCATCTTCTCTGCCTTGGGAAGATCTCATCCCGACGTGGACAGAGAGCTTCTGCAACTTTCAATTCAAAGCGTGTCCTGTTGGACGTCCGGGGCTATGCGACGCTTAGACCTTCAGACACAGGGTGAGCTCAGAAGTTTCATTTCTTTCTCGTTTTCCACAAGGCTGAACAATGTATTCGTAAAATTTGAAATTCACAATTCGAAACCTCAAAATTTGCAATCTCAAGCTTTACAGTAACACAACCCAATAGATTTTGGAATTTCTTACTAGCCACTCCCAATCTGTAAAATTAAAGAGCTATGTCTTTAACCGTAGTAATGTTTTATCTGGTGTTCCGCAATGCTCCGTTCTAGGCCCTCTCTTCTTTTTAATGTACATTAATGACATAAAATGTAACATCAGTTCCCAAATTGGCCTATTTGCATACGACTGTGTAATTTACTAAAAAGTAGCCCTGCCGACATCATCATTTTACAATCGAACCTCGATAAGTTGACTTAGTTGTGCGACGAGTTGCAGATGGTAAATAAATGTGGGAAAAACTACGGACTTGCAATTTATTTCTGCTTCCATCCCGCCCCCCCCTAATAACACATACACCATAAATGATATCCGAATCGAATCAGTGGTACCTTTTAAATATCTTTTAATGTTTTACAACGCAAATCTAAACTGGACCACCCACATTGAACATATCACAACTAGATCAATAACAAATCGGCTCCGCTCCACGCTGTGAAGGTTGTTCACTGCAAAACTGTAACTATTGGAGTAAAACTGTAACTATTGCACCTACAACTATTACGCATGCGACGTGCACAACGCAGCAATATCGGCAGCACAAAAGCGTAGAAGAGCTTCTGGGGAACTGTGAGGAGGAAGGCGGCACGCATGGCTATGGCATCGTGTCTCTCATTGCCGGCCCATCGGTCTTGTTTCATGCATAGTCGCCAAAGAGTGCCCTCATCTGCCCTCCCCCTCTCCATACACTGTTCAGTTAGCTGCTAATTCAAACCACTTAAACCCCATTATCATACATTATGCGGTTTGAAATTCCCACGAGGAGGTGCAAGGCGGAGGAACAACTTTATTTGACTGAGGAGCTGGTAGGTCGGCAAGGTCCTTAGTCCAGGACACCATTTCTTCTACCCGCCATCTTCGCCCTTCCGTTCCACCGTAACTACCCATTCGGGTCAGCGCTTACAAGTTCACTTTCCCACTCCTCGTAGGGACTGGTAATTAGTTTCAAGTCTGGGTTTTTCTCGATTTCCCAGACCACATGATATACAGTGACGCTTTGACCGCCGTATTTGCACAGAAGTTATAGGGTGTGAGGTGAATGACATGTAGTCTCGTGGTGTGTGCGAACGTGTTTATTTGTATATGCCGGAAGGTCACTTGTTCTTTGGACAGCGAGTCAGCCCACGGCGGGTGCGTGCATCGGGATAGCTTGTATTGTTGACTTGTGTCGCTGAAAGTAGCGAGAGGGAGATCTGGTCGGTCTTCATCCTCCAACGGTGCCCGGTTTTCAAAGTTCACGAGGGTGGCTTGATTGGCTAGTTTTTGATGCATATTAACAGGGTTACTAGTGCATGGATATGGGAACACGGAACGAAGAAACAACAGAATAAGGCGCTTAACTACAACTGATTTTTATTAAGAAAAGAAAGACATATAAATCCCCGCACATCCAATAGCATGGCTAACACAACCTGACGTCAACAGTTGTCTTATCGCCATCAGCATGTTACAAACGTTGCACTAGATAATCCTTTTCCTTTTGCGAGAGCGCCACAGAAGACATGCTTATGTAGTTTTCTTTGGGCCGCTGAATTTCAAGCGCTTCAAAAACCTCGCGTGCGTGCTTATCGTTCTCTGTTGTGATGACTTCGCAATCCCCGAAAAAACGTACGGAAACACATTTACTACAGTTCGAAGCCAAATGCCCCGAAACAACCCTCTTTCCCACCAGGCACTTATGCTCCCTGAGCCTCCCGTTGACGCATCCACCCATCTGGCTAATGTAAGTCTTGCCATAGTTCAAGGGGTGAGAGTAAACGCCGCCTTAGGTACAATGGTTAAACTGCTCCCTTTGCTTCTTCAGACAGCCCAGTTTTTCGCTACCCCCGCCATTTACCATCGGAAACACTTTGGAAAGTTCGTTAGGGTCAGACAAAATGATGTCAACGTCTGCGCGCATACCAATTTTTTGAGATTGTGCGCAATCCTATGCATGTATGGTACCACCGCAAATTTTTCTTTTCTTGGTACTATCGCCGGTAATTCCTGCTCTATTGGTGAAACTTAAGCGCAAACGGACACAGGAACGAGAAAGGGAAAGGACACCGGCGCTTACGTTCTCGTCCTTGTGACAGTTGGCGCTTACGTGTCGCTCATGGATGTTCACCAACTAGCTCATCTCTCCAAATCGCTTTTGTTTATTTCTTGTTCCGCGAGCTCTTTTTCGGTGTTACCTATCCACGACCTGACTAATCCCGCCGTGTTACCCCTATGTGAGTGCAAATCGCGGGTCTATGGCTGGTACCTGAGACGACTCTGCCCACCAGAGGTTCGGAGCCTCATCGGCTTGCTATCCCATTTTGCCTCTCATCCGATGTGGGTGAGCGAGATGGTGGAAGCAGAGTGAAAGAGACAGGAGAGGCACTTCGGAGACTGCTTCAAAGTGGCCTGCTTGCCTCCTTCTTGGGGAAGCTGAATGTGGGCTTGTTTTTTACAAGTGGAGCTCGCACACCGATGGACTGACTTAACTCGTGTGGAACACTGTCCGTCCGACGCTGCCGATCGTCAGAAGGAACGCGCCTCCAGAAAGTAAACTCATGGTGCTAGAAACGCCTCCTTGGATGCTCTTGTGAAAAATTTGTTAAAGCTATGACGAAAGTTCTTTTTGAACACTCTATTGAAGACTGTTGAACAGCTGGCTTTGGTGCGGAGTGTTGCGAAATATGTGGCAGGGACGGAATGGGATGATTTTGTCAGTGAAAGTGTTGACGCTGTTGCCAGGCGCGGCACGGCCAGTAGGAGGGAGGTGTCATTGGGCTCTATCTTTAGCCGTGTTGTAGATAACGGCACCCGTCTTATCCCGTCGGTTAAAGAAGGTCATTTTGTTTTCCTCAAGCAGTCTATGTACAGGAAAAGGGCAATGGCAGCAGTGAGCAAAAATTTCAAAAAGGTACGTTACCACCCAGGAACCGGGATCTAAATGTAACAGTTGTGGGATCTGGATTGCCCAGCCATGTGTATTAGGAAGGAGAAGAAACACGTTGAAGCTGCTGGTTTTTGCCGCGAAAACGCATAAGCTGGGGGAACCCTTAACTTCTGTCCTTTCGGAGAGGGAATCGTGGCAGGTGGCTGTTTGTGGGTTTTCACAAAAACATTTAGAATCTTCGACCATTATTGATCTAATTTCTGTGCAGAACTGTGAGGCGGTGCAGGAGTATCTGTCCTCTGTTGACTGCTTGAACGTCTCGGGAACTAGAGCGGACCATGAGGACCTGTTTTACTCCCTGCCTCATGATGTGGTGATGCGACGTACAAGAGATTGTATCACAAACGGCAATGATGAGCTGGCCTTTGTGAATCGTTCTGGAATCCCAGTGGAGGCGTTTTTGTAGTTGCTCAGCTTTTATTTTCGGAGTACTGTCGTGGCGTTTCAAGATTGGGTCTGCGTACAAACGTCGGGAGTGGGGATTGGGTCTAAGGATGCTCAAGTCGTGAGAACATTTTTCTGGGCAAGGTTGACTGTGATTGGCAACTTGGTTTACAGGGCATTGCCAGTAAGGTTTTTCGATATGTCGACGATATTTTGGTGTTGAGCTGCAACGTACAAATTCAGTCCTTGAAATGTGCTGTTCTTAATGCCTTCAAGGCGAAAGATAAATGTTTGAAGTTCACGGGCGCGGTTCCCGTTGACGGCACGATGAAATGTCTTGACCTAGAGCTCCGTTTCTTGACCCATCATACATGCTAGATGTACGCGCCTCGTTATAGCCAGCCGCTTTAGAAGTTCGCTTTTTCATTGGAAGCTAGTAAAAATGGGATAGCGCACACGTGGCTCAAACTTGTTGTCAACACGTCCTGTTATTATTTGGCGGAACAAAGCTTCAATGCGCAAATAGTTCGGCTGGAAAACGCCCGCTTCCCTCTCTGTGTGCACCAGGCAATAGGTGAGTGTTTTTATCAAGCAATTAAGAGGGTTCACACATCACATAATGGATGCCGACCAGAGTAAAAAAGTGCCGGTCATACCGTATTTACATGAGCTGGCGCATGTACTTAAGAAGCCTGCTGACAGATTTGGGGTTAAGGTGGTTTTCTTTGCCAGGAACGAGCTAGGAATATTATGCAGTATGGTGAGCAACAAGCTTGATTCCCGTGACAGTGTTTCCAAACGTAATTGTTTGATTAAACACCAACTCCAGGTCGTTCGGTGTATGGCAAATGTTGTGTACTGGAATCTTATGTCCTGTGGCCAGGTGTACGTCAGCCACACCGGCCTCAGTCTCAATGTATGCGTAAGGGAGCGTCATTCCTCCTCGAAAGGAAGGCCCTACACACACCTAGCGCTACACTGTTCGCACAGCGGCTGTAAACCATGATTCACAGACACGCAAGTGCTTTTTAAACAAAGAGACCGTGCTACTAGGGAAATTGCTGAAGCTTTCTATATACGGATTAGGGGCTCTGGTTGTATAGGTCCCCGTTACTGAGCATTCTAGAAAAATAAGTTTTATTTCTGAAGTCGACAGCTTCATATAAGAAAGAAAGAAAAAGAAGAGAAGAAGGAAAGGGGGCGCGTGTCCTCATGTTTGGCCGTATTCATTTGCGATGGTCATACGTGCCTGATTTTTGTGTCTTGGCATGGTATCTGCGTGCAAGAGCCGGTGTTGTTTCCCTTTCTCGTTCCGGTGGCAGTTTGCGCTTAAGGGTTACCTATGGATGTTCAACAACTAGCTCGTATCTCCATTTTGCTTCACTCCTGGTCACCACGTTTGTAGTCCTTCAACAAGGAACGAACCACTGACGTCAGAAAATGATGCGGAAAGCCCGCTCACATCCGGCGAGTAGTAACCTGTGCACTGAAGCTTGGAGGAACGCCGTTCGAACGTAAAGGGTTCGGGAGCCCGAGCCCGCCCGATGAGGTAACCCTGTTACGGTAGTACAGCCAACGTGCGCATAAAGACAACATTGAGGCAGTTGAAGCTCTGCTTGTTCACAAAGGTACGGCCTGGTGCTGTACACTCACGACGATGTATTGAGTCACTTGTGCCGACGACGGGTAAAGAGCATCGCTCCCCGCTGTCCGGGCGTCATTGCCGTGGCTGGCAACCCGTCATCCCGTCCGCAGCCCGCGGAAGCAGCCGCTCACACGTGTGCCCCAGAGCGCACTACCCCCCGGCGCTTCTGTGAGCACCGCTTTTACGCCAGTCCGTGGTTGTGCGCATGTTCCGGGGTGCATGCGCACTACACGTAGTTGCCCCATCTGACGTTTCATCACACACGCGCGAACGGGCTCATTACGCACTGACGCCACTATAGCTGTTCGACGCCCGCACTTCACAGTAATCACCCTGCGCGGGCGCAGGTAGGGTCTGCGTCCCTACAAGCTTCGTTCTGCTGAATGGTCACAGGATTTCAAAAAGGAATTTTTTGAGGTAAGACTTGACGGTAAGGTTTTACAAGTTTGGTGTGGTTGGGGGGGCGAAAAAAGAAGCTGAAGTTTTGACGCACGTGGCTCGTACATTCAGCACACATGTTCCCCGGTAAAATGGAGCTTAAGATGTAACACCAACCCTTTATTGATGAACGTTGCCCACAGGCAACATAACAGAAACTATTTTTTTCGGTTCACTTTCGGTTTCGCACGCTTCTTTTTCCTCCAACGACTGCCCATGTTACTGACACACGGACGTGTGGCGCCATCTGATGTATAACTATGAAAGCGACGAATAGAAAAAAGAACTTAGGCGCGCAAATCTCCGCAGAGCGCTCGACGACGCGTCTGCAGCATTCGAACATCTATTTCCGGGTAAGCATTCATTTTTATCTCTCTGGCTTTTCTCAGTTGCTTAGAAGAATACCTCACTTTGTACGTTATCAAATGTTATAAACGGCGCTGCTAATTTGCACCCGTACGGGCGCGTGAAGTGTTTGTTGCCTACAGGCAACATCAGGCACTATGCTGTATTTCTCATCCCGCTGTGTTTGCGCTGTGCAATTTTCTCTGGTAGCGCGCTCCGCTGCCTGCACCGCTACCATATTCGCTGCACGACCTCACGCAGGACACGTAGACCCAGCAACGAGTTCGAAGAATGGACCCGGGCGCATTTTATGGGAAATTTGCTGCAAAAGTGCCCCCTGACTACAGTGATGCTCTGACCTGGATTCATCGAGCGACGAAGAGCCTGAAAATACTGCTTCAGCCCGGACAGGTAAGCATTAACTTTGTTGTGTCAATCAGAACTACGTTATCATTCGATTGACACATGAAGTAAGGTCTCTTGCATAATAAAGGGGAGTGGGATGAGGTGAGGGAAGGGGTGGCTTGTAGTACAAAGGCCGTGTGGTTCGGCGCTCCAACTTGAGGCTGCCGGCGTATCTCATGGCAGGCACCTGTAGGTGTTCCCAAGTTCGCCAGCTCTACGTGGGACACTGATAAAGTCTGTCCTTCTGTTTACGCTTCGGAGCATACCTGGCTCTGTGATTCAAACATTATCATTTTTTAGGCCAGCTAGCGGAACAGAAATTCCGCAACTTTTTTCATTAGCAGAAAATTGATTGTACTGTACACAGGGAGCACTGATGGAATGTACAAGAGTAATTCATAGACTATTTTTAATTTTGTATGGCTTTTAATGCACTGTTGACATCGCGACCGTTTTCTATGCAATTTTTACAGCACCGTCAGCTGACAGTCAAGATGAAGAGGTCTCAAGAGATTTGAGCACCAGCCGTATCGACAATGCGCCTGAAGAAATCCCCAAGCCTTCGAAGGATTCTCCCACATGGAAGGCTGTCCAAGGCTCCTCGGGTAATGCCATGCCTGAGTGGAAAGACGTACCACCCTATCCATCCCCGGTGGAGTCTCCCATTAACTATTTCAGAAACTTCTTTGACGTGACATTCCTGTCTCATATCTGCGAGCAGTCCTCCCTGTATAGCGCTCAGAGGAATCCCAACAAAGTTACTTCAATGACAGTCAATGATTTAGAGCAGTTTATCGGTACAGTGCTAACTATGTCACTTATGAAGCTGCCTCAAACACGCATGTACTGGTCGCAGAGGTTCCGAGTCAGTCAAGTCGCCGACACCATGACGAGAGACAGGTGGGAAGAAATCAAGCAGTCACTGCATTTTAGTGACAACCAGGAAGCACCAGACCAGAATGACCCCGAACGTGACAGGCTGTACAAAGTGCGGCCCCTGTTGGACCACCTGGTCGCCAAATGCCCCGAGATACCAAAGTCTCAAGAGCTATGCGTTGATGAGCAGCTGGGGCCGTTCAAAGGCCGCAGCTCATTGAAGCAGTATTTGCCCAACAAGCCCGAAAAATGGGGCTATAAGCTTTTCCTTCTCTGTGACGAATGCGGCATAATGTATAACTTTGAGGTCTACACAGGCAAAATTCTTCCGCAGCAAGGTTTTCCAGACATCGGCGCAAGTGGCAACATCGTCCTGCGAATGGCGAGTGTCGTGCCCCGTGGTCTAGACTACATCTTGTATTTTGATAACTGGTTTTGCGGTGTTGACTTACAAGTAGTCCTCAAGTAGGTTGGAATCAGTTCCGTAGGAACAGTACGCGAGGCTCGCCTAAAAGGATGCAAATTTCCATCCGACAAAGATCCGAAAAAGAAAGGGCGTGGCTCTTATTTGGAAATGAAGACCACATTTGAAGGAGTGAGCCTGAGGGCTGTCAAGTGGTTTGACAACCGCCCCGTTACTTTACTTTCCACGTTTGCTTCTGCGTCACCCGAGCAGGTTGTGAAGCGCTTTGACAAGAAGACCCGAGCGACGGTGAGCATACCCCGCCCTGCTATTGTCGGCATCTACAATGAATGCATGGGAGGTGTTGATCTAATGGACATGCTTGTGGCACTCTACCCCATCCACATAAGATCAAAGAAGTGGTACAGGAGGCTGTTTTTTCATATATTGGATATAGTAGTAGTCAACTGCTTGCTCCTGTACCGCCGAGATGCCACCCTGGCTAACGTGCCTTGCAAGGACCAAATGAGCCTGCTATCATTCAAAGCAGACATTGCCTGCACGCTGAAGCAACAGGGAAAGGTAGCAACACCCTCCAGGAAGCGACCATTGGGCCCATCAAAAGTCGAGAATGAATTGCAGGCGAAGAAGCGGCGCGGGCCAGCAGCGCCTGTTCCATGCAAGGAGATAAGGCTGAATACTGTTGACCATCTCCCGATGTTTTCTCCAAAGAAAGGCCGGTGTAAATATCCAAACTGCACAGGAATCACGCGCGTCATGTGCAGGAAATGCAACGTACACCTCTGTTTCACTCAAGGAAAGGATTGCATGTACAAATTCCACACTAACCCGTAAGAAGCCTGCAGTAAAGCCTACCTTATGACTCTTGCCTAGTGTTGCCCACAGGCAACAAAGCTGTATTTTAGAAACTATAAGCAGAATAATTTTTCTTTTTATGAGATATGGTTATTCATGTTGCAACAATTGTAAATATGTAAGAAATAAATGTTTTTTGCAATTATTTTATTGTCTCGTCAATAAAGGGTAACTTCATGCATCAACTCCAAAGTGTTCAGGCAGTCACAAAAAATGGTCAAAACATGGGCGACTGATGCTTCAAAGTTCAAGGCTTCACGATTTAAAACTATTAGGTAGTCATATATTTAGCCATAGTCATGCGGGAATGGGCAGCTTGAGTGCCGGTGGCAGCAACTGTGAAGTAGCCAAAATTATTGAAAGGTTTTTTTGGGGGAGATTCTGGGGTAGGTCCTGCATTGCTTTTTTGGAAATTCTTCCCACTATGTGCGTACGACAGCTACTTGGGAGTAAGTTATGATGGTACTGGCTTGAGTCTGCGCTATAACTATTGCGATTCCTGTCTCTTTCACTCGGAGCTTACGCACTGCTTTAGACATGCTCGTGATGAGGGCAGGGGGGTGGGGGCTGTGATAACTGCAGCTTTGGTCTTCACGCACGTGGAATCCACTGCATCCATGTACACCGTTGTGGTAGCTCCGACGTACAGTTTTTGAGGGTTTATGCTCTAGCTCGTCTTCTCCTTTCATGGTACTGAAGGTTAATGTTCCGTAGAAGGGGGTACTCGTAGCATTTACCGAATATCTAGTGGGATGTCCGACGTCATTTCGATGGTTTGTGGAAGTGCGAAGACTAGGTGCCGGAGCACGCTGCGTCCAGGGGCATAATAGCTACCCGTGTTCTGTGTGCGGCAAAGGGGCTTCAGTCAGTTTTTCTGGACCGTTATGTAGTCCAAGTGCTTGAACTCGAGTCGTTGATGTACTTGTGCGCAAAGCTGGGGCTTGTTTGTTCCATTTTCGTATAACTGCGTTCATCTTCTGCTTTTCTCGCACCGCAAAGATGGCGCAGGGGATGACATAGGTGATTCGAGAAACAATTAACGCTTCGATCAAACTTAGCATGCCTTGCTCGTTCACGCCCTATTTCTGACTCGCAATTCTTCGGAGCATCCTAATTATTTGCACTGCGTTTGCTTCTAGTTTTTGGATTAGCGGGTTGTTTTTGCAATGTTCTTTGCAGGTCATGCCAATATCTTAATGGCAGAAGAAGGAAGGACACTATATCAGTGAAGTGATATCTTTGTTTCCATGGCTGTGTCGCGTCCGTCTCTTGCACGAGTACGAGCTCGTATTTTTTTAGGTGGGGGGGTGTCACCGGTTAATTCGCAATCTTTGAATAGGTCTGCACTACGTTGGCGACCTGTTGGACGTGGTGTTGCATTATTATTCTTGCAAACCCTAAGCTGATCTATATCGCGAACTTCACACGAGCGCTCTGTAAAACCGCAGGTTGTAGCCCCGCCGCTGTGCTCGTTGGTGCATTGTCTGTCTACTTGCCTCCTCGTGTGGGCGCAGCTTAGTCGGTCAAACTACGGGCTCTAGCGCCGTTACTCTATTCGGGTTCATATTGTGTTCCTGGTGGTGCCAGTAATTTATTTTATTTGTTCGCGGCAGTTCTCCGTTGACGGCAACGGTCGCGAAAGAACGATGGGAGGGTAGGGGTATCGGAACATTTCACCGCACAGAGGCCGCTGTGAGCGCAGCATTTTTTCCACTAAAGTTGTCTGTACCGTACGCTAGGACATCGGTAAGGGAGTAGCGAATATTCGACCCGTTATCACCCAGTGCCTGCAGCATGTCGTGCCAAATATCTATACGGCTGACACTGAGGCAAGGTGTAAATAAAGATGGGAGTGATGAATGCATCGTTCCCTCCCTTCCATTTGTATTATCTGCGATCTGACTTGTTGGCTACAATATCAACACCTAACGTATTTTAAGATGCGCCACCTAAACTGTTCGTTCTTCTCGGCCTTGTTATCATGACTTTACCTTAGATGCATTATTTGCGTGGGCGCCCGTACGTGACTCGTGATAATCCCGGCGGTTGCTGTCACGGACACAGCGCCGAGAGTTACGTATAATGAATGCCATGAACCGAGTGCATAATATGCGTGGCACCTTTTCTACAAGGAATGAACTCCTAGCCACCAGGATATAAAAAACGGCGCTACTGCTTGCGAGGCAAACATCTGTGCAACGTGCCTATACTGCTTTGAAGTAAAACTTGTCATCCTCAAAAGGCGACTACATTTTGCTAAGAAAGAAACCAGAATTCGTTAATACACGTCCATGAAAAGATCATGGCTCCAATATGGTTCAATCATAGGGCATCCTGACACTGAAAATTTAATTAACCTGGTTGAATCGATTCAAAACAAAGCATGGCTCTTCATAACATCGTCGTACTCGCGTTATCCAAGCGCAACTACCTTAGGAAAATCGCTTAAGCCGCCTTACCATGCCACGCGCCGTAAACTTGTAGGGGTATCATTTTTCCTCTCACTGTTGCACAGCAACACCCCGTTACCACGCAATTATATCCTCTGGCCATCACGAAGTTCAGACGTGTTGATCATCCTAACAAAGTCAATCCCATCTTTCCGTGAAAAAAACAAAACTCGCCTTTAGCCTGGTCGATAACTAAGTCGATAACTAAGCAGATAATATTGCAACTATAACCTAACCAAACCTAACCTAACCCAATCTAACCTAACCTAACGTAACATTACCTAACCTAACCATACCTAACCCAACCCAAGCAGCACAAATTTTATTTTGCACCTAAAGCATTAAAAATGTTCTTACAAATTACAATTATTTAATGATATTATGTGGTGGTGTCGCTAATGTTAATTGTTTGATTTGTTTGTAAAGTGTGTAATATGAGCCTACACTTTGCTATTTTGCGCATATTAGTTGCGGAGTAACTTGGGCCCTCACAAAGGCCTACCGCGTGCATGCGCACATAATTTAAAATCGCTAAAAATAACACAGGCAACGGCAGGATTGGAGCCTGTGTCTGCTAGACCACACAGAATTAGTGTCAGTCGTCTTACTCTTAGGGTAACGACCTGCTGTTTCTACCCGGCAGACAAACCGGCTAACAAGTGTGAGGACGCCTTAGGAGTTTTAACTGCAGAGGAATTTAAAGGTTCACCTTGTCGTCGTAGATCGTTTGCTGCCCGAATGGCAAGAGACTGTCGGAATCAGGCGGCGCTGCGAAAAAACAAACCAAAGCACAGCCAGTGACGTAGGCTTGGAAAAATAAGCGGTTTATATTGTCATAACCGTCAGAAACTCCTGAACCGCTGGCGCTTGTCATGCATGTCCCTGTTGTTTAGCGCTAAGAAAACTGCAGGTACATTTGATAAGGCCCGTCAGGGTCCTGTTCACGATTTAAAGTGAAATAAATGTCCGCCTAAAACGACGTGTTCTAAACTGCGAAGTAAGGCCACCGCAAGTCATCATCATCATCACCAGCCTATCTATGCCCACTGCTGTGCAAAGGCCTCTCCCATTATTTTCCAATTATCTCGGTCCTGTGCCAACTGTGACCAATTTATCCCCGCAAACTTCTTAATCTCATCTGCCAATCTAACTTTCTGCCGCCCCCCTCAACGCTTGCCTTCTCTAGGGATCCACTCTGTTACCCTTAATGACCAGCGGTTATCTTGCCTTCGCATTACATGCCCTGCCCACGTCCATTTCTTTTTCTTAATTTGCACTAAAATGTCTTTAACACCACTTTGCTCCCTGACCCACTCCGCTGTCTTCTTGTCCCTTTATGTTACGCGTATCATTTTGCGCTCCATTGCCCGCTGAGTCGTTCTCAATTTAAGTTGAACCCTCTTAGTGAGCCTCCAAGTTTCTGCCCCGTAGGTGAGTACCGGTAAGATGCAGCTGTCATACACTTTCTTCTTTAGCGACAATGGTAGGCTGCTATTCATTATCTGAGAATGTCTGCCATATGCACCCCACCCCATTCTGATCCTTCTAATTATCTCTGCCTCATGGTTGGGATCTGGGGTCACAACTTGGCCTAAGTAGATATATTCGCTTACCACTTCCACTGCCTCGCCACCTATCTCAAACTGCTGTGCTGTCCCGAGGTTATTGATCATTACTTTAGTTTTCTGCATATTAAATTTCAGGCCCACGGTTCTACTCTGTTCGCCCAGTGCGGAAAGCATGCTTTGCAATTCGTCTCCGGAGTTACTTAGCAAGGCAACGTCATCAGCAAATCTGAGGTTACTGAGGTATTCTCCAATAACCCCTACTCCCACCTGTTCCCAATCCAACGTGCTGAATACTTCTTGTAAGCATGCTGTGAATAACATTGGAGAGATTGTGTCTCCTTGTCTGACACCCTTCCTTATAGGTATTTTACTGCTCTCCCTATGGAGGATGATGGTAGCTGTAGACCCATTGTAGATATCCTCTCGTATTCTTACGTAATGCTCATCTGCCCCCTGGTTCCGTAATGCCCGAATGACTGCTAGGGTTTCGACCGAGTCAAATGCTTTCTCATAGTCTATGAAGGCTATATATAGGGGTCCAGTATACTCAGCGCACTTCTCTATCACCTGATTGATCGTGTGAATATGGTCCATTGTTGAATAACCTTTACGGAACCCTGCTTGTTCTTTAGGTTGACTGAAATCTAAGGTTGCAGAGATTCGGTTAGCGATTACCTTGGTAAATACCTTGTAGACGACTGAATGTAAGCTGATCGGCCTGTAATTTTTCTAGTCCTTCATGTCGCCTTTCTTATGGATTAGGATGATGTTCGCGTTCTTCCAAGATTCCGGTACCATTGCGGTCATTAGGCATTGAGTATACAGGTTTGCCAGTTTTTCAAGTACAATTTCTCCGCCATCCTTCAAGAGGTCTGCTGTTATCTGATCTTCACCAGGTGCTTTGCCACCTTTCATTTCTTGCAAAGCCTTCCTTACTTCTTCGGTCGTTACTGGTTGGATTTCTATCTCTTCTGAACTACTGTCTCGTTCGGCATTATCCTGTATGTCCCGGCTACTGTACAGATCTGTATAGAACTCCTCGGCCACTGTGACTATTTTATCCCTATTTGTGATGACATTGCCTTGCTTATCCTTAAGTGCACACATCTGATTTTGCCCCACGCCAAGACGTCTCTTCACTGCTTTCAGGCAACCTCCGTTCTTTACAGCGTATTCGACCCTCTCCATATTATACTTCCGTATGTCAGCTGTCTTACGCTTATTGATTAACTTCGAAAGCTCGGCTAGTTCTATTGTGTCAGCTGTGGTGGCGGTTCTCATGGTTTGCCGTTTCCTGATTAGATCTTTCGTCTCCTGTGAAAGTTTACCGGTATCCTGTCTAGCCATAGTGCCCCCGACTTCTACTGCACACTCCGTGATAATGCGTGTAAGGTTGTCGCTGGCTTCCTGTGTCGTAGGCTCGGCTTCCTCGTTGAGGGCGGAATATCGGTTCTGCAGCGCGATCCTGAATTCTTCTACTTTACGTCTTACTGTTAGCTCATTTATCGGCTTCTTTCGTACTAGCTTGTTGCGGTCCCTCCTCAGAACTAGCCTAATTCGAGATCTTACCATGCGGTGGTCACTACACCTTACCCTTCCGAGCACTTCCACATCCTGCACGACGCCAGGGTTATCGCATAATATGAAGTCTATTTCATTTTTGTGCTCCCCATTCGGGCTCCGCCAAGTCCACTTCCGACTCTCCCGTTTACAGAAAAAGGTATTCATTATGCGAAGGTTATTCCGTTCTGCAAACTCAACTAGTAGGTCCCCCCTGCCATTTCTACAGCCCAGACCATAGTTCCCAACTGCCTTGTCTCCAGCCTGATTCTTGCCTACTTTAGCATTGAAGTCCCTCATAACTACGGTATACTGTGTTTTTACTTTAGCCATTGCTGATTCCACATCTTCATAGAGGCGGTCCACTACTTGGTCGTCGTGGCTGGATGTGGGTTTAAGCCTAATTTCAAGACCTGCTGCCCTTTCGTTAATGCTATAGTATTCGTCTATGTTGCCAGCTATGTTTTTATTGACTAGAAATCCCACTCCCAGTTCTCTTCTGTCCTCTAGACCACGGTAACATAGGACATGTCCATTTTTCAGCACCGTACAGGCTTCGCCTGAACTCCTAACCTCGCTAAGCCCTATTACATCCCATAAAATGCCCTCTAATTTCTTGAACAACACCTCGAGACTTGCTTCGCTAGATAAGGTTCGCGCGTTAAACGTTGCCAGGTTCAGATTCCATTGGCGGCCTGTCCGGATCCAGGGATTCTTAGCACCCTCTGCTGCGTCACTGGTCTGACCGCCGCCGTGGTCACTTGCTTCGCAGTCGCTGGGGACTGAGGGCCGAGGGTTAATTGGAGTATTAATGGGAGGTTGTGGCCGTTACTACACCAGGGTGGCCAATCCTGCTCTGGTGACGGAGTGCATTGCCGGCAACGGTCGCCGGGGTCTGGCCGCACCCCAAGCCCCTTTGTGCAATTCCATCAAGACGCGGAATTTTTTTTTAAATCTGGTGGGAATTATGCGGCACCGGGATGCCGTCTTGGTGCTGTATATACTTGGGTTGAGCGAGCGAGGTAGGACGACAAGGTGAGCGCCAAAAGTGCTCCGCACTTAATACATTCAGGGTGGCTGATGCAATATTAGATATCCGATGCTCGCCTGCGCACATTTTGTTAACTCCTGCTTCGCCGCCACGCCATTCTTTGAGTAATTAGGGGAGCACAAGTTTGCAACAATATATTTGATGTTACTTCACGGCAGGTTCGTCGTCCTTGGCTATGGTACAATACACAACGTTAATCTTAAGCGCAGAAAAAAAAACAGGGACACAGTAGACAACGACACGCGCCCGAGTGCAAGCGCCAACTAGCCCGAACGCAAGCCCTTCTTCAGGACAATACACAGTAGGCTAAGGTGTTAGAACTAACATGATGCTCATTTGATCTTATATTTCGTCATATACGATATTTACTTCTGCTTTTCATTGTGCTTTCAGTAGAAAGCTGACAGTCAATATAACCTTAGTGGAGTATGAAGCAAAATAAATATTTATATTTTGACCTCACGTATATAAAAGTAAAGGTAAAGGCTCCGCCGTATCTTAATGTACATTTCTGTGAGCTAAACCCTGAAAACCAGAGATACCAAAAGGTAATTAGGTCATTATTTTCCCCTCCCACTATGTTTTCGCGCACTAATTTTCTTGTAAATAAAATACGGTAATATTTTCATAATATATTTGTGTGCTCGTAGTTCTCAATTGTGCGTCACAATTGATTGTGCGTCCAAGCTAACTTTCGGTTTCTTACCGGGAAAGTATTTTGTAGGGCGCAGATATTTGCGTCCACGTTACCAAGGGGCCGGGCGTTTCTCACTGTACAAACTATATCTTCGTGGGATTTTGTTGCGCGATGCTCAGAGCTTGGGTAGTAATTGTTTACCTCTTGTAATTACGGCCGGCCTGGGGTGGCTCAGCGACGGCTCAGTCCGAACTTGTTCATGTGATGGCTCACGCAAGGCCCATTTCTTCGTCTGATATAGCTCTCGTCAACGGGATTGTTCCTCGCGTATGCGTGGTTTTCGCGTGTTGGCGATAGCTCTCTTACTCGGGTATTGGGCGCCTTTCATGTATATTGTACCCTTGCGTAATCATCACAGCGGGTGTAGCGCCCGTTCTCCGTTTTTTTTTTTGTTGGTGTTGTTGTAGAGATTCGCACTGCGTTGTGCTAGTGGTACATTAACTTTGTTGCGCCGGCGGACCGTGTTCATGTGCTTGACGGCAGAAGCAATCTGCAGAGGATATTCGTAGAAGCGAAAAAACAGGCGCTCATTCAGGTAGAATGCTAGGTGATGGTTAGACAGATGCCCTGTTGTAAGTTTGAAGACTATTGTCGATTACCAGATAAAGCACACTTGAGGTCGATGTTCTCATCTATGCCAAACGGACTTTTTGGTAAACATTATGAGCAACTTTGTTTAGTATTCGTTTTGTTGTGTGGGGTATGAAGTGGCCTAATCTATGGGAGAGATTTGGGAGGCCTAAACCACACTTAGTTTGCCAGCTTTTTTGGTTCTTTGTTTGTTAGCCAGTTGTAGTGTGCTATAGCGGACTCTGTTGTTTGACTCTGTCGATTGGGAGGGTGTTCAATTCATCAGCTGAGAAAGGCATGCCTAGTATTTTTGTTTGTCGCACTCGATTTATTATGTACCATTCAATCTCTGCTTGTACGCTGCTGAGCTCGGTGAAAGCGCGTTTTCCTCAAGAGACCAGAAGGAGTTCGAAGAATTGTGGCACAGTGGAGAGGCTTTGCCCTACTAAATATGAGGACGTGTTGGCACCTAGGCCCACGATCACGCGGTCCTGTGCTAACCGTGCCATGTCCCCTGCCACAGATTTGTAGCTTCTTGTTACTTAGTTCAGAATAATTCGCGGTACGTTAAAAACTGAAGGAGACGACAGGTGTAAAAAGAAGTCGCGTAGACGCGATGTTAGAGGTGAGAGGCATTTTAGCAGTTTTCTTCGATAGGAAGTGCTACGGCTTGTTCTTTTAATATCGTACAACAGCATAAGGGTCGCACGAATGCTTTGGATAGCATCCCAGTCATTGTTCTTAAAGTTCACGAATGTCGCACCCACTTTTGCTTCATAAATTCCTTTTAAATAACAACCCTTGGCTGCTGTTCAAAAGTGTCAAAAATGTCAAAAGTGTCAAAAGTGTCGAAAATATCCAGGAAGATTCTTTTTTTTTTTTTGGACCTTACTCATACCCCCAGAAATTTGGTATTGATATGTTCGCGTTGCCGAAAATAAAATAATCCACACCTTTTGTTGCTGACGTGACTGCCGAAATAGAAAAAAACATTCAAAAAATTCGCGAGAGCTACACTGGCGATGTTGTAGTTGAGTGATGATCTTAAATTTATACGCGCTAGTGGGAGGAAGGAAGAGTGGCAGCGCGGTTATTGCCCCATGAACGGTTGTTATTGGAGTGTTGTACTAGAAATTATTGAAAGATGTCTTTTGTATCTTTCATATATTTAGGTATATTCTGCAACTTTGTTGCTGGTAATAGTGACAATTACGTGTCTTCTAAACGCCACGATTCCTTAATCTTATTAGTTGATGTTGATACTGGCGTCGACGATGCTATGGCACTTGCTTTGGCTGTGACTTCACCCAATGTGTCGATAGAGGTGATCACTGTCGTAGCGGGCAACACCAACCTGTCAAATGCCTATAATAACACCCTAAGAGCTCTTCGTGTACTTAACCAAACCAAGGTGAGTGGAGTTCTTTTCCTTCCTCGTGATTTCTCAAATTTTACCTAAAACTGGTAAATGTCCCTTACACTCGATTTTCATTACTTCCGCGCTTCCCTTGCGGCAGCTATTTGCTCTTTGCGCTTAGGTGAAAGCTTTGCGTCATTTTCTTCTATAAGAAAACACCTTTCGGTGATCAGTTTATACGTTTGGTGGTCTCCAGTCGTTCATGCACTCCTAAAAGTTATGCAAGTCACTGTGAAGACTATTGCGGTTTAGGCAAGCAGTGTAACTGAAGACGCCAGGGTGTTTCAAAAAAGAAACACGAAACACGAAATCCGTTCAAAACCGTTCGAAATTCGTTAAAAAAAAACACGAAATCCGTTCAAAAGTACTTTATTGTTTTTTTTCACAGATTCCTGTGTACAAAGGTGCTGACCGTCCAATTGATGGCCATTGGGACTACGAAGAAGTGTACTTTGGTGCAGACAATTTCGGAAATGTCAGCTCAAAGTACCCCATGGGAAACAATAGCGCTCAAGATCCAAATACTTACGGTTACGTTAAAATGATGGACCTTATCAGAAACCGCTCCGATTGCTCTTTGACACTGATGATGCTAGCACCGTTGACAAACCTTGCTATCGCCCTTCTCGTGGAACCAACTCTGTCTGAGAAGCTGAAAGCAATATATATTCTCGGCGGGAATAAGTGCGGTAAGTTTTATATCTTTCTTACTGCAAAGACACAAATATGCAGCCCAAAGCTTCAACCCGTGCTCCTCGTCTACAGACAGAAGACATTGCGAATGGACGTCATATTAGTTAGGATATAACACCCTGAAACACTTTCTGAATAACTCACTCAAGTGGCTCAAAAATCAAACAAAAAAACGACGATACGATCTTAAAACTTTACCCGCATCCGCTGCGGGTGACGCGATATTCACGATGAATTTTATTGCGCTTGGTGGCAAGTGGAGCATAGAGGTAGAGCATCCGCCTCGTGTGCAGAAGGACCGTGGTTCGAATCCCGGTGCCGGACAATTCACACCGGAGTAAAACAAATCCGCGATATAGAATTGCTGAATGGGGCTTGTGGTGCAGCCTGAACACAGCGACCATTGCCGGCAACGCACTCCCTCACCAGAGCAGGATTGGCCACCCTGGAGTAGTAACGACCACAACCTCCCAAGAATACGCCATGTAACCCACGGCCCCCAGTCTTCATTGACTGCGTAGCAATTGCCCACGGCTGCGGTCAGACGTGTGACGCATCAGACGGTGCTAAGAATACCTAGACCCGTACAGGCCGCCATTGAAATCTGAACCTGGCAACATTTAACACGAGAACCTTATCTAGTGAAGCGAAACGAGGAAATAAAGGGCATTAAATTGGATGTCATGGGGCCCAGTGAGGTTAGGAGGACAGGTGAAGCCCTTACAGTGCTACAAAATAGATACGTCCTTTGTTACCGTGGTCTAGTAGAGAGAAGAGAACTTGGAGTGGGATATCTAGTCAATAAAAGCATAGCTGGCAACATTGAAGAATTCTTTAGCATTTACGAAAGGGCAGCAGGCCTTGTAATTAGGTTCAATAAGAGGTACAAACTCGAGGTGGTACAGGGATACGCGCCCTTATCCAGCCACGACGACCATGTAGTGGAAAGCTTCTATGAAGTTGTGAATTCGGCTATGGCTAAAGTAAAAACACAGTATACCGTATTTATAGAGAACTTCAATGCTAAAGTAGGCAAGAATCAGGCTGGAGACTAGGCAGTTGGGAACTATGGTCTTGGCTGTAGAAATAGCAGGCGAGACCTACTAATCGAGCTCGCAGAACGGAATAAACTATGCATAATGACTACCTTCTCCTGCAAACGAGAGAGCCGGAAGTATCCGTTTGCGGGAGGAGCCCGAATGGGGAGCATAAAAATGAAATAGACTCCATATTATGCGATAACAGTGGCGTCGTGAAGGATGTGGAAGTGCTCGGAAGGGTAAGGTGCAGTGACCACCTTATAGTAAGATCTCTAATGAGGCTAGATTTGAGGAGGGACCGTAACAAGCTAGTACAAAAAAAGTCGATAATTAGATAACAGTAAGACGTAAAGTAGAAGAATTCAGGACCGTGATCCAGAACCGATATTAAGTCCTTAACGCGGAAACAGAGTTTACGACACAGGAAGCCAGCGACAACCTCACATGCATTCTCACGGAGTGTGCAGAAGAAGTCGGGGGCACGATGGCTAGACAGGGTAGCGGTAATAAACTTACCCAGGAGACGGAAGATCTAATTATGAAATGGCAAACCATGACAATCTCCACCCCAGCTGACCGAATACAACTAGCGGAGCCTTCGAAGGTATTCAATAAGCGTAAGACAGGTGACATTCGGAAGTATAGTATGGAGAGAATCGAATACGCTGTAAAGAACAGAGGTGGCCTTAAAGCAGTGAAGATGCGTCTTGGGGCGGGGAAAAATTAGATGCATGCACTTAAAGACAAGCAAGGCAGTGTCATCACAAATAGGAATAAATTTTTACAGTAGCCGAGGAGTTCCATAGGGATTTGTACCGTAGCCGGGACATCCAGGATAATGTCGGACGAGAAAGTAGTTCAAAGGAGATGGACATCCCACCACTAACGACCGAAGAAGTAAGAAAGGCTTTGAAAGAAATGACAGGGGCGAACCACCTGGTTAGGATCAGATAACAGCAGACCTCTTGAAGGATGGGGGAGAAATTGTGTTTAAAACACTGGCAAACTCGCATACGCAATTACTAATGACCGCAGGTGTACCGGAATCTTGGAATAACGCGAACATCGTCCTAATCCATAAGAAAGGTGACATGAAGGACAGGCCGATAAGCTTACTGTCAGTCGTGTACAAAGTACTTACCAAGGTAATCGCTAACAGAATTTGTGCCACATTGTATTTCAGTCAACCTAAGGAGCAAGCGGGGTTTATATATTATAGTCAGCAATCAACCATATTCACACAATCAATCAGGTGACAGAGAAGTCCACAACGTATAATGAGCCCCTGTATATGTAGCCTTCATAGATTATCAGAAAGCATTTGACTCTCGAAACTTCAGCAGTCATTCAGGCATTACGGAACCAGGGTGTAGGCGAGCATTATGTAATAATACTAGAGGATATCAACAATGGGTATACACCTACCATCATTCTCCATCAGGAGAGCAGCAAAACACCTATAAGGAAGGGCGTCAGACAAGGAGACACAATCTCTCCAATTTTATTCACAGCATGTTTAGAAGAAGTATAAAGAACCTTGGATTAAGAGCAGGTGGGAGTAATGGGTATTAGAGAATTCTTAATTAACCTCAGATTTGCTCATGACGTTGCCTTGCCAAGTAACTCGGGGGACGAATCGAAAAGCATGCTAGTACCGTGAGCGTGAAAATAAAATGCAGAAAACTATAGTAGTGATCGGTAACCTAGGGACAGCAAAGCGGTTTGAGAGAGGTGGCAAGGCAATGGAAGCGGTAAGCGACTATGTGTACTTAAGAATAATCTTGGAATAACGCGAACATCATCCTAATCTATAAGAAACGTGACATGAAGACTTGAAAAATTACAGGCCGTTAAGCTTACTGTCAGTCGTGTACTAGGTACTTACCAAGGTAATCGCTAACAGAATTTGTGCCACATTATATTTCAGTCAACCTCAGGAGCAAGCGTGGTTTATATATTATATTCAGCAATCAACCATATTCACACAATCAATCAGGTGATTGAGAAGTCCACAACGTATAATGAGCCCCTATTATTGTAGCCTTCATAGATTATGAGAAAGCATTTGACTCTGTCGAAACTTGTGACCCCGGATCCCTATCATGAGACAGAGATAATTAATACGATAACAATGGGGTGGAGTGCATACGGCAGACATTCTCTGATATTGAATGGCTGCCTACTATTGTCCCTGAAGAAGAAAGTGTATGACAGCTGCATCTTACCGGTACGCACCTACTGGGCAGAAACTTGGAGGCTCACTAAGGGGGTTCAACTTAAATTGAGAAAAACTCAGCGGGCAATGCAGCGGAAGATGATAGGTGTAACAATAAAGGACAAGAAGACAGCGGGGTGGGTCAGGGAACAAACGCGTGTTACGGACATGTTAGGAGAAATTAAGATGAAGAAATGTACGTGGGGGGGGCATGTAATGCCAAGGGAAGATATGCGATGGTGATTAAGGGTAACAGATTCGATCCCTCGAGAAGGCAAGTGTTGCAGGGGGTGGCAAAAAGGTTAGATGTGCAGATGTGATCAAGAAATGTTCGGGGATAAATTGGTCGCAGTTAGCTCAGGACCAGGGTAATTGGAGAATAATGGGCGAGGCGTTTCACCTTCAGCGGGCGTAGATAGGCTGGTGGTGGTGATGATGATGATAATTATCGCGCTTGCCTTGCACTTCCCTTGCACACTGGCCAACATACCAATGCACGTCAACAATATGCTCTCTGCAGCTCGCTACAGGCTGTCAGCCAACTGCAATCTAACTGCAACAATAAATAGCGTAAAATAAACCAACATCAACAACGACAGCTTTTATATTTCTGCAGTTATTGAAGGGCAGCATAAATTGTCTCAAAATTGAGCTCTGCACTCGCCGCGTTCATACGTTTGCTATTACAGGTAGCCGCAGGTAGTTGATAGTTGCGACTTTCTTGCGTCGTCAGTCCAATTTTAATTAAATTTCTGGCAACCTTTGCGACGCCATATGCACAGTTCCGTATGAACTTTCTCGCGGGAGAACAACAAATAAAATGCACGACACGATACGAATGCATCGACGGTGTTAGTGCCAAGAAGCGCTATTTGTGGAAGAGACGCTTTTATTTTGCCGCGGGAACCTCTCCTCTTTAAGAAAATATAAATCAGCAAGTTTGAGCTGTCGGAGTCTTACTGTTCTGGGCAATCAGCTGACAAAGAAGGATCAGAAAGCACTGCGCTCGAGAATATTTGAGTTGCACTCGCTGGTGCAAACGAAACCTAAAACGTTTTTGACAATGCGAGTTATACCAAATACACTTATATTTATGAATGAAGGGTCCTTCACCGTTCCTAACAAAACTTACTTCCATGTAGTCCCGCGTCGTAAATGCGGCTGACGTTAGTGGGGTGTCATTGCTTAATGTTGAGAGGTACAAGACGGATTACTGTAAGCATGGATGACACAAACACACAGACAGTTAGTTGTAAAATATTTTTGTGCTACAAGAGTGTAGGCTGGAAGAAACTAAGTAAGCCTGGGGTGTGTAATATTTGTCGTTTTTTTTATATTTATGCTTTCATTTTCTTGCTACCCTCAAACATTCAAACGGAAAGTCGGGCGCGCTAAGAATTATCCCTTCAAAAAGCCCTTCATATACGCAATCTCAAGCGGCGGGTGATGGGTCATGCTCCAAAATTACCGAAGACATTTCAACTCCAAGAATGCTGAAATTGCTTTGAAGGACAGATTTGAAGAAAATCTCACGTTCGAAGGGAAGCTCGACTAAGCAAGCTTTAGAGCAAAATAACTATTTCTGGAAATAGATATTCCTAGACAGGGTGTTCAGAGTTTTGAGGAGAATTCTCACTTCGCAGAAGAAGAAGGTAACAGAAAAGATTGTATTTGTACCTGTAAACTCCAGCAGCAGCTGAGAACTTCCAATATATGTCGTTAGAGTTGGCCATTGAGTTCCATACTGTGCAAATTATCTGGATACCAGCGTTAGAGACCAAGTTCGAAATTTATGTGCTCAAGATAGCGAGTATTTCAAATGCTCCTTCTTCTTGTTATTGCCGCGTACAGTTGCGTTCTCTATTAATTAGGCTATTGTGGTTTCAATATCCGCACTGAACCAAAGATGAAGAAGTTCAAAACCATTCCGGTGCATTGTATTCTGGCGCACAGGATCTCCAAGGCGGACGGCCAGCTGAGAATTTAGGATTCGTTTGATACGGTTCACCGCATCCTCTTTGTAAAATGACAATTACCATGACTTATTTTTTGTGAAAAAACGTTTGTTTCCCTCGTTCTCCAAGCAGTAAATTTCGACAATGTAAAATAAATTGAATTCATTGCGACTGCTGTGATATGAAAGTAGGTTCTTTTGTTTTGAAACCGCAATTTACAAATTTTCGAACTGAATTTTCGCCAAATGTTTGTCACCCTACATTTAGAACGTCCTTGTGGAATATTATCGGATTTTATAAAACAAAGGCGCCTGGTTCGCTAGTGGCAGCCATGGAGACTGATCCGGACTAGAAAGTTTGACTATAGTCGCTTTTATAAAACAGTCATACAACATCAGTGTTAGTATACAAAATCTATGTATGGCGGAATCTTGTCTTGTTGGGTGAACACGTGACTATAAATTACAAACTGAATGTGGCCACATAGGTGGTCAATACAAAGACATTTTGGTTCTTGAATGGGAGTCTTTTTGACAGTGAAGATGACGGCACAAGTGATTTATCTTGGATTTATTTTCAAATTCGTTGTAAGCGGCGTGCATTCACGAGTGGGAAGTGGTCATTGCAATGAAATGTGCGCTTCGAAGTCTGTGTTTTGAGAATGAAGCAAATATAGCTAAGGAGAGGCCCAGGCGCCCTTTCAGTTAAGTCGCCCCTCCATTTTCGTGGGGTGATCTTTTTCCTTGTATTTCCCGCGCGCGCCACGTCTTCGGCCTTTGAGCACTCCACTTTCGTCTGCTTTGTTTCCGCCTGGTGATTGCGGGCTGCCGACAGCGCCGCGCGGTGACATTTGGCCTCCGTGGCCCTCCGTGTTCGCCATTGCTAGGTCTCCGGTTGCCAGGGGCATTGGATCTTGTGTGAAAAGGACCACATAAATTCCTCTACACTGCTCCCAATTCACTTGTGTCTACCGGGACCCTGGGTTTTTTAACGAATCAGACAGGTCCAGTTTTTAATGGCGATATTTTTTATAGGGGTATTTAAACCCACAAAGTTTGGTCTGTCTGTCTGCCTGTCAGTCTGTCTGCGACTCGATTCAGCCACCCGGCCAAAGTGAGACAGATGCTGACCAATAGTCTTTTATACCCACAGCCAAATATAAACGTTTAAATGAGGTGTCAATGTTTATACTTGTCAACATTGTTCAATAAGAAGAAGACATTACGCATTTATAAAGCCGGAAATGAATACTTAAGGGATATATGCAGTGTTTCTTTATCAAAAGTTATGGGGGCTTGAATTTTGGGATGCACATGAAATACTTCATCAACTGTAGAAAACTGTCGCTTGCTGTTCGCGCTACTATAGCTCCCGGGGGCAATAAAGAAACTAAACGACAACATAGGATTTCCGAGGTCCACGTGGAACGCTCTTGGAGTTGTCCAACATAGATCTATTAACGTTTGAGGGGCGTGCCTTGATTCACGAGCGTGACCGCCGTATGGCAGCGCTGTCATCGAGGCACCCAACCTAAAGCAGTGGAATGCCCTAAATTTAAATTGACTTAAGCAAACTACTAGCGTGTTATCTTCGGAGGAGCGAGACGGAGGAGGAACAGCATTAGAGTTGAGCGGGAGACAGGAGGCAGGAATTTACTTAAAAGGGGCGCCAGTAGGCTATTGTGTTTCTTCGATATTTAGAAAAAAAGAGAAGATACTCGGCCGTTTTTACCTTCACATTAGAATTGATACAGTTTGTTTCAATGCGAGGTGCTTCGTCTCGTTCGGCAAGAGCACTAGATACGCGTTTTTTTTGTTTTTATGCGTTGGTTGAGTTTTGGTGAATATTACACATAGATTGATGCACTCCCTGGTGTAAGTACACGACAACTGCCTAAAGAAAAATTTCAAGGCTTCAGGTATAGAATTCAGTGCGCAGGTTGCAATCGAAGCTACTTCGGTGAGACATGCATATTTCAGCAGATTTGAAAATAAACGCTGCTATTTGACCCGGAGAACGATTATTATTCGAAGTGAGCCGTGCAAGATACCTGAGATACATGCTACAGGCCCCAAGCCAAGTCTCATGGAATTAGTCATAGGTAAAGAATAGAGGGCTTGGGACGTTTTAAAGCAGAATACATTTGGCAGCTGAAATATTCATTAGGCAATATGTTTTGCTTAAAAGTCTTGACCTACAAGCAGAATCACTCAAGATAAAGGAGTAGTTGTGATCGAATAAAAAAGGTGTTGCATGTTGCAGGACTACCACTTAACTCAGCAATGTCTACCCACCTATATGAAGATGCCATTATTTGTTTCTACGGGCAATCCGAATTTTCACATAAACCTGCACTTCCGAACACAATACGACGAGAAATTTCTATATCTAAACAAGAAATACTAAAACGTCAAAGCGGAACAGGAAAATCTCAAATAGATATCCGACATCAAAGCCTGCTTTGTGCAAAGATTAAGAGTGCCTTTACACAGAACTGTTTAAGGGTCAAGCTAAAATGTAACTGATTTCAACATGCGTCCCCATCGAAGCCTTTAACTAGAGTGTTAAGCAAGAAAGGACTATCACAAGACGCGAAAAGCGGAAATTGAGGGACAATACAAGGTTAATTTGAGATAGCAAATGGCGACGCTATAAATGAAGTGGCACAAGCTCTGTATTAAAAAGCCGGATGCAGCGTGAGGAGTGTAAGTTCTCCGAGGACGCCGGTTGTTGAAGGTTTTACCACAACGAAGCGTTCTAAGGCCAATTTTATTTTTCAGCTACATAAATGACGTTGTACAATGCACAGACAACGCCGCATTTGTTTCATATGCTGATGACAGGACAGTTTTTAGTAAAAAAAATTCCGAAACAGAGATAGAAGTGAAGTCCAACCAAACAGTGTCTGACCGCGATGCTTGGGTCTCGGTAAATTCTTTAAAAATTGACCCTTTGAAAAAACGAGTTATCTTGTACGCGACTAAAGGAAGAACCATGAAAAGAAGCTGAATTAATTTCTGGCCTATCAGCAGTTAAAAATGGCGGATTCAGTTAGAGCTCTTGGAGTATATTTCTCAGAGCACCTTGCATGAAACGAACATGTTAATAACTTGCATTCAAAGTTGTCATCCGCAATTAGTGTCCTTGCACGTATGAGACGCAATCTCCCTACGAAGGTAAACATTACGATTTACAATGCATTGATATCATCTCTCTTGCAGTACTGCAGCATAGTGTGATGTACCAGTGGTATCGCAAATTTGCGGAAGCGTTATTTACTGCAGAAAAGTGTCATACGTCGTTGTGCTAACGTGCATTATACTGCTACAAAACATCTGTTTCCACCGTACGAAATTCTCCCCGTGTTTTGTTTGTACGATTATCGGTCGATGTTGTAGTACAAAACTTTTGTTAGGTATGGTACCGATACCATACAAGAAAACTTAAGTGTTCGTCTAACCAGGCACAGTGACATTTTTGCAGTACCCACACCTAAGAAAACTTATGAACAATCTCTTTTACAAACTACCTTGCTTGCTAACTTTATTAAACTAAGAAGATTTTGATCCGTCGTATATTTGTAACTATCTCATAAAACCCTTCACCCAGCTGATTTTATCTCTCGATGCCTGGAACTTTATTCCCTTTTTTTAAATTGCTGCTTTTAATGTTCACGTCACTTCATGACTATACCTATGAACTTTTCTGTACTGTTTAGCGCTGTTACAAATTTTTTGTATTACTCGAGGCTATGCAACACTTGTCAATTTATTTGTACTCATTGCTCATGGCTGACCATCATGCTTCTGTTTGCTAACTTGTAACGGGGTCGGGCTTTCTTATCTTTTCCGTACTCATTATTTTCAAAGAAAATAAAAATGTTTGATTGATTTGTTGAATTGATTGATTGATAGTGCTTCGGAAGGACGTTGCAGTATGAACAAATGAAAGTCAAGATAGCGCAGGCATGCGCAATGGTAGGTAGCCTAAGCACTTCACCATAGCCAGTAGTCGAAGGTGAAAAATACTAATCCTGAAAATAATTAGTAAAGCATAATACGAAACAAAGGAACTATTGGTGAGACAATAGATTTAAGAAATTCTGGAACACATAGGTGTCAAAAGAGACGTGTAAACAAAATTTGGTGAAGTGGTCAAAATATTTTAGCACAGCGACGATTGCCGCAGCGCCACCTACAAAACGGAAAACAGTGAGGATCATTACAAAGTACGTGTTGGATAACACTAGTGATGAATATTGAAGTAATATAATGTAAACATTTCGAGAAGCAATTATCACTGCAACCTACGTGATTGAGAATATAAAAGCAGCCACAATACTACATGTACATTGCAATTACAGAACGTAAGAAAAGAATACGTTTATGGAAGCTGTGCTGTTCCGCGCGGGAAATTTTCTCTTTTCTGGGAATTTCCTTTTTTCGGGTATTTTGGGCTATAATTTTTACCACAAGACAAAAGGGGGATCTTTATGAATGCAAAGAATTTTAGAAGTCAAGGATTAAAAACGAAAACAATGTCAGTAATCCAGACCCCGCATCAAACGGCGACTCAGAGCGGATTTTTTGTGGGTGGGCGACGTTAAGACACGTAATCGCAACAGGCTGGCCCGTGAGACTGTGCATGCCACCATGGTGCTGAGTTTCACATTCAAATCCAAAGGTAGTTGCGGCCCCAGTTCGAGGCTACGCCGAAGCACAGCGCTGTTCACACACAGGAGAACGCGCCAGTAGGCGAAATGCACAGTTTATGTATTACGGTAAAACTTTGGCTTAGTACTTAATCAAACTCAATCAAAAGCGCCAAATACCCAACAATGCCTTGATCTTTTTCGTATCAAAAATTCTAGCTTACAGCATTCGCATGCAAAGTTAGCCTGCTGTTTGGTACAAACCATTACATAAAGATTCAAACGCTGCTGAACGGTGGATGTAGAGGAATTCGTTTCATGCTGAAACTGTTATTCTTTAGGCTCCATAGGGTTGACATAGGTGGCGCTGGGTAACACCCAAAACCGTTTAAGAATCCAAGTAAAAATCAGTGATCCGCAAAAATAGAATGCATGGCAATTTGGAGAAAATTCTTGCGAAGCATGCACGGATAAGTGTGAGAAATAGTGAGTTTGGAAAACTAGAATTAGACTTTTTTCCGCTGTACGAAGCACGTCTTGAATTTTTTGCAGTCCAAAAAGCACAGTCATTTGTTCCAACTTGAACGTCTCGATTTTTTCACCAATTTTCGCTTGTAACTGCATGGACTTTCTTTATTCGAATCCGTAAGCCTCAAACTTACCGTTTTGTGTAGCAGGTGCGTTAGTGCGCCTTACTTCCGACTTCTTGCCAATCCGCCACATAGACATTTTGTTTTTTGCCATCTCTTCACGTGGCAAAAGCCCACCTGCAAGCCTGGATACGTACCTGAGCCCAGGGGCCTGCCCTGTTAGCTTTACTTGTAGCGCAAGCTACACTACGCTACTTCGGGATCGTCGGGAGGTGACAAGTTTTGCCTTTGAGCGCTACACGTGAAACCACACCCCCTTCAGCAAGCGCCAGGCACGGAGCAGCGGCCCGATAACTCAGAGAGATAGGGGGCAGGGGAGAAATAAACGAGGAAAGAAAGGAGACGTGCGCGGGTGGTGATGCAGAGAGGCAAGGAAACCGCCGCCGCAGCGAAAAGCGCGCGCCACGAAGGAAGGCCACGTACGGCCCAGAACCGTGTGCGATAGAGGAGGACGAACAGCCGGCTGTTGTCCCTCGTACAGGGGTGACTCGTACAGGGGTGACAGGGAGGCGAACAAGGGGGAAAACGCTAGTGTTGCGTACAGCTTCGCTACTTTCAAGTCTTTTGGAATGGTTTGAGCTTCCTTAATTTTCTTTTCCTGTTCGGACAGTTCATACTTTTGTTCAAACATCTACTTTCAAAAGTTTTCACCAATCATAGCGTCTTATTCTGTGCTCTTCATTGAAATATTCAAATTTCTTATTTGCAGTTTTGTGTAGCGGTAGCTTTAGTGCTCCTTACGCCCGATTCTTTGCTAATCCCCCAGGTGTGGACGGGCACTCGGCAATTTATTGGCATTTTTTCTATGAACGGATAGCGCAACCAAGACCTCGAACGAAGAGCTGAGAAATATATCTTGATATCGCCAACCCAGATTTATTGATTGAAACCATTCACTTTTTATATGCATTGCAGTTATTCCTAAACTTTTTTGTTTTGTGTGTAATCCGATTTAAAGCTCACCGATTTATTACTTTGCACAGGTCGAGGAAACATTCTTCCAGGTTCTGAATTCAATTTCCTCACGGATCCAGAGGCAGCACTTGTAGTAGTGCAGAGGGCGACGTGTCCCGTATTCATTATTCCGTGGGAGACGGTCCTTCAAACAACCGTTTCCTGGGTGTGTATATACATTTTTTTCTTTTAATACTGGTAATAATTAGCACTTTTGCAACACAATGTAGTGTATGCGCTTTGCAAGTCAACATAGCGGTACACAAAAAAAAACCAGTTATGAGTGTTTGCTTGTGTGAATGTGAAAGCATTGCAGTGTATTTCAAGCTGTGCTGTCCTGCATATGCAATGCCGTGTGTGTCGTTCTTTTGATGTATTTTCATGTATTCTGCCCGTGTATGTCGTCGGTTTACCAGCCACAACTCTGATGGTGATGGTGATTTCACATGGACCGTGTGATTGCCCCTTTTTTGTTCATGCCTATCGGTACTTCCATTAGCGACAGCGGTTTAGAGCTGCCGATAAAATATTCGCTAGCGTGGTTTTCGCGCAGAAAAAACCAGCTGCAGAAGAATGTGGCCCCTTGGAAAAGTGGTCGCCTGTAGTACCAACCTTTGTTATCTTTTTTACAAGTCCTTCTTTCCCCTTCTTTATCGGATACTTCGAGTGATAGGTTTTCCAGACACGCTTGTATGTTTTACAATATACACGATAGCATGAGCGCGCTTATCGTCCTATTCTAAGGTTCTATAGTACTAAAAGATTCTAGAGATTTAAAAGATTCTACTATTACTGCTGCAGGCCTTCAGCAGTGCAATTCTGTTGTGCTTCAATTGCCTTTCTGGTGATTCCTTTTTTTCTGCTCAACTTTTTTCTTCTGTGTTTTCTTGTTTTCTGTCTATTTTGTAGAATTACGGTAGGGGATAATCTGCGCCTTTCTATTTCTCTTCACAGTAAGCTCACATTACTCCTGCGAGGCTCAGCACGTTTGACTAGAACTTTTTTTAATAGGAACGCTTCTGCAGATTCTTCACGTTCACCCTACCTAGAAAGACCGTAAGATTGCACAATGTTGCCCTAGTTTTGTTTCTTTCGCTAACCTAAACTTTGGAACATTGCTTTAATCCATACAAAGAGGTAGCATTTTCCCGGTAGCTCTCCAACGGGCATTGCCATAAATTCCTTCTGGTATAAAACAGACGACCTTTACTGTTTTTGTTTTCTTGCGGGGTGCTCAGTTTGTAGAAGAATCATCATATTTAACATCATGTGGGTCCTCCTTGTTCAACGATAATAGCTATTCTGAACAATGCAAAACTGGATCTCCTAGTTTATTGTGCCTTATCAATACTTCAAAGTGGTTTTCACACGCCTAGAGTGTAGGTGTGTCTTCCAGATATTTAGTGCGGTGTTTGATGAGTGAACATGTAGGTGTGTTTTCTGTTTACATTGCATGTACTGTGCGGTTTCGAAGTAAAGGCGTGAATGATGTACGTTTTCTCTGTAATAAATACAAAAACACCGGAATTTGCGCAAGGTATGCACCTGGTATGCCACCATAAAACCAGGAGTCTCATTAGGAGCCTGCCTTATGCAAACGCTCACAAGGCTTGGGTTTCATGAATTGATGATGTTCTATAGCATTATGTAGCGTGAGTTCAAAACGAACGTATCAACGTGTGTCTTACAACCAGGCGTTCGCCTTCAAAATATAATTCTCTGTCAAGCATGGCTCCCGCTTAGTACCATAGCGGAAAAATTCATATGTTACCTTCTTTGTTCGTTTGACCAAATTCTTTGTGTTCGTAGATGTAGGAGTTTTAAGGGCGAAGATCCTCTTGCTTGGGCCCTGTCCCGGCCGTACACGGCGCATTGTACATGGCACATTGATGATGATTGTGGCGGGAAACCCCTAGGGATTTCCCAACCAAAGATTGCCCGAAGGGTTATAACGTTCAACGCGTTCGTTGCTACCAAACAAAGAGGAGAGGAAGAAAAAGAGGTTGCGTTCGTCGCCTGCGAGCTCAAGACTCTTGTTCGGGCCCTGTCCCATCCCTCGTTGCTGCCATACACGGCGGAATGATGATGATTGTGGCAGAATCCCCCTAGGGATTGGCCAACCAAACATTGGCTGAAGACGTCAAAACGTTCAACGCATTCGTTGCTACCCAAGAAGGAGGAGAGAAAGAAGAAGAGGTTGTCGTTCGTCGCCTGTGAGCTGAAGACACGTACCAGAGGTACGCGACACAAGACGCTCTGCAGAATGTGACGGCCAAGGTGGCTAACATTTCACACACGAATTCGCCAACTTACTCATGGAGATTATCCTCGTCCCAAACAAGCCCTACATAATCACCACAAACATCGACGTCGTCGACGGGCTTGTCAACGAAGCGGTGCAAAGCTTGACGTGTCGAGTCTTTATATGATGTGTGGGCGAATGTTTCACGGTTTTACCTATAAGCATTTCAGCTTCGCCCTTCTCATTATCATTCACTTCGTGGAGATGGCGGGATTTTTTTCTTAAAAATAAGCAGCATAGACTGTCGAGAGAAGTAAGATTGGCTGATTTTTTGGTTATATATTTGTTTCTTCAATGTCGTGCACCGAGAAGCTCTGCGGGTCACCCACCTCTATAGGGCAAATGATGTAACTTGTTTTAGAATGTGAGTCTTAACCGTTTAACTTCACCGCACTTGTTAACACCTAGGCGAGAAATAAGTACCCCCGTGTTGCTCCTTCGCCATGGCTGATTTGATTGGGGTTAGGTTTCTAGTAGACATCCCTCATTCTCCTTTATGAGTACGCTGCTCAACATCATACGGTAAGCTCAGAAATTACATAGCCATTATATAGGAGTATTAGGAATATGGCGGCAGGACTTCCAAGGCGTTTTTATGGCAAGTTAAACATTACAAACTACTCAGGGTTTGAACGGCGAAGGCTGGCAAGCGTTTATAAAAATAAACATGTTTTTGTGTTGTGGTTTTTTTCTGGACACCATGGCATCGGCGACTGCGTGGCGCGGACAATGATAATTGCACACTACCGTATAAACCGGAATATAGGTCAAGTTTTTTCCAAAAAAATCCGCACAAAAGTCACCCCTCGTCTTATATAGCGGTCATTGGCAGAATGTACATCGTTGTCTGACAACAATGTGCAAGCGTAGTGTGCAAGCGTAGTCCGTCGCCAATCGCCATCGCTATTCGTGTCGGACTGCTCTTTCGCTCTACCAGGCCTTTATTTCATTTTGCTTTTCTCTAGTTTTTCGTCTTTTACTCGTCTATTAGGCGTGCGTGCGTACATTTCTGTACGTCTCTGTTCCGAGTTAAGTGGCGGCAGTCGACACCTGATTACCGCGGCGTTTAAGCTGACGGCCATTGAGTCACCGAGAAGAATGTGAATATGGTGGCGTAACGCCAGTTAGGCGTTTCAGAGAAAAGTGTGCGGTACTGGCGGAGCCAGAAAGCTAAGCTATGCGCGTGCAACCTCCGAAACCGATCGTTCTGTGGACGTCAAGCGGTACACCCCGAGTTGGAGAACAAAGTGGCGGACTTCGTCCGGGAACTTTGTCCGGGAACTTCGCTCACGATTGCTCCGGAGGCCATGCGCGGACCGGCTCCGCGAACTGTACAATGAGTGGTTAGCCGGCGATAAAAAAAAGACCTATACGGGCCGGTTGCGACCGTGTCAAGCTGGGTGTCCTTCTCTGGGCAGTCGCTGCCCGACGACATGGTTACACGAGCGTTCAGGAAGTGCTCCATCAGCAACGCGCCTGATGGCATGGAAGATGACAGTGCGAAGCAGTCATCCTCGGGCGACTCTGAGAGCTCGGACGAGTGACGTCGGCAGGCATAGTGAGTGGCAGTGACGGACGGTCGTCGAAAATAAATATAGACATTGTGAGTGCGCTTCTGTGCCGAATTATTTTTTTTGTCAACATTTCCCACCTCAAGTTAGGGGGTCGACCTATATACCGGGTCGACCTATAATCCGGTTTATACGGTACGTGCCACCACACAAGGTGTGTGCGGGTGCTTCAAGAAAGTATACCTGAACTTCATTGTGTGGATGCCTACAACGGAAGTTTTTTGATACATGCCTACAGGAACCGCCACTGCAAATTCAGGCTCTTTACACACTTCACCGGTTTCAACTGTGTATTTGAGCCAATGAGTTCTGCTTAGCCCTTTCAGTTCTCTTCCAAGTACCAGAAGCAATTAATAGTTAGGGCTATCCAATTACTGTGAACCAGACTGCCCTTTTAGCGTAGAGGACAAACTAATCAGCACAATAGAGGGGGAATGACATGTTGAAGTTCCTGTAGGTTTTAGGCTTTGGACATTTCTTATATATCAATATGCTGGCGGAACACCACTTCAATATTATCCCCATTGAATTAAGCAAATTTTGCCTTCTCCTGCGTCATCAGTTTATATTAAAACCAGCGATATGAAGTGTTATCTCGTAGACCACAGCACTAACTAGCAACCTGAAACACAATATGTCTTTATTCGCACTTTTTTTCCTTATAAAACGCATATCCAAATTAACATGAAATATTCGGTGTTTCAGGACCTTTACAATAACATCACGAAGTTGAACTTCACCCTTCCGAAATTCCTCCGGGACACCACCAACCACACCGTCAAGACGGTGCTAAAACCGACGGGCAGCGCTGGCTTCAACTTGGGCGATTTCCTGGCCATGTTGGCCGCCATTGCGCCTGAAAGCATTACCAAAAAGTTGGAGAATCGTGTTAGCATTGAACTGACGGGAACGCACACGCGAGGTCAGCTCGTGCACGCGTGGATGCCGTACATGCTTGCCGAAGTAAGTAGAAACGTCACTGTTGTACAAGCATTCAACAGGACAGTGGTGGAGTTCTACTTCAACAAGACGTTCAATCGTGAAGATCCTATCGAACCTTTATCGCCATCAGGAACTTTTGAATAAAAATCGCCTCTGAACAACATGTACTACGTCGAGCAATCGCGGCAACATATTACGCTGTAAGATTTTCTTAATGTGTGAATGTTTTCTTTTCTTTCAATAAATACGCCCCTCACACCTCAACGGACATTTCCTTCAAAAAAATTAAAACTTTCAGGTGTTGAAACAAACATCCTAAGTGACTCATAGTGGTGCCATTGTATGTTCCAAACCGCAAAAGGTCGCGTAGGTATTGAAGCGACGAGCATTGGCCGATGAACTCTTCCCGCCGCTCAATGTTCATCGCCACAAAGGTTTTTCTTAAGTTACATATAGAAAAAGCTGTTTCACAGGAATTATTTAATCTGGGTGTGGTGCGGGTTTCTGTTGCGGCAGTACTGGGGTGCTGTGTTGATGGGGTACTTTAGAGACCTGGCGCTTCTGAGTGCGTTAGAGCTCCGAATTCGTTTGCTTTAGGAGGGCAGTCACCTTGCCGTGCAATGCAGGGCTCAAGCCCCTGGGTGTTGCTCACGAGTGCAGAGTCATGCCATGCAGTGCCGAGCTCGTATGGTGAAGCCTGTTTTCTTCTTCGTCAACATCTATCCGATCGCGGATTAAACCAGCGGACAAAGCTGAGCACGTTCCAGTAACCGTGAGCAACACCACATGCAACGGACGCTGGTGACATCCTTGCCTGCCTCGTCCCCGCCCGTAGCACGGACATTTGAAAGAACCAAACGGTATTAGCGTATCACCGTGTAATTTGCAAACTCTTGCATTTTCCCAATAAAAACACGTTCGGCGACGCAAATACACAACGCCATAGATCACAGCGCCCATGTTGCCGAAGGGCAATGGACGGAGCCAACTCGTGTTCGATAGCCGTGTCGGATGACTCTCCCGAGATAATTCGCTTCTCGCGAACATTCGTCCTGGTTTTTCTACAAAGCATGTTTTTTTTGGAGTTCGCATTCTCGCTCGAGAGGCCTGTCTAAAGATGTTGGATGAAGAAAAAAACAGGCTTTACTCGGACGTTTCCCTCTTTGCAAACTAATATTCATTTATTGAAAGACGTGTTTTACTCCCCCTTTTGGTGCTATTCTATTATTTTTCCGTTCTCTCTTTAGCAGAACTACTGCGAATATTTTCTCTCCTCTTTTTTGTCGCATCATCATCATCATCATCAACAACAACAAAAAGTGCCTGTATAGGCCTTCTCGGAAGAAAGGCCTTTCCCATTTCTCTCCACCCGCTGATGGCCGGCGCTGCTCGAGTCAATTCTTTGCCTCCGAACTTCGTTATTTCTTCCTCCATCAAATTAGAGTCCTTCCTCTTCTTAAAAAAATCGTCTCTATCATATCCTCTTTTAGCATCGTGGGCTTCCGTTTGTCATGTTGTCTAGCTACATCACCAGGGCACGTCAATGTCTTTTTTTAATTTGAAATATGTTGTCTCAACTCTCGTATGCACATTATTCGTCTATCATTCTTCGTACTAATTTTGTACCAATCCTTCGTAATATATCCAATATCATCCTTAACACTAGTCCTCTATCATTTTTCGTAGTAATTTCCCTTCAAGTTGTTTAATAAGGCGAGAATTTTCTGCTCTACGTGTCCTCACTGATCGCTTTCATTAGTTATAAACAAATGATTGATTGATTGATTGATTGATTGATTGATTGATTGATTGATTAGTTGATTTATTAATCGATTGATTGGTTTTCGGGTTTAACGCGCTGACGCAACGTAGGCGAAGAGGCGCGCCGTAGTAGAGAGCTCCGGAATTATTTTGACCACCTGGGTACCTTTAACGTGCGCCAAAATCTCGCAAAAAGGGGCGTTTTTGCTTTTCGCTTCCATCAGAAAAGCGGCCACCGCGGCCGGGAATCCAACCCGCGACCCCGTGCTCAGCAGCGCAACGCTTTAGCCACAGCGCCACCACGGCGGGTTATACAATTCTTGCAGTGACCTAGGTAGCTTACATGTTATTACTTGGGAGTGCTTGCAAAGTGCTCCCCGGCAACAGCTATTCTTCTGGATATTTGTTCTTGCGGTTTCGGGTCAGCCTTCACATTTGTTCGACGAAGTTATGCCTTTCTACAAGTTCTAGTGCCGCGTTACCTAAGCTGAAAAGGCCGCTTTCGACATCTTTACTTATCATTACTGCTGAAATTTTGATATTTTTTGTTACCGTAAGGACAATCTTCCTGCATGTAATCCATTCGGCACTTTTCCAGGTGTTCTGCCGAGAGAGAGAGAGAAATGACCTTTATAAATTCGTCCTGCGAGAAAGGTGCGGGTCAGGCCACGCAGGGCTTCGCCGCACCTCGTCTAACTACCTGCGCTAGGTAGCGGGCGGAGCCCGAGGCGTCGTGCCCGGCCGGCCGCGCGGGTTACTCGGATCGCCCGCGCCGTCGCCGTCCGCTCGACCCCCGCGGGGGCCGGGAGGCGAGGGGCGCTGGCTTTCCTTTCGCCGTTGCAGCGCCAGAGCTGCCTCGAGCCGCTGGACGGCCCTGAGCTGGTTGCCGTGCTCCGGGGAGCCGATCAACGCGCGAATGTCCGGCGGGAGGCGGTCGCCTCCGTCGCGCGCGCACTGTTCGTTGCAGCCCCACATGATGTGGGCCAGGTCCGCGGGCACTCGCGCACACACACAGCACTCGGTTAGCTCGTAGAGTTCCGGGCACACGTGGCGCGCCAGCGCCGGCGTGAGCACGGTCTCGGTCTGTAACTGCCGCAGGAGCACCGCCTCCCCCCGGGACAGGCCGGGGTGTGGAGGCGGAAAAGTCCCTCTTTCGCGTCTGTACCACCGGAGCACTTCGCCGTAGGCGACGAGGGGCTCCCCTGCGTCTTCGTCGTGGTCGTCGTCTGCTTCCTCCCCGGAGTCTTCCGGGTTTCGGTCGAGGCGGGGGGGCGCGGTCCGGCACGTGGCGAGGACTCGGGCCGCGGCGTCCGCCTCTTCGTTGCGGTTGTGGTGGCCGTTGGGCAGCTCCCGGCCCGCGTGAGCCGGGAACCACCGGATGCTCGTGCTGTTGGCGGCCCCCTCCCGGATCCGAGAGAGGAGCCGCGCGGTGCTCCTGCACACCGTGCCCCTCGCGAAGTTGGAGATCGCCGACTTCGAGTCGCTGAGGACGGTCCGCGTGCCGGGCAGGGTCAGGGCTAAGGCGATCGCCGCCTCCTCGGCCTGCCGGGCGGTCGCGGCCCGCACGCACCCGGCGTTGAGCAGTTCTCCCGAGGTGGCCTTCAGGACCACCGCCACGAAGGTGTCGGCCCGCTCGCGGTGCTTGGCCGCGTCCACGAACACCGCTCCCTCGTCCTCGTTGTACGTTCTGGCGAGCGCGCGCGCCCGCGCCGACCGGCGTTCGACGTTTCGCTCCGGGTCCACGTTCCTCGGGAGCGGAGGCACTACGATACGGCGTGCGACGACTCACTGACCACAGACATGTTTTTTGCATACTCAAATAGCTCCCGTTCTCCCTGTGTATCCTTAATGGTTCATTCTATAAGGCAAGCTTGGTCAATACTCTCTTAAGACAAGCAATGAACATTTTTGGCAAGATGGTGTTTCCCTGTTCTGATCTGTTTCTAATAGGAAAGTTTTCGCTTTTATGTGGACGATTCATTACCCGACACTACATGCCTGAAATGTGTCACCAGGAGTCGCATGCAGCTCTCTTCTATTTACTTGGGCTTTCAATGTGTCCAGAACTGCTGTGGTGTTTACTGAATCAAGCACTTTTTATAATATAAATATGTGTCATTTAGTAGGGCTCATTTTGTTCCGCAGATTTTTCTATTCCTCTATTTTCGACATCGATGAGATCTATTGGGATCTTTCTTATATGATCCACTGGGAACTTTTCTGAACCCACCGTTTCCCCTGGGTTTTTGGAAATCGAATGTGTAGCTTATGGAGTTAACTATTCCCTTGGAACAACAGTTTGGATACGACTTTGGATATATTGTGATGCAACAGTTTGGGATATTTTGGAATTCCTAAACTCATTTAAATTACTCCTTCTCTTTATCAGAAATTAGTATTGGCCTTTCCAGGCTAAGGGCACTTTTAAAGTCCGTAAGCATTACTAAAATATGTCAGCCAGCTTTTGCAGCACACTGTCTTCTCCTTCCTTTAAAATATTCGCTGTTATGCTTTTGTCATCTGCAGGTTATCCGTTTTTCACGTCCTTGGAGCCTTTTCTACTTTCCCTTCAGCTAATAGTGGGACATCCCGAGCTAAGATACCAGGCTGAGTAATTCCGTCAAGTCTAACGCCCTGGCACAAAGTCTGGTGTACAGTTCTTTCACTGCTTTTATTCCCCCGTCCACGTTGGTCATAATGTTACCATGTTCGTCTGCGTGTGCACGACCGGTGTTTCGCAATAAATAGTGTCTTCATAGTTTATTTTATGCTCCTTTTGCTCTGCATAGATTCCACTATCTCTGGCATGTTGTACGTACAATGTCGTTTGTTTTATTTGGGCCATGGTATCGCACTCTTCCACCAAAGGCTGCTTGTTCGTGCTTTTGGGTATAGGTGTCGAGCCGGGCACGAGTGCTTCATTGTGATGGCAGTTTTGTTATTTCGCGAAGTTTTTCTTATAGCCATGGAATACTTCTCGTAAGATCACCTCGAATGCTTTTTAACGGGCGGTCACATCGGAGGAGGCGAGATCGCACATGTAAAATAGAGCGCGTGTATACTTGCTTATGAAGACGAATGTGCATTTTTGTGTAATGAATTCTCTAGGTACTCAGCTGACAACCATGTCATCCTATCTTAAGACATTCCTAATCTCACTAATAACGTGCTAGGCTAGCTTTATATTCGTAAGCTCTGCTGTATTTTCTCACTTCATAGTGGTGACGTTTTGTTTACACTTGTCGACAACGGTCCTAAAGAGCGCTCGCGACAATCATTTTCGGAACGCAGTGCAATATGTTTGTTCTCAGGTCCAATGTTCCCGCTAACGGTAGGCGACTCTTCTGTATCTTTTGCCGCACGCGATATAGATCTCGGTGCCCAACCGACATGCCGTGAATGTACTGCGTGCCAATGGGTTACGTAGTGCGAGCTAACGCTACTAACCCAGGTGGCCCAAGGTCACATGTCATGGGCAGAGGAACGGAATTAGAGAATATGAGACGAGGCAATACGGATTAGCAGACAAAACTGAACTCACTAGTTGTGACCAGGGAGGTGTCACTAACGTTTCAGTCAGAAGGTAAATTTCGTTTTATTAAGTTAAATTTTATTAGGCCGAAGTTTGTAGGTAGACGTGGAAAACCCAAGAAAGAAGTGTTATATTTTAATAGAAAGTGAGATAATAATTATTACAGGAACACAAAAGCTGTGGTGAGGACAAAACAATCAGCATTAGTGTTATAATAAGTAGTACACGTAACTACACCTTAGGAATACTAGCATTGTTTAATGATCTTGTGGGAGCTTTTACGGGGTGGTGATTTTGATAATTGCATACTCATACATACCGATGAGTGAATGCGATGGCGTAGAGGTAGAACACCCACCTCGCGTGCAGAAGGACCGTGGTTCGAATCCCGGTGCCGGGCAATTCCCACCGGATTAAAAAAATCCGCGTATTGATGGAATTGCACAAAGGGGCTTGGGGTGCGGCCTGACCAGGGCGACCATTGCCGGCAATGCACTTCCTCACCAGAGCAGGATTGGCCACCCTGGTGTAGTAACGGCCACAACCTTCCATGAATACGCCAATTAACCCACGGCCCTCAGTCCGCAGCGGCGACGAAGCAACTGACCACGGCGGCGGTCAGACCTGTAACGCAGCAGAGGGTGCTAAGAATCCCTGGATCCGGACAGGCCACCAATGGAATCTGAACCTGGCAACGTTTAACGCGCGAACCTTATCTAGCGCAGCAAGGCTCGAGGTGTTCTTCGAGGAATTAGAGGGCATTAAACGGGATGTATTAGGGCTTAGCGAAGTTAGGAGGGCAGGCGAAACATTTACGGTGCTGAAAAATGGACACGTCCTATGTTACCGTGGTCTAGAGTTCATGCTGAATTTTTGCGCAGCGTAAGACAAGGACAGATACAACAGGGGACACGAAGACCAGCGCAGACTAACAACTGAAATTTATTTCTTAAACAACACATATATATATACACTATCTAACAAATAGTGTATACATATATATATATCTAACATATATATACACTATCTAACATTTGGCAAAGCACGGTGAGCAATGTACTGTAGACAAGTGCGAACCTTTGTTGAACTAAACTACTATTGTGTTCTGTCACCCTAATCAGACTACCAGGGAAATTGTAGAAGCGTGGCACATGGCTGCGATCAAGGGAGCATGCGTGAGCCACCCATCAGTCGCTCTGTCAGAAAAAGAAATACAGTTGCTGACCAATACAAGATAGTATAATATTGTTGCGAGGCGGCAGTTCGCCTTATCAAGTCAGTTTGATTGTACAGTTATCATGCTTTGCATTTTGATGAAGAGTGTACTAACCTGCTCATGCGCGGTGATCAAGGGTTGTTAGATAGTGTATATATATGTGTTGTTTAAGAAATAAATTTCAGTTCTTAGTCTGCGCAGGTCTTCGTGTCCCCTGTTGTATCTGTCCTTGTCTTATGCTGCGCAAAAATTCAGCATGAATTCTGAGTACCAACTAGACCGCCTAACGGTGTTATTACAGTGGTCTAGAGGACAGAAGAGAACTGGGAGTGGCATTTCTAGTCAATAAAGGTGGTGCAGGGCTACGCGCCCACATCCAGACACGACGACCAAGTAGTGGAACGCTTCTATGAAGATGGGGAATCGGCAATGGCTAAAGTAACAACACAGTATGCCGTTGTTAGGGGGGACTCAATGCTAAATTAAGCAAGAATCAGGCTGGAGACAAGGCAGTTGGGAACTATTGTCTGGGCTGTAGAAATAGCAGGGGGGGACCTACTAGTTGAGTTTGGAGAATAGAATAACCTACGCGTAATGAATACCTTCTGTAAACGGGAGAGTCGGAAGTGGACTTGGAGGAGCCCGAATGGGGAGCACAAATATGAAATATACCTCATATTATGCGATAATCCTGGCGTCGTGCAGGATGTGGAAGTGCTCGGAAGGGTAAGGTGTAGTGACCACCGTAAGGCAAGATCTCGAACTACGCTAGATTTGAGGAGGGACCGCAACAAGATAGTACGAAAGAAGCCGATAAATGAGCTAACAGTAAGACGTAAAGTAGAAGAAGTCAGGATCGCGCTGCAGAACCAATATTCCGCTCTTAACGAGGAAGCCGAGCTTACGACACAGGAAGTCAGGCACAACCTTTCACGCATTCTCACGGAGTGTGCAGTAGAAGTCGGGGGCACTATGGCTAGACAGGATACTGGTAAACGTTCGCAGGAGACGAAATATCTAATCTGGAAACGGCAAACCATGACAATCTGTACCGCAGCTGACAGAATAGAACAAGCAGAGCTCTCGAAGTTAACGAATAAGCGTAAGACAGCTGACATACGGAAGTATAATATGGAAAGGATTGAATACGCTGTAAAGAACGGAGGTAGCCTGAAAGCAGTGAAGAGATGTCTTGGCGTGGGGAAAAATTTGACGTATGCACTTAAGGATAAGCAACGCAAATGTCGTCACAAATAGGGATAAAATAGCCAAAGTGGCCGAGGGGTTCTATAGGGATCTGTACAGTAGCCGTGACATCGAGGATAATACCGAACGACACAGTAGTTCAGAGGAGATAGACATCCCACCAGTAACGACCGAAGAAGTGAGGAAGGCTTTGAAAGAAATGAAAGTAGGCAAAGTACCTGGTGAGGATCAGATAACAGCAGACCTCTTGAAGGATGGCGGAGAAATCGTACTTGAAAAACTCGCAAACCTGTACACGCAATGCCTAATGACCGCAATGGTACCTGAATCTTGGAAGAACACGAACATCATCCTAATCCATAACAAATTCGACGTGAAGGACTTGAGAAATTACAGTCCAATCAGCTTACTGTCAGTCGTCTACAAGGTATTTACCAAGGTAATCGCTAACCAAATTTTCGCAATCTTAGATTTCAGTCAACCTAAAGAACAAGCAGGGTTCCGTAAAGGTTATTCAACAATGGACCATGTTCACACGATCAATCAGGTGATAGAGAAATGCGCTGAGTATACTGAACCCCTATACATAGCCTTCATAGATTATGAGAAAGGATTTGACTCTGTCGAAACCCTAGCAGTCATTCAGGCATTACGGAACCAAGGGGTAGATGAGCAGTATGTAAGAATACTAGAGGATATCTAAAATGGGTCTACAGCTACTATCATCCTCCATAGGTAGAGCAGTAAAATACCTATAAGGAAGGGTGTCAGACAAGGCGACACAATCTCTCCATTGTTATTCACAGCATGGTTACAGTAAGTATTCAGAACATTGGATTGGGAACAGGTGGGAGTAAGGGTTAATGGAGAATACCTCAGTAACCTTAGATTTGCTGATGACGTTGCCTTGCTAAGCAACTCGGGGGACGAATTACAAAGCATGCTTTCAGGGTAACAGAGTAGAATCGTGGGCCAGAAAATTAATATGCAGAAAACTGAAGTAATGACCAATAGCCTCGGGACAGCACAGTGGTTTGAGATAGGTGGCGAGGCAGTGGAAGTGTTAAGCGAATATATCTACTTAGGCCATGTTGTGACGCCAGATCCCAACCGTGAGGCAGAGATAATTAGAAGGGTCAGAATGGGGTGGGGTGCATACGGCAGACATTTTCAGATAATGAATAGCAGACTACCATTGTCGCTGAAGAAGAAAGTGTATGACAGCTGCATCTTACCGGTACTCACCTACGGGGCAGAAACTTGGAGGCGCACTAAGAGGGCTCAACTTAAATTGATAACGACTCAGCGGGCAATGGAGCGGAAAATGATAGGTGTTACATTAAGGGACAAGAAGAGAGCGGAGTGGGTGAGGGAAGAAACTGGTGTTAAAGACATACTAGTAGAAATTAAGAAGAAGAAATGGACATGGGCAAGGCATTTAAATCGAAGGCAAGAAAGCTGCTGGTCTTCAAGGGTAACGGAGTGTATCCCTAGAGAAGGCAAGCGTTGCAGGGGGCGGCAGAAAGTTAGATTGGCAGATGAGATCAAGAAGTTTGCGGGGATAAATTGGTCACAGTTGGCACAGGACCGACGTAATTGGAAAATAATGGGAGAGGCCTCTGCCCTGCAGTTGGCGTAGATAGGCTGGTGATGATGATGATGATGATGATGATATACCGATGACTCAGTATGCCACGCGACCACTTGAGATATTCTATAAATTCTTAGATTCGAGAATGGTTTACAAAACACACACGGATTTTTTTTATTCCTGGAGTAGCCCAAAAATTACCCTGCGAAGAGGTCATCGAGATTTAGAGCTGAGTTACTTTGAGAGGAAACCCTAACAATTAGCGATATGACTGCTTGCTTAATGTTTTCAAATGGTGATTGCGCATAAGCTACAATGGCCTTCAAATTCTTCTTATTCAAGGCGACTCCTTCGCATTGCATGCTCCACAGCCTTTTGTTTTGCAGCACAACTGGAATTTTGTTTGCTTTGTTCATGCCTCTTTTTTACAAGAGTATTTCATTTGCTGGTGTGTACACGGGCGACAATTTGATGAGTAAGTAACTTAGTCAATTCTTCAATGAAAATACATGCTGGTCCATAACTATGTATCGACGTCTATAATCTATAATTAAGGGGAAGTCCGAAAGGGTGTGCCCCGATAAACAATTTCAAGTTGGATGTTCCTAGGGTATTTTGTGCCTGTGACAAAGCTTCCATAATTAACAATGCAGGCTTTGGAAAAAACAGAGTTCATATTCTGGGAGACACAGCAGTCCTGGGGGAAAATAAGGCAATCTGCCGGTACTTACCTGTCAATTCCTAACTGTACATTGTATTCCCATTTCTTTTTTTTCGCCTCTTCCTTTACTCATGTTAAGTAGTGAGGCTCAAAAACGTCTAGTGCTCATTCTCCTATTTTGCAGTTTGCAGCAACATTGGGATCCTTTTCGTTTCTCACGCTCCGGTTTCTTCGTATCTTGACGCGAATTAAAAATGACTTGGACCGGCGCGCCGACAGTTTCTCTAAAATTGTAGTCCTCTGTGGCTGGGGTGCACATTTATTTCTCAACTACAATCACGTTCACGTGTCCCGCGGCAAGTCCTGTCTATAGCTTTTCAGTTTCAAATTATATTTTTGTGAAGTGAGCACATTAGCCCACCAATCTCCAGATTCCTTGACCATCCCTGGATTGCGTATGCGACACGCAGAAACACAAAACTGCAACTAGATTTGTTCTCCCGCTTCAACGCATGGCAATAAAGCAATGGTACCGCACACAGCTCGTATTCTCGAGTCAGACATTCAAGTTCCATGGAAATTCCATTGTTGTGTATATACCTTTGTAGGGGCAGGAATTTGTGTTGAACTTACAACAAACAACATTTTTCGAAGTAAGTGGCACTAAAGAATTTGGCTTTGAAACCGAAACCTCGGGCCGGTAGATGCATTGCACGAAAGCGCTTTCAATTCAAGCTGCAGCATTGATGGTGCCACCTGCGGCGGAGTGCTGGCGCAAAAGTCCAGGACGTACACCGCACACGTTGTCACGCTAGCCGCACTACGAAAGCAAGAACAAAAGTTCTCTCACTTTCTTTACCCGCGCAACAAGAACAAAGTGGTGACCGCAGCGTCCTTATTAGGCTGCGCTTCTTTATGGCCACGGTCGCCATGGCCTACACATGTTCGACAGAGATTCAACGCAGATAAGCACCGTTTTAGCTGATTTTTGATATTTTGTGCTCACTACTAATAAAATATTTGCTGCTTCCTCTTGTTTTTGTTGCCAGACTTCTTCGGTCCTTGGAAAATTTGCTATTTTTACATGGCACTCTCGAAGCATCAGTGTCATGCGCTGTTTTATTCATAAAAGCGGCGACGTAGAAAGTGGGACGACGGCGCTTCAACTAAGTAAATAAGCGGGCTTTCATAAAGCAACTTCCATTGCAATAACCCAAACTGCGCAAGAACTCCCGTACTCCTCAGTCGTTCCTGACTCTCCTTTTATTAAGAATTAAGAACAGCGAGAGGGGCAATTGGTAATTTTCTTTTTGAAACAGGTAAAATCAGATTTTTTATTTAGCAAGGTTGTCTTAAACTTTAGGTCTCAGTACACGTTTGCAACCCGCCCGCTCAGACCCCAATTCTGACAGATATATGGATGCACTTACTGCAGCTTTTTGCTCTTTGAAAATATTTATTTGTGTTGTCTGTTTCTCCTATAGGCTGCAACAACTCCCTTAACTCTATTACACAGTACCTACGTTTTTCTTCTAGAAGTGCATGAAGATGACTAGATAATTCGTACACGACACTGACTTCGTTGTGTCAACAGCTCATGGTCGCAAGGGCAACACCCGTAGGCTGTTTTAACGAGAGATGCGGCAGGCGTGTCCAGTGAACATTTTTAATAAAGACGAAAAATGTAAATACGGGTTGTATTCCCTGGCGTAGCGCACATCCCAGAAACCACGTAAGTCCGGTTAGCAACAGGATCGTGCTGCAACCATCATGGCGGCACACGCGTCAGACTGTCTCACCGAGATCAAAAGCATTACCTTCCGGAGCAACACGTGTTATTCCTTTAACTCTAGGCGACGTGCCGCAAGTGTTTCTCTCCGCGGTTGGAAGCGCCGTCAGGTCTCACGCGGTTCCGCAGCGCGTATTAGATACTGGAGCCAGCGGGATCGCGTAGCGTTGTTTTCGTCACCGGCGCTATGCGGGGGACTTTGGTTCGGCTCCCCTCTGTCTTCGAGGGCCGCCGCCTTGGATTTTGATGCCGCCCAGATTTCGCCCTGCTCGTGTGGGCTGTCGAGCGCCAGCTACCGCTCCCCAGTACCCGTCTGTCGGCGGCACTCCATTCCAGCAAACTCCGAAGTGGTTGAAAACACCGAAGTAAGCTCTCTGGCCTCTACGCTTCACGTTTCCTTCGACGTTTCTCCACCAGCCAGCATTGGTCGATGCGTGCTGCATGCGACTGGATCAACCACAGTTCAAATTCACCTCTACTCTTCCCACTTTTTTCTAATCGCTACGCCTCTTTTTTTTATCCTAGCATCACTTAAAAATATTGCTGCTAATATTCTTATTTGTTCACGCCACTGGCGAGACGACGGATGCGATGTGTTCGAGGGCAAGTAGAGTGCCACCTTATATTGTGATTGCAATTATTAATACACACAACCGCCAAGAAATGTATACGCAGCAGACGATGCACGCTGGTGTTTTTTCTGCGAGATGCTCGTCGGGCAAAGCGCATGCGCAGTATCCACGGACATGGTGGTTTTCAGTCTTGCTAAGCAAAAAAATCACCCGATAAATGTTTCAGTGAATTCACCTGTAGCTCTTGGTGCACAGTTTAACACACATGTGAAGTTAGTTTGCCAAAAAAAATTGGCAACATAAAAAACATTCCCACAACCAGCTCGGATTGCAGTGCGTTGGACAAGTGGCGAAAAATTAGAAACTTTCACGGCTGTAAAACGCAAGCTATTGAAGCTATTGCCGCAGGCCCCTTTCCGGGAAGCCTTTGAAAATGTTCAAATGAGTGACCAGGAGTATTATACTTTTTCGAGTAGCAATATTTTTATAAAATGGTGCAAACATGACACTTTTTTTAAAACCTGCCCAATTATGGAACCCTGTTTCTCTGCATGCAAAGAAGGGTGGCAATTCAATGGTTTAGGTATTATTCCTGTATATTTTGGCAGTTCTTGTGACAAATTTAGTTTAAGAAGCAAAGATAGTTCATCATCAAAAATTGCGCTGCACTGCCGGCCAGTTGCGCATTTTGGTCTACTTAGAAATCTGATATGCGATGGTCATCTTCAGTTTTTTAAACTTTCACATATTGCAGCCACAGCTGCTCTGTATTTTTATTTTTTATTTATTTTACCCTCAGGGCATACAAGCATTGTAGAGGGGAGGGGTTCACATAAAACAGCAAAAATGATGTCAGAAGCACGCGACAAGTGTTTAACCATTGTACACGACAAAAATACAGTAAACAAAGTAAAGCAAACGCACTAAACGCAGCCATAAACGCAATCACTGTTTTAGCAAAAGAAAAGCTAATGGTAAACGCACATTATTCTCCGTAAAAAAACAGAGAAACAACCGATGGACACAAGCACTAATAAACAACAATACATAACGAAAAAAGCACTCCTTACTAGGAAGTAGAAGACAAAAAAACAAGAATAAAACTTACAAGAAATTTGCATTTGAAATTGCTTCCCGGAAATGGTCAGGGTTAGTAATGCAAGCTAATGAAGCAGGCTAATTGTTCCACTCACGTCACGGTTTTGGTAAAAAACAATGGGAGTAGGTGACAGTGTTTTGGTGCGGGATATGAACTTTGTGACGATGGCCACGACGTTCAGATATGAAACGTGGGGGTTGTATCCAGCGTCATTTGAGTACATGGTTACTATGATACACTTTCTGAAATATGCACAGACGGGACAGTTTTCTTTGTGTAGCGATAGGAGGCACGTTCAGGCTGGTTTTCATATAAAGTTACACTGACCGTACGATGACAGTTAGAAAGTATGAGTCTCGCACAACGGTTTTGTACAGCTTCAAGTTGGTTACTGAGATTATTATATCCAGGATCCCAGGTTGATGAAGCATACTTATGTATTGAGCGCACGTAAGTAACATATAACTGTTTTTTGAGAGAGGAAGGTGCTAAGGAATAATTTCGCTTTAAGTATCCAAGCAAGCGGTTAGCCTTAGACGTTATGAAATCAACATGGCGACACCAGGAGAGCTATCGGTTACGTGTACACCAAAGTATTTATATTCCACTACGGACTGTACTGGGGTACTGTTAAGAAAATACCCAGGACAATAAATTGATTACAGGATATCCTCATCAGTTTACATTTAGCTATATTGAGCTCCATATGCCAGAGTTTGCACCAAGTAGAAATATTATTAAGATCAGATTATAGGCATTGAATGTCAGAAGAAATAGTAATGTTACGATAAAGCACAGAATCATCAGCAAAGAGGCAAAGAGCAGAAGAAACATTACTAGGCAAGTGATTATGTATATTTAAAAAACTAAAGGGTCCTAGAACCGAGCCCTGAGGGACACCTGAGCGCACAGGTACCTCAGGGGAGTTAATTTGATTGGCAGACCCAAACGGCGTTCGGTTAGAAAGAAATGCTTCTGTTCATTGTAAGACTTTGCGATCAGTTTTGAAATTACGTAATTTCAGTAGTAGAAGTTGATGATTAACTTTATTGAACACTTGTGAAAAATCCAGAAAGACACATTCGGTTACAATAGTTGTGCCAAGAAATGCATGGAAGTCATTGGTAAACGTTATAATTTGAGTCTCACAAGAGAAGTTTTTTTCTGTAATCATGTTGGGATTTATGAAAGAACTGATTAGACTCGAAAAAGTTAACCAAAAGACTGAATATTATGTGGTCGAGGATTTTACAAGGGATTGAAGTTTGAGGGGTTATGCGCGTCACTTGACTTGTAGAGTGGAACCACCCTGCCTGTCTTCTATTCCTTGGGCAAGTAACTCTCGTCAATAGATTTGGTGTAAATGAAGTACAATACAATTCAGCTGTCCTCCTTAGTATTCTGAAGACATAGTATTCAGTTAGTATTCTGAAGACGTTAGTATTCTGAAGACAGAGTTAATGTCATCTTGAACCACAGGATGACGACCTTTTTATTAAGACCTTATGGCTGCAATACCAGCAGTATCAAGAGCTAATGGGTTCATAACGTGTCCATAATGGGTCCATGGGTCCATCACAGGCTTGAAAAACATGTTGCACTAATTTGGTGATTCTGTAGCGATAGAGCAATATTGACGTTGTAGCAATATTGCGCTGATATACTAGAGTGGTTTGTTGGACACTTCTCGTTAAAACGTAACCTGAAAATTAGCAGGTGAACCTAAAAAAATGTCTAGAAACTGGAGGTGATCATTTGTGCTTGAAATTAACAATGAATAAAGCACAGATCCTTTTAACACGAATTAAATGTATTTTAAGTTTCTAGCTGAAGCTGGTGCTTCCACATTTTCGGGACACATCTCCTAATTAACTTCTGATTATTTTTGTCTGGGCCCGTGTAGGCCAACTCAGAATAAAAGCACTCTTCAAATGAAGTCCCTACCTCTGGAAAGAGATTATTGAGTTTTCGATATTGCCAACGCAGTCAACCTTCACGAGGTCAATTTTAGGATGGATGATTACTTATAATAGTTGTTTGAAAGTAGGGACAGTGGGTCATAGCCATCGCAATGGCGATCTCTTCTCCCGCTGTAGGGTATGTCGTAATTAAGGAGGCGGAAGCGAGCGGGGTTTGTGTCGAGTCAACCACCGCGGCTACAGCCGCCGCTCTGGTAGGATGAATCCTGACTGTGTATAGCGTGGGGGAGCCAGGAGGATACGCCTTTTTAAGGACTTTCGAGCGAGCCAGTCTGCGATCCTCATTGTGCACAGGAGGCATATTTTGGAGCGTGTGGCGGATGGAAGGGGGAATGTGTACAAAATGCTGATATTTGGAGGTGGAGGGTGAAAGGCCTATGGAAGTAAGCAAGTGCCAACCGGTGTGACTCTGAGTCTTTATAATGGGGCGGTGTGTTGCGGCTATACTATATCGTCAAGGCACGTGTGGACACCCAATGCAAGGAGGCGGTCATTGTGTGTTTTTGGAGGGAGTCCAAGGGCTACCCTGAACCATTTGCGCATGATTCCGTCAATATTGATTCGTTCGCTTAATCTTATGTTTTGGAAGGAGTTCGAGTATGCTATTCGGGATAGGACAAAGCTTGTATGAGTCGAATGAGGCAGCCCTCATTGAAAACCTTATGCTTCCAAGCTATTTGAGATATTAGTCTGGTAGTTTGGTATACCTCACATTTTTTTGCGATAGAATGCCGGTTGGCATAAATATAACTTATTTACAAATATACATGGGCCCCCGTCTCTCAAAGAAAGTCAAGAAGGGAGCGGTGGTGGGGTCCCAGAGCCACCGCTGAAGGTCGGGGGGTCTTCCAGGATGGAGGCACGTGCCTCTCAGGTGTCGCTTTCTGGCTGAGGCTAGTGAAGTACACGCCCATATGAGATGGTCCGCGTCGGCTTGTGCGCCCGGAGCTGTGCAGAAGGGGCAGGTGTCCTCACGTTTTTACCTCTCGTATAGTGTCAAGGTTGTGTCTCTTGCAGTGAAGGCGCAGATCAAGGACCCTGAGGGTGTGGACGGTCGGTATGATGTTGCCTGATTGGTTGGTAATTGAGGTGTTGGGGGGGGGGGGTGGCAAGTGGCGAGAGGGTCATGTCTGTTGGGCCGAAAAAATAAAAGGTCGGACTTCTGTGGAGAGCAGGAGAAGCTGCGGCTAGATGTGCATGCTTCTTAAATTTTGGCAGCTGTTTGAAGGGTGTCCTGAATGTGTCCATCCGCTACCTTATAGATCCAAAGAGTGACGCCATCTGCGTAAAGTGAATGGTGGAGGTCCCGTAGGATCAATTGTAAAGGAGGAAGGTCTTGGCGATATTGAAAAGAAAGGGTGATAGCACCGAGCCCTGGGGAGTGCTAGTGCATCCCAAACTGAGTGAAAAAAAAACTCTCCGACAATAGCTGCAATTGTTTCTGTTTCGCCGCTGCACCAGTTTCAAATCTTGCTCGATTTTTCCAACGCACTTGCCAGCCGAGCTGGATTTTGGAAGTTTTTTTAGGTGGGGCAATTTTTTGGCAGTAATAGTATGTGTGTGTTTATGAAGCAAAAGCAGTCAAGGCAAAGAGCACCAGCAACGTTTTTTAAATGCAGAGCATTTCTTAAACTCACGATGTCACCCGCTCTAGTTGTCTATCGTAGTCCGCACCCCTTCCCTACAATATGAAAAAATAATACTTACCGGCGCCTGGTTTCGATCCCACGACCCTGTGGGCGGAACGCAAGGTACAGGGTGGTCTACTCACTGCGCCACAAAGCCGACACAGAATGGAGGGCTACGAACGCGCCTTATATCCTTGACTCATTTAGACTACGTCAAGAAGCTGCTGATACAACGCATTCACTACCTGTGGGCGGAACGCGAGGTACATGGTGCTCTTCCCACTGCGCCACAATAATCATACCCACCTGCTTATAAATGATGGCATACCCACCTGCTAATAAATGATGTCACGTGACCGCGTAATTATGTCTCCTCATTTAATTGCAATACAACAACCAACAGCAACAAGTGCAACAACATTAACGCAACGCAAACTACTTAACGTCGTGCGCCCCCGGAAATGCTCTGCATTTGATCGTGCCCCTCGCGAGGGGGATGTTTAGTTTCCTGCCGCAGCAAGAACCAGGCGGCCTCCTGCGCAGTTTGTGGCGCATACCCACTTGGGAGATTGGCCAGGATCGTTTCACTTACTACATGCCGGTTACGGCAGGGTTTGACTCGAACTTTTTTCTGCTTTCTAAATAATGTTTGTCACCAACCGGGTTCTGCCAGACAAGCCGGTTGTGCCTTATGTAGGCCCGATTATGTACATGACTTCTCTATGTCTAGTTAATATTATTATTATTTTCGTAAAACTAACCTCAGATATGTTTTTTCTGCACAAACATCCATGCATAAAATTTATATGAAAATAAAAATGTACACCAGGCACGCGTGTCCCACCTCTTTTTAAAGCACCCCGTCACCAAAAACATTAAAATAACTATGCTTGAACCACAGATTTTTTTATGTCAGACGATATACCAGAACGGACAGATTACAAGGACTATTGTTCCCTCCCCTAAAGCTGAAAGGAATTCTCTAACAGGACATCTATGTCGGCCACAACATGCCTGGTGCTGTTTAAATGTGTTTGTGAAGTTGATACTCACCCCGTCGCCACGTTCACTGGTCTGCAGTATCTAGCAATTCAAAAAATACAATGTCTACACCAAGCCATTATCCCAGCAATATTTTCGCTTATTTCCCCCTGTGAAGCAATACAAAACTAAACGGGTGGCCTCGAAGCATCAGGATGAACTCTCGTATTGGATTCGGAACGTTGGCCTAAGTAGTGGAAATTGATCCATGATTGAGCCACAAGTGACCACCTACGTCACATCAAGATACGACGTCAGCTGCTCCGTAACAGCAGCTATCATCATATATTGCGACTAGCGGTGCATGCAAGGACGCGCAGGGGTAGGGGGGGAAAGGGGGGTCGCGAGCACGGCACGCCGTGATGCATGGGGGATATTTGCAGATGTGGTCCCGCGCACGGTGTATGCCGGGAGCGGGCGGGAAGTCTGAAACCAAGCCGCGGGAAATCATCATTATCATCACTTTCGCGTAGCGCCATCTCTCAACCATCTTTCTACCTCTACCAGCCAACGGTTCCTCCATGGCGTGCGCGACAAGAAACTCTCAGGGCGGCTGGGCAGGGATAGGGTGGTTTTCCCTCACCTAGCACAGTGTAAATGGCGCGGAGAACGGTTACACAGCGTTTCCCTCACTCGCCCCAGCGGGAGTGTCGGCGGGACGTCTGTCGTCTGCTTTAGCGACTGTGGTTATGGACCATTTTTGAGCAGCTTCACGTTCATTTCGCGCTTCCTTCACACTGCTTGATTAACGTGTTTAACCGCTCTTCCTGCGAATTCTGGCCCCGAAGGAATTAAGTGGTCGTACGGCAAACATACGTTAAGTATTGGCTTTCAGGGCGGGAAAACAAACTGTGGAGACCACATAGAGACATCTAACCTCTAGAGAAACGCTACTGTGATGCAGGTTGTTTTTCTGGATGAGGAGGATAAAGTTTACCCAGCGGAGAAGAAGCGAGGCCGTTCGCTGCGGACAAGGACAACGTGTATTTACGGGACAAATAACTGAGAAAAACGTCAAAGCAAGACTAACCTAATCAAGGCAAGACAGTGAATGTCCTACGCAACAAAGTTCGCGCCCCAAAATAGTTCGCGCGCGCGTGTTGGTGTCTGTCGGTGAACTGGCTCGGTGCGCAGGGCTCGGTGCGTTGCTACGGTGTTCTTGTTGAGGTCGGTGCTCCGGCCGATAGAAGACACGTCGGCTTCGGTTGAAATTTGTCAGGTCGTCAACGGGGAAGGTGCGGCTTGAAGCGGAGTTACCCGAACGTTAGCACCCGGCAGGTCGCTCCCCGAACCTCGTTCTTCCTGCTCGTTCGTGCCACCACCGTCTTCTTCTTCACTCTCAAACGATGACACGGCGCTGTTGCCCGTGCGCTCGCAGTTACTGGAAGAATGCTGGTGTGAGGCCACCACAGAGACAGCGTTGCCAGTCCGCAAGGCCATGAGGGAATTGTGGCTCGGCTCTGACTCTCCTCGGCGTTCGCGTCCAGCAGAGAACTCGCCGAGAGCCGCGTTCCTCCTGCGTTCAACTTGCTACCTCCGTTCCGCCTCTTCTTCCTCCTCCTTCTCCTCCTTCCCGGCGTGCTCTTTTTTTCTTTTCGCCCCCAGCACGAGCGCTTCGGTGTCTTCACTTCCTACTCCGGCCCTTGGCTCTTAAACACGCCTCCTCACAGCTACCTTAAGCGCACTGGTTGCCACGAATGGGACTCCATTTTCTAAATTGGTCAATAACAATTCAGTTGTATTTTAGCAAGTTTTAGAGAAGGGGAGAGGAGCAAGTGGATCTGATAAATAGCGGTTATTTATTTCCCTCAGCTTTATCGCAATTATAAAACTTACTAAAGTAACTAGTTTTAATCTGTTTAAATGGGATTCACTAAGCTCACATTCCGAATTGTTTCGGTGTATGCATTTGTGTCGAGCGGTTGTGTAGCCCCGAGATAGCACATCAGGATGGCTAGGTTCCTGTGTCTCACCCTTCGAAAGACGCTCCTCTACGTCTTCTGCCGACGCACGGCCGGGCTACAGCGTTGCCGTCCGCCGCTCTATTCTTGCCGTGGCCTACGCTCCTGCGTTCGGGACGGCGCCCCCGCGAAGTTCAGGTAACGGATGACAGAATCTCTGGTTTCGCTCTTTGTAGAGCCGCGTGTGTGAATTCGAATGAAGTCGCATGAGCAACGTGTGTGGGTTTCGTTTAATGCTTTGCTTTCCAACCGCCTTCCCAGCGTAGATCGGAGCCAATTTGTCTCACGCCTTTCGCCCGATTATAGAAGGTTTGAAACTATAATTTCGGATTGCGCGCTAGGAATCTGAGAATTGTATCGTTAGCTATATCGTTTCTCAATGCTCCAAGACGCATCCGGTTGCGTGTCGAGAAGACCGGCTGGTCACTGAGGTAAGAGAAGGTGCTTAGGCCAGAAGAAGGGCAGGCAAGCTTCGATTCCATATCGGGCCTTTGAGGTGTAGGGAGTCAGTTTCCATGTACACAACGGTTGCCGCAGCCAGTGTGGGACAGAATGTGTTATAGAACCTACGCTAAATGTTCATTTTGAAAAGTTCTATCCTGACAATGTCGAGGCAGAGAGGTTGCAAAGAGGTAGGTGGGACTGACAAAGCGCAATATTTTCGCTGAGAATTCTAAGGTGACTGGGCTTCTCCTGCTTGCTTGTGCAACCGCAGAGCTTGGTAATACGCCGAGAGTTTTGCAGCGTGGACCGTACACTCAGTTCTTTACAATATTGTGGGGTTCTTTTGAAAGCTATAGGTCGCCTGCTGCTGAATGGTATGTTGTTGGCGCCGGAGAAAATAAGCTACTTTGTTCATTTTCTTCACCCACATTCACAGATCTATTTTCAGTTTTAAATATATTTGGTGGCAAATGTACTTTTCGTTCTGAAGCAGCGTAAGCATAAGGTTATTCTCCGAAGCGTTGCGTGGAAGCTCAAAAAGCTGCACCAGTTGTTTCTGATAGGGCGACAAAACCTCGTAGGGGACCGACAAATTTCTTGGGAGCGAGGGCAGACCAGGGCCTCTTGTACGAAAAAAACTTGCTTATTCGCAGTCTTATTCGCAGTGCAGTCTTATTCAAGGAGTACAATGAGTCCGCGAATAGAATTCAGACTAGTCACTTGATCGAAAGCACTCCGTCCAGGCTACAGAGTGGTCTTACTCAAGAGTATAGGGACGGGGCAGCAGAACTAGTGGCCCTACCACTCAGTGCTCTCCTCGTTAGTAGAATGATCCTGTGCATTGCACTACGCAGCCTCCCGTTGTTTTTGCCGTGTTTACTTTGGTGGTTCGAATGATTTTCTGGTGTTGTGGTAGATATGTGCGGTTCAACGAAGTCTAGACAGATGTGTTGCGCTCTTAGATACAATAACGACTACGTTAACCTGTCAGACGCTTCCAATGTTGGGCAGGGGGTACAATGACATGAGCACTTTTTCCAGCTATCTGCGCTTTTCTCCATCGGATCTGAGTTCGAATAGAACTACCATTATCATCATTCATTTCTTTTTAAATGCTCAACGGCTACGAAAACTGGTTGGACTCTTCCAACTTGGGCAATAGGCAACATTGACATAACCGCTTTTTGCAGCGCTCTCGCCTTGCTCTGCGCGATCCTCGTAAAAATAAAACTATTAATGTTAGAATTCATTTCTATCACTTTATTAGTCTTCACTGGTTTGAGGGGCTACGGTGACGACGCCAGCCTCAAGATACCTAGATAAGTTGGCTTTGAAGAGAAAGGTACTTACGTACAAGGTCGATTACCATGTGGCCGTGGAATCATCGTGGCAGTTCACATTGGCATGATGTAACCATGAGCTTTGTGCTTCCGGTTTTGGTGAGCGACACTGTGACAGCGTGGGAGCCTGACATCCGAAGCCAAACTATCACATTTGTAATAGTCACTTCATGAAGAGCCAAAGCTATTCAGCGACTCAACAGCCCAAGTTTAAACCATCCCCCCTATCCTCCCAGTTCACCACCTGCGTGGAATAAGTGCTGGCACCGATAGTTTAAAAAATGTGGCAGTGGTAATGTCAGCCTGTGTTTTTTTAATCATTAGGTTTATTTTACCGAGTAGCTAAATAAATTGCGTAATGCCCTGCAAAGAAACCAAAAACGTGTGACTAGTTGCCTCAAATAGGGCTGCTACAGCTCGCGTCCTTCAGCCCAGACTTGTTTCCGACACACTGGAAGCAGTTAGGATTTGGAAACGGGCGCAAGGAAGTAAAAATTAAACAGCTAAATCATCCAGCTCTCTGTTTAACGACGATGGTGGTTGAACGCCAAGCTTTTCTCCTGCAAAATCGAATGAAAAATGGTCAAACTCAAAGCCTGTATACGATCAAAGACTACACTGCGACCTGGTCAAATTAAAGCTCAGCCAGTGAAATTTCAATCGAGAAGGAAACCAAGAAAACCCACGCGAGAAAGCTTGGCGATAAACCATCATCGTCGTTAGATGGATGAGTGCATGATTTTTTAAGCGTGGGTGACATCTCACAAAACGACCCCAGCATTCACTTCTTACACTCAGTACAGTTTATCAGCACCCTCGGGTCTCTCGTCCTTCAGTCACGTAGGAATCGTTTTTTGAAAAACCATTAACCAACTAGCCAACAACCATGGCAATTCTTGTAAAGCAATGCTTTTCCATGACATGCAGTAACGTTCTACTATCATGCGTTATTTATTCTCACAGCGAAACTCGATAACTGTGTTTGGCTGCAGCCGTCGCTGCCCCGTCTAAGTACGTAGGCCTTGCGACTTCCGGCACCGGCAATATCTGGTCCTTCCATTGCCCCCCCCCCTTTCCCGACGGCATTTCAAACGAAGTCGATCTCCGCGAAAAGGCATTTATTTGTTCGAAAGAGACAGTCAAGCAGCCGCCGCTCGGCATTGTTTGCCACTTCTACGGCTTCAGCATGCGTTTTTTACGGTATGAAGGACGATCTTTATGATGAAGTGGCCGACCACGTCAGCATAAGACTGTGAATACGATTACTCAGAGCAGGCTCATTAATAGCATAATCCCAAATCATACTTATAGTCTCATTCACTGTCCTATAATTTTCCGGAAAGTGTCTTAAAGCCTAGGGAGCATAAGGCTACGAATAATACTGCCAATAACATTCGACTGCGAAAAGGACTCTCTTATCGGGCTTCGAGCAAGCGGGGCCTGGAATCACCCGCATGCGACTTTCGAGGATATTCAAGATCTACTTCTAACACACAGCCCTGCTACGTGTCCAGGACCGCCCGCTCCAAATCAAAGTTCGACACTGACTCCTGCAAAAGAAAGGGGAAGTCGGCAAGGGGGAGGTGTTGCTGCATGAAAAAAACGTAACTTCCGTTATGTCAATTGAGATAACGCGTGAGGTGTTTTTGCTGGGGGTTGAAGTTGTCATTCTCATTATTATTGGTCACCATGTAGCTAGTTAATGGCTGGCATACGCCTCCGCACAGCCTTTTATCAAAAAACAAGAATTGGTTTGTTTAGGGGAGAGGGTCCAAATTATTGCTACACATTTTTAGCCCGCAGGCCGGCACAGTGGTGGCAAGCTAAGAAAATGAAGCGGATTAGGGTCATGTGCATTCCCGAAATTCACAATTCAAGTTTATTCAAGACAATATTGCAAAACATTGCCTTGGGGGACATTTCTAGAGGCAAACCAGTTCCCTGACGAAGGCCACGCCACCCTCAGCCACAAACAGTATGACAAAGCAAATAAAAATTACAAGAAAAAATTTACAAGGAAAATTTGTAAAAAAAAGATGACACTAGCCCACATGATACAACTAGACACAACTCGATGGGGCTTCAATTTTTGTACCAATCTGTTTATAATTGTGGGGTACAGAAGAAACAAAGTAAAATGCAAGAACAGAAACAAATTCGAAACATCGTGAGCAGCGCGTGGTGTTACAAAACAGTTTCGCTTATAGTTACAATGATACCTTCATATTTATGCAATAGAAAAGAGTAACTGTTTAATACTTTTCTTGTATTGTGACGGCGTTGTTCCTGAAATAAGACTTCCAATATCACCGGATGTTCGTTCAACACATCGGGTATTTGGTGAGACAGTTTGTGGTCACCATAGTTTTTTCTGGATATTGGCTTCGTTAATAAAGTTTTTCGCAACTCATTCGGGCATTCTTTTATCTTATATTTGAGTAGAAACAGGCTGTCTGATCTATATTGTCGCAATATTTCAATGAACAATTTATACGTCAGTGTTTTGCGGACGTCAAGAATTTTATATTCGGTGTAGTACGGAGTAAAGTCTTCATTGAGTTCACTATTTCCTATTGCAGGCAAAGCTCGATTTTATAGCGCCTGTAGGAGATCTAAACTTGTTTTGGTTGCGGATGACCACACTAATGAACAGTAATTCAATCGGGAGTGTATAAGAGCATGATATATAACGCGTTTTAAACTTGGCTGGAAATAATACCTCAGCATATTTATTATGCCTACGGCACGGGAAATATCTACTCTAAGTGCATCAATATGTGGTGACCAGGATAGATTTTCGTGAAATACAACCCCCCGAAACCTAATTGTTGATATGTGTTGTATTTGGGCACCCCGAAATTGCAGATGTAATACAATCGGTGTTTGTGTTCCTTTTGATTTGAAAAGCATGTATTTTGTTTTAGTTACATTCAGTTATAGTTTATTTGCAGTTAGCCACGAGCATAAACGGTCTAACCGGGTGTTGGCCTGTCCAAACAAATCGTGCACATTTACGCCTGAAAAAAACACGTTGGTGTCGTCTGCATATAATACCATATTTGTGTAACCTTTGATGTGTACAATGTCATTTATATATAGCAGGAATAAGATAGGGCCAAGGATGAATCCCTGTGGAACTCCGTATTTTATGTAATGTGTTTCAGAAATGACCTGATTTATTGACGTAAATTGAGTTCTGTTCGTAAGATAGCTTTTTAATAATTGTAATACGACACCACGTATCCCATAGAAAGGAACAGTTTGAAAAAGAACGACATCACTTTAAAGGAGGCAGACGACATTTATGCACTAGTAACCGTAATCACCCAGCGCCTTGCACTTGCAGGTCCACAATACCCGTTGCGCATGTATGTAGTCATACTCGGAGCAATTTGCGTCCGTAAAATCAATCCCTCGGCGGCAGTTCGGCTTCATCGTACCGCGAAAAGTCGTGCAGGTAATCGTAGTACATCGGCTTCTCCCCGTAAAGTAGGGGATAGTATTCCGGATAAAGTGATCTAAGGCAGCTAAATATATGGGTCCCCTTTGGCTGAAAATATTTTGTCAATGTGTCGAGACTTGCGTTTAGAAAGGCCGCTTAGTCGTTCATCTGCAATGAACTAAACCGTACAGTGCTGAATTTTCGACTCGAGCTTGCAGAAATGTCTATGTTCCCGCAGCGCAAAGAGATCGGCGTGGGGATGAATTAGATGGCGTACGGTAGCTTCTGGAATTTGTTAGGAAGGGAGAATATTTGACTGCGCAAGATGTCACATCTCTGACAGAAGCTCGCTCTGAAGGCCCCTAAGACTTGGTCTCTAATCCTTAAACTTACTTTTTTTGCAAACCATTCCTTGCACACCACGCAATTGGTAGACGATGCATGCTGCTCGGCATCGAAAGACGTCATCTGCATGGGTTGATTGAGCGCCCTGACTTCTTCGGGAATAGCTTTGGCTACGCGGCTGTGTTTCTGAATGAATTGTTGAACGCATTCTTGGCCTCGGTAAAGGAACTCGTCAACAATTTTACCATCAGTGGTTCGCACAATTAGAAGGCAGCACGATGAAGGCACGTGTCTTTGCTCCTCTTCGGACTCAAAGCAGCCTCAATGTCGAATACACGAAAGTATTAAAAATGTTCAGTGCGGTAAGGCGTGTCAAATTGGAGAATTTCGCCAGCTGTTCAATAATTAATTTTGGCCGGCTTCTGGTCCCTACAGCAATTAACATGCGTTTTGTACGTGTTGTCTCATCGGAAGCTCTGCACACAGTGCTTGCAGAGTTTTCGCTCTCAGCTCTTGTCGGCAAACTGGACCGAGCAGTCAGTAATCAGGATAAAGTGATCGTTGAGGAAGAGTAGGTAACGCGCTTTTCTTCGTCCTCCCTAAAAATTTTCAGTTGGTAGACAAACTACTCGTCCAGGTCATAGCCGAATGCGTTGAGAGAAAGGTCGTTTCTTTTGTTTTCAAAAAGTGTGCACGCCGCGGGGAAAGGCGACTTGAAACGAAAATTTTCCCCTATTGTACAGAGGAATAAAGTCTCTGCTGGAGGAAGCCCGATGGCGTTTGTATTAGGGGACCGGGTGCATACCGGCGAGAACCGACAACATCAAGTACTTGTTCCGCTATCATAATTAGCCAATAGTATATGCTTAAAAAGCGGCACTTTGGGCGAAGCTCTTGAATCATATCCACGCCTGCGGAACCAACCTGCGAAAGATGCAGCCTGCCAACGTGAATCTCGCTGGCGTGGTTGCCTGCCAGCGCTAACCCCGATAAACTGTCCATATACAGTAAAGCTCGCCTATATCTAACAGCGCGAGGATTGTAAAATAGTTCGATATAGCAAAAATTCGATATAGAAAGTGAAGCAAAAAAAGTGTATCTGAGAGCAATCTTGCCGACGTAGTCCAGAGCTAACGCTGAGCTCTTACCACCCTGCAGTTCACTATTGATACGACACAATCTCGGAAAGGAAACAATTATTTATTTGTTCGGAAGAACTGCGTGAGTGCAGCCTGCTTCTTGAAGTGCACCACGTTGCTAGTGGCTGCTTGCTCCATGGTATCAAAACAGTCGACAAGCACAAGACGGCTGCCCTCAATGTCACTGCAGTATCGCCGTAGCAATGCCACGGCGGCGATGGCTTCGCTCGTTCTCGGAAGCGGCACGGAGTACTTGGCGTCTATGACAGAGCGGAGACAAGCGTGAATGCAAGCAAACAACGGTGAACCCAGCGAACCGAGCAAGTGAGGGAAGCGAGTGGCGCGGACTTGAAGTTCGGTGACACAGCAGCCCGCAGCGCCGAATGTGGCGCTTTCCGCTCCAACGGCATGCATGCATGGAGCAGGTCCACTCTACAACGGCCGGTTTTGACGCGCCCGAGCTCAAGCGGAAGTCGCAAACGACACCCGCGCCACCGCTGCGCTCCAAAGTATTGCGGGAAAGCCTGCAGCATTCCTATGGAGAGCGAAAAACCCCGCGTGGGAGAGTTCGATATATCTATTGTGAGCAAAATCGCGTTCGATATAAAAAGTTTTAAATGCTTTTTTTTTTACCAAAATTATTCAAGGGTTCGATATAGGCAATAATTCCATGTATGCGTGATCGATGTAAGCGCGCTTTACTGCAGCTTTTCAAGTCTACGGGATACCTCTTTGCACGCTCTAGGCAAAGCAAATCGTGTGTCGCCAATAGTCCACACTGATCAGATGTGAGAATTTGGAAAGTGAAAAAGACGGCGATTTCGTCGTCATCTTGAATTTTCATTAGGTCTAGGCGGAGAGGGATAAAAAATATGCAGTGGTAGACCATAGCGCTTAAATGTAGCTTCCATTGCAGCCGCATGAGTCTCAGTGTGGAGACATCGAATGCTTCGGCATAGTTGTTGGCGAGAGCTAGCATGTAGCGTGCGGCATATTTTTGAAAAGTGGTTCCGAATAGGTAGACGGGGCTACAGCTTAAGGCTTGGGAATCTTGCTCAGGCTCAACGTAGTTCTCCAAAGTGACAAATCGGGAAAGTGCGTCCCCACCTGCACTTCTTCTCAAAAATGCACGCAAAAGTTTTTTTCTGTCCGGAATTCATGTATTGAAAAAAATCAAAAATGCCTATACATGCGTAAAAAACACGAGCGAGTGTGCAGGTAAAAAAATTACAATATATGCAACAGGCAAAAAAAGAACTTGCGTTTCAGGCAAAAAGATCGCTTACGGAAAGGTAAAGAAAACTGATTACGAATGCAGTATAAAATCTACACAAAAAAACAGAAAAGGGGAGCGAGATCGCATATTATACAACAAAAAGGGGAGAATTGTAATAAAAAGGAAAGACCTAAACGTTTAAAGAATCAAAGGCATTACGTCAGCGAACATTTAGACGGTTAGACCAGCCGTGTTGTTCAGCTGCTCGATCTGCAGCTCTGGCAGGGCGTTGAAATGACGACGCGGGCACCAGTTGGCAGTGGTGCCGTCTGATAGCAAGATGGTAGCTACCAGGCACTCGCCGTATCGCGTCGGCTGTCTGGAGACTGAGAGCACAGGCAGTTTGACCTCGTAGAAAATCTCGTCCAGCCGAAGTATGGGGGGTGTTTGGGCCAGCCCTTGCAGGTTCCGCGGCGAGCTAATTTGATGTGGAAGATGGGAAAAAAGGTAAGCCATGGAGCGAGTATTCACAATTCGGTAACTAACTCACTACATTGGAGTGGGCCCAGCGTATTTGTCCTGGATAGCAGACGCCTGGCTGGACGTACGACTCTGCTGGGACGCCTGCAGTGTCCGCGGGGCATAGTACTTGTATTGGGCACCGAAAGAAAAAAAGGATCGATACCTTCCGCTAAGCCGGGGACGCGGTTGGATGCTGATGGTGCCGCCAGTTCATCCGTTTTAAGAGCAGAACACGTAGGGGCTCGCCTTATCGTCTTCGCTAGCTCGATGTAACCAAGTAGAGCCACACGGGGTTCTGTCGTAGCGGCTCTCGTCGGCGAGTAACCCAGAGGCTTTCACAGTCACGCGATTTATAAAGTCATACGCGTTCGAAAGTCGTAAACAGCTGGCCCTTGCGATACACCTCCCCTTTTTTTAGAGCAAATAAAACTGTAGGTACATTTGAGGAAAAATATAGCTATCTAATCATCAGCGTCCACGTTCATTTCATTCGCAACGATGGCTGGGTAGGTTTTTTACGATAGTAACCGAAAAAAAGTGGCAGTGCAACGTCAGCACGTGCGAAAGCATACACAAAAATAACAGAACACCCGCTGGCGCAGTATTAGGCAGGGGGCTCCGGAGCACTGCGAAGGCGGGAAATCTGAAATGCGTTGGGTGGTACCAGTGAGCAGGTAACGGCGCTACAGCCCATTATGGCGAATCACTTTTCTGCACTCCCGACAGCTTTTAAATTGAGTGATATGACTTTATTTTTCATAACCAGCGTCGGTTTACAGTTCCCCTAACAAAACAAAAGGCGTATACGTCACTGCGGGAGCAGATGGGTATCTAGACGGATCTTATCGACAGTGCTCCAATAAATGACGGGTCACATTTGAGTTGTGTAATTTCAGGTGGACATGAGTACCACCCATTGCAGAAATTTCTATTTCAAACATACGCTGCGATTTCCATTGCTGGCGCCAATCTAAGTGGAAAACCTACTTTTGTTCACATATTACTCAAGCATCCGGGCATAATCATTCAGCGAGCCACTCCAAAGTGTTTATTTTCTGTTGTCCTACGCGCACCCATTCTTTTGTTAGCATACAAATATGATCTTCAGCTGAAGCATGCAGACACCTGCCGCGAATTTTTTAACAATCCTAGACGATGTTATGTTTACTCACGACAAAAATTATTAAACGCTAGAGCTGTTTATCTGCCGATCACATCACAATGAGACTAGGATCGTTTTTATTTCCCAAAACGAGTTTTATTGGGATACCGCCTATGGCCTATTACCGCTAAAATCGACCACCTTGATTTTGTTTCCTACTGTGAGAATTTCTCAGCAAGTTCAGACACTTTAGCAAACATTTTCGGCTGGTCGGAAAAGTTGAGCCAAATCATGTTCAGGCTTCCCAAAAGCCACACTCGTACATTCTTTTCGATCTGTCTCAGATATGTCCGGACTCCGATCGCGTTCGTTCGCCCATTTTATCCGACAAAAGATTCGACCTTGTGAATCAAGCTTGATTTGATTTGCGTCGCCCTTCACTCCCATTTCATTCAGCTCCTCTCGAGCGCAAGGACACGGACGTAGAGGAAAAAAACTCAAGACTTCGCCAAAGCCCCGTGGCATTTTTGTGGTAAGTTTAAAAGAACGTTTGCAGAGGGTCGCGGAAACTTTCGCGTTTGAACCGCTACGCCCCTGCCATTTCCCGACTCGGCGATAAACGCATAAAAAATGGCAGACTAAGGGAACAGCTGGCATAGAGCGGTGGCTTTCTTTCCCAGCCAGCACCGGCAATCCTCGGACTGCTCTCGGCAGTTGGTGGCCACGCCACGACCAAAGCAATGGTTGTGTGAAAATGAGTGGCAAAGTTTACCTCATCTACTGTTGTGGACGATATCATTGACATTTTTGGCAACGTATCATTACCAGACGATGCAACTGCGCAGAGAATTGTCGAGACTCTATTTTCGGTGCTTTATCCAAACGGATGTATCTGTTACGTGTCGACGCATGCAGCGTTACCCTATCGGACCATTCGAACTAGCAATCTGACACAGAGCATCTTCAAGATCTGATCACTTTCATTACTCGATATTTTCCGCAGAAAGCGAGAAAACTAATCAAATACTGGACCCAGCCATACCGTGGGATCAAAAGTACCACAAAATTGAGCTCAACCAACACATTCTGGCGCAACCAAACGTGGGAGACGTGATTCCCTGTTTGCTGAGTAAATTAATCATTCTAAAACCACGGGCTGGGTTTGGTAAAATTTTTCATGACGTAATTTTGCCTGGCAGGGAAAGAAAGCCACCGCTCTATGCCAGCTGTTCCCTTAGTTTGCCAATTTTTATGCGTTGAATTTACCGTCAATGGTGGTAAACACAAGTAGCTCGGCGAGCTGGAGGCGAAGCGTCAGTCTGATCGTGCGTAGCGAAAACCTAAGAAATGGACGCGTAGTAGATTACTTTGATGACCATTACATCCTGAGCCACTTTTCTTGCGCACATCAAAAGAAGACACCATCTATGCTAGTGCTCCTGCGTGGCGTTATCGTGTACCAGTCAGACGGAACCCTAATTCTGTGCTGAGAGATACAGACGGGTCCAACATTATGCAGCCAATTCAATACGAACTTTGGAAGGAGGCCCCGTCACGGCATCGAGGCAACCTGTTCGCAGTCATCAACGCCCCCGTATATTTCGAAGGCCGCCGGCAAAGAAGACGGTGAAGGGTCAAGTCTACACCAGACCCCAGCATACGGTGAGCCTAGGTTGAATACGACAATTCGTGACCGGCATCCATGTAGCGCAAAAGGTAGCCAAGAAGATTCTTCCAAAAGAAGACAGGTAAGGTAAGGAACGTCGGAGACCAGTGCAGTTTCAAAAAACAAAAGTGTTCGCAGTGTATGCGCAGGGTGAGGCCGATTGTCACCCTGTAGGAACTTTGGAGCGTTGCGCCTGGTGTCTGATTGATGATAAATACTTGTTTACGTAATGGAAATAAACCGCCCCTGTTTGTTTCTGTACATATTGTTTGTGTCTTACTGCTACGACCGGTTCTCGTAAGCGTCATTATTGTCAATGTTTGTGCGGCCTCTATGTCGCATTGACTTGTAAAGCACATTGTGACTAGCTTTTGTCGCTGCACGGGTTCGGCGGTCGAGAGAATGGGAAAATTCTAGGTCTTTGCTTCAACTAGAGGTTAGTGAAAAAATTACTCCGATGTACTGACTTATCAACCCTGCAAGATACTGCACCATACTTCCAGGTGAAGTGGCATTCAATTCTTCAAAAATTCCGAGGATAATACTTCGTTTTGGAGAACATGTAAAATACAATGATTACACATATCCCGTCCCATGGCAACAAAGAGTATGCAAGACAGTTTTGCCAAAACCCAAGTTCCGCAACTTTGATTAAGCCGCTAATAGCCCAGCACGCAGCGAAACGGCGCCAGTGCCCCTAGAAACGGCGCAGCATGTCTACATGCCACCTAGAAACTTTCGAATAAGCGGCTTATATCCCAGCATGCAGCGCCCACTAGCTACGGAAGCGTCTCTGCAAACGGCGCATCGGTAACAGTAACCATTTACTGCAGCGGTGACAAAACCAGACTTTCGCGATTCAAATTAGCCGCTTATTTTCCGGCATGCAGCGAGGCCTAACAACGCCAGGGTAACTGAAAACAACGCAACCAAAACACCCCCCCCCCCCAACTCTTTGCACCCCATCAATCACCTGCTTCTGTGGAGCAACGGCTCGGACGCCCAACTCGCAAACCAAGCGTACCTGGTTCGATCACTGGTCGGCGAAAGCGCGGCTCTTTTTTTCACAGCCTCTGCTAGCCCTGAGCAGACCACTTACTTCATTGCTCACGTGCCCAGGCAAGTAATCAACTAGGACGGTGTTAATCAAAAACGGCCCCTCGGTGATACTTGTACCGATGGCGCCACTTCCGCCCAAGGGAGGCACTCCGCTTGGTGAGCATCTCCTAGTCGTTCATAGATGGCGACACCCGAAACGGATGACGACATATGGATGCCCTCTCCCTGGCTTTAAACTTCCCGCGCTCGTCTCGGCATTCCCTGCCCATGATCGGTGATTATGACTGTTCTGACTTACGAGATGACGTACCCTGTTGCTGTGACCTCGGAGGTCACGTTTTTCTCCAGCAGACATCTTAAAACATTACTGGCACATTCAGGATTTCGTTTTGATCTGCTTACCTGTACTGCCATACTTCTTTCTTAAACATAGTTGCGTAAGGTAACGTCAAGGGCACCTGGAACACAGAAATTGCAAAGGCGAAAATAGTTTTAGGTGCCCATGCTTCAGATCCTGCTTACAAAGTGGAAGAAACCGGGCCAATGATCTCGTGTAGTTCTCTGGCTTCAGGTGATTCGCCTTCGGCAGACGACTTTCCAAATGTACACGAAGAGTTGTGGCTCTTTTTGGAAAAATCCCAACCCCGATTGGCGATTTGCGTGCGTTTTTGAACAGGTATCATGCACATGTTGTGTACCTGCTTGTCTGGTACATATCTCCATCAGTTATACTAAAATATCGTATTTCCTAAATCTTACACTAACGCCTCAAAAGTATCTACAAGATTCTCTTTTATTCCGTAAGATCTGCCTCACTGACTGGTTGTACATCCTGTCTGAGAAGTAGGAAGGTCGAGACTGCAAAGGTTAGAATTGGCAAAGACATTTGTTCATTTCATATCTTTCCTCGCGAGTGCGTCCTCAGTAGGCACATGAGAATGGGCACTCAGCAGTGCATTGTTGGCCCTACGTGCACTGTGGCATGCCTAAGCCGCAAACCAGTGTATGGTCCTAAACTACCCATAAACCGGCGCTGTAACGCGAAAACCCCGCCACCGCAAAATAATCGGAGGAGGAGGAGAAGGAAAAACTTTATTAATGTATAAAACAGAGTTAAAGAGAGGGAGAGGCGGTTAGGCCTCTCTTGCGTGGGTGGTATTCCTCAGTCCGGGATCCCATTGGTCGAGGCCGCCGCCCGTGCCCGCTGGACGAGAGCACGCTAAGACCCTAGGTCCGAGCAGCCGGACAGGGCCGCCTGCCAGCCCTCCCTCGTTGGCTTCACTTTGACTGCTAACCCTGGATTATACTGGTAGGCCCATACCATATGATACGTTTCTGCCCACTGACCGCAGAATTTACACGAACGCGAGAAGGACGGGTTGATGTGTTTGAGCATTGCGGAGCTGTAGAATGAGCCCGTCTGCAGCCGGCAAAGATGGCGCTCCTCAGTTCTATCCAGGCCCTTGTCGGGCAACGGGAACGCCCGCCTTCCGAGGCATAGGTATGTACTGACCTCAGAGAATGTGGTTAGAAAAAATATACCGTGGTCATGGGCTGCCGCCATTTGACGCAGCTTTGCCCAGTATCAAGATCACAGAAAGCAACCGTGGCACCCAAAAAGTGCATCGGTACAACTAAGCAATAAATCTGTTCAACCTGTGGGACACTATTTCTGTGAATACCTCTTGAATGAAAACTCTACCGAAAGGTATTTATGCCGACACGCAGAAAAGATTTTTATGGCTGTCCAATGGAAGCCAAACACGGGTTTGGCTTCGTCGCAGCCTGAATATTACACTTCTGTAATTATTTGAATTGCGCCTTCTGTCGATAATGTCGCGTTTCATTTCGTGTCGATACTGTTTTTCTACTCTATTCGGATTCTTGACCGACTTCTTTCTGTGAACCTACCGCTTTTTAGACAACTTCTACTCTACATATGCGAACACATTTGCAAAAACAAGCGCTTGTGCGTCAGCAAACGTTGTTTTAAATACTATTCAAAAGCAAGAAAAATGCAGACATATTTTAGTTCTGCTGTTTTTTTAAATATTTTAGTTCTGCTGTTTTTTTAAAAGGGCTAAACTAGCTTTTGTGCCGCCACTTATAAAGGTTCACCACGCTGTGATCCCATGCATGGATGACGCTTTTGCCCAACATGTCTGCTTTCGTTGGTTATCCTGTGTGACATGCATTACTCTACTCCGGATGTGGATGTTTCTTGGTGTTTTTTTAAATAAAAACAGAAAACCCATTATTCCAAAAAACATTCTTACATTTTCTCCCTTTCTTTCTGCTATCGTTTACCCCAATACTACAAGTATTATGGCAAACTTGTGCTCGTGCTCATATAAAAATGGTCAGCCTAATATCTTTTTTGAAGTGTAACGCATTCGTAAAACACATATATCGATTTACAGAAAAACAAACTTTATACTCTGCCCAGTAGGGCATTGTCAAAAATACACAAATGTCGTCAAATTCCAGCTGTATGGTTTCCAGTATAGTTGCATGTAGCAAAACTCTTGAAATCTCTGATAAAATGTCTCCGCTTGTGAAGGTGGTTTCTATGTACACACTAAACTTTTTGCACGATTATTGGCAAGAAAGGGTGTATTATAAGTAGAAACACGGTGTTGGGTTCCGTTACACCCTTTTTCTTGAATCTCAACACCCTTTTTGGACTGGTAAAAGGGTGTTCACTAACTTCAACACTTGGTTTTTTCTACGATCTTCAAAGGGTGTGGAAAAGGTGTCAGCTTTGATGAATTGACGCAATGCATGCATGTATAATCGCACTGTGAAGTACACGGCATCCCCTAATACCGATCTTCCACCTCGTAAGAAATGTTCAAATGATGATGATGATGAATAAACTTTACTGGAGAGCAGGTGCTGATGTTAGGGCACCCGCCCCGTGGAAGGCTTCCTTAGTCTGGGATGCCTTGGGCTATGCTGGCCATCCGTGCCCTCTCTACCAATCGTCGCTGGTGTGGAAGTTCGGAGCTGGTCAGCAGCTCCACCCACTGCTCATAGGTAGGGTTGGAATTAGGGGTCAGGGAAGGGGATTGCTAGCACTCCGATACAGCGTGGTACAGGGTGCCTGGGTGGGGGCAGGATTTGCATGTTGCAGGGTATTGGGTGGGATACACGACATGTAGCAGGGTGTTATGTGGGTAGGAGTTTGTCTGTAGTCGCCGGAAAGTAGTAGCTTCATCGCGAGAGAGGTTCGGGTGGGGGAATGGGTATTTGCGACGCTCCTTCCTGTATTGGGTGAGTATTTCGCCATATGTTTGCAGCGGTGTGGGCTTAACTGTTGCTTCCGATGGGGGTTCGTGGCCCTCGTGTGAAATGGCCTAGTGTGAATGAGTGCGGGCAGCGGCGTGTGCCGCTTCGTTACCCCCGAGGGATTCGTGACCTGGAATCCAAATTATTTCCAGTTCTGGGAGTAGTTTCGCTTGTTGCAGAATTTTCAAGGCGGGTTGTGATATGCGTCCTTTTAGGTAGTTCCTGCAAGCGGCTTGGCAGTCAGTAACAATTGTTAAAAAGTCTTGGCCTGTTGTGGCGGCAAGCGCAATGACAACCTCTTCAGCTGTTTCGGTAGAGTTGGTGAAAACAGACACTGCAGCGAGCTCAGTTCCTCTGGCATTAACCACGCTGGCGGCTTGTGCAGATTTTTGGAAGTATGGCGATGCATCCGTATATCGGGTGCAGGGGAGGTGGTGGTATTGATTATAAATTGTGCGGGATCATGCTGCTCGGCGTGCTTTGTTGTAGGTGGGGTGCATATTTGTTGGGATTGGAGCAACGCGAATGGTTTGTCGTATAGCCAGAGGGATGCGAATTTTCTCGTCGTGGTTGGGCGGTGTAGAGTATTGAAGATTCAAGAGCGTTGCTCTACCCGTTGGAGTTGGTTTAGGCCGCTGTATTTGAGAAGTGGGGTGTGTCTCTTCTATTTCTTCCCATGTGTTGTGGATGCCAAGCTGCAGGAGTTTAGTAGTCGCTGTCTTGGGAGGCAGACCCAGGGCTATCTTGTATGCTTGACGGATCGCTGAGTTACGTTTAAGGATCTCGGCTGGTTTAAGGGTTAGATATGGAACACCGTATGCTATCCGGCTGATGAGGATGGCTTGTATTAGGCGAAGCGTCTGAGATTTTTTGAGGCCGAAGCGACGATGGGAGACGCGATGTATGAGGTGCATGAGATGTGTGAGGGTCCACTGTAGGGGGATATCGTTTGGGAACCTCAGCCATCCTTTGGAATGGTTAGTGCCAATATACGGAGGTATGGGACGTTGGGGACTGGCTGGTTGTTGATCTTGAGTTCCGGGTCGGTTATATCTTGCGCGTTTCTCCTGGTTGTTCTTTTGCTGAGTGTTAAAAGGGCCGATTTTTCTGGAGCACATTCAAGACCGTGGGCTTGGAGGTATTGCTGTGTCACATGTATTGCAGTTTGGAGGGCCTCTGTTTGGGCACCGATGGATCCTGTAGGGGTCCATAGTGTGAAATGATCTGCATACATTCCATGTCGGAGGTTGGGGATCGCTTCCAGAAGTGGTGGGAGGTCCTTTATAGAGATATTAAAAAGTAGTGGTGAAATTACGGAGCCTTGCGTGGTCCTCGGTATGGTTGTGAAGCTGTCCGAGCGGAGGAGCCCAATGCCCACTTTGGCGATACGGTTGGTTTAGAATTCGGGGACATAGTTGTAAAGACGTTGTCTACAATTAATTAATGCTGAGTCCTCGCAGGACGGCCTGATGTGTTACGTTGTCAAAAGCACCTTTGATGTCTAATGTAAGAATAAAATATTTGTGCTGATTTGACAGCTTGCTCAGTATATCTTCTTTCAGCTGGAGTAAAATATCCTGAGCGGAGAGGTGCGGCCGAAAACCGAACATTGTGTGAGGAAAGTAATTGTTGTCTTCGAGGTGGGGTGAGAGGCGATTGTGGACCATATGCTTGAAAAGTTTTCCTACGCAAGATGTCAGGGAAATAGGTCGGAGGTTCTTCGAGTTAAGTGGCATTATGGGTTTGGGGATGAGTGTTATGTCTGCGTGCTTCCATTGCGAAGGCACGGTAGTTGCGACCCAGTGTTCGTTGGTGTAGTTTAGTAGATTGTCGAGGGTTAGAGGATGCAGATTACGGAGGAGTTTAATGGAAATTTTGTCCTTGCCGGGGGTAGTGTTCCTCGTGAGGTTGTGCAGTGCAGCTTCCATTTCAGTTATGGTGAAGGGTGCATCGAGTTCCGGATTGGAGTGGCCGATATATGGTGGAAGTATCATGGCAGGCTGTGACGGCGGCGCTTCAAGGGGCCGTGTAAGTTGTTTTCGAAAATAAAAAGATTTCGCCCGCAATGATCGCGCGCTTTCATATAACGTCCGCCTCTTGACCCAAGTTTAGCATTTGCACATGAAACATCAATTTGAAGTTTTAAAATTAAACACACTATATTTCTGCAGAGAAAAGGGCGTTGACCAACTGCAACGCGCTTGCTTTGTGTAGGGCGTCGAAATGGTGTGAAATAGGTGTTCGGTGGAAAATAAAAAAAGAACAGCGGAGCTGGGGGTTCACTTAACTTCTTCCGGTGTTGCAAAGTTTGGCGACGTTTTGCTCGGCTTTGATAATATTTGTTAGTATTTGCAGTGTTCTTGCTAGGCTAGGATAAGTGCTAAGGGGTAAGCTCAAGTTTGCCAGATATTACAACGCTGTTCCAGTGTGTCCCCCACACTGACAGCAGATCCAATGGGGGAAACCATCTAAGTCGAATCGCAACTCTCCTATTTCTCCGACCTCCCGCCTCCAGTGAAAGCCCCGCCAATCCGCCTCTTTCACAACCCCACTGCGCATGCGCAATCCCCTAGCGGCCAAGTCCCGAAGCAGTTCAGTAGGGGCAGCAGACGGCATTCCCCACAGCTCCCGCACAAGCGGGAAGGGGTCGTGGTTGTATTTACGTCGTTTGATTTTTTGTGTGTGCTCGTTGTGCGCGGAACAATGCCCACAACTTGCGCTGCGTTCCGCTGTAACTCGGAGGGCCGAAAAGGGAACGGTGTCGGCTTCTACTGCTTCCCGTCGGCCGCACGCGATCGGCTACGGCGGCTGGCATGGATAAAGGCCGTGCGCCGCAAAAGTAAAGATGGCCGTCCATGGGAGCCGGGTCGTGGGTCCCGGTTATGCGGGAAATACTTTGTCTCTGGTAAGTACCTTACTACAAAAAAACCTAATGGCATTTATTCCCGTACTTAAATTTTATTCTTTTTCCGGACAGGCTCTCCGTCGCTTTCACCGCGACACCCGGACTATGTACCGTCGGTGTTTGCGCACACGTCAGGAAACGAGTACCGCCGGAGCAGTGCGCTTGAGCGCTTTCTACGCCAACAACAGCGGTCGGCGAAAAAGAAGCAATCTGAGCACGGTAGGTTAAACACAAGATCGTGATACATTTCATGGATGCGCGCAGAAAATAGCATACGGTAGCTGCGAGCGCAATAGGTGCGCGAAGGAAGAAGAGCCGTGTCGTTTTTTGTGCCTCAGATGACCTCCTTGTGCAGAGATCCCTCGGATATAGAAGCTTGTACTGAGCATTTTTTTTTTCATTAAATGGTCTGGCTATCTATAGCGGAAAGCACCACTTTAGAACGCCGATAGCGTTAGCGGGCACGCTAACCGTAGCCTAACGAGGCGCTATCGGTTTGCGATTGCGGCCCGAAAAACGTTAACGCCACAGCTAAAACGCTATACTAAAACTATCTAATGCTTGTAGCTCACTAGCGCGCTGCCCAAACAGGTACGCTGTTACATAACGCTGCGTGCGTGCGTGCGTGTCATGTAGCGGCACTAGACTGCTATGCGCGCAGCATCGATGGAAGTTAACCTGCTATGCACACAAACTCGTGCATTCTTATGATCTCTTACAAAACGGAAGAATGGCGTCGCCTTTGTAGTCTTGAGGTGAAGTCTCTGACTTGGGCACAGAAGCTCTGGGTTCGAATCCTAGTTGCTGTGACGTGCAGTTATTTTTTTTTAAATAATGGTTATCTTGTTATGTTTTATTTTTTGCAATGGCCACCTTTTCTGAGGCAATCAATCACTTTATATTTCTCAGGGTTATTTTTCAACTAGAATGGACTGCTACACTTCACGGCGTTTGCAGCACAGGTCACCCAAAGCACTTCTCTGCACTTCTGGAGCTCCCTTCTTTAAGCAATTTACTGCCCTTATATGCAGTATTTTTGAGAGACTGTGGTAAGGTTGTACCTTTTAGGGTGATGTCAACGCAGTGTGCGTACTGTTTGTATTCCGGAAAATAACAAGTGTCCTGTGTTAGGATTGGATAATGCCAAGTGTACAACTTCAGTTTATTTGTTTACATTATCCACTGTCTTTGGCTTTATTGAGTTTTTTTTTCAGGTAACCCAAGAGCAGCTGGCTGTTCTTTTAACGACGAAAACCTCCAAAGTGTCCAAGGTAGATAGTGGGATTATTCTAGCTTAGAGCTAGCTTAAGTTCACTTCAAAACTATCCACTCACTGTCATCCCCCCCCCTCCCCCATACTTCAGCCAACAGCACTGTGGCTGCAGGTGTTGAAGGTGCAAGGCCTCAAAGCACAGCAGGTACATATCGTTGCAAGTGGTTTTGTGTTTTCCCATTTATGTTGCACGCTCTATTTTTAACATGTGCATTTGCAGGCAACCCACCTTGTGAAGATGCCTTAGTTGACAGTGGCAGTCCATAAAGTGAGTGAGGCTACAAGATTTTAAACTGTTGTTGGTTTACTATGGCTGGGTTCTTACAGTTTTTTTAGGTATTGCAGCTGACTACACTGCAGCTCCAACGTTCGGTGGTGCAGCAGACTTCTCCACTGAAATAGGTTGGTGTTTACTTCAACCTCACATTTAATTTCTAGTTGTGTTGCGCATCTATGCAAACTTTCACATCTTATCCTTTAGGCCCCGATGAGCATACGGCTGCCACAGCACTACTGATGCCCAACATGCCACCTCCAGACGCATCAAAGGAATGCAGTGCTGCGTGCACAGAACTTGTAGCAAAGCTCTTGAAAGAGATCATGTTGTTAAAAAAGAAGGTGGTGAAACTGGAGGCCGAGTGGAGGAAGCTTAAGTCCACCCTCTTGGCTGTCGACAGCTTAGACAACCGTGTTTTCAAATTCTACACTGGCTTGGCCAACAAAGGGCAGTTTGATGCACTGTATGATCTTGTTAAAGATAACGCTGAACGCATGATGTACCCCTGGAACGACCAGCCTGCAAAAGAAACTGGCAGGGATCGAGAGCTGTCCAAGCGAGAGGAACTGTTTCTTGTGCTTTTCCGCTTAAGGACAGGCTCTTCGACGAAGGAAACAGCAAGAAACTTTGGGGTGTCTGAGGCCACAGTCAGCCGCACATTTTGTGCGTGGATTAACCTCCTAGACAAGCAGCTCTCGGCAATGACCACTGTTCCGACACTGGAGCAGGTGAAGGAAAACCTTCCAGAATCATTCAAATTCTTTCCTAACACCAGAATAGTTCTTGATTGCACAGAGGTAAGGATTCAGAAGTCCACAAAGTTGACAGCACAACGGCAAACGTATTCACCGTACAAACATTACAATACGTTTAAAGCTTTGGTTGGCGTGACACCCGATGGCTACGTGTCGTTTGTGCCAGATCTCTGGGGAGGCCACACCAGTGACACCGAGGTGGTTCAAAAAAGTGGAATCCTAGAGATCCTTCAGCCAGGAGATGGCGTAATGGTTGATAAAGGTTTTCGCTTGGAGAATCTTGTGCCCCCTGGGGTGACTGTCCACATTCCACCCTTCAAAAAAGCGCCCCAGTTCTCGCGAGAACAGGTGGGAGCAACGCGAAAGCTTGCTAGTGCAAGGATTTATGTTGGAAGGGTGATCAGGCGCATTAAGGAGTACCATTTTTTTGACAAGGTGATACCCATTAACATGCTGGACATTTCCAGCAGCATATTTCGTACGTGTGCATTCCTTTGCAACTTTCAGCCACCGATAATGGAAGTGAGGGAAGATGAAGCATTGTAGAGAATGTGTACAAAGGGAGTGCGTAATTGATTGATTGTAGGGTGTAACATGCCGACGCAACGCAGGCGATGAGGCGCGACGTAGTGGCGGGTTCCGGAAAAATTTTGACCACCTGGGAAGATCTTTAACGTGCGCCGAAACGCCCGAAAACACACGGGCGTTTTTGCTTTTTGCCTCCATCAGAAAAGCGGCTGCCGCAGCCGGGAATCAAACCCACGTCCTCGTGCTCAGCCGCACAACGTCTTAGCCACTGAGCCACCGCGGTGGGTAAAAAGAATATGTATGGAATGTGTAATGTGCCTACTTTACGTAAAGTTTCAAGCGAAAGTTCCGAGGGGTGCAATATTCAATTTACTAAAAGACCCCAAAGATCAAACCACTCATTTATCCTTCCTGCACTTATCCTTCCTGGCTGCCAGGACCAGGAAGGACTTAATAACTATACTAAATGACTCGCAAGCGGCATGTCGAAGTTATCGGTGGGGGCGCATCCCTACACCCGCAATGACCATTCTGCAAATTATTGCAAAGCTACCTGATATGGAAATCGTCTGGGGTGCTGGGCAGGAATCCATCGACGGTAATGAGGCGGCTCACACCGCTGCCAGCGCTAGCTGAGACGGAATGTTCTCCACTGACACCAAACGAACCCACTTCTCCGGTATGCAGACGTCGTGAAAAATTATAGGCTCGCCAGAAGAATATTCCCACCATCTCATCCTCAATTAACCAGAGAAGAAGCCACCACTCATGGGCAATTGCAGACAAATTCCTATCCCCACAGCACCCTCCTCCATTCCATCTACCCGACTCAGTATCCCTCCCTTTGCTATTTCTGTCGAACGCCGGGCCTTCTGCACCACCAGGTATTGGAGTGCCAAACACCTCCAAATCTACCCCCAATAACCCTGCCCAACTTTTGAGTAGTAGATGCCTAGTCTGGTTGATCCGGACATAGGACACCAGCAAGAACTGGTCAAGCGGGCCCGGACGGCAAGTCGCAGCCTGGGTATCCCGGAATAACGATGCCCTCCACCGGGCGAGTGCCCTGCCATCAGCACACAACCTAAATAAATGTTTATTCTTCTCCTCCTCCTCTCTCACGTGGAAGGTCCCCTTTTCCCACGCGGGGGACAGTAGAAGCACCAACTTCAGGAGGTAAAGTTGCACGACCACGGTAAAATGAAAACCCTCCATCGACGCAGCGACTAGCTGAAGACCATACCCTCAGTCCGACGACCCGATCTATCGCTGACGTGACTCCCGAGCACGACGACAACAAAACGGCATGACGCGTACCTGACATGACCGAACCTGGCGCTGAGAAGACGACGACAACGACGCGCAATGCGGGCCCGTCAAAACGCACAAGCACAGATACGGTTCCGCGACGCAGCCGGCACTCGAAGAAGGCAGCGTCCGACGTACAGCTCTCCATCGATGGCTTAGAAATTGTCGCCCTAATAGACACGGGAGCCGACTACTCAAGAACGTTATGACCAGATATGACGGTCCGCACATACGCACAGCACGAGGCCACCTGGTGACGCCAAGTGGAACGTGGACATAGTGCGTCACCATAGACGGCACAACGTACACTGCGGCGTTCGTCATTTTGCCTAACTGCTCCCGCGACGTAATTCTCGGAAGGGACTTTTTGACGGACAATGGTGCAATAATTGATCTACAAGCCAAGTCCATAATATTTTCCTCCAATCACTGCATGACGCCGGATCCGAAGCCCGAACACCGTGCTGCTGTAAGGATCGGTGACGATCATGTCATCATACGACGCCGCGCAAGCTTGATTATCAGGGTCTACTGTGAAGATGTGGTTCCTGACGTAGATGCTATCGTAGAGGGTCAGCAAAGGCTATTTCTCGGCCGCGGTGTCTCCGTCGCAAGAGGCATTGCACGAATTGAGCAACGCCAATCCCACGTTTTGGTGACTAATTTCACTGACGAGTACCAGCATTAAAACAAGGGCGCTCCAATTGCCTTCCTTGAAGAAACGCAAGAATCATGTTACGTGATCGTGATTGCCGAATTTAAACGAGCACCCGAAGACACCTTCATGCTTCCGAATATCTTCGACGTGAATCCGGCATTAACGCAAGCAGAACGGAAGAAATGATTGGCTTTGCTGTGTCGCTACAGAGAGGGGTTTTCGTTGACCTTCAAACAAAGTGGGACACCCCTAGCGAAGCACCGAATAATAACCGAAGATGGAGCCCGACCCACCCGACCCTCACCGTACCGCGTTTCTTCACACGAGCGGTAAGCCATCCGGAATCAAGTCGACGACATGCTCAGCGACGACATTATACAGCTATAGAAAAGCCACTGGGCTGCGGCGTTCGTACTGGTGAAGAAAAAAGACGGCACATTAAGGTTTCGCGTTGACTACAGGCGATGAAAAAAATCAATAAAAAGGACGTGTACCCCCTGCCATGAATCGACGACATCCTCGACCACCTTTGCCATGCGAAGTAGATCTCTCCGATAGATCTGAAGACCACCTTCTGGCAAATTGAAGTGGGCGAGAGAGACCAAGAGAAGACTGCATTCATAACCAAGGACGGCCTATACGAGTTCAAAGTGATGCTGTTTGGGTTGTGCGGGGCGCCAGCTACGTTCCAAAGAGTCGTGGACACTGTTCTAGCTGGCCTTAAGGTGCACACCTGCCTCTTATACCTCGACGATGTTGTGGTATTCGCCCGGACTTTCGACGAACACCTTGCAAGGTTGGAGTCTGTACTCGAGGCCATTCGTACGTCGGGGTTAAGGCTGAAGCCTGAAAAGTGCCGTTTCGCGTACGAGGAACTCACGTTTTTGGGCCACGTGGTCAACGCCGCAGGAGTCCTGCCTGACCCGGAAAAACTTCAGCCATTGCCAACTTCCCAAAGCCCCAAGACAAGAAGGACGTGTGAAGATATCTCTGACTGTGTGCATACTACCGGCGCTTTGTCGCAAGGTTCGCACGCATTGCAGAGCCACTAACGCGCTTCACGAAAGATAGCACGCCTTTCAGCTGGAAAAACGCCCAAGAAAACGCATTCTGCGAGCTGCAACAACGGCTGCAAAACCCGCCCGTACTCGCTCATTCTCACGAAAACGCCGAAACACGAATGCACACGGACCTAAGTGATGTAGGCTTGGGAGTTGTCCTCGGCCAAAAGCAAAGTGGTTGCGAGAAAATAATCGCCTATTCAAGGCGTCGTCTGTGGAAGGAGGAGAAAAACTACTTAGCCTCTGAGAAAGAGTGTCTGGCTATTATATGGGCGATTTCAAAATTTCGCCCATACGTGTACGGTAGACAAGTCAAGGTTGTGACAGACCACCATGCGCTCTGTTGGCTCGCAAATTTGAAGGACACCCCTCGGCATCTTGGGCGGTGGAACTTGCGCCTGCAAGAGTTCGACGTTGCAATCGTATATAAATTCTTCAGGAATCACTCCGACGCCCACTGCCTGTCCCGCGCCTCTGACGATCCACTACCACAAGACTCCGATAAAGACAGCGCGTTCTTCGGAGTCGTGACTGACAGCGACCTGGCCACCCAGCTGCGTGACGACCATGATCTACGCGTCATGATCGACTACCTATAAGGAATCAACGTCGCCATGCCCAGGTCCTTCAAGCGCAATTTACATGCATTGAGCCTGAAAAACCTCGTTCTCGTGAAGACGAATTTCAGCCCCGGAACGAGAACGAATTATCTTCTTGTCATCACGGCAGATCTTTGTGACGAAATTTAGGAAGCGCGCCACGACGACCCGTCTTCCGGACATCAAGGCACAGCTCTCACAATTGGAAAAAATCAAGGCGAAGTACTACTGGCAACGCCTCACCTTCCACGTAACCCACTACGTCGGGAGCTGCCGTGACTGCCAGCGACAAAAAACGCCGCCTACGAGACCAGCCGGACTTCTGCAGCGGATCGCCGTCCCATCAAAGCCCTTCCAGCAGATTGGAATGGACGTTCTGTGGGTGTTTTCTACGTCACCATCCGACAAGTGATATTGCCGTAGCGACAGACTACATGACACTCTACGCAGATACCGCCCTCTTCCGACGGGGACTGCACAAGAAGTCGCGAAGTTCTTCATAAACCAAGTTGGGCTGCGACACGGCGTCCCTGAAGTCCTAATCACTCACTGCGGAACGGCCTTTACTGCGGAGCTGATGCAAGCAGTCTTACTCTACAGAAACATGGATGACCGAAGAACAACGGCGTACCACTTCAAACGAACGGACTAACGGAACGTTTGAGCAAGACGATTGCGGATAGGTTATGTACGTCGACTTTAAACATAAGGCCTGGAACGAAGTGCTGCCATATGTCACGTTTGCGTACAACACGGCTATCTAAAAAACTACGCAGATGACACTGGTACAGCTTCTCTAGGGAAGACGGCCGACCACGATGCTTGACGCTATGCTTCCGCAAGTAGAAGATGACGACCTCAACGCCGACGTCTAAGGATAGCTTCATCTTGCGGAGGAGGCCCGCCAACCCACTCGAGTTCGTACAACGGACCAGCAGCTGGTGGATGCCGGCCGCTACAACCTCCGACGCCACTTCGCCGAATACCACTCGGCGAACCGTGATGGGTTTGCACTCCCATCCGGCGACGCGGACTCAGTGAGAAGCTTCTGCGACGGTATTTCAGAACCTACCGGATTCTACGACGTGCCGGCCAACCTACTTACGAAGTGATCCATGGTGGTGATTCTGGCACATCACGATGACGCCGCGACCCGAAGTAGTCCACGTGGTTCACCTGAATTGTTAATGGGAAGGATGACGGACTTTTGTGTTGTTTTTTCGAACTGCCGTTTCATTTTAGATTTGGGTGGATGCATTCCTAGAGGGGGATTAATGCCGCGAACTAGGCATTGGGTTAGCTTGTTTATGTTTTCTTTTGACTGCCCGGCTTCGCCCGTCTTTGTTATCTGTCTCGCAAGAGAAGAGCGTGTTCTAATATTCATTTTTATGCCGCACGGGATATCTCAGTCTGATGCGAAGAGCGTTTCGCGGTAACGTCACTAACCTCGAATAATCTACTTTGCTCTAGAATGTTCTAGATGTAAATCGATGGTTCGAGGTAGATGTGCGCTGAAAGATAAAAGCCTGCAGAGCAGACGTCTCGGTATCCGAATCGCCGATGCTTGCCCGCACACGTCACTTTGTTCACTGCTGCTTCGCCGCCTGTGTTCTTTGTGTTATTAGGGGAGAACAAGTTCGCTCCAATAAACCTGTTTTCCTTCAAGAAAACTGCGTCGTCTTTGGCTTCATGACAGTATCTTCTCGTTTCTGCGCCCTCCTTCTTTGATACCACATCTCGGTGTGGCGGTAGCCGACACCAGCCCCCTCATGGTGAAATGGTGGATTATGGGCGGCTGATCGGTGATTGTATGGGCTGCTGATCGGTGATTGTTTCTTGTGGCCGCGCGTACTCTTACGTAAAATCGGCCAGCAGCCGACATAGTCACACTCTGAGGCAAGAGGTAACAAAAACTTTGCACCATCTTCCTGTAGGGGAACCCTGAGCAGTATGCGAAGCAGCCATGGGGTCGACTAAATTTCCCATTACTTTTCAGTTCGTCGCTTCCGTTGACGTTCAGCTTCGCGTGCCTTCGCTGTATCAGTAGCTTCTTGACGTAGTTGGAATGAGTGAAGGACATAAGGCACGTTCGTAGCACATGCTCCTGTCACAGTTTGTAGCGGAGTGGGAAGAGCACCACATACCACCCGTTGCAACCAGAAAATAGCGGGATCAAAACCGGGTGCCGCCTAGCTATTTCTTTTTATAGTGGACTGCGCTGACGTGAGCCAAAACGCTGACGGGAATAGAGACGCCTATGCTCTGTAGAGTGCGAACGGCGGACAACGACAACGAGGGAGGGAGGGACACAGTCCCGAGCACGAAATGCTTCACATGTAATAGGGACCCAATACGGCCGTTTGTATTCACGGGCAACCGCTTATCATGAAGTGGAATAACTACGGCAGAGTGGGTGCCGTGTGCAGAAATGTGGACTAAATATTCATTCTAATTGATTTATAACGAGTAACGGGAAGAAGAAACGAAACATTTAACCTTGCTGCTGCGTTGCTAATGCCTGGTAATTGCGTCGTAGTTGCCACTTCGCGCAGATGGCGGTGAGCAGTTTTGGATTCTCAAAACACATATTCATTGCATTCAGTCGGTATTTCGCACAGTGCTACGTGAAAAATGCCGTGGGTAAGTATACGAAAAGCGCATTGGGTTAATCGAGTGGCGGGTAGTGGCAAGGAGGGGCGAAGCGCGATGTGCAAACCTTTATCGGTGAGAGCATGGTAATACTCTGTGCTGCATAGGATTGGCGCGAGGTAACAATGGCAAATGAAAGAATCCCGTCAACAACAACACATATATTAGTGAAAGTAGCCAACGTCGATCCCTGAGCGTATATATATATATATATATATATATATATATATATATATATATATATATATATATATATATATATATATATATATATATATATATATATATATATATATATATATATATATATATATATATATATATATATATATATATATATATATATATATATATATATATATATATATGTATATATATATATAGGTATGTTTTTACTACGACAAAAACGCATTACTTGCTGGTCGGAACAGCTAGTAATAAAAACTGGCTACAACTAAACGTCTCAAAGTTAGCCTTTACACTAGGTACATAATTGTCTTGTGCACCAAAGCTATGATAGTGCTGCTGCTTCCAGAAGACCTGTCTGGACTTGCCGGTACCCATCATCTAGAGACGCTGACTGAACAGTTCAGGCTAAAAAACACCGACTTTGTTGTCGCCTTCGCAGAAAAGCCCAGCCCGTTTTCCTACAGTCACTTGGGCAGACGACCGTTTTAACATAAGATACCTTGAGCACATAACATATGCAGCGAACGCTAAGAGTATACTTAGTTTGCACTACTTTTTGACGAAACAAACGAGTCGTCCATCCACCCAGCCAATCGTCTCCGCTAGGCGACGAGATGAGTGTTTTTTACGAGAAAAAACTGCGATTGTGAGGAACTACTTAGAATCTAAATGAGAAATAGCTCCTAGGGCAAGCAAAGCAGAAATCGCGGTAACAATCGCTTCCGCGGATAGAAATTCAGACACCAGTTGCTAAAAATCGTCACGTCGTGCACACTAGTGCACGCGTTCCACTTTAATGCACAGTTTCTAACAAAACTGCTGTCGGGCCACGGCGCGTAGTGTTGACGTATTGGATTCCTTGTGTACTGTCGTCATAGAAGTCGGTTGTTGCTTCCCTGCTGGGGCTGCCTTTTCTTTCTCTTTGCGACGCTATTGCAGCAGCTATTCCTTTATGTTTGCTGTTTTTCGCCAAATATTGTCCATTGTATTCCCATGGCTGTAAAATTTTGTACAGTTTTGTTGTTTTGGCTTCGCGTGGCGTTCGAAGAGGGCGCACATAGTTCTGTTTCCTCAAATCCTTCTATACCAGCGAGTCTGTTTATTCTTTCTTGCCGACACAAGTGAGAAATAAGGAAGGCAAGGAAGTTCTTTGTCTCAGATAAAATAACAACTTTGATGCCTACCCGACTGTCACAGAAAATAATAAGTTGCACTTGCGGGCAAGGACAGAGAGCATACATATTGTGTGCCAACTGAAAACCTACGCAATATATCAAAAGTGGCGAAGAAAGCTATCGTACATCGGCTTCCCATAACAATGCTGCTGCTCGTTGCCCCATGAGATCAATAGATGGGTTGTCTTGATCTAGCCGGCCATGCGCTCCACAGGTGAAAAAGTAGCAGTTGGCTGAGGTTTCATTCTCCCTAGCAAACAATCCGCACAAGCCGAAACAGGAAAACCTTAACGCTCCCCCAGTTTTTGAGAAGCGTCGCACAGAAATACCACTGTGGCCTCTTACATAACACAAAGCTCAGGCGTTATGTCTTCGGGTAATTTTGCACCTGCATAGTCACGCTTCGTGTGGCTTTTGTCCTTTCGCATGCCTGAAGAGATAATAGAAGCAAAGCAGAAGTTGGTAAAATTGATTGATTGGCATCCGCAGAAAACAAGTTACGGTCTCCGCTATGTCTGTACCTCATAAATAATCGCGTAAATTATAATACAATGAGGCTATCAAGCGCTCACACAAGACGACCTCAACTGCGGCTGAGCGGATGTGCAAGCAGTCGCGTGACGAACAGAACGAGAACAGCGTAAACAAGTTCTTAAAGAAACCCAAAATGTTTTGTTTCAAATTCGCTTTCTTAAAAGGTCAACAATCGCAGATGTACGGCAATAATCACTAGCTGCCAAGCCGCGTCGCTGGTAGGTGTTCTGGTCATGATTCTAGGTTCGGTAAAGTCATATATCTATTACCTCCTAGTCTACGTCACCGCGGCAAGTAGCGCATCCGCCTTCTACGGTTCCGCTCTTCTGTGGACAGTAATTTGCGCCTAATAGAACAAGTGTTTTGATGCCTCACTTAGCGCTGTCTGCCCAAACGAGGTTGCATCCAGGCAGGGGGCCGAATCTGATGTGTGTGTTGTAGTCGCGTTCGCTGCGCGATGAAGTCCGACGACGTGCTCGCGTGGGTGCCACTGTGCTTACTTTGCTGTAATTATCACTAGTGAAGATTCAACCCCGCACCGGGTATGTAGTGTGTGCGTAAGTTTCTCTTTAAACCTTCTCGCCTTGTGCCGCAGTAAAGTGACTTGTTCACCCAAATAAATCCAAGAAGCTAGTGCTACCCTTCTGACAAAGAGGACGCAACTGATCACCTGTTAAGTTCCAGCTTCGGCCTAAAACCACTTGCGCGACGAGGGTTTTCTTCAAAACCACTTCTTGATTGTCTTGGAGTTCAATAAAATCTGTGCGTCAAAGAGAGCATTTTGGTTCAGGGCGTTGCGTGCAGCTATGCGTCCTCTACGCTTCTTACATAGGCCAAATGATATCTGTATCTTTTTATGCTCGGGTTTCATTCCATACTGGCGCCAAAGCATTTGGGGGCTCGTAGGAGCTCTAGGCTCACTTGCGGCAACGGACTAATAGGCAACTCGTTTCACAAAACGTTAAAAAGATGGCGATATAAGCGTACCATTTCCCTACAAAAATAAATTTAGGGTTGCACTCAGTTTTAACTTAAACTAACAGATGGTACCCCGTTGTTATGCCGAGTGCAGCAAACCGAAGAACACCCGAGTACTCATAACGAGAAAGCAAATCAAAATACCGCCCCTGTGGTCGCTCTCACTGCGGTGGCGCTGTCCCCTGGAGATTTTGTCTTTAACGTATAAAGCCGCGCGGCACAATCACAATGTTTAACCACCATCTCACGTAGCATACAGCACCAAGATAGACACAAAGACAGTAGGAGGTAACGGAAGTGCGGGGCCGGCAAATTGTTTTATCGTGTGTGCTCAGGGAGCGACCAGTGGCTCCTGCAGCCTCGATAGTTCGCTGCCTATGTTTTAGTTTTTCTGCTAGACAACAGCGCCGTCTTCCTCGCTTCGGGGAACGTTTGACGTCACCCGAAACATGGTAAAATGACGTGAAAAAAAATGCATGTTTTAAATAGCTAATTTCTCGGCACTTCAAGCATCTTTCGCCGCCGAATAAACGCTGAGAGGAATTCGCGGTAGGTAAATTTTTGTCTGAGCCCAACTTGCTAAAATCCTTCAGTGTCCCTCTAATGTTCAAATCCGTGATATGCAACCCGAGACCTAGTTGCCCATTATCGTCATCCATGTAGCAGAAAGTGCCGAACCCAAGCATAGCAAATCATCGGTGGCCGAAGTGTCCAAGCTTGGCAATAACTCGCCCGCAACTCCCGCCACTTTGCCACGGAAAGCACCCGTGCGTTGTAGCGCCTGTAGTGTTAAACGCATGCTGATTATTAAAAACAGTAGTACCCCGCATCCCCCTTAACATATGCACCTGTGAAAACATTTACCCTAAATTTGGAGCTTGTTAGCTCTCGCGCCTAAACAAAACGCACTTTATTTATCGAGGTCACGTTTCAGGACAGGAGCATTTGGTTCGTTCTTGAAAAAAAAACAGAACTGCATTTCATAAAAATCTTCTGCACACAGTAAAACTTACTATAAAAGCGATTTTTTGCGTGGATTATTAAGTAACCAAGTGAAGCCGCATTGCCGAGAGAAATGACTAGCATATATACACGGTTAAAATACCTGGGTAATGTGGGTGACTATTGCAGTGACCAATTATTGACGGCTCACCGCCCGTTCCACCCGCCTTATCCCCTCGCCGGCGTCTTAAAATCTCCCGCCACCCCCCTACCTAAGGCTCTGTTAATTGCCCGCGGTACGCATAGGTAGGGGGGTGGCGGGAGATTTAATTGCCCGCGGTCGCGAGACCGCCAGCTGCCATTGCTACCTTCTGCGACAAAGGAGGAGTAGTTAAAGAGATGATAATTCCCAAAGCGTGTGAGGAACGAAATATACTCCAAGGGCAGAAAAAGGTACCAGATCGAAACTTAGAACCGCGGGGAAAGGAACAAGGATTCCGGCCATGCGCCGGCAAGTGACTACGACAATGGCACGACGCTTGATTTTGTTGTCTATCTTCCAGAGTACGACACGCTCATCACCACGGCCGTCTTCGAGCCGCGAGACGGGCGATCAGCGACGGCGGCAGAGTAGGCTGGTTCTGTGTCGCACTGCACAGTTGGCTGCGAACAACGACGTCTTGGGATAGTGGGGGTGGAATTTACGACGCCTACCAGGCGCCAGCCGATCTATTGGACACTCAGGCTGCCCACGCATCTTCCGCCAACGTATAGTAGACTTCAAACACACGTCACCGACACCAAAACTCACGTCACAGGCACTGACAGTAGAAAAACGTCGGTTAAAATGCTAAAAAATGACTCCTGAGTCACGAGACGTCTAACACCTAGGCCATGGAGAAAAAGAAAAAAAGCTGAAGAGCATACCACATGCACGTAGTTCGCCGCCCAGTGTTGCGTTAGAACACAAGAATGTTCCAGGCCCAAAAAACGCGATAAGAACTGGCACGCTTTTTCTGATAGCCTTCATTATAGTTTCAATAGACCTTGTTTCGTGACGCAGTGCACTACCCCGCTTGGTAACTAGTTTTTATTGCACTGTTAGGCACAAATTATTATCGTCCTTCCTGCCCTCCCCTTTCCGCTGCGCCTTCTGGCCATCCTTTCTAAGTTTGATTGTACTGTTGTACTGTTGTACTTTATGTGCTGTTGGCTGTTTACCTCCGACGGGCGTGTTTAAACTCGATAGGCACGCTTGGTCGACCGATGCTTATATCGCATGGCTAAAGCTTGAGGGATATTGAGGGTCATCGGAGAGAGCGAAGGTGGCGCTTCTGTTTACCTGACTTTATGGGCGCCTTCATTCATTTATTCATTTCATTTATTTATACTGCAGGCCAAGATGCTGGCCCATGCAGGATGGGCAGTACAGAGCAAGAATTCAAAGAACGCATGAACAGGATGCTACCTATAACATGTCACAAAAATGTACAAATACTTGACTTAGCACAACCGCGACATAAGAACAACACAATAAATCGCAGTGGGGCAAAACACCTTGCCCCAAACGCACAGCACTAATATAACAAAACAGCAGGTAAATTTTCCTATAACGTATAAGTGGTCACAAGCCTAGGTTTAGATTATTCTAATATATGAACGCCAGTTCATGAGCGCTTCCCGCACCTTAGCCGCTGAATCAAAACCAGCGTTTGTCTCCCCGTCTCCACTTGTCGGGGTAACTTAGTCGCTAAGAGGACGGGTTCTCGCCCCGCTTCTATTCCGACCCTGGTTCAATCCCTGGCAATGCAAATTTATTTATTTAAACTGACTGGAAGTTTCGTCTGGCGCACGCCACGAGGAAACCGTTTTTCTGGTAGGTGCAGAAAGCTTTGCCTTAAAAAAAACGAACGACCCCTGGAAGAACTCGAATTAGCATCTTAACACGAAAATAGCAGTTTATCTCAAGTCTATGTCCGCAGAAGGCGCTTGGTGCAAAATACACTATGTCAAACTGAAAACGTACCCCTGGCTGATTCTAGTACTTCCTTGTGTTTGAGAGGCCTTCGCATTGATAACGCCTCTTCCTGACTCGCTGATTTTGCAGACGAGGCCCACGATGCTATTATTACCAAGTTAGGTAGCCGGAGCGGCTGTCTTTAAGCGACTACAAGCTATCCCACATGCCTATCTCAGCGACAAAAGCCAGGGCAGTTGGGCCGGAGCCGTGTTTTGCTTGGGGCTTGGGCTATGAGAATCACGCGGGCTTCACATTTTGTAAACTAATTTTCCACAAACATTCTCAGACTTGCAATTCTTGTTTTAGCTCGAGTAGGCGCGATCCAAGCGTTCATCTATCAAAGCCTCCTAAAGCAGCTGTCTGCAGCGGTCTGTATGCGCCATGGAGTCAGAAATCGCGACTGCTGTTTGGTTCCTTTTGTTGGCCGCTTTTTTGAACGTTTTTAAGTCAGCTAGATCAGCAGCGGACGACGTTTTTTGCGCCGCCGCTCGTCGGGCGCGCGCCTCAGTGCCGTTTTCGTCTTTTTTTCATCACAAAAGCACTGAATATATTCTGGCCTTAACCCTTTGATGCCCAATGTTGCTCAGGAGCAACAACTCAAACAATATTTTTCCGCTCGCAATTTAAACGTTTTTTGTTCGATATTGACCCGTGTATATTCGCATACAAAGCTTCCATACATTCAAAAATAAAAAAAACAGGGGGAAGCATGTAATTCCGTGTGCTAAAACAAAATTATTGTTTATGCGTGTCAACTTGCATCGAACCGGGGTGCTCAATGTGCTTCTGATACGTGAACAAAATTCTGCAATTTCGTGGTTCTTACAAATGATATCAAAACAAACTTCACGTTATTTTGTTTACTTAAACCACAAATTATGCTGATCAAGCTAAATTTCTTGTTCAACTGATATATGGACAGCCAGTGCCCAGTCCATCATTGTGTCCGTGCCAATCAACCACATACTTTTGGGACATCATATTTGTGATGTAGGAAGTTCTTTTCGATAATAAAAACGTTTTCACAATGTTAAGATAAAAATAACAGTTATGGGCTTGACATATTAATTGGGCTTTTGCTTAGACTTCAGTGTAGCGAATGTGTGCGCAACCGGCACGGCCATCACGACTGTTGTCCACGAGTGCAGGCTATTTGCTTCTTCTTTGCTTTCGCAACGACCTTAACTCCATCTTTGTTGCGATAAGTGTGTGCATCCTTTATTGTTTATGGGAGTGATAATTATTGGACATCACCTTGGAAGGGCATGCGCTACTACGTGCCTTTATCGTTCCGATCAAGTGTTGCCACGTTAACGGTGATCTCTGGTATTTTTTTTTTTTCCAAACTTGGCCAATCCTCTCAAGTGGGTATGTTTGGGGTAAATAAACGCTCTCGCTGGGCATAAAGAATGGTTTCAAACATAATTCCTCGAAAAATGCCTGCGTCGTATTCGGAAGGAGACACGGAGTAAGGCCCGATCCTGAAATATATCTAAAGGGAACCCAAGTTGTGTTAAAACGGAACACAAGTTTTTGGGTGTGGGGATGGACCAAAAACTTACATTCATCTCTCACATAAAAAAACTGGAACAAAAATGTCTAAAAGCAATTAACAGTCTGAAAGTCATATCTCACCATTTATACGGTGCAGATGAACAATTCCTGCTGCGCCTTTATACCGCTCTGGTAGGGTCTCATTTGGATTACGAAAGTGTTTTCTCCGGGTCGGCCGCAAAACAGGGGTAAAAATGCTCGACCCAGTGCTGTATTTGGGGCTTTGCCTTTCGTGTGGCTATTTCCGTACAAGCCCTGTCCGACGCCTGTACGTGGAATGTGACTAATGAGGCCTGGAGTACCATCGAACTTACGTTGACCTTTTATATGCTTGTAAAATATATCAATCGACAACCATTTTTTAAAACCAGTTTTTATGCATACTTCTACATCATATCTCTTTTTAATTCGCCCATCTGTTCCTGTTCCCTTCTGACAAAGAGTGAGAAAGAAGGCGCCTTTACTTAATGTCTCCTTTTAAAACATCTTGAAATCATCTTGCATTGATTCTATAGCACCATGGCACCTTCGCAGTGTTGCGCGTGACTTGTCTTTTATCCAACTTGATAAAAATAGGGTACCGAGAAATACGATCCTGCTGAACTTTCTGTCACTAGTGTGCACAATTTTACAGCGGCTCCTCCAAAACTGCCTTCGACGTGTCATGTGCTGCTCACGGACCAAATTTTAAAGTTTCTGAATCCATGAATGTAACTGGTAGCATCTTCGCAGCAGAGACTTATGGAATCTTTCTTTCTGGGAATCACAGTGTGAAATGTCAGATTCCCAAATCCACAATTTACACTGATTTACTAAGAGTTCTAACGGGCATTATCACCCCAAAATAAGTCCAAATAGTATATCATTTTTGTTGTTTACAGGACAATTATGTCGGCCTATGGTGCAAACCTTTAGGTGACTGTTTGTTCGGTCCCAGGCCACTCAGAGATTGCTGGATTGAGACAGCAGGCGAAATGGCTGTTGCTGCACTCACAAACATGGCGCAAAAAACAACAGTACCCGAAACCGACTTCAAACCACACGTAAAACAACAACTACGTAAAAAATAGCAAGAACTTTGGAGTGAACAGACAGACAAAATACCGCACATTGTAAAACCACACTTCGGACTGTACACAACCGATTCACACAACAGACACACAGGAGTTGCCTTGGCAAGGTAAAGGATAGGCCACACACATGTAATACACTCCCACCTGCTCACTGGATCCCCAAGACCCATGTGCAGCGGGTGTGGAGACGGCCTATCCGTAATTCACACTGATTCAATGCAAAGTACTTGACACAACACGGCGCAAACACTTCCCACAAATAAATACACGACATATTCCACGACACCCGTCATACTTCTTAGGAGAATAGCCCATGTTTTCACTCAAAGGCGTTTTTAAGTTTCTTACCGAGGTAAAAGTTTCACATCTCATTTTTTATCATGCATCTTGACAAGCCGGGCGTTACACCAGTCATCTTCATTAAATTGTGTTTTAATTGGCTTATTTTTAATCAAACTTTCAACTTTTACTTTCATGCCGCTCTCATGAAATAACTTTTGTTTGGCGCTCTTTGCCCTTAGTTGGCCTTGCGCCATTAAAATCCATGCATCATCCTCATCATCATTTGCGCTCTTCGTCCTCCGGTCAGAGACACGCATCTGTCTCATTGCGATTTCAAACTGCAACAGCTGGTAACGGTGGTAGCGCTGTTATCAGCAGATAGTGCAGGTTGTGAAACAGGAACGAGTGGTGGTGAGAGGTGCAAAACGCGTGACGGGGCTTTAGCGGGCGGGGGATAAACGGTGGAGCTGAGTAAAGCGGGATCGCCGCAATGAGAACTGCGGATAAAACACATTTTCAGCTTCGCTGTAAATTATTCTTTTTTAGATACGACTGCATCTCATTCAGTCACCTTGTCCCTCCATACGGCGTTGTTTTCCGTCCACACCCCTCCCCCTACACTATAAAAAAATAATAGTTAGCGGCGCCCGGTTTCGATCCCCCGATCCTGTGGGCGGAACGCGAGGTAGACGGTGCTTTTCCCACTGCCAAAACCGAGACAGAGTCAAATGCTACGAACGCGCCTTATATCCTTGACTTATTCAAACTACGTCAATATGCTACTGATACAACGCATCATGGGGCAATGATTAACACTTGCAGTAAAAGAAAAGAAGCTCCCACTTCCAGTAACAATGATGGAGTAAAGGTCGTTGCGACAGCGAAGCCCCAAGCATACCACTTAGAGAGATTGGCCAAGATTGGCCAATAAAACATAATAACACATAATATTCATACGCGTTCCCGACACGTTTCACGTGATTTCAGAATCAATCCTACGGAAACACCAAGTGAACCCCACGATGCGTCGCATCTACACAGGGTTCCCCTCGCGAGGAGGTGGGCGCAATTTTTAAGAATTTCTAGAGACGTGCCCAGCGGAGACGAAGCCTTTGTTGTGGACACATACAAATCCAGGTGAGCGGTCAGCAGGAACCTCTGCGTAGTAACAAGCTCACCCATTCTCAGCAGGAACCCATCCGCAGTAATAACCATAAATATAAAACTTCGTATTTAGCGGTCGGCAAAAACGTAGAGCTTGAAATTCGAGACATTTGTTTTGGTATGCATGTCTGCCCGAACGAAGTTTTGCAGCCAGGCTTTCCGCCGTACCTGTGTGAGTTTCTTAGTCACGTTCGCTCCGCGTTTAAAAATCGAAGGCGTGCTCGTTGCATGTCTGCCCGAACGAAGTTTTGCAGCCAGGCTTTCCGCCGTACCTGTGTGAGTTTCTTAGTCACGTTCGCTCCGCGCTTAAAAATCGAAGGCGTGCTCGTGCGGGTGAAACTGTGCTTACTATGTTGGAAATACCACTAGTGACGATTCAATCCCACACCGCGTATAAAGACTGTGCGCGGGGTTTTTCAAATAACTAAAGAAATGCGGACTGAATTGAAAATGTTTGTTCCTGTCGATCTATAAGAAGTGACGGGAAGCCGGAACGCAACATTTAATCTTCTTGCTTCGTTTTTAACCCCTGTAATTGCGTCGTCGTTGCCATGTGCGGCATATGTATCTGGACAGTTTTAAATTTCCAAAGCACATGTCATCACATTCAGTGGGTCTGTTACATAATGCCACGGGAAATATATCGAGGTTAATTATAAGAAAACCACACAGGGTTATTCGAGATGCGGGTTATGGCAAGGAGAGGCGTAGAGCGATGAACAAACGCTTTTTGGTGCGATCATCTTAATACGCTGGGCTGCACAGGATTCTCGCGAGGTAATAACGGCAAATGAAATATTTCAAACCTGTCAACAATAATACAAACATTATTGAACATAGCAAACGTTGCCCTTAAGCGTTATGAACATGTATATGTTTAACAGACTAGAAAAGCGCATTATTTGCTGGTGATCACAACTACAAATTAAATACTCTCGCTGCAGCTAAGCGTCTTGCAGTTAGCTTTTACACTTTTTACATAAGTGTCTTGTTCACCGAAGCTATGATAATGCTGCCGCTGCTCTAAGATCCCGATGCAGCTCCCGGTACTGGACATCTAGCAACACTAACTGTAGGAGTTCAGGCTAAGCAACACCGAAGTTGTTTTCGACTACGAAGGAACTACGGTCTGTTATCCTATTCTGATACTTACACAGACGACCGTTTCAAATTCGATTCATAGAGCACTTAACATATTCAGCGAAGATCAAGAATATGGTTATTGTACGCTACTTTGTGCAAAAAAAACGAGTCCTCCGCTCACCCAGCCAGCCGTCTCCACTTGGTGACGAGATGAGGGTTTTTTACGAAGAAAAAAGCTATGGTTGTAAGCCACTACTTAGAATCGAAATGAACAATAGCCCTAGCGTAAGGAAACCGGCAATCGCATTCACGGTCGCTTGCACGGATACAAATTCAGACACCTGTTTCAATGATTCGTCAAGTTGTGCACATTACTCCACGTTTTCTACTGCAATACACATATTTACCAAAACTGTTGTTGCCCTGCACGGCCTAGTTCTAACGTAGTCGATTCCTTGGGTACTGTTATAGGAGTCGGTTGTTCTATCCCGGCTGGGGCTGGGATTCTTTTAAGTGCGGAGAACCTTACGGCCCTACAAGATTCATTCGAGTCCGTGCGCATAGCATTTACAATCGCAAAAAATCCAACTGGCACCGGCAGGATTCGAGCACGTGTCTGGTAGACCAGACAGAGTTAGTGTCAGTCGTCTTAACCCTTAAGCTACGACCGTGAATTCGTCCCCGGCAGTCGTCCCCGGCAGCCAAACGGCATACCCATCGCCTGTAAAGGCGCGGGTTACCTCAGTACCTCCTAATGTCCGTTCGCGTCCATCCACGCGCACACCACAATCAAGCGAAAATCAAGCGAAATTCCATTTCAGCCGTGAGTTGCAATTTCAGTTAGGTAATAATCAAGGCGCAACTCAAGCTCGAATCAAGTGACGGTCGGGGCGCGAATCGGATGTCACCCGGGTCGCAATTTCGATCTCATTTAGGGTCCCTGTACTCCCCACCCTCACCATCATCCACGGAGTGGAGGTGCTGCCATTTTTCTTTTTGCGACGCCATTCCAGCAGTGAGTCATTGGAAAGCACAGGAAAGGAGCAATGGGGTGGGGGACTAGCCGTTTGTGCACTCACATTTAGGGCGTAATGACTGTGGAAAAGTCCGTGTTTCCTACAAAGACGCACTTTTAGTCGGTTTTACTGAGGAGTTCATTAGTTGCCTATTCCACGTCACTATTGTGATAATTGTGTCAATGCACGTTATGCACACGAATATCGGAAAACGTGCTTTGAAGGTGTCGCGGCACATGTGTGAAGATACGAGAAGCTAACGGCAAACGTAGCTTAACAGGCTGTCCAAAAATGGCCGGTGTTGGCATGTTGTCATCCCACCGCTGACAACCCGTTCCTGCGTACGGGAAAGCCGACCTGAGCCAATCTCCGTCGCCTCCAACATACGTTTTGCAGCGTGGTTTGAAGGGAGCGGTAAGCGAATGTTGCAGCCGTGAAGAAGTCCAGAAGCCGTAGGCAAAACGTAACTTGTTTACTTCATAGCGAGTGCTAATCCGAAGCCAAAGAACAATGACCCGACGGGCGAGGTTACAGTACAGGGGTCGAGCAGAGTGACAGCATTGATTCACTGTTTAAACAGGAATGAACTACTGCGCTTGGGGTTGCTTATTTATACCCAAAGCACCAACGGTCGAAACAAGCGTTCCCTCTAGATTTAGCCCACGTCACGAACAGCACAGACACACACAACACTATTTCCAGAGTTCGTGAGCAGTCGGTAGTAGCGACGCACGCTGAGTCCAAGAGAGAGGAGTGAGGAGGTCTCCACAACATCTTCTGCGTCCCTGGGACAAGTCTCCGCGTGTTGCGTCGGCCGCCATGGAAGTTTTATCGCGCCGGTAGCGAGGCGCCTGCTCCAGACGTGTAGCGACGCGTTGAAACCGTCGGCTGCAAGCGTAAGTCACCGGTAGGGGGGGGGCGGGGGGGGGGGAGGGAGGAGGGAGGGGCTGCTTCAAAGGCGCACGTAGTGGAGGCTTCGCCGCACAGCTGAGGAGTATTGAACGAAGCCCAATTGCGGGCTGATTCGTGTCACCTCCTCTGCCGGGGGTCCGAGATTCCGATGGATAAGCGTCTTCAACCGCTGTCCTGAGGAATGCTTTCGAAATTAAGTGCTCGGCAGACGTTGACTCCAGGCCTGGGCTGTACGACACCCTGCTGGAGTTTCTCTGGGTCGGTCACTGGACTCCCCAAGAACGTCTCTGGCTTGGTCAGGCAAGCAAGAGATCAACACAGAGAGACACAACCGCATCGCCGGCAAGTGCGAAGAGAAATCTACACGGAAGCTCTACCAGGCTTTAGTTGCGATAAAATACGCTAATAACTAACTTAGCTAGTTATATCTTAGAACAGCAGTACTTTACCATATACACAAACTTGAAAGGTTACATTTCGCGTGATTGGAAATGTCCCACACAAAAAGAAATCTATCCTAAATGGCGAAAGCTACTTCAGGAAAAACTACCAATTTGAAAAAGTCAAGCGTCTACAGGCCACTTCTCGCGCTGAGAACTGGATCTCAGCTCTTGTCATTGCCCTGAGCTTTCCCCATGTTCATTCGCACTTTAGGTGCACCCACTCTCTGAAAGCTGCTGCGACCGGTCGAGAGGACATCGGCTTTCTTCCGAGACGTATCTCAAGCGCGCGGAGAAAACTGCTTTATTTCCACCACTCGAGCAAGGCGTGCGCTTTCGTTATCGGCCGCTCCGAGGTACGCTGAGATCCGGCGCAAAGCGTGCGTGTGGCGCTGCCACTCGGCAGGCCCGCATAGGAAATTTTGCCAAACTTTTTGGGCCACTGTTAGTAAGCGAACAGCAAAGGGTCTTTTGCTGTCGTTTCCGGCTGTCAAGGCTAATCTAGGTACGGCCAGCCCGGTCTCAGAATACGGCTCAACCCCAGGCGACACCGCAATCGCTACGTCCTCGGCTGGCCGTTGCCTGACATCGAGTATCTGAGTTTCACGTGGAATGCTAGCGACTCGCTCAGTTGCGGCGTCATCGTTCAGCTTAGCTGCACCGTAAAAAGCTCTCAGTGTCTCGACTGCCGGCTCTGCCCCAGCGTAGCTCGGTTCTGAACTCACGTCCGGAGAAACACATTTTGTTTCAACGGGCTCTTGTTGCCTCCTATCTCTAATGTCACGGTTTAGGCTTTCCCGCGGAACGTCGTTAGTCTGCGAACTGCGGGGGTTCGGGTCGGTAGCCATTTTCAAGGCCTCCCGTGAACCTGAGCACTCCGAACACTACGACGCTGAAACATCTTCACTCACAGTAGCGGCCTTACTCACACTGTACTTAAGCTGCCCTATGTCGTTAGCCTCCGTAAACGCCCCATACTCGCTATATATCTGAGTCTCGCCATTCCTCTCAGAGGTGGTGACACTATCGTTACTTGAGTGCTTCCCACCGAGCTTTCCTGATTCTTTCCTCGGCAGTTTCTCGAAATTGTACCCCTTGTCGCGTAACAGCGGATCCTACCTTTTCGAGAATAGGTACATGTATTCTGGAACAAGTTGTGGGGATTTTGCCGCCTGCGTGACAAGTTCACAAAACAGAGCTCCGATGCCGACTTTATCAAACGGCAGGCGCACGTTTCGTGCTGCTACGGCCTGCTTCACCCAAACACACTGTCTCGTCAGCTGATCCGGTTCAACGTACGACGGGTGGATCATTTCTACCGTCGCCGCGGAGTCTCCAAGAACACGGCATGGTTTATGGTTGACCATGAGCTCACGCACGTACGGCTCCAGAAACTGCCTGCTGTCCTCACTCTGATCTAGCACGTGAAAGACAAGCTTGCCCTTTTTGCAACTCGCCGCGAAATGACCCGTCTCTCCCCAGTTTGTAACTCGCAGCCTGTCTGCGCGCTCCAAAAGCTTTTTTTCTGCGCTGCTCCTCAGCCTCTGCGCTCTTTTCGCTTTCCCGGCCAGTTTCGCTATACGCGAAAACGACTTTGCTAGCTCCACCGTCTTCCTAGGGAGCTCTGCCTTTCGGCCCAGACTTATCAGGCCTCGGCCTGAACTCTTATGGGCCGTCTTTCGGCCCCTGCGCACCTCGTCATGCGAAGAACTCGTCGGCTAGCTGAGCAGCATGATCCACAGTATTTACCCCTAGCCTTGCACCCAGAGTCTCAGGGGTTCCTGTACACAGCGGTAAAACTGCTCGAGACCGAAGCACTAAAACTACCTTGTCGTGCTCTCCAAAAGCGTTTGCCTCTTTGAGTGAATCTTCCATGTTAGCCCTCAGCTTATAGGCAAACTCCGAGTAAGACTCGCACTTAGCCTTCTCGGCTTCACGGAACTTCTGGGGAAACGCCTCTGCTGACAGCCTATAGTTACGCAGCAGACTCGACTTGACTTTTTTGTAGTTCTCCACCTCCTCCTTTGGAAAGCGGGCCATCACGTCGGATACCTCATCCGGCAAAGGCGTAAGCAGATTTTGCGGCCATGAGTCTCGGCTAAACTGGGCCCTCTCGCACGTACGCTCGAACTTGACTAAAAAAAGACTGATGTCTTCTGCTACCTTGTAGGGTCGCATTAGGTCACTCATTCGTAACGTAGGTGGCTCAGTCGCCATAGAATGCACGCTGGCGCGCTGCTGTCACTCTCACGCCTAGGTCGAGATGCCTCGACCTTGAGACGCTTCCTCTCCAGCTCATGGTGTCACTTTCTTTCCTCCTGCTTGAGTAGGAGTTTCTCATGCTCTCGTCTATTTTACTCCTGTGGTTCCTGTTTCTGCCTCAAGACCTCCTGTTCCCGCTTTTTTGCCTCGCGTTCCTGTTTCTGCCTCACGCGTTTCTCACGCTGGCGCTCAGCCTCTGCCTCTGCAGCCTGACGTTGTGGTAATCCGGCAATAGTGGCGGGGGACAATCGTACGGGATGGACATGTGCCGGCTGAGGATGAGGAGGTGGCGCGGGACGAGCTAGGGCGGGACATGGCGGAATCGGCTGGGCGACGTGTGTGCAGCCGGATCGGCTGAGCGGTGTACCTTGGCGTAGCGGGACTCCAAGTAAAGGTGTGATCGAGGAGGCTCAGTGTCCTTCTGGGGAACCGCGGCCGGGCGCTAAGACCCCGGTACCACATTTGGGTTCTTGCACCCGGCCGCGGTTCCCCAGAAGGACACTGAGCTCCCTCGATCACACCTTTACTTGGAGTGCCGCTACGCCAAGGTACACCGCTCAGCCGATCCGGCTGCACACACGTCGCCCAGCCGAGTCCGCCATGTTCCATCCTCGCTCCTCTCGCGCCACCTCCTCATCCTCAGCCGGCACATGTCCATCCCGTGGGATTGTCCCCCGCCACTATTGCCGGATTACCACACTCTCCCCCCCTCCGAAGAAAAGGCCGACGCTGGCTGCCCTCGGCTGCAGTCGTCGGCACTCTCGAGGGACTCCCACGGCTCAGCCCGGATAGCAGTAGACCGGTGCCACAGGTGGCCTCCTAAGACCCGGGGTCCTTGCAGAAGGTCCAAACGTGGCAAGGTCCTGTCCGCGGGCCTTGCTCCGCGGGTCGCGTCGGCACTCTCGAGGGACTCCCACGGCTCAGCCCGGATGGCAGTAGACCGGTGCCACAGGTGGCCTCCTAAGACCCGGGGGTCCTTGCAGAAGGTACAAACGTGGCAAGGTCCTGTCCGCGGGCCTTGCTCCGCGGGGGTGGTGTCCGGCGCAGTCGTCAGCAGCTGTCCACCTCGAGCTCCTGCTTCATCTTGGCGAACTCCTCCTTGGTCATGGAGCCATCGCCCTCGCCGAGCTTCTGGAGCTTCTCCCGCGAGGCGTAGAAGTCCGGCCGCGGAGGGGCCGGGGGAATGATCATCCCGGCGTAGTCCTCGCTCTTCTCCAGGGCGTCATGGAGCCAGATGAACTCCTCGTGCTGCCGAAGCACAGAGAACTCCGGCTTCTGGAAGTCCGACAGCGTCGTCTTGGTGTGGACAGTGAACTTGACCTTGTCCCTCTCGCTGAGGGCATCCGAGATGTCCACCACCAGAGACTGTCGGTCACATTTGCCGCGGAACACCAAAACGAGGAAGAAGACCGCAATGCCCTTCCCAGGAACCACGGCCGGCCCCGCGTTCAGGGCGCCAAATGTGGTACCGGGGTTCTTGCACCCGGCCGCGGTTCCCCAGAAGGACACTGAGCTCCCTCGATCACACCTTTACTTGGAGTCCCGCTACGCCAAGGTACACCGCTCAGCCGATCCGGCTGCACACACGTCGCCCAGCCGAGTCCGCCATGTTCCATCCTCGCTCCTCTCGCGCCACCTCCTCATCCTCAGCCGGCACATGTCCATCCCGTGGGATTGTCCCCCGCCACTATTGCCGGATTACCACAACGTTTTGCCGTCTCCCTGCCAGTGATCTACTCAATGCATCCCGACAGCTCATCATCGTCAGCCCCAAAAGCGAGTATGGCCTGTATCAGCTCTGTCTTTCTCAGCGCGTCCGAAACATCCAAGGGCAACTCATTTGCAAGCTCCAACCACTGCGAGTTCTTCAACGCCTTAAAATGCATGGCCGGTTTAGAGTACTGCTTTACCACTGCTCCAAATTTGTTTTGTTTGCGCGAATAACCCACACAACAAAAACACACGCATTTCCAGCTATCCGCAGAAGCCTGGTAAAACTCAGTGAGGAAAAGTCCCGCGCTCACTATTGACCACCGTGAATTCTGCGAAGTCTGAAGCCGCCTTCACGTCCGTGGTGTGGGGTCTCGCACCGCTGGCTCCAGGTTTAAAGATGTTGCCATCCGACCGCTGCCAAAAGTTGTTGGGTTGTCATCATCCCACCGCTGACAACCCGTTGCTGCGTACGGAAAGGCCGAACCTAGCCTAACTCCTTCATCTCCGTCACACGTTTGGTAGCGTGGTTTGCAGCGAGCGGCCAGCGAAAGTTGCTGCCGTGAAGAAGTCCAGAAGCTGTAATCTAAACGTAACTTGTTTACTTGATAGCGAGAGACTAGCCGAAGCCAAAGAGCAATGACCCGACGGGCGAGGTTACAGTACAGGTCTGGAGCAGAGTAACAGCATTGATTCACTGTTTAAACAGGAATGAACTACAGCGCTTGGGGGATCTTATCTATACCCAAAGAACCAATGGTCGAACCAAGCGCTCCCTCTGGATTGGGCACACGTCACGAACGCCACATACACACACAACACTATTTCCAGAGTTCGTGAACAGTCGGTAGTAGCGACGCACGCTGAATCCGAAAGAGAGGAGTGAGGAGGTCGCCACAACATCTTCTGCGTCCTTGGGACAAGTCTGCGCGTGTTGCGTCAGCCGCCATGGAAGTTTTATTCGCTCCGGTAGCGAGGCGCCTGATCCAGACGTGAAGCGACGCGTTGAAACCGTCGGCTGCAAGCGTGAGTCACCGGCATGGGAGGGGAGGGGGGGGGGCTGCTTGAGAGGCGCACGTAGTGGAGGCTTCGCCGCACAGCCGAGGAGTATTGAACGAAGCACAGTGGCAGGCTGATTCGTAACACCGGGTATCGGTTCCTTTTGTTGCAAAAGTCGGCGAAAGACGATAGTCGACTGTCACCCCTGCCTAGTAAATTCCTCCGTTCTCTTTTCCGCTTACCTCTCAAGATAACATAACACGGTAGGATAACACGGTAGAGGTCTGATAACACGGTAGAGGTCTGCCGTCTGCTGATAACACGGTAGAGGTCTGCCTGATAACACGGTAGAGGTCTGCCGTTTTCCAATGCTCCAAGGCGGGTGCGTCGATGGCAGTGCTGCCGTACGCGGGAGACTCCTGTGAATCGAGGCATCCTACTACAACGTTTGTAGAACCAAGTTGCCCTACTTCACGAGCGCTTCAAACGGAACTTGGTACCCATCTAGTGGAACCTTTCGTTGCTGCTGTCGCATTATTTCCTATATGCTGCCAGGAGCGCGGGCAAGAGCAGGTGACCGTTTTCTGCAGTTGATGTAGAATTGCATTCGCAATCGTAAAAAACAAGCTTCTGTGATTTTTTTCATAAAATAACACTGCAAATACCAATTATTTATTTAATTTTTACCTTATGCTTGCGTAATGTCTTCTTTTTGTTCTGCAATGTCGACAAGTATGAACATTGGCACTAGATTTAGTCGTTTAGATTTGTCTGTGGGTACATAAGACTATTGCGCAGCTTCTGTTTAAGTTTGGCGTCGTGGGTCAATCGAGTCGCAGGCAGACAGAAATACAGGCAGACCAAACTTTCTGGGTGTAAGTAGCCCAAGAAATACTATCGTCGTTAGAAGAACATAATTGGCACAGTGCGACGTCTTGTAGCCTCCCCAATGACGGCGTGAGCGAAAGACGGTACATATTCTTACCATCAAATCCGGTACAAGGTGCCGGTTATACTAACTTTAGTGAAATTTATTGAGGTCAATGTTAAGAGCGCGATTCCTTAGTGAACTCCTCGTATCCTTTGAATTCTCCGACCTGCCTGCATATTTTTTCCCTTGTTCGTTGGAACTAGACGGCGCCTCCAATAGGCCCAATTCATGTTGAAGAATTGCCTACCGGGCCAACTCAGGTGTGGGAATGGACGAGGTATTGAGTTTCTGCGGAATTAAAAAGAATAGAATTGCGTCAAGTGGTTGTTCCTCCGAATGCCATTGGGAAAGAATTAGGCTTCCTATTCCTCATCACCATCGAGCAGCAATAAATATTCATATATTTTTACGAACGACAATGTACGCAGTACGATTGTTTTTCTCTCACTGGGAAATTTAGAAATTTGGCGTATTTCTTGCCTAAAAATGTTTTACAAGGTCAGTTCAAAGAGTATCTGTTCCGGTTTGGTGTCGGTGATTTACGAAAACGCGTGCCTCCTTTCATATATTTATTAAAGCGGGCTATGCTCAACCCTTCCGTATACTCGCCGAGGCCGCCATCAGGTAGTCCTCAACCGACAAGCTACAGAAGTCTTGCGGTATTAGCATGTCTTTGCCCATAGACTATGCACAGATACACCTGGACTGCATGTGGATACAGGTTGACCACACACCACTCCAGTCCTAATCAACCGAGCATCGCCATGGCGACCTAAATTAGGAACTTTTGCTACCACTTGTACAATTTTGGAAATTCTTTCACTGGTCACAACGATAGGCTGACCCTACGTTGTTGGTAATGCATATTTTTGTGTCGTGTAAGACGTTCCAGCGAGTGTGGCAAGCAGAGTATAACGAAAATGTTTATTTTTAGTTTTTGGGCTTGCTTATGTGTCTTAGCAAGTTTGTTGTTCCTAAAAAATGTTGTCTATTGTCTTTATAATCTTGTAATATATTGCTCAGTATTGTTGTGTTCGCTTGGCGTGCCGTTCGAAGAGTGCATTAAAAGTTCTGCTTTCTCAAACCCTTCTACTACAGCGAGACTGTTTATGCTTGCTTGCCGGCACAAGCAAAAAAGTAAAGATGGCACTGGCAGGTTCTTTGTCTCATGTAAAATAACAACTTTCATGAATACCCGCACTGTCACAGATAATATTTGGCTGTAGTTGGTGCAAAGGAGAGAAGCATACATATTGTTTTCCTGCTGGAAACCAGCGCAATATTTCAAAAATGGCAAGAAAAGCTACCGTACTTCGGTGCCCTATAAAAATGCTGCTGCTCTTTTCTCTTGAGCTCAATGGATGTGCTGTCTTGACCCAGCAGGCTATCCGGTATATAGCTCTGAAAGTAGCGGTTGGCTGAGGTTTTCTTGTCCTTAGCAGTCAATCGGCACAACCCAAAACATAAAACCTAAATGCAACCTGCGTTGTTGCGAGGTCGCATAGAAATACCATTGTGGCCTCTTTCATAATACAGAACCCAGACGTCATGTCTTCGGGTAATTTTGCACCTCCATAGCCACGCTTCGTGTGGCTTTTGTCCTCTCGCATGCTAAAGGAACACTGATGACAAAACCGAAGTAGGTAAAATAGATAGAATGGCATCCGCACAAAATAAATTACAGTCTCCTCTATGAATGTACCCCTTAAGTAATCTCCTAATGATAATAAAATGAAGCTGTCAGCCAGCCAGCCCAGATTACGTCAACGGGGCCTGCGCAGATGTGCCGAGAGTCACGGGACGAACAACAGAACGAGAACCGCGCAACCAGGCTCTCAGAGAAACATAAAATATTTCTATTTACATTTAGTTTCATAAGGGATACACAATTATGGATGTACAGGTAACATTCGCAAGCTGCCAAACCACGGCGCCCGAGGTGATTGCGGTGATTATGGCAGGTTCGTCAAAGTCACATGTCTGCTATCTCCTAGTCTATATCACGGCGGCAAGCAGCGAGTCGGCCTAATATGGGTCCGCTCTTCTGTGTGAAGTAATTTGTACCTGATAGAACAATTGTTTTGGTCCCTCACGTTGCACTGTCTGCCCGAACGAAGTTTTGCAGCCAGGCTTTCCGCCGAACCTGTGTGAGTTTCTTAGTCACGTTCGCACCGCGATGAAATTTGAAGGCGTGCTCATGCGGGTGGAACTGTGCTTACTATGTTGGAAATACCACTAGTGACGATTCAATACCACACCGCGTAAAAAGAGTGTGCACGAGGTTATTTAAATAACTTTCTCCGCTCGTTGCGCAGTGAAATGACTTGTTCGCCCCAAAAAATCCAAGAAGGTAGTGCTACCCTTCCGACATACACGAGGCAATTGATCACCGGTTAATTTTGAGCTTCGGTCTCAAAGCGCATGCCGCGACGACGTGTTCTTTGAAACCATTTTTTGATTGTCTTGAAGTTCAATAAAGTGTGTCCGTCAAAGAGGGTCTTTTGGTTCAGGGCGTTGTGTGCAGCTATGCTTCCACTACGCGGTTTTATGTCGTCCAAATTGTATTTGTATGTTGTAATGCGCGTTTCAAAGGAACGCGTTTTACCTCTACTCACCAAGGGATCTTTCACGACCGTTGGTGTCAACTGAAAACTCCTGCGAACAAATAGGAGAATATACTGGCACCGCGAGGAATCAAACCTGGAACTAATAGAGTGCCAAAGTAAATGCCCGTTGTCTTACTGATTTATCTACGAGCCCCCGCGGAGGCGGGGAAGGCAGGTGGTGTACTCACCGAACGCATATACGGGTTTATCCCCGCATTCTCACTGAATGCCACGTGATAGCGTCACTGTGCGCCACTGTGCGCTCCGCCCACGGCACGTCTAGCGGCTCGTCGCGCGCCTTGTGAGTGTGCTAAGAATTATAGAAATGAAAGCACGCTCACCTCAACGCATGGCATCTCACTTCTAGTACGCCAATTTAGTAAAGGCTGCGGCCTCCAGTGTTCAGGTAACAAAATCATAGCTCCTTATCGTCCGCCCTCACACCAAATGACACATCAAGGAACACATTCAAATACTCCTTGAAGGCTAGCACGTGATGTAACTCCACTTGATGTACTCCCTGAGTCTTGGCGACAAGAACTAAAGATTCTCCCTTTGTTTAAAACTATGAACTTCAAAAACACGAGGGTCACCGACAAGGACGGGCTCACGCGCTCGACGCCATCCTCGGTGGAGATAATGAAGTCGTCTACACGGACGCCTACAAACATCGAGAGCAGCAGCACGCCATCATCGTGGATAACTCGAGAACTAACCTCCTTGCGTGTGCCTTACTCAAGTCCCAAGACATGACGGCAGCAGAACAGGCAGCCATCGCCTTGGCTCTCACTCCACCAGGGGTGCGGAAGGCAGTCACCGTTTCGCAACGCCAGCCAAAATTACCAGTCGGGTTGGGTGTCCTGACGTGGACTGCGTGTGCTAGAAAAACATTCTCCAAACGGTTCTATTCAGCTCATCTAGACACCCGCTCAGGTTTCAAAGGAGGGCACCGAATACGCCCACCAACAAGCATGCGCTTTTGCCCCCCGTGCTATGGAGCTGCAAGAGCACATTCACCCGCTTGTCTCGTGCAGGGACATAACACAGCATTATTGCCTTCACAGACAGACCCTACTTTCGCCTTACCCTGACCTTTCCAGAGAACAAACTACCCTAAGGCTCATACAATCCGGCTTCTTCGCACATCCGATGTGTCTTCCCTTAATCCACCCGAATCGCTACGACGCTCAATGTAAATTTTGCTCAGAAGTAGGAACACTCCGCCACATAACTGGAGTGTGCGACTATAGCCCTGACCACCCTCCTCTTTTTCCGTCAACTGCCCAACAAAAGCAATGGGAGATGCTGCTGTCCAGCCCCTCTCCGCCTACCCAGCTTCAGCTGGAAAACAGACGGTACGCAGTGCATATTGGCTCCAGTGAAGAAGGAACCAATGCCATGGGCCGCACTCTGGGCCATTCATAAATCTGAAAAGAAGTATTGTTGTTGTTGGTGCCGCATACCCAATCAGGGGATCGGCCAAACATCAGTCGTTAATTCGAATGAGATTACTGCCTAGGTGGATGATTCAAGGGAAATTAGAAAAATTTTGAAGCCTTTCTTTGTGTTGCAGGATACGAGTTTTGAAATTAGTCAATATTGAAACAAGACAAAAAAAGAAAATGAATAAATAAATAACTAAATAAAGAAGAATAAGAAGAAGAAGAACAAGAAGAAGAACAAGAACAAGAAGAGGAAGGAGCTAGAGGAGGCGAATAAGGAGGACAGGAGAAGAAGAATAAAAATATTCAGAAATGTATGCTTTTGGAGGGCTCAGGTGAGGTGCCAGAATAAGATGCGAATTAGGTTGTAAATCTTTTGGAATTTTCTATGAAGCGCAGAAGAGCAGAACAAACATCCCGGCGGCAATATCCCGTTTCTGAAGCCCCAAATGATAAAAGAGCTGCCACTGAATATGCCAACCCAAGTCGATGAAGCCGCACTTAATGGAGCTGACGTCTGAGGCTTGAAAATCATCGACAGGACAAAAGGAAATGGTCGACACACTCTTCTTTATTACAGTAACAGCACATGGCAGACTGCGCCAGACGAGACCTGTGGACGTATCTATTCAACTGAGGCACACAACATCGAAGGCTCGTAACAATCACCTCTGGGTCGCGTGAGGGACACCAATTCGGTTTCCAGGAAAATTTAGGATGAGAAAAATCTTGCAACTACAATAAGACTGATTCGTTCTACCCTTGCAGCTTCAACAATCTACGCAATCCTACAGCGGCTAATAAAGGCGTTGTCTCAATGACATCGACTACAGGCCCTGAGAGTGCTACCCTTGCCAGTGAATCTGCGGTTTCAATAAAGGTAATTCCCGCATGCCCAGGGACTCAAAGAAGGTCAACTTCAGTAATATGAGTATATGAGGTGGCAGAAGTGATGGAAACGTCCGTAGAAGAGGTGAGTCTTTAAGAGAAGAAAGGCTAAGCCTACGGATAATAAATCTGTAATTATAAGTGGAGACGATACTGATATGTCACGCTTTCGTAGTTCCAAGACAATTGCCAAGAATTGCGCATAGAATATAGGGATAAAATCCACCAGACGAACCGAAAAGTACCAATTTAGGGAAGGGGAAACTATACCTGTTCGGGATTTTTTATCTCGTTGAGAAGCATCGGTATATATGATGGTACCTTGCTCAATTGAGGCCAAATGATCTTGTAGGATACCATTGAGCAGTCTGGCAGGTAGCATTTTAGCATTTTGGGGAAAGATGTTCGGAAGTTGACCGTTATCGTACGACCCCTATCAAGAGATGGAAGTACGCTATTGACCACAACCCCTAATGGAGACACCAAGCTATGTGCTAGAGTAACTTGAGGTCGATAGGACCTGGGCCACTGGGCCGCCAGAAACACAGCTGGGTAAGCTACAAAGATAAATTGTGCCCTGTTACCCCCGTGTCATAGGCTCTCAGGAAAGTATCCACAGTGAGTATTCGAAATCGGTGTATCAGAGGGGAACTCGGGCTTCCAAATAAAGTGACGCATTAGATGAATTTTTAGGTAGCCCTAAACAGCAGCGAAGAGCCTGGCGTTCCAGAAGAACTACGCGATGGAGCTTATACGTAGCAGCACCCGAGAATAGAACACACCCGAACTCAAAAAAATAGGCCGCATGTACATACGGAATATCATCAGAAGAGATGCACGGCGCATTCCCCTCTTTCTATGGCTGAGGCGCCTCAACATGCCAACACCAGGTGCTCTTTTAGTAGCTCTACGCTCGATATGTGGTCTCCAGTCAAGTTGGCTGGTGTATACTACCTGAAGGTATTTTAAAGAATCAACCTCGGGTATGATCTGCTGACGTTAACAGAGAGTGATATGAAACGAAAAAGTGTACTGGAAAGCTCAGTGAAAAGTGGACTGAAAAAAAGAGCATTTGCTGGGATTTATTGTGAGAGAGATGCTCTATAACCAGGAATCTAAAGTATTCAGATATGACTGCCTTAATACATACAGGTCGTGTATGGCGGAAGCTGATGCGAAAAATACTATATGGTCGGAATAAACATAGGTATGGACAGCCGAAACCACAGGGACCGATCTTGACAGGATAGTAAAAAGAAACGGCGAAAGGACAGCTCCTTGTGGTACACCTCTTTTCTACGAGTGCCGAGAGAAACAAATGTTATCCCTCACAAGCCAGAACTGCCTGTCCTTTAGGAATGCACGCAGCCATGCTATAATGTATCTAGGAAAATTTAATTTCTGTACGCGAGACAATAACACAGGGTCCTCCACGCTGTCGTATGCTTTTGCAATATCTAAGGTCACTAGTGCCGCAACCTGTTAATATCGACGGCCAAGTTTTATACGACTTTCAAGGTCGATGTGGGCACTCCAAATATGACAACCTGGGCGAAATCCAATTTGACTGGGGCTGAGGATATTTTACTCACAAAAATTTCATAATTCGGTGAAGCTAAATCCTCTCAATTAGTTTTACTATGTTCGAAGTCAGAGAGATATGCCTGATATTATCAACAGCGAGGCCCTGACCAACATGCTTCGGTATAGGAAGTATTTTAGCTATCCGCCACACATCGGGTATCCATGCATTCCTGAGAGAATAATTGATCATAACATGTCATCCGGTGCATGATCGTATAGTAGTTTTAACATTTCAGTAGTAATGTGATCCGGACCAGGGGCCGCAGCTGGAATTTTTGACACAGCATCAAAAAGTTCCGCATGCGTAATTTCTGCGAAGTCCTCTACCACTATAGATGGAGGAGACGAGGTAGCTAGAGCAGACGAAAAACAAATTTGCAGACCCCTAGCAATCAGCTCTAGAGACTCGGAGATTTTATTGGAAGATAACACCATAGAGTCTGAGTTATCAGATTGGGGAACCGCTTTCCTAGACCGTCCTCCTTATCCTCCTCTTCCTTCCTGCTCTTCCGCCAATCTCGTCGCCTTCATCCGCGGCGGCAGAAACGGAGAAGTGAGATAGTCTAACGCCGGGATTGAGATTCCTTTAATTTTATGAAAAAAAAGTTTCCACTTATGGGCTAAACCAATACCACTCAACCAACCACCGTTCATATATGATGCATTGATTTAATCCTTACCAAGAATATCTCTTTGAATTACCGACGGGTGTGGTTAAGTGCTTTTCCCTTCTCTATGGTTTCACTATTCGTAGAGCGCCGAGAGGGACTTCAGGTGACGCCGCATGGGTACCGTTTTCAGCTTTGCTTTCCATCACATTCACATGGTAGATTGGCCTGAATTTTTTCATTCCATATTGGCGCGAGAGCGTTTGTTAGCAGTGGTTTGGGCGCTCGCAGAAGCTCTAGAAACACTTGCGGCCAATGGGCTAAAAGGCTACTGGTCTTGCAAAACGTTCAACAGAAAGCGGAATAAGCGGTGCCATATAATAAATGAAACACATTTAGCGATGCACTCAGTTAGCGCTCAAACTAACAGATTGCGCCACCTTGTAGAGCTGAGTGCATCGAAGTGACAAAAACCCTACTATTCCTAACGAGAATGCAAATCAAAAGAGCACCCCTGTCGTCTTTCTCGCTGAGGTTGTGCTATCTCTTGAACGTTTTATCGGTAAAGTAAAATGCCGCACCTACCAATCACAATGTTTAACCACCACCTCTTGTCCCGTGCGGCACCAACAAAGACGCAGAAACAATGGCAGGTAGGAGAAGTGTGGGGCCGACAAGTTTGTTTTTAGCGTATGTGCCGAGTGCTCGACCACTGGCTCTTGCGGCCTCCATAGTTCGCTGGCTAGGTTTTAGTTTTCCTGCTAGACTACCGCGCGGTCTTCCTCACTCCGGGCAACTGTTGACGTAACGCGAAACGTCATAAAATGGTGCTCGAAATTAGGTTAGTTTTAATCGGTAATGTCTCGACATTTCAAGCATCTTTCGCCGCTGAAAAAATGCTGAGGGGGATTCGGGGAAGTTAAACGTTCGTCTCAGCCCAACTAGCTAACCGCCTTCAGTGTCCCTTTAAGCTTTAAATCCGTGAGGTACATTCCGCGACGTAGTTGCCGATCATCATCCTCCGAGCAGCAGAAAGTGCCCAACCCATGCATAGAAAATCATCAGTGGCTAAAGTTGCAGAGCTTTGCAATACCTCGGCCGCCATTATCGGCTTGTAATTGGGAAAGGGGACAAGCCACCATTGTCCGCGCTATGTTAGGCTAATATCGAACAATGCTTGGCTTGTGTTGCCGTAAGAATTTTTGACGTAAGAATGTTGCCGTAAGAATACATGTTGGGTAAGAATACCCATACCTCGAGGCCATGATATTTTCGACCACAATTCTGGCTTTCGGTCCACACATATGGCCAATCTTCTCGACTTACTTCGCAGCCTGTTTCTTTCTGTATACATGCCAGTATACAGAAATCATTTATTCCAATCGTTAAATTATTTATTGCACGCATTAAATATTACCTTTACAATGGCATGTACGAAACAAAAATCAGGCCTCGAAGCAACTTGTAGTACCGGCACTGACCATAGTGATCTTCAATGAATTAAATAGTTTCTCAACAATACTTACAATTATTTGTAGTGAAGGCGTTTTTCAAGTTTCTGCTCGTAGACTTGAGAAGTTCATTTGTAGCTCATGTCAATAATAAATATTTCATACAAACTTTATTATGGCTGTTGAATTTCTTGCGTTAAATAAAATTTAATTTCAAGGACGCTATGCCAAGCAGCACAAAAGAAATTAATTTCAAAGGGTTTATTTCACTGGCTAATATGAACCCGCGTGACAAGTGCTTGGAGTGGCGATGTGTTTATAGCAATTGCCTAACGGAACAAGTTCTAAGGGGAGACATGACGTGACTTCCATTAAAAAGGTACAATATTTTGCCAGCTATCTTTGCAAACTCTTTATTATGCACATCACACAATTATTCACCGCAAAAAACATGGGTTGACCTTTGCAAGAATAGAAAACAAATTTCTACTCTAAAAACAATAAACTGAAAGCAAAACATACAAATATTAAACAGAAAAAAAGGGCTTATAAAACAGAAAGCAATTCATGCTGTGTTTAGCAGCTTCAGATGGTTACAAAAAGGGAAATTTCAGGTATATGTAAACAATATTTTTTTTACTAGATCGCACCTATTAGCTTTCACGAAAATGTGTAGTTCAACCACAGTATTTTTCGAATTTCCAGCTTGGAATAGATGACCCTTTGCTACATGTGCCACTTCGCGCCGGGAAGAACCCGTACGTTTAGCGCCTGTAATACGCAAAAAAAGCCTTTGCTAGAGTGTTAAACGCATGCTGATTACAAAATACAGTAGTACCCACTATCCTCCTTAACAGTCGCACTTGCGAATATATTCAACCTTAACTTTCTGCTGGTTAACACTCGCTCTTAAACTAAACGTACTTCAAATACTGAATTTGTTTTTCAGAGTCACGTTCCAGGACAACAGCATTTGGTTCGTGCTAAGAGAAAAAACAACTGCATTTCACTAAAAATCTCCTGCACACAGCAGCAAAATTCAGAATAAAATATTTTTAGTTTAGTATAAAAAATTTGCTATAAAAAATTTAAGTAACCTCCTGCAGCCGCATTGCCGAGCGAAATGACTAGCATAAATACATGGCTAAAATAACTTGGTAATGTGGGTGACTACGACAGTGACACAGTATTGACGGGAAGCCACCGCTCCACCCGCGTTATCGCCTCGCAGCCGTCTTAAAATCTCCCGCCACCGCCCCCCCCCCTCAACCCGAGACTCCGTTAATTCCCCTTAATTCCCCACACTACGCCTCGCAGCTGCCGTGGTTGCGAGACAGGATGCAACAGTCGCTACCTTCCGTGACGCAGGAGGAGTAGAGAAAGAGATGAGAATTACAAAGCGTAGGGGAAATAAAATATTCACGGGCAGGAAAAGGTACCAGGATAGAACATAGAAACACGGGGGAAGGAGCGAGGGATCGAGCCGCGCGCCGGCGGGGACTACCACAGTTTCGCGGCACCTGATTTTGTTGTCGAGCTTCCAGAACACGACACGCATTTCACAACTGCTGTCTTCGGGCCGTGAGATGGATGATCGCGACGGTAGCAGAGTAGGCTGGTTGTTTGGCGCACTAAACGTTCGGCTGCGAACAAAGACGTGTTAGGTTGGGGGAGGGGATGAATTCACGACGCCTACGACGCGCCAGCGGATCCATGGGACACTCAGACTCTCCACGCATCTTCCGTCCACGCCTAGTACACTTCAAGCAAACTTCAACTGCAAATACGGCAGCTTGTTCGGATACAGAAAGCTGGGAACAAGGTTTCTAGATCGGCGCCACACAAATACAAGGACAAGAATATGACACCGCTTACTTCTTTGCAAGAACCCACACCACCACCTAGCATTCAAGTAGTGGAACCATTTTAAACGACCTCGGAACATTAGACGGCAAGTAGTGCAATCTTTAAATTACATATTCAGCGGAAGTAGACAAACGGCGTTATTCGACAGTGATATATGCTTCAAACGCAAGGCACCGAAACCAAAACTCACGTCACAGGCACCGACAGTAGAAAGTCGGTGGGTAAATTGCTAAAAAACAGACTCCCGCCACAGGACACGTCTAACACCTCCACCAAGGATAAAAAAAAGCTGAAATGCACGCCACATGCACGTAGTTTGCCGCTCAGTGTTGCGTTAAAACACAAATTCCACACGCCCAAAGAAAGGGATAAGAACTTACACGTTTTCTAAAATAGCGGCAATTCTAGATCGAGTAGACCTTGTTTCGGGACGCAGTGCCTGAACCCGCTTGGAAACTAGTTTTTGCGGCACTGTTACCCACAAATTATTATAGTCCTTAGCCTCCCCTTAGTCCTTAGCCTAATTATAATATAGTTAATATTATTTAAATTATTATAGTCCTTACCACCTTAGTATAGCCCCTCCTTAGAGCGCCTTCCCCCTCCTTAGCCGCTGAATCAAAACCAGCATCTGCCTTCCCGTCTCAAAGTAGCTTAGTCGCTAAAAAGACGGGCAGTCGCTCCGCTTCTCCTCCGACCCAGGTTCAGTTCCTGGGAATGCCAATTTATTTATTTAAACTGATTGGGAGTTTGTTCTGGCGCACGCCACGAGGAAACCATTTTGCTGGTACAGGGAGAAAGCTTTGGCTAAAAAAAAATCGAACGCTCCCCGGAAGGATTCAAACTAGCGTCTCCGATAACATGAAAATAGCATTCCATCTCTAGTCTATCTCAATAGATGACGCTTGGTGCAAAATAGACTATGTATGTAAAACTGAAAACGTACCCCTGGCTGCTTCTAGTACTTCGTTGTATTTGAGAGGCCTTCGCAGTTATAACGGCTGTTCCTGACTCGCCGATTTTGCGGACCAGCCGCACCATGCTATTAATAGAGGTTATGTAGCCGGATCGGATTTCTTTAAGCGACTAGAAGCTATCGTACATGTCTAGCTCGGCGACAAAAGCCACGGCAGTTGTGCCGGAGCCGTGTTTTGCTTGTGGCTTGAGCTATGAGAATCACGCGTACTTCACTTGTTGTAAACTAATTTTCATCAAACAATCTCACATTTGCAATTGGTTTCTCAGCTCGAGTAGGCGCGATCCAAGCGTTCATCAATCAAACCCTCTTAAAGCAGCAGTACGCAGCGGTCTGTATTCGCCATGGAGTCAGAAATGAAAGCACTGTTTGGTTCCTTTGGTTTGCCGCTTCGTCGAACTTTCCTAATTCAGTAGATCGGCGGCTGACGACGTTTTTTCCGCCGCCGCGCGTCCGGCGTAGTTCGTCGTTTTCTCGTCGCATATTCTCGACGTTTTCACGTCGCATCCCCCATGTTGTTGAGGAGAAACAACTCAAACAAAAAAAATTACACCATCTTCCCATGGAGAATCATGAGGAGGATGCGAAGCATCATGGAGGTTCCGTGTAGGTTCCATTGTGTTGCCGTTATGCGGTTTCCTTTATCCGAGCACGAATGGGAACGTAATGTGAACCCCCATGTGACACAGAGAAATGTAGAGAAATGTAAAGAGATGTAGAGACAGCGAAGAAACCGACACCCGGGTTACCTGATGGAACACTTCTTGGTGCTCGTCTTTCTGTATTGCGCCCTCACGCTCCTACCCCGCTGCCCACCCTCTTCATCCTCTTCTCGGGTTGAGCTGCAAGGCACGTGGCACTTCCCGCCATAGCTTTCCCGCACAAAATTCAACATCCTCCTCTAAAGTTTTCAGTTCGTCGTTTCCGTTGACGTTCAGCTTCGCGTGCCTTTGTTGTATCAGTAGCTTCGTGACGTAGGTTGAATGAGTGAAGGACATCAGGCGCGTTCGTAGCACATGCTCCCGTCTCGGTTTGTAGCGCAGTGCGAAGAGCGCCACGTACTTCCCGTTGCGGCCAGGAAGTCGTGGGATCGAAACCAGGCGCCGCCTAACCATCTTTTTTATTGCTGGCTGCGCTGACGTCATCCCAAACGCTGAAGAGGCTGAAGAGACGCACATGCGCAGCGGACAACAACAAAGGAGGGAGGGACAGAGCCCCGAGCATGAGATGCTTCGCATCTAATATTTTGTTCTCCCGCACTTGGAGGTTTTTTTTTCGATATTGAAAAGCATTTTTTCGCAGACAAAGGTTCGACACACTCCAACAATAAAAAAAGAGAGGGCAGCATGTATTTCTGTGTGCTAAAACAAAATTGTTGTTTATGCGTGTCAACTCGCATCGAGCCCGGGTGCTCAATGGGATTCTGATAGGTAAGCAATACTGTGCAATTTCTTGATTATTGCAAATGATAGCAAAACAAACCTTACGTTATTGTCTTGATCCAAACCATAAATTAAGCTGATCAAGGTAAGTTTCTTGTTCAACCTACTTACGGGCAGCCTGTGCCGAGTGTTTTAAAGTGGCCAGTTGGTCATTGTGTCCGTCCCAATAAACAAATTTCTTTGTGACTTGATATTTGTGATGTAGGAAGTTCTTCTAGATCATAAAAACGTTTTCACAATCTTAAGGTAAAAAATAACAGTTTTGGGCTTGAGTGTGATTTCGGGCTTTGGCTGGAACCTAAATGTAGCGAATGCGTGCGCGACCTGCAAAACTATCACGACTGTTTAAGTCCACGATTGCAGGCGATTTGCTTTTTCTTTGCTCCCACAACAACCTTTACTCCATCATTTTTGCTAAAAGTTTGTGCATCCATTATTGCCTTTAAAAGTGATAATCATTGGACATCACCTTGGAGGGGCATGCGCAACTACGTGCTTTATCGTTCCGACAAAATGTTGCCACGATAACGGTAAGCTCTGAAAGAGGCGCTGAAAGAGGCGTTGCAGCTGCAGGTTCTACCTCCTCTCCCTCTACTGCGCGCGCTAAGGCAGCGGCGAAGCGTCAGCGTCGAGCGGGCGATCCCGAGCGTCGAGAACGAGAGGCCGCCGCCAGTGAGCGTCGAGCTGCGGATCCATCGAATCGAGAGCGAGACACGGCTTCGAAACGTCAGCGGCGAGCGGCGGACCCCGCCTTACGAGAACGAGATGTCGCGGTCCGCCTTGTTGACGTAGGCCACGACGTACGCCGCGCACGCGTAGTGATCGAGGATGATCTGCAGGTCCATGTGGAGTCGAGAATCCTTCCGATCCACGGGCTGAACGCCTTCACGCGCTTCTCGGCGGGGGTCTCGCGTGAAGCACGCACGGACGCGACGCGCCAGCCCGCAGAATCTCCGAGGACTACTCCCCGGACCGCACGTCGAAGGCGCGCAGGAACTCGTCCAAGCTCGCAAACTCGCCGTGCTCCAACGCCTCGTGCATTTCGTCGTACTTGGCCTTCAAGCGCCGTCGACGCACCCGTACGACAACAACTGCAACTACCACCGCCAACTACCACAACCTACGCCACGTGACCACCCCCAATGCTCTGCATTTACTCGTGTCCCTCGCGCGGGGGCATGCGACGGAGTTTTTTTAGCACATTTCTGGCTTTCTGTCTACAAAAATATGGCCAATCCCTACTCTTGACTTACTTTGCGGGCTGCTTCTTTCTTTATACATGCCAGTATACAGAAAACATTTATTGCAATCATTATAATATTTAATGCGCGCTGTAAATATTATCTGTGCAATGGCAAATACAAACAAACTTGGGCCTCAAAGGAACGTGTAGTACAGGCACTTACCGTTGTGATCTTGCATAGAATAAAAAAGCTTCTCAACAATATTTTCCATGGTTTGTTGTGAAGGCGTTTCTCGTTTCTACTCGTAGACTTAAAAAGTTCCTTTGTACCTTATATCAATCATAAATATTTCACACAAATTTTACTATCGCTGTTGAATTTCTTGCGTTAGGTAAAACGGATTTTCAAGGATGCTACGGCACGCAGCACAATAAAAATGGATTTGAAAGGGTGTATTTTACGGGCTAAGATGAACCTGCGTGACAAGTGGTTGGAATGTCGATGTATTTCTCGCAACTGCATAACGGCACTGGGCCCAATAAACGAATTCTCAGGGTAGCAATTACGTGACTTGCATTAAAAAGGCACCATAACTCGCCAGCTCCCTTTGCGTACTCTTTAATATGCACATCACACACTTATTCATTGCAAAAAAACATGAGCGACCTTTGCAAAATAGAAAATAAATTTCTACTCTAGAAACTTTAACATGAATCCAAAAGACAAAAATAGTAAACAGAAAATTTCCCCGCATTTCCCCGTGGGGAAGAATGTGAAAGTGCGAATGCATGAGTTGAATTTGCGCGGTTCGGTAATGTTCGCGAAAGAGAGATCACACACACACACACACAACTACAAAGAAAGAAAGATGCATTTATTCACCGACACCTATTTGTGTTGTCATTCGCACTTAAAAAAGGGCTCGAAAAAGACCAATCAATTCGTGGTGTGTTTAGCTGCTTCAGATGATTACAAAAAGAAAAAAATCGATTAAAAAAATTCGCTGTAAACAATAACTTTTTTGCTAGAATGCACAACTAAATGTGTAGTGCAACCACAGTATTCTTCGAATTTGGAGCTTGGGAGATATGACCCTTCGCTGCATACGCCACTTCGCGCCCTGAAGCACCCGTACGTTGTAGCGCCTGTAATACGCGAAAAAAACATTTATTGAAGTGTTGAAGACATGGTGATTGCTAAATACCGTAGTACGCAGTATCCTCCTTAACACACGCACCTGCGAATATATTCAACCTTAACTTCCTGCTTGATAACACTCGCTCTTAACCTCAACGTACTGCAAATAGTGAATTTGTTTTTCAGGGTCACGTTTCAGGATAACAGCATTTGGTTCGTTCTTGAAGAAAAAACAGAACTGCATTTCACTGAAAATCAGCTTCAGACACCGCAGAGCGTAGTATAAAAACGATTTTCATGCGCGAAATATTAAGTAACCACTTCAAGCCCCGTTCCCGAGTGATAGGACTGACATAAATTAATGGCTAAAGTAACGTGGCAAGGTGGGCGACTACAACAATGACAAAATATTGACCGGCCACCACCGCTCCACCCATCCTACCACCACGCAGGTGTCGTAAGATTACCCCCCTCCCTCCCCCCCCCCCCAAAAAAAACACGTACGGGAGACTCCGTTATTTCCCCGCAGTACACTTCTCAGCTGCCGTGCTCTCGAGACAGGAGGCCGCAGTCGCTACCTTCCGTGACACAGGAGGAGTGGTTAAACACATGGGAATTACAAAGAGCAGGGGAAATAAAATATGCTCGGGCAGGAAAAGGTAACACGATGAATTTTATTAACACGTGGGAAGGAGCGAGGGTTCGTGCCGTGCGACGGCAAGTGACTACGAACGACAGTTTTGGGATGCCTGATTTTGTTGTCGAGCTTCCAGAGCACGACACGCTTATCACGATGGCTGTCTTCGCGCCGCGAGACGGACGATTGCGACGGCGGCAGTGTAGGCTGCTTGTTTGGCGCACTAATCGGGTGGCTGCAAACAACGACATCTTGGGTTGGAGGTGGGGAGCGGTGTGGAAAATGTACGACGCCAACGAGGCGCCAGCCTATCTATTGGGCACCCAGACTGCCCACGCATCTTTCGTCAACGCATAGTAGATTTCAAATAAACTTGCAGTGCAAATACGGCAGCTCTTTCGGACACAGAAAGGCGGGAACAAGGTTTCTAGAATGACGCCACACAAATACAAGGACAACAATATGACACTGCTTGCTTCTTTACAAGAACCCACACTAACACGTAGCATTCAAGCATTTGAACCCTTATAAATGACATCGCAAGATTAGGCTGGAACGTGTGCAATCGCTTAATTACATTTTCAGCGGAATTGGACAAACGGCGTTCTTCGACATCCGTACATGCTTCAAACACACTTCACCGACACCACAACTCACGTCACAATCACCGAGAGTAGTAAAACGGCGGTGTCATGCTAAAATATAGACTCCCAACACAGAACACGTCTAACACCTGCGCCATGGAGAAAAAGAAAAAAGCTGAAGAGAACACCACATCCACGCAGTTTGCGGACCAGTGTAGCGTTAAAACACACAAATGTTCCACGCCCAAAAAACTCGATAAGAACTGGCACGCTTTTTCCGATAGCCTCTATTATAGTTACAATAGACCTTGTTTCGTGACAACGCAGTGCCCTACCCCGTTTGGTAACTTGTTTTGTTGCACTGTTAGCCACAAATTATTATCGTCCTTCCTGCCCTCTCCTTTCCCCTGCGCCTTCTGACCATCCTTTCTAATAAAATTTGTTTGTACTGTTGTACTGTTGTACTTTTCGTACTGTTGCCTGTTTACCTCCGAAAGGCGTGTTTAAACTCGAAGGCACGCTTGGTCGACCGATGCTTATATCGCATGGCTAAAGCTTGAGGGATATTAAGTGCCCGTCGGAGAGAGCGAAGGTGGCGCTTTTGTGTACCTGACTTTGTGGGCGCCTTCAAAGAGAGCAATCTCCCTCCTTAGTCGCTGAATCAAAACCAGTGTCTGTCTCCTCGTCTCCAGGTGTGGGCGTAACTAAGTCGCTAAGACGACCGGCTTTCGGTCCGCTTCTCTCCCGACCCCGGTTCAATCCCTGGCAATGCCAATTTATTTATTTAGACTGATTGGGAGTTTCTTCTTGCGCATGCCACGGGGCAACCGTTTTTCTGGTATAGGCAGAAAGCTTTGCCTTAAAAAAAACGAACACCTCTCGGAAGGATTCCAACTAGTGTCTCCGAGATCATGAAAATAGCAGTTTATCTCTAGTCTATCTCAACAGATGGCGCTTGCTGCAAAATAGACTATGTCCACTGAAAATGTTCCCCTGGCTGCTTCTAGTACTTCGTTGTATTTGAGAGGACTTCGCAGTGATAACGCCTGTCCCTGACTCGCCGATTTTGTAGACGGGCCCCACGATCCTATCAATAGAAGTTATGTAGCCGGATCGTCTTTATTTAGAGACTGAAAGTTATCGTATATGTCTATCTCGGCGACAAAAGCCACGAAAGTTGGCCCAGAGCCGCGTTTTGCTTGCAGCTTGAGCTATGAGAATCACGCCGTCTTCACTTCTTGTAAACTAATTTTTCTCAAACAATCTCAGATTTGTAATTCGTTGTTTAGCTCGACAAGACGCACACCAAGCGTTCATCTATCAAACCCTCCTAAAGCAGTTGTCGGCAGCGGTCTGTATGCGCCATGGAGTCTGAAATCGGAACCGCTGTTTGGTTCCTTTGGTTTGCCACTTCGTCGAACCTTTCTAACACAGCTAGATCGGCGACGGACGACGTTTTTTGTCGCCGCCACGCGTCGGGCGCACGCCGCCGGGCGTAGTTCGTCGGTTTCTCTTCGCATATTGATTGACTGATTATGGGGTTTAACGCGCCGACGCAACGCAGGCGATGAGGCGCGCCGTAGTGGAGGGCTCCGAATTAATTTTGACCACCTGGGGATCTTTAACGTGCGCCGAAATCTCGAACACACGGCCGTTTTTGCTTTTCGCCTCCATCAGAAAAGCGGCCGCCACGGCCGGGAATCGAACCCGCGACCTCGTGCTCAGCAGCGCAACGCCTTAGCCACTGAGCCACCGCGGCGGGTTCTTCGCATATTCGCTCCATATATTTTGTCTTAAACCCTTTGAGCCCCAATGTTGCTCAGGAGGAACACCTGAAAGACAATTTTTCTCCCTGACTTTCTGGGGTTTTTTTCGATATTGAACAGTCTTTTCGCAGAAAAAGCTTCGGCGAAATTCCAAAATTGAAAAAAAGAGAGGGTCGCATGTACTTCGCTCTGCTCAAAGAAAATTCTTGTTTATGAGTATGAACTTGCGTCCAGCCCGGGTGCTCAATGGGCTTCTGATAAGTAGGCGAAATTGTGCAATTTGGTGGTTATTACAAATGATAGAAATGAAAACTTTACGTTATTGTCTCTACTCAAACCATAAATTAATCTGAATCAAGGCACGTTTCTTGTTCCACACACATAAGGAAGCCAGTGTCCAGTGTTTTCCAGTGGCCAGTTGGTCATTCTGTCCGTACCAATAAACAAATTTTTTTCTGACTTGATATTTGTGATGTAGGAAGTTTTTTTCGATCATAAAAATGCTTTCACAATCTTTAGATAAAAATAACAGCAATGGGCTTGAACTTTAAGTTCGGCTTTGGCTTGGACTTCAATGTAGCGAATGTGTGCGCAACCGGCACGACCATCACATCACGACTGTTTAAGTTCACGATTGCCGGCTATTTGCTTCCTCTTTGCCCCGCAACGACCATTACCCCATAACTGTTGCTTTAAGCGTGTGCATCCTTTATTGTTTTTGGAAGTTTTAATCATTGGACATCACTTTGGAGGTTCATGCGCTACTACATGCCTTTATAGTTCCGATTAAGTGTTGCGACGATAACGGTGATCTCTGGTGTGTGTTTTTGCCAATCTTGGCCAATCCTCCCAAGTGGGTATGTTTGGGGTAAAGAAACGCTCTCGCTGGGCATAAAGAATGGTTTCAAACATAATTCCTCGAAAAATGCCTGCGTCGTATTCGAAAGGAGACACGGAGTAAGGCCCCATCCTGAAATAAATTTAAGGGAACCCAATTTGTGTTAAAACGTAACGCAAATTTTTGGGTGTGGTGATGGACAAAAATCTTGCATTCATGTCTTATATAAAAAAACTCTAACAAATATGTCTAAAAGCAATGAAGAGTCTGAACGTCCTATCTCGCCAATCATACGGTGCAGATAAAAAAATTCTGCTGCGCCTTTATACCTCTCTGCTAGGGTCTCGTTTGGATTACGGAAGTGTTGTTTACGGGTCGTCCACAAAAACAGGGCTAAAAAAATGCTCTACCCAGTGCTGCATTTGGGGTTTCGCCTTTCGTCTGGTGATTTCCGTAAAAGCCCTCTCCGACGCCTGTACGTGGAATGTGACTAATGATGCCTGGAGTACCAGCGAACTTACGTTCACCCTATTTATGCTTGTAAAATATCATCAGTCGAGAACCACCCTTTTAAACCCGTTTGTTTTTACGCACACATCCACATCATAGCTCTTTTTAAATCGCCCATCTGTTCATGTTGCCTTCTCACAGACAGTGAGAGAAGAGTCGTCTTTACATGAAGTATCCTTTTTAAATACCTTCTTAATCATCTTGCATTGATTTTATACCACTGTTGCGCCATCGCACTGTGTCGTGTGACTTGTCTTTTATCCAACTTGATAAAAATAGGGTACCAAGAAATGCGATCCTGCAGCAATTTATGTCACCAGTGTACACAATTTTACAGCGACGCCTCGAAAACTGCCTCCACCGTGTCATGTGCTCCGCACGAAGCTAATTTTAAAGTTTCTGAATCCATGAATGTATCTTGTAGCATCTTAGCAACAGAGGCTTATGGAATATTTCTTGCTGTGAATCACATTGGGAAATGTCATATTCCGAAATCCGCAACTTACACTGATTCAGTACGTCTTGTACGGGCATTGTCACCCCAAAAGATGTCCAAATATTATATCATTAATCTTGTTGTCAGGACAAATATGTCGGCATATGGTGCAAACATTCAGGCGACTCTTTGTTGGGTCCCAGGCCACTCAGCGATCGCTGGAAATCAGACAGCAGACGAACTGGCGACTGCTGCACTCATAAACACGGTGCAAATACCAACAGTACCTTACACCGACTTCAAACCACACAAAAAACAACAACTGCGTAAAAAATAGCAAAAAATTGGAGTGAACAGACAGACAAGATACCGCACATTGTAAAACCACACTTGGGACGATACACAACCGATTCACACAACAGACACACAGCAGGTGCCTTGGCAATGCTACGGATAGGCTACACATATGTAATACACTCCCACCTGCACACTGGACCCCCAAGACGCATGTGCAGCGGGTTTGAGACGGCCTATCCGTAATCCACATACTGATTCAATGCAAAGGACTAGACACAACACGGCGCAAACACTTCCCACAATTAAACACACGACATATTCCAAAACACCCGTCATACTCCTTAGGAGACGAGCCCATGTTTTCAATCAAACGCGTTTTGGATTTTCTTACCGAGGTAACATTTTCACATCTCATTTCTTATCATTCATCTTGACAACCTAGCCCTTTACACCAGGCATTTTCATTGCGTTGTGTCGTACTTTTTTTTTACAGAAATGTGTTACGTTTACTTTCACGTCACTCTAATGAAATTACTTTTGTTCAGCGCTCTTTGCCCATAGTTCGCCTTGTGCCATTGAAATCCATACATAATCATCATCATCATCATCATTCGCACTCTTCGTCCTCTGGTCAGAGACACGCATCCGTCTCATTGCTATTTCAGACTGCTAGGGTCTTTATCAGCCGTTATCAGCTAGACAGCTGATAACGGCGGTAACGCCGTTATCAGTAGATAGTGGAAGTTGTGAAACAGGCACGAGTGGTGGTGAGAAGTGTAAAACCAGCGATAGCGGGCGGGGGATACATTGTGGTGCCGAGTAAGGCGGGTTCGCCGCACTGATAACTGCGGATAAAACACACTTTCAGCTTCACTGTAAAGTATTCGTTTTTTAAGAATTTCTAGCGCCGTGCGCAGCGGTGACGAATACTTTTGTTGTGGACACACACAAATGCAGGTGAGTGGTCAGCAGGAACCTCACGTGGTATCAAGCTCACCCATTCTTCGCACGAACTCCTCTGGAGTAACAAGCATTGATATAAAACTTCGTCTTTACCGGTCGGCAAAACCGTACAACTTGGACTTCGAGACGGTGCCGTGTGCGCCGGCGCTACGGCCATTGCAACAATAGAGCGTTGTAGCACTCCGTATGCTCAATATGTTCCGTTCATGCCATGTTGACCGGGGCCCAACAGGGCACGTGCGCATTCGTTCCGGTAGGGTGGATTAGATCTGTGGGCCGGCCCTCGCCATGCCAGCGTATTCATCGGGTGGGGGATATCCCCCTCGCCATGACCCCGTGCGCAGGCACAGTCTGGTCTCCGTCAGCGCGGTACCAACCGAATAGACGGAGCATCCAGAGTGACGAAATTCTCATGGCGGCACCTAAGGAGGAATGCTGACGACTCCGCTTGCTTCTGATGCGCGTTCCTACGAAAATGGTTTCAGAGGTGCGCCATCTCCACTTGGAGGCTATCCACTTCATATTCGCGGTGTCAGTCGTATGCTTGAGTAGTGCGAACAAATTTTGCGCCAATAATTTGTGATAAATAGCCTTTTAACGCAATCTTTTTCCGGCAGCCAGACAACAAAAGGAGAGCCTCAACGTTGTGCAATAATTGTTTTTTCAATGATGGAGTATGAAAACTGTAATTACAATGACTGCTGTTATAATGTCCTAATAGAGAGAGCTACGCAGTTTCCCCTCTATTCTCGTGGCCGAGTGCAAAGCCAGTCTTCTGGGTAATGAGGAGCTGTTCGTGCACCCTCCTCCTTTATGTCACATCAGGACGCGGTGGTTTGCTACGGCAGCCCCTCGAAATGAATGGGTGGATTGGGGGCGCCTGATCTGTGATTGTTTCCTATGGACGTGCGTACTCTTACGTACATCGGCCGACGGCTACCCCAGCCACACTCTTGGACCATAGGAAGCAAAATAGGGACCCAATAAGGCCCATGGTATTCGTTGACAACCATTGATCATCAAGTGGAATAACTAAGGTTCGTGCCGTGTGCAGAAATGCGGACTCAATGTTTGTCCCTGTCGATCTATAAGAAGTAACGGGTAGCCTTAAGGCAACATTTAAAGGAGCACTGACAGTAATATTCGCCGTTAATATTATTTCACAGTTCGCTTCCATCATTCAACAGAATACCCTGGCTGAAATATGAGCGGCCTGCGACGAGAAGAACATACTTTAATTGGATCTCGTTCATCGCGCCGATGGAGCAGCGCGCGGAGCGGTACTCAGCAAATGGACATCAGCGTGACATCATCCAGGGAGAGCCAAAAGAAACGACGCGGCAGAGCTCGTCAAAAGCTCGTGACGTCACTTCATGCGCGCGGCCCCACGAGCGGCGAGCGGGCGCAACACCCTCTCAAGCGGGTGCCGGTGACGTCCGCACAAAGCGGTGAGGTCAGGCAGGGAGTCTGTCAAATGCGCCGTTCCGGATGAAAGCACCGGAATTTGAAACAAACGATTTTCAGGCCGTTCAATGTAATTAACTATCGCGCGCTGCAGTATTCGAAGGGCTGTTTCAGGTTAGCCAGGCCATTAGGCATCGATAAAAGGTAATAAAAGTGTAACATAAAATTTTCGTGTCAGTGCTCTTTTATTCTTGTTGCTGCGTTGTTAACCCCTGTAGTTGCGTCCTCGTTCCCATTTCCGGCATATGTCTGTGGACGGTTTTAGATTTCCAAAGCACATGTCGTCACATTCAGTGGGTCTGTTACATAGTGCCACGGGAAATTTATCGAGGGTAATTATAAGAGAAGCACCCAGGATTATTCGAGCGGCGGGCTAATGCAAGGGCTATGGCGAGAAACGCCTCTCGGTGTGATCATGTTAATACGCTGTGCTCCATAGGATTTGCGCGAGGTAATAACGGCAAATGAAGGATTTCAAGCCTGTCAACAATAATACAATTATTAGTTAAAATAGCAAACGTGGACCCTTAAGCGTTATGAACATGTATATGTTTAGAAGACACAAAAAACGGAGTATTTGCTGGTGATCGCAACTACATGTTAAATACTCTCTCTACAGCTAAGCGTTTTGAAGTTAGTTTTTACACTCGGTGCATAAATGCATCGTTCACTGAAGCTAGGATAATGCTGCCGCTGTTGAAAGACGCGGATGCAGCTCCCGGTACTGATCGTCCAGCAACGCTAAATAGAGGAGTTCAGGTTAAGCAACACAGAATTTGTTTCACCTACGCAGAAAAATACGGTCTGTTTTCCCATTCTGACACTTTCGTACATGACCACTTTCAAACGTGATACCTACAGCGCTTAACGTATTCAGCGAACACCAAGAATATAGTTAGTTTACGCTATCTTTGTGCGGAACCAAACGAATCGCCTGTTCACCCAGCCAACCGTCTCCAGTAGGTGACGGGATGAGGGTTTTTTACGAGAAATAAACTTTGGTTGTGAGGCACTACTTAGAATCGAAATAAACAATAATCCTTAGCGTAAGGAAAGCGGGAATCGCATACACGATCGCTTGGACGGATACTAATTCAGACACCAGTTGCAATCATTCGTAACGTGGTGCACATTACTCCATGCTTTCAACTTCAATGCACATATTCTAACAAAACCGTTTTCGCACTGCGCTGCCTAGTTCTAACGTAGTGGATTCCTTGGGTACTGCTATAGGAGTCGGTTGTTCTATCCCGGCCGAGGCTGGTTTTTTTAAAGTGCGGAGTACGTTAAGACCGCACAATGACCGTCCGCGTCCGTGCTCAGAGCATTTACGATCGCAATAAATCCCACAGGCACCGGCAGACCAGGCAGAGTTAGCGTCAGTTGTCTTACCAAGTGGGCTATGACCGTGAGTTAGTACCCGACAGTAAAACGGCTTACCCCCTCGCCTGTAACGATGTGGGGTACCTTAGGACCTCCCAATGTCGTCTGCGTCCTTCCGCGCGCACACCACCATCAAGCGAAGTTCGATTTAAGCCGTAAGTAGCAGTTTCATTTAGGAAATAATCAAGGTGCAACTCACGGCTCAAATCAAATGACGGTCGGTACGCAGATCGGATATTACTTGGGGCGCAACTTGGATCTCATTTGGAGTCCCTGTACTCTGAACCCTTGCCATCATTCACGGAGTGGAGATGCTGCCATTTTTTTTGCGACGCCATTACAGCAATGAGTCCTTGGAGAGCACAAGGAAGGACCAACCGGGTGGGGGACTAAGCGTTTGTGGGCTCGAATCTAGGGTACATTGACTGTGGAAAAGTCCCTTGTTCCTCACAAAGACGCACTTTTAGTCCTTTTTGCTTAGGAGTTCACTAGTTGCCTTCACTGTTGTGATGATTGTGTCAATGCAGGTAATGCAGACGAATATCGCAAAACGTGCTTTGAAGGTGTCGTGGCACCTGTGTGTTGATACGAGAAGGTCACGGCAAACGCAGCTTAACAGAATATGCAAAAATGGCCGTGTATCTGCTCCTTTCGTTGCAAATGTCAACAAACGACAATAGTAGACTGGCAATCCGGCCTAGTAAATTACTACCTTCTCTTTTCCGCTAACCTCTCATGCCATTGCCCATGATAACACAAAAGAGGTTTGCCGCGTTCCACTGCTCGATGTCGGGTGCCCCGATGGCAGTACTGCCGTACGGTGGAGACTCCTGTGAATAGAGGCATCCTACTACAACGTTTACAGAACCACGTTTTCCTTGTCCAAGACCGTTCCAAACGTAACGTGGAACCTATCTAGTGGAACCTTTTGTTACTGTTGCCGCATAATTTCCTAAAATCCGCCAGGAGCGCGGTCAACATCAGGCGAATATTTTCGGCAGTTTATGCAGCATTTCATTTGCAGTAGTAAAAAACAAGCATCCATAATTTTTTCATAAAGGAACACTGCAAATATCACCTATTTTTTTCTTTTCTGCTTTATGTTTGCGTAATGCAGTCTTTTTGCTGAACAGTGCTGACAAGTATGAACATTAATAGTAGACTTAGACGTTTAGATTTGGCGGTGGGTATATAGGAATAATGCGCAGCTTCTGTTTCACTTTGTCCGGGTGGCTAAATCGAGTCGCAGACAGACAGACAGACAGACAGACAGACAGACAGACAGACAGATAGACATACAGACAGAGCAAACTTTCTGGGTTTAAGCAGCCAAAGAAAGACTATCGTCTTTAGAAGCACATAATTGGCACACTGCAAAGTATTCTAGCCTGCCCAATAACCACGCGAGCGAAAGCGTCTACATATGCTTACCATCAACTACAGTACAAGGTCACTGTTATACTACCTTTCGTCAAATATATTGAGGTGGTTGATAAGAGCGCGATTCCTTAGTGCACTCCTGGTATCCTTTCAATTTTCCGACCTGCCTGGGTATTTTTTGCCCTTAAAGCATCAGACAATGTCAGACGTAGTTTGCGTTTGTTGGAACCTATACGGCGCCTCAACAGGCACTTTTTGATTTGGAGATTTACTGATGCGCCAACTCATGTGTGTGAATGGACGAAGTATTGAGTTTCTGCCCAATAAAAAACAATAGAATTGCGGCAAGTGGTTGTTCCTCTGAATGCAATTGGGAACGAATTAGGGTGCCCATTCCTCAACACCGGCGAGCAGAAATAATAAATAATATAACCTTAGGACAGACAATGTACGCAGTACGATTGTTTTTCTCTCACTGAGAAATTTAGAAATTTGGCGTATTTCTTGCCTAAAATGTTTTACAAGGTCAGTTCAAAGAGTATCTGTTCCGGTTTGGTGTCGGTGATTTACGAAAACGCGTGCCTCCTTTCATATATTTATTAAAGCGGGCTATGCTCAACCCTTCCGTATACTCGCCGAGGCCGCCATCAGGTAGTCCTCAACCGACAAGCTACAGAAGTCTTGCGGTATTGGAATGTCTTTCCACAGACTATGCACCGATAAACCTGAACTGCATGTGGGTACAGGTTGACCACACACCATTCCCGTCAAAATTAACCCAGCTTCACCAGGGTGACCTAAATTAACTTTTGCTACCACTTGTAGAATTTTGGAAATTCGTTCAATGATCGTGACGATGGGCTCACCCTACGGTTGTGGTAATGCATATTTTTGTGTCGTGTAACACGTTCCAGCAAGTGTATAAAGCGCAGTATAATGCAAATGTTTATGTTTAGCTTTTGGGCTTGTTCATGTGTCTTAGCAAGTTTGTTGTTTGTGCCAAATATTATCCATTGTCTTTACATGGTTGTAATATATTGCTCAGTTTTGTTGTTTTTTGCTTGGCGTGCCGTTCGAAGAGTGCGTTCATAGTTCTCTTTTCTCAAACCCTTCTGTACCAGCGAGTCCGTTTATGCTTGCTTGACGACACAAGCGAAAAAGTATGGAAGGCAAGGACAAGTTCTTTGTCTGAGGTAAAATAACAACTTCGATACTTACCCGCACTGTCACAGATAATATTAGGTTGTAGTTGCGGGTAAGGAGAGGGAAGCATACATATTCCTTGCGTACTAGAAACATGCGCAATACTCCAAAAATGGCAAGAAAAACTACCGTACTTCGGCGCCCTATAACAATGCATCGGCTCGTTTCCTCATGAGCACAATAAATGTGTTGTCTGGATCCTACGGGCTAGCCGCTATATAGCTCTAACAGGAGGGGTTGGCTGAGCTTTCCTTCTTCTTAGCAGACAATCCGCACAACCCAAAACAGAAAACCTAGACGCAATCTGCGTTGTTGCGAAGCGGTCGCAACGAAATACCATTGTGGCCTCTTACGTATTGCACAGAACAGACGTCATGTCGTCGTGTAATTTTGCTCCTGCTAGTCACGCTCCGTGTGCCTTTCGTCCTCTCGCATGATTAAAGAGACACTGATGACAAAACTGAAGTATGTAAAATATATAGAAAGTCATCCGCAAAAAAAAAAATTACAGTCTCCTCTGTGTATGTACATCTTACGTAATCAACTAATGATAATAAAATGAAGCTGTCAGCCGGCCAGCCAAGATGACGTCAACGGCGACTGAGCGGATGTTCCGAGAGTCACGTGACGAACAACAGAACGAGAACCACTCTACCAGGCTCTAAAAAAACACGAAGTATTTGTTTTCACATTCAGTTTCATAAGGGATAAACAAATATTGATGTACAGCCAACGATCGCAAGCTGCCAACCCGCGGTGCCCGGGGTGGTTGCGGTGATTATAGCATGTTCGCCGAAGTCACATCTCTGCTATATCATAGTATACATCACGGCGGCAAGTAGCGAGTCGGCCTTCTATGCATCCGCTCTTCTGTGTACAGTAATGTGCACCTGATAGAACAAGTGTTTTGCTCGCTGACGTTGCGCTGCCCACCCGAACGAAGTTTTGCCGCCAGGCTTTCCGCCGAAGCTGTGTGAGTTTTTAGTCAAGTTCACTCCGCGATGAAATAAGAAGGCGTTCTCGTGCGGGTGGAACTGTGCTGAATATGTTGGAATTATCACCAGCGACGATTCACTCCCGCACCACGTATGAAGAGTCTGCCAGAGTTTTTTTTAATAACCTTCTCGGCTTGTTGCGCAGCCAAGTGACTTTTTCGCCCCAAAAAATCCAACAAGGTAGTGCTACCCTTCCGACATACACGAGGCAATTGATCACCGGTTAATTTTGAGCTTCGGTCTCAAAGCGCATGCCGTGACGACGGGTTCTTTGAAACCATTTTTTGATTGTCTTGAAGTTCAATAAAGTGTGTCCATCAAAGAGGGTCTTTTGGTTCAGGGCGTTGTGTGCAGCTATGCTTCCACTACGCGGTTTTATGTCGTCCAAATTGTATTTGTATGTTGTAATGCGCGTTTCAAAGGAACGCGTTTTACCTCTACTCACCAAGGGTTCTTTCACGACCGTTGGTGTCAACTGAAAACTCCTGCGAACAAATAGGAGAATATACTGGCACCGCGAGGAATCAAACCTGGAACTAATAGAGTGCCAAAGTAAATGCCCGTTGTCTTACTGATTTATCTACGAGCCCCCGCGGAGACGGGGAAGGCAGGAGGTGTACTCACCGAACGCATATACGGGTTTACCCCCCGCATTCTCACTGAATGCCACGTGATAGCGTCACTGTGCGCCACTGTGCGATCCGCCCACGGCACGTCTAGCGGCTCTGCGCGCGCCTTGTGGGTGTGCTAAGAATTGTAAAAATGAAAGCACGCTCACCTCAACCCATGCCATCTCACTTCTAGTACGCCAATGTCCTGAAGGCTGTGGCCTCCAGTGTTAAGGTAAAAATATCATAGCTCCTTGTCATCCGCCCTCACACCAAATGACACTTTGAGGAACACATTCAAATACTCCTTGATGGCCAGCACGGAATGTAACTCCACTTGATGTACTCCCCGACTCCTGGCGACAAGAACTAAAGATTCCCCCTTTGTTTAAAAATATGAACCCCTCAAAAGACGGGGGTCACCGACAAGGACGAGCTCACGCGCTCGACCCCATCCTCGGTGGGGATAATGAAGTCGTCTACACGGACGCCTCCAAACATCGAGAGTAGCAGCACGCCATCATCGTGGATACCTCGAGAACTAACCTCCTTGCGTGTGCCTTACTCAAGACCCAAGACATGACGGCAGCAGAACAGGCAGCCATCGCCTTGGCTCTCACTCCACCAGGGGTGCGGAAGGCAGTCACCGTTTCGCAACGCCAGCCAAAATTACCAGTCGGGTTGGGTGTCCTGACGTGGACTGCGTGTGCTAGAAAAACACTCTCCAAACGGTTCTATTCAGCTCATCTAAACACCCGCTCAGGTTTCAAAGGAGGGCACCGAATACGCCCACCAACAAGCATGCGCTTTTGCCCCCCGTGCTATGGAGCTGCACGAGCACATTCACCCCCTTGTCTCGTGCAGGGACATAACACAGCCTTATTGCCTTCACAGACATACCCTACTTTCGCCTTACCCTGACCTTTCCGGAGAACAAACTACCCTAAGGCTCATACAATCCGGCTTCTTCGCACATCCGATGTGTCTTCCCTTAATCCACCCGAATCGCTACGACGCTCAATGTAAATTTTGCTCAGAAGTAGGAACACTCCGCCACATAACTGGGGTGTGCGACTATAGCCCTGACCACCCTCCTCTTTTTCCGTCAACTGCCCAACAAAAGCAATGGGAGATGCTGCTGTCCAGCCCCTCTCCGCCTACGCAGCTTCAGCTGGTAAACAGACGGTACGCAGTGCATATTGGCTCCAGTGAAGAAGGAACCAATGCCATGGGCCGCACTCTGGGCCATTCATAAATCTGAAAAGAAGTATTGTTGTTGTTGTTGCTGCATACCCAATCTAGAATCGGCCAAACATCAGTCGTTAATTCGAATGAGATTACTGCCTAGGTGGATGATTCAAGGGAAATTAGAAAAATTTTGAAGCCTTTTTTTGTGTTGCAGGATAAGAGTTTTGAAATTAGTCATATTGAAACAAGACAAAAAAAGAAAATGAATAAATAAATAACGAAATAAAGAAGAATAAGAAGAAGAAGAAGAAGAACAAGAAGAGGAAGGAGCTGGAGGAGGCGAATAAGGAGTACAGGAGAAGAAGAATAAAAATATTCAGAAATGTATGCTTTTGGAGGACTCAGGTGAGGTGCCAGAATAAGATGCGAATTAGGTTGTAAATCTTTTGAAATTTTCTATGAAGCGCAGAAGAGCAGAACAAACATCCCGGCGGCAATATCCCGTTTCTGAAGCCCCAAATGATAAAAGAGCTGCCACTGAATATGCCAACCCAAGTCGATGAAGCCGCACTTAATAGAGCTGACGTCTGAGGCTTGAAAATCATCGACAAAACAAAAGGAAATGGTCGACACACTCTTCTTCATTACAGTAACAGCACATGGCAGACTGCGCCAGACGAGACCTGTGGAGGTATCTATTCAACTGAGGCACACAACATCGAAGGCTCGTAACAATCACCTCTGGGTCGCGTGAGGGGCACCAATTCGGTTTCCAGGAAAATTTAAGATGAGAAAAATCTTGCAACTACAATAAGACTGATTCGTTCTGCCCTTGCAGCTTCAACAATCTACGCAATCCTACGGTGGCTAATAAAGGCGTTGTCTCAATGACATCGACAACAGGCCCTGAGAGTGCTACCCTTGCCAGTGAATCTGCGGTTTCATTAAAGGTAATTCCCGCATGCCCAGGGACTCAAAGAAGGTAAACGTCAGTAATATGAGGATATGAGGTGGCAGAAGTGATGGAAACGTCCGTAGAAGAGGTGAGTCTTTAAGAGAAGAAAGGCTAAGCCTACGGATAGTAAATCTGTAATTATAAGTGGAGACGATACTGATATGTCACGCTTTCGTAGTTCCAAGACAATTGCCAAGAATTGCGCATAGAATATAGGGATAAAATCCACCAGACGAACCGAAAAGTACCAATTTAGGGAAGGGGAAACTATACCTGTTCGGGATTTTTCATTTCGTTGAGAAGCATCGGTATATATGATGGTACTTTGCTCAATTGAGGCCAAATGATCTTGTAGGATACCATTCAGCAGTCGGGCAGGTAGCATTTTAGCGTTTTGGGGAAAGATGTTCGGAAGTTGACCGTTATCGTACGACCCCTATCAAGAGATGGAAGTACGCTATTGACTACAACCCCTAATGGAGACACTAAGCTATGTGCTAGAGTAACTTGAGGTCGATAGGACCTGGGCCACTGGGCCGCCAGAAACACAGCTGTGTAAGCTACAAAGATAAATTGTGCCCTGTTACCCCCGTGCCATAGGCTCTCAGGAAAGTATCCACAGTGAGTATTCGAAATCGGTGTATCAGAGGGAAACTCGGGCTTCCAAATAAAGTGACGCATTAGATGAATTTTTAGGTAGCCTTAAACAGCGGCGAAGAGCCTGGCGTTCCAGAAGAACTACGCGATGGAGCTTATACGTAGCAGCACCCGAGAATAGAACACACCCGAACTCAAAAAAATAGGCCGCACGTACATACGGAATATCATCAGAAGAGATGCACGGCGCATTCCCCTCTTTCTATGGCTGAGGCGCCTCAACATGCCAACACCAGGTGCTCTTTTAGTACCTCTACGCTCGATATGTTGTCTCCAGTCAAGTTGGCTGGTGTGTACTACCTGAAGGTATTTTAAAGAATCAACCTTGGGTATGATGTGCTGACGGTAACAGAGAGTGATATGAAACGAAAAAGTGTACTGGAAAGCTCAGTGAAAAGTGGACTGAAAAAAAGAGCATTTGCTGGGATTTATTGTGAGAGAGATGCTGTATAACCAGGAATCTAAAGTATTCAGATATGACTGCCTTAATACATACAATTCATGTATGGCGGAAGCTGATGCGAAAAATACTATATGGTCGGAATAAACATAGGTATGGACAGCCGAAACCACAGGGACCGAGCTTAACAGGATAGTAAAAAGAAACGGCGAAAGGACAGCTCCCTGTGGTACACCTCTTTTCTACAAGTGCCGAGAGGAACAAATGTTACCCCTCACAAGCCAGAACTGCCTGTCCTTTAGGAATGCACGCAGCCATGCTATAATGTATCTAGGAAAATTTAATTTCTGTACGCGAGACAATAACACAGGGTCCTCCACGCTGTCGTATGCTTTTGCAATATCTAAGGTCACTAGTGCCGCAACCTGTTAATATCGACGGCCAAGTTTTATACGACTTTCAAGGTCGATGTGGGCACTCCAAATATGACAACCTGAGCGAAATCCAATTTGACTGGGGCTGAGGATATTTTACTCACAAAAATTTCATAATTCGGTGAAGCTAAATCCTCTCAATTAGTTTTACTATGTTCGAAGTCAGAGAGATATGCCTGATATTATCAACAGCGAGGCCCTGACCAACTTGCTTCGGTATAGGAAGTATTTTAGCTATCCGCCACACATCGGGTATCCATGCATTCCTGAGAGAATAATTGATCATAACATGTCATCCGGTGCATGATCGTATAGTAGTTTTAACATTTAAGTAGTAATGTGATCCGGACCAGGGCCCGCAGCTGGAATTTTTGACACAGCATCAAAAAGTTCCGCATGCGTAATTTCTGCGAAGTCCTCTACCACTATAGGTGGAGGAGACGAGGTAGCTAGAGCAGACGAAAAACAAATTTGCAGACCCCTAGCAATCAGCTCTAGAGACTCGGAGATTTTATTGGAAGATAACACTATAGAGTCTGAGTTATCAGATTGGGGAACCGCTTTCCTAGACCGTCCTCCTTATCCTCCTCTTCCTTCCTGCTCTTCCGCCGATCTCGTCGCCTTCATCCGCGGCGGCAGAAACGGAGAAGTGAGATAGTCTAACGCCGGGATTGAGATTCCTTTAATTTTATGAAAAAAAAGTTTCCACTTATGTGCTACACCAATACCACTCAACAACCACCGTTCATATATGATGCATTGATTTAATCCTTACCAAGAATATCTCTTTGAATTACCGACGGGTGTGGTTAAGTGCTTTTCCCTTCTCTATGGTTTCACTATTCGTAGAGCGACGAGAGGGACTTCAGGTGACGCCGCATGGGTACTGTTTTCAGCTTTGCTTTCCATCACATTCACATGGTAGATTGGCCTGAATTTTTTCATTCCATATTGGCGTGAGAGCATTTGTTAGCAGTGGTTTGGGCGCTCGCAGAAGCTCTAGAAACACTTGCGGCCAATGGGCTAAAAGGCTACTGGTCTTGCAAAACGTTCAACAGAAAGCGAAATAAGCGGTGCCATATAATAAATGAAACACATTTAGCGATGCACTCAGTTAGCGCTCAAACTAACAGATTGCGCCACCTTGTAGAGCTGAGTGCATCGAAGTGACAAAAACCCTACTATTCCTAATGAGAATGCAAATCAAAAGAGCACCCCTGTCGTCTTTCTCGCTGAGGTTGTGCTATCTCTTGAACGTTTTATCGGTAAAGTAAAATGCCGCACCTACCAATCACAATGTTTAACCACCACCTCTTGTCCCGTGCGGCACCAACAAAGACGCAGAAATAATGGCAGGTAGGAGAAGTGTGGGGCCGACAAGTTTGTTTTTAGCGTATGTGCCGAGTGCCCGACCACTGGCTCTTGCGGCCTCCATAGTTCGCTGGCTAGGTTTTAGTTTTCCTGCTAGACTACAGCGCGGTCTTCCTCACTCCGGGCAACTGTTGACGTAACGCGAAACGTCATAAAATGGTGCTAGGAATTAGGTTAGTTTTAATCGGTAATGTCTCGACATTTCAAGAATCTTTCGCCGCTGAAAAAATGCTGAGGGGGATTCGGGGAAGTTAAACGTTCGTCTCAGCCCAACTAGCTAACCGCCTTCAGTGTCCCTTTAAGGTTTAAATCCGTGAGGTACAACCCGAGGCGTAGTTTCCGGTCATCGTCCTCCAAGCAGCAGAAAGTGCTGAACCCATGCATAGAAAATCATCAGTTGCTAAAGTGTCTAAGCCTGGCAATACCTCGGCCGCCATTATCGGCTTGTAATTGGGAAAGGGGACAAGCCACCATTGTCCGCGCTATGTTAGGCTAATATCGAACAATGCTTGGCTTGTGTTGCCGTAAGAATTTTTGACGTAAGAATGTTGCCGTAAGAATACATGTTGGGTAAGAATACCCATAGCTTGAGGCCATGATATTTTCAACCACAATTCTGGCTTTCGGTCCACACATAATGGCCAATCTTCTTGACTTACTTCGCAGCCTGCTTCTTTCTTTAAACATGCCAGTATACAGAAATTATTTATTCCAATCAATAAATTATTTATTGCACGCAATAAATATTACCTTTGCAATGGCATGTACGAAATAAAAATCAGGCCTCGAAGCAACTTGTAGTACCGGCACTGACCATAGTGATCTTGCATGAATTAAGAAGTTTCTCAACAATACTTACAATTATTTGTAGTGAAGGCGTTTTTCAAGTTTCTGCTCGTAGACTTAAAAAGTTTATTTGTAGCTCATGTCAATAATAAATGTTTCATACAAACTTTATTATGGCTGTTGAATTTCTTGCGTTAGATAAAATTTAATTTCAAGGATGATACGCCAAGCAGCACAAAAGAAATTAATTTCAAAGGGTTTATTTCACTGGCTAATATGAACCCGCGTGACAAGTGCTTGGAGTGACCATGTGTTTATAGCAATTGCCTAACTGCACTGGGCAAAAACGAACGATTTCTAAGCGGAGACATGACGTGACTTGCATTAAAAAGGTACAAAATTTTCCAGCTATTTTTGCGAACTCTTTACTATGCACATCACACAATTATTTACCGCAAAAACATGGTCTGACCTTTGCAAGAATAGAAAACAAATTTCTACTCTAAAAACTATAAACTGAAAGCAAAACAAAAAAATAGTAAACAGAAAAAAGGCCTTATAAAACACCAATCAATTCATGCTGTGTTTAGCAGCTTCAGATGGTTACAAAAAAGAAAAATTCAGGTAGATGTAAACAATATTTTTTTTTGCTAGATTGCACCTATTAGCCTTCATGAAAATGTGTAGTTCAACCACAGTATTCTTCGACTTTCTAACTTGGGACAGATTACCCTTTGCTCCATGTGCCACTTCGCGCCGGGAAGCACCCGTACATTTAGCGCCTGTAATACGCAAAAAAAGCCTTCAGTAGAGTTTTAAACGCATGCTGATTACAAAATACAGTAGTATCCACTATCCTTCTTAACACTCGCACTTGCGAATATATTCAACCTTAATTTTCTGCTTGTTAACACTCGCTCTTAAACCAAACGTGCTACAAATATCGAATTTGTTTTTCAGAGTCACGTTCCAGGACAACAGCATTTGGTTCGTTCTAGGAGAAAATACAACTGCATTTTACTAAAAATCTCCCGCACACAGCAGCAAAATTTAGTATAAAATATTTGTAGTTTATTGTAAAACAATTTCGCATAAAAAATTTAAGTAACCACCTGCAGCCGCATTGCCGAGCGAAATGACTGGCATAAATTTATGGCTAAAATAACTTCGTAATGTGGGTGACTACGACAGTGACACATTATTGACCTGAAGCCACCGCTCCACCAGCGTTATCGCCTCGCAGCCGCCTTAAGCTCTGGACACATGTACGACTGGTGCACGCGATTCGCATGCGACTGATCGTTACGATTGATCGTTAGGACCTGTTTTGGCCTCGTTCGCTGGTCGGAGGAGGCTCACGACGTGCGACTGGCAAGCCAGATGCAGTCGTGCCATCATTGCCATTGTCGTGAGGCCACATTTATTTACGTGAGGCCACATCATTGCCATTGTCGTGAGGCCAACTTTATTTGAGCTACAACTGCCGTTGGAGCGATCGGTGACCGAGACATCTGCGTAGCCTGTTTCGAGGCTTTCGCGGAGGTATTAGCATCTCTCGGCCGCTCGGCGCACTGCGCGCCGCGACATCCACGGCCGGTCAGCATAGGCTTGCATAGCGGCAGATATCTGATCGCCGATTTTAAAATAAGCCCTGAGAACAATCCCTAGTACAAATTTTCACCACACTAACACCTACTTTCTCGCAAGTGGAACTTCGTTTTAGCACTCAGATTGATTCGGAAGAGCAGCGACAAGCGGTTGCTCCCGTGGTCTGCGCCGGTTCGAGCCGCTGAGTGCGCCGAGCTGGCAGGTGCGGCCGGCGTGTGCTCGGACTGTTTCCGATGCAGAAAACGCTTCACGATAGCCTGCTTTATCCATTTCTTGCGTACAAACGCAATGAATCTACAAATTCAGCCCAGCGATCGTCGTAGTTTACCATGGAGCAAAAACAGTGGGCGCTCGGAGCGGCGCCGACGACGCGTCGCACACGCGCATCGGGCCATGTGTCTCAAATTCACGCGCACGACTAGTCGTGGTGACAGTCGTAACGATAAGTCGCATGCGAATCGCGTGTACCAATCGTACATTTGTCCAGCGCTTTAAAATCTCCGCCCCCCCCAACCCACCCCCCTCAACCCGAGATTCCGTTAATTCCCCACAGTACATCTCTCAGCTACCGTGCTCGCGAGACAGGATGCCGCAGTCGCTACCTTCCGTGACGCAGGAGGAGTAGAGAAATAGATAAAATAGATAAGAATTACAAAGCGTAGGGGAAATAAAATATTCACGGGTAGGAAAAGGTACCAGGACGGAACTTAGAAACACGGGGGAAAGAGCGAGGGCTCGAGCCTTGCGCCGGCGATGGACTACGTGAGTTTTGCGGCGCCCGGTTTTGTTGTCGAGCTTCCAGAGCACGACACGCATTTCACAACGGCTGTCTTTGGGCCGTGATATTTATAATCGCGACGGTAGCACAGTAGGCCGGTAGTGTGGCGCACTAAACGGTCGGCTGCGAACAAAGACGTCTTAGGTTGGGGAAGGGGATGAATTCAAGACGCCTACGATGCGCCAGCCGATCCATTGGACACTCAGACTGTCCACGCATCTTCCGTCAACGCCTAGTAGACTTCAAGCAAACTTCAAGTTCAAATACGGCAGCTTGTTCGGATACAAAAAACTGGGAACAAGGTTTGTAGATCGGCGCCAACCACCACCTAGCATCCAAGTAGTGCAACTATTTTAAACGACCTCGGAACATTAGGCGGCATAGTGCAATCTCTAAATTACATTTTCAGCGGAAGTAGACAAACGGCGTTATTCCACAGTGATATATGCTTCAAACGCACAGCAACGATACGAAAACTCACGTCACAGGCACCGACAGTAGTAAGCCGGTGGGTAAAATGCTAAAAAATAGACTCCCGAGACAGGACACGTCTAACACCTCCGCCACGGAGAAAAAAAAGCTGAAAGGCACACCACATGCACGTAGCTCAGTGTTGCGTTAAAACACAAATTTCACACGCCCAAAGAAAGGGATAAGAACTTACACGCTTTCTACGATACCGTCAATTTTAGTTCGAGTAGACCTTGTTTCGTGACGCAGTGCCGGAACCCGCTTGGTAACTAGTTTTTGTGGCACTGTTACCCACAAATTATTATAGTCCTTATCCCCTCCTTAGTCCTTGGCCTAATTATGATATAGGTATTATTAGTTAAATTATTATAGTCCTTTGCCCCTTAGTATAGCCCCTCCTTAGAGCGCCTTCCCCCTCCTTAGCCGCTGAATCAAAACCAGCATCTGCCTTCCCGTCTCAAAGTAGCTTAGTCGCTAAAAAGACGGGCAGTCGCTCCGCTTCTCCTCCTACCCAGGTTCAGTTCCTGGCAATGCCACTTTATTTATTTAGACTGATTGGGAGTTTATTCTGGCGCACGCCACGAGGAAACCATTTTGCTGGTAGAGGCAGAGAGCTTTGCCTTAAAAAAAATCGAACGCTCCCCGGAAGGATTCGAACTACGTCTCCGATAACACGAAAATGGCATTCCATATCTAGTCTATCTCAATAGATGGCGCTTGGTGCAAAATAAACTATGTATGTAAAACTGAAAACGTACCCTTGGCTGCTTCTAGTACTTCGTTGTATTTGAGAGGCCTTCGCAGTTATAACGGCTGTTCCTGACTCGCCGATTTTGCGGACCAGCCGCACCATGCTATTAATAGAGGTTATGTAGCCGGATCGGATTTCTTTAAGCGACTAGAAGCTATCGTACATGTCTAGCTCGGCGACAAAAGCCACGGCAGTTGTGCCGGAGCCGTGTTTTGCTTGTGGCTTGAGCTATGAGAATCACGCGTACTTCACTTGTTGTAAACTAATTTTCATCAAACAATCTCACATTTGAAATTGGTTTCTCAGCTCGAGTAGGCGCGATCCAAGCGTTCATCAATCAAACCCTCTTAAAGCAGCTGTACGCAGCGGTCTGTATGCGCCATGGAGTCAGAAATAAAAGCACTGTTTGGTTCCTTTGGTTTGCCGCTTCGTCGAACTTTCCTAATTCAGTAGATCGGCGGCTGACGACGTTTTTTCCGCCGCCGCGCGTCCGGCGTAGTTCGTCGTTTTCTCGTCGCATATTCTCGACGTTTTCACGTCGCATCCCCCATGTTGGTGAGGAGAAACAACTCAAACAAAAAAAATTACACCATCTTCCCATGGAGAATCATGAGGAGGATGCGAAGCATCATGGAGGTTCCGTGTAGGTTCCATTGTGTTGCCGTTATGCGGTTTCCTTTATCCGAGCACGAATGGGAACGTAATGTGAACCCCCATGTGACACAGAGAAATGTAGAGAAATGTAAAGAGATGTAGAGACAGCGAAGAAACCGACACCCGGGTTACCTGATCGAACACTTCTTGGTGCTCGTCTTTCTGTATTGCGCCCTCACGCTCCTACCCCGCTGCCCACCCTCTTCATCCTCTTCTCGGGTTGAGCTGCAAGGCACGTGGCACTTCCCGCCATAGCTTTCCCGCACAAAATTCAACATCCTCCTCTAAAGTTTTCAGTTCGTCGTTTCCGTTGACGTTCAGCTTCGCGTGCCTTTGTTGTATCAGTAGCTTCGTGACGTAGGTTGAATGAGTGAAGGACATCAGGCGCGTTCGTAGCACATGCTCCCGTCTTGGTTTGTAGCGCAGTGGGAAGAGCGCAACGTACTTCCCGTTGCGGCCAGAAAGTCGTGGGATCGAAACCAGGCGCCGCCTAACCATCTTTTTTATAGCTGGCTGCGCTGACGTCATCCCAAACGCTGAAGAGGCTGAGGAGACGCACATGCGCAGCGGACAACAACAAAGGAGGGAGGGACAGAGCCCCGAGCATGAGATGCTTCGCATCTAATATTTTGTTCTCCCGCACTTCGAGGTTTTTTTTCGATATTGAAAAGCATTTTTTCGCAGACAAAGGTTCGACACACTCCAACAATAAAAAAAGAGAGGGCAGCATGTATTTCTGTGTGCTAAAACAAAATTGTTGTTTATGCGTGTCAACTCGCATCGAGCCCGGGTGCTCAATGGGCTTCTGATAGGTAAGCAATACTGTGCAATTTCTTGATTATTGCAAATGATAGCAAAACAAACCTTACGTTATTGTCTTGATCCAAACCATAAATTAAGCTGATCAAGGTAAGTTTCTTGTTCAACCTACTTACGGGCAGCCTGTGCCGAGTGTTTTAAAGTGGCCAGTTGGTCATTGTGTCCGTCCCAATAAACAAATTTCTTTGTGACTTGATATTTGTGATGTAGGAAGTTCTTCTAGATCATAAAAACGTTTTCACAATCTTAAGGTAAAAAATAACAGTTTTGGGCTTGAGTGTGATTTCGGGCTTTGGCTGGAACCTAAATGTAGCGAATGTGTGCGCGACCTGCAAAACTATCACGACTGTTTAAGTCCACGATTGCAGGCGATTTGCTTTTTCTTTGCTCACACAACAAACTTTACTCCATCATTTTTGCTAAAAGTTTGTGCATCCATTATTGCCTTTAAAAGTGATAATCATTGGACATCACCTTGGAAGGGCATGCGCAACTACGTGCTTTATCGTTCCGACAAAATGTTCCCACGATAACGGTAAGCTCTGAAAGAGGCGCTGAAAGAGGCGTTGCAGCTGCAGGTTCTACCTCCTCTCCCTCTACTGCGCGCGCTAAGGCAGCGGCGAAGCGTCAGCGTCGAGCGGGCGATCCCGAGCGTCGAGAACGAGAGGCCGCCGCCAGTCAGCGTCGAGCTGCGGATCCATCGAATCGAGAGCGAGACACGGCTTCCAAACGTCAGCGGCGAGCGGCGGACCCCGCCTTACGAGAACGAGATGTCGCGGTCGGCCTTGTTGACGTAGGCCACGACGTACGCCGCGCACGCGTAGTGATCGAGGATGATCTGCAGGTCCATGTGGAGTCGAGAATCCTTCCGATCCACGGGCTGAACGCCTTCACGCGCTTCTCGGCGGGGGTCTCACGTGAAGCACGCACGGACGCGACGCGCCAGCCCGCAGAATCTCCGAGGACTACTCCCCGGACCGCACGTCGAAGGCGCGCAGGAACTCGTCCAAGCTCGCAAACTCGCCGTGCTCCAACGCCTCGTGCATTTTGTCGTACTTGGCCTTCAAGCGCCGTCGACGCACCCGTACGACAACAACTGCAACTACCACCGCCAACTACCACAACCTACGCCACGTGACCACCCCCAATGCTCTGCATTTACTCGTGTCCCTCGCGCGGGGGCATGCGACGGAGTTTTTTTAGCACATTTCTGGCTTTCTGTCTACAAAAATATGGCCAATCCCTACTCTTGACTTACTTTGCGGGCTGCTTCTTTCTTTATACATGCCAGTATACAGAAAACATTTATTGCAATCATTATAATATTTAATGCGCGCTGTAAATATTATCTGTGCAATGGCAAATACAAACAAACTTGGGCCTCAAAGGAACGTGTAGTACAGGCACTTACCGTTGTGATCTTGCATAGAATAAAAAAGCTTCTCAACAATATTTTCCATGGTTTGTTGTGAAGGCGTTTCTCGTTTCTACTCGTAGACTTAAAAAGTTCCTTTGTACCTTATATCAATCATAAATATTTCACACAAATTTTACTATCGCTGTTGAATTTCTTGCGTTAGGTAAAACGGATTTTCAAGGATGCTACGGCACGCAGCACAATAAAAATGAATTTGAAAGGGTGTATTTTACGGGCTAAGATGAACCTGCGTGACAAGTGGTTGGAATGTCGATGTAGTTCTCGCAACTGCATAACGGCACTGGGCCCAATAAACGAATTCTCAGGGTAGCAATTACGTGACTTGCATTAAAAAGGCACCATAACACGCCAGCTCCCTTTGCGTACTCTTTAATATGCACATCACACACTTATTCATTGCAAAAAAACATGAGCGACCTTTGCAAAATAGAAAATAAATTTCTACTCTAGAAACTTTAACATGAATCCAAAAGACAAAAATAGTAAACAGAAAATTTCCCCGCATTTCCCCGAGGGGAAGAATGTGAAAGTGCGAATGCATGAGTTGAATTTGCGCGGTTCGGTAATGTTCGCGAGAGAGAGATCACACACACACACACACACAACTACAAAGAAAGAAAGATGCATTTATTCACCGACACCTATTTGTGTTGTCATTCGCACTTAAAAAAGGGCTCGAAAAAGACCAATCAATTCGTGGTGTGTTTAGCTGCTTCAGATGATTACAAAAAGAAAAAAATCGATTAAAAAAATTCGCTGTAAACAATAACTTTTTGGCTAGAATGCACAACTAAATGTGTAGTGCAACCACAGTATTCTTCGAATTTGGAGCTTGGGAGATATGACCCTTCGCTGCATACGCCACTTCGCGAACGGAAGCACCCGTACGCTGTAGCGCCTGTAATACGCGAAAAAACATTTATTGAAGTGTTGAAGACATGCTGATTGCTAAATACCGTAGTACGCAGTATCCTCCTTAACACACGCACCTGCGAATATATTCAACCTTAACTTCCTGCTTGATAACACTCGCTCTTAACCTCAACGTACTGCAAATAGTGAATTTGTTTTTCAGGGTCACGTTTCAGGATAACAGCATTTGGTTCGTTCTTGAAGAAAAAACAGAACTGCATTTCACTGAAAATCAGCTTCAGACACCGCAGAGCGTAGTATAAAAACGATTTTCATGCGCGAAATATTAAGTAACCACTTCAAGCCCCGTTCCCGAGTGATAGGACTGACATAAATTAATGGCTAAAGTAACGTGGCAAGGTGGGCGACTACAACAATGACAAAATATTGACCGGCACCACCGCTCCACCCATCCTACCACCACGCAGGTGTCGTAAGATTACCCCCTCCCTCCCCCACCAAAAAAAAACACGTACGGGAGACTCCGTTATTTCCCCGCAGTACACTTCTCAGCTGCCGTGCTCTCGAGACAGGAGGCCGCAGTCGCTACCTTCCGTGACACAGGAGGAGTGGTTAAACACATGGGAATTACAAAGAGCAGGGGAAATAAAATATGCTCGGGCAGGAAAAGGTAACACGATGAATTTTAGAAACACGTGGGAAGGAGCGAGGGTTCGTGCCGTGCGACGGCAAGTGACTACGACAGTTTTGGGATGCCTGATTTTGTTGTCGAGCTTCCAGAGCACGACACGCTTATCACGATGGCTGTCTTCGCGCCGCGAGACGGACGATTGCGACGGCGGCAGTGTAGGCTGCTTGTTTGGCGCACTAATCGGGTGGCTGCAAACAACGACATCTTGGGTTGGAGGTGGGGAGCGGTGTGGAAAATGTACGACGCCAACGAGGCGCCAGCCTATCTATTGGGCACCCAGACTGCCCACGCATCTTTCGTCAACGCATAGTAGATTTCAAATAAACTTGCAGTGCAAATACGGCAGCTCTTTCGGACACAGAAAGGCGGGAACAAGGTTTCTAGAATGACGCCACACAAATACAAGGACAACAATATGACACTGCTTGCTTCTTTACAAGAACCCACACTAACACGTAGCATTCAAGCATTTGAACCCTTATAAATGACATCGCAAGATTAGGCTGGAACGTGTGCAATCGCTTAATTACATTTTCATCGGAATTGGACAAACGGCGTTCTTCGACATCCGTACATGCTTCAAACACACTTCACCGACACCACAACTCACGTCACAATCACCGAGAGTAGTAAAACGGCGGTGTCATGCTAAAATATAGACTCCCAACACAGAACACGTCTAACACCTGCGCCATGGAGAAAAAGAAAAAAGCTGAAGAGAACACCACATCCACGTAGTTTGCCGACCAGTGTAGCGTTAAAACACACAAATGTTCCACGCCCAAAAAACTCGATAAGAACTGGCACGCTTTTTCCGATAGCCTCTATTATAGTTACAATAGACCTTGTTTCGTGACAACGCAGTGCCCTACCCCGTTTGGTAACTAGTTTTGTTGCACTGTTAGCCACAAATTATTATCGTCCTTCCTGCCCTCTCCTTTCCCCTGCGCCTTCTGACCATCCTTTCTAATAAAATTTGTTTGTACTGTTGTACTGTTGTACTTTTCGTACTGTTGCCTGTTTACCTCCGAAAGGCGTGTTTAAACTCGATAGGCACGCTTGGTCGACCGATGCTTATATCGCATGGCTAAAGCTTGAGGGATATTAAGTGCCCGTCGGAGAGAGCGAAGGTGGCGCTTTTGTGTACCTGACTTTGTGGGCGCCTTCAAAGAGAGCATTCTCCCTCCTTAGTCGCTGAATCAAAACCAGTGTCTGTCTCCTCGTCTCCAGGTGTGGGCGTAACTAAGTCGCTAAGACGACCGGCTTTCGGTCCGCTTCTCTTCCGACCCCGGTTCAATCCCTGGCAATGCCAATTTATTTATTTAGACTGATTGGGAGTTTCTTCTTGCGCATGCCACGAGGCAACCGTTTTTCTGGTATAGGCAGAAAGCTTTGCCTTAAAAAAAACGAACACCTCTCGGAAGGATTCCAACTAGTGTCTCCGAGATCATGAAAATAGCAGTTTATCTCTAGTCTATCTCAACAGACGGCGCTTGCTGCAAAATAGACTATGTCCACTGAAAATGTTCCCCTGGCTGCTTCTAGTACTTCGTTGTATTTGAGAGGACTTCGCAGTGATAACGCCTGTCCCTGACTCGCCGATTTTGTAGACGGGCCCCACGATCCTATGAATAGAAGTTATGTAGCCGGATCGTCTTTATTTAGAGACTGAAAGTTATCGTATATGTCTATCTCGGCGACAAAAGCCACGAAAGTTGGCCCAGAGCCGCGTTTTGCTTGCAGCTTGAGCAATGAGAATCACGCCGTCTTCACTTCTTGTAAACTAATTTTTCTCAAACAATCTCAGATTTGTAATTTGTTGTTTATCTCGACTAGACGCACACCAAGCGTTCATCTATCAAACCCTCCTAAAGCAGTTGTCGGCAACGGTCTGTATGCGCCATGGAGTCTGAAATCGGAACCGCTGTTTGGTTCCTTTGGTTTGCCACTTCGTCGAACCTTTCTAACACAGCTAGATCGGCGACGGACGACGTTTTTTGTCGCCGCCACGCGTCGGGCGCACGCCGCCGGGCGTAGTTCGTCGGTTTCTCTTCGCATATTGATTGACTGATTATGGGGTTTAACGCTCCGACGCAACGCAGGCGATGAGGCGCGCCGTAGTGGAGGGCTCCGGATTAATTTTGACCACCTGGGGATCTTTAACGTGCGCCGAAATCTCGAACACACGGGCGTTTTTGCTTTTCGCCTCCATCAGAAAAGCGGCCGCCGCGGCCGGGAATCGAACCCGCGACCTCGTGCTCAGCAGCGCAACGCCTTAGCCACGGAGCCACCGCGGCGGGTTCTTCGCATATTCGCTCCATATATTTTGTCTTAAACCCTTTGAGCCCCAATGTTGCTCAGGAGGAACACCTGAAAAACTATTTTTCTCCCTGACTTTCTGGGGTTTTTTCGATATTGAACAGTCTTTTCGCAGAAAAAGCTTCGGCGAAATTCCAAAATTGAAAAAAAGAGAGGGTCGCATGTACTTCGCTCTGCTCAAACAAAATTCTTGTTTATGAGTATGAACTTGCGTCCAGCCCGGGTGCTCAATGGGCTTCTGATAAGTAGGCGAAATTGTGCAATTTGGTGGTTATTACAAATGATAGAAATGAAAACTTTACGTTATTGTCTCTACTCAAACCATAAATTAATCTGAATCAAGGCACGTTTCTTGTTCCACACATATAAGGAAGCCAGTGTCCAGTGTTTTCCAGTGGCCAGTTGGTCATTCTGTCCGTACCAATAAACAAATTTTTTTCTGACTTGATATTTGTGATGTAGGAAGTTTTTTTCGATCATAAAAATGCTTTCACAATCTTTAGATAAAAATAACAGCAATGGGCTTCCTTTGCAGCATCCTTTATTGTTTTTGGAAGTTTTAATCATTGGACATCACTTTGGAGGGGCATGCGCTACTACATGCCTTTATAGTTCCGATTAAGTGTTGCGACGATAACGGTGATCTCTGGTGTGTGTTTTTGCCAATCTTGGCCAATCCTCCCAAGTGGGTATGTTTGGGGTAAAGAAACGCTCTCGCTGGGCATAAAGAATGGTTTCAAACATAATTCCTCGAAAAATGCCTGCGTCGTATTCGAAAGGAGACACGGAGTAAGGCCCCATCCTGAAATAAATTTAAGGGAACCCAATTTGTGTTAAAACGTAACGCAAATTTTCGGGTGTGGTTATGGACAAAAATCTTGCATTCATGTCTTATATAAAAAAACTCTAACAAATATGTCTAAAAGCAATGAAGAGTCTGAACGTCCTATCTCGCCAATCATACGGTGCAGATAAAAAAATTCTGCTGCGCCTTTATACCTCTCTGCTAGGGTCTTGTTTGGATTACGGAAGTGTTGTTTACGGGTCGTCCACAAAAACAGGGCTAAAAAAATGCTCTACCCAGTGCTGCATTTGGGGTTTCGCCTTTCGTCTCGTGATTTCCGTAAAAGCCCTCTCCGACGCCTGTACGTGGAATGTGACTAATGATGCCTGGAGTACCAGCGAACTTACGTTCACCCTATTTATGCTTGTAAAATATCATCAGTCGAGAACCACCCTTTTAAACCCGTTTGTTTTTACGCACACATCCACATCATAGCTCTTTTTAAATCGCCCATCTGTTCATGTTGCCTTCTCACAGACAGTGAGAGAGGAGTCGTCTTTGCATGAAGTATCCTTTTTAAATACCTTCTTAATCATCTTGCATTGATTTTATACCACTGTTGCACCATCGCACTGTGTCGTGTGACTTGTCTTTCATCCAACTTGATAAAAATAGGGTACCAAGAAATGCGATCCTGCAGCAATTTATGTCACCAGTGTACACAATTTTACAGCGACGCCTCGAAAACTGCCTCCGCCGTGTCATGTGCTCCGCACGGAGCTAATTTTAAAGTTTCTGAATCCATGAATGTATCTTGTAGCATCTTAGCAACAGAGGCTTATGGAATATTTCCTGCTGTGAATCACATTGGGAAATGTCATATTCCGAAATCCGCAACTTACACTGATTCAGTACGTCTTGTACGGGCATTGTCACCCCAAAAGATGTCCAAATATTATATCATTAATCTTGTTCTCAGGACAAATATGTCGGCATATAATGCAAACATTCAGGCGACTCTTTGTTGGGTCCCAGGCCACTCAGCGATCGCTGGAAATAAGACAGCAGACGAACTGGCCACTGCTCCACTCATAAACACGGTGCAAATACCAACAGTACCTTACACCGACTTCAAACCACACAAAAAACAACAACTGCGTAAAAAATAGCAACAAATTGGAGTGAACAGACAGACAAGATACCGCACATTGTAAAACCACACTTGGGACGATACACAACCGATTCACACAACAGACACACAGCAGGTGCCTTGGCAATGCTACGGATAGGCTACACTAATGTAATACACTCCCACCTGCACACTGGACCCCCAAGACGCATGTGCAGCGGGTGTGAGACGGCCTATCCGTAATCCACATACTGATTCAATGCAAAGGACTAGACACAACACGGCGCAAACACTTCCCACATTTAAACACACGACATATTCCAAAACACCCGTCATACTCCTTAGGAGACGAGCCCATGTTTTCAATCAAACGCGTTTTGGATTTTCTTACCGAGGTAACATTTTCACATCTCATTTCTTATCATTCATCTTGACAACCTAGCCCTTTACACCAGGCATTTTCATTGCGTTGTGTCGTACTTTTTTTTTTACAGAAATGTGTTACGTTTACTTTCACGTCACTCTAATGAAATTACTTTTGTTCAGCGCTCTTTGCCCATAGTTCGCCTTGTGCCATTGAAATCCATACATAATCATCATCATCATCATCATCATTCGCACTCTTCGTCCTCTGGTCAGAGACACGCATCCGTCTCATTGCTATTTCAGACTGCAGCAGCTGATAACGGCGGTAACGCCGTTATCAGTAGATAGTGGAAGTTGTGAAACAGGCACGAGTGGTGGTGAGAAGTGTAAAACCAGCGATAGCGGGCGGGGGATACATTGTGGTGCCGAATAAGGCGGGTTCGCCGCACTGATAACTGCAGATAAAACACACTTTCAGCTTCACTGTAAAGTATTCGTTTTTTAAGAATTTCTAGCGCCGTGCGCAGCGGTGACGAATACTTTTGTTGTGGACACACACAAATGCAGGTGAGTGGTCAGCAAGAACCTCACGTGGTATCAAGCTCACCCATTCTTCGCACGAACTCCTCTGGAGTAACAAGCATTGATATAAAACTTCGTCTTTACCGGTCGGCAAAACCGTACAACTTGGACTTCGAGACGGTGCCGTGTGCGCCGGCGCTACGGCCGTTGCAACAATAGAGCGTTGTAGCACTCCGTATGCTCAATATGTTCCGTTCATGCCATGTTGACCGGGGCCCAACAGGGCACGTGCGCATTCGTTCCGGTAGGGTGGATTAGATCTGTGGGCCGGCCCTCGCCATGCCAGCGTATTCATCGGGTGGGGGATATCCCCCTCGCCATGACCCCGTGTGCAGGCACAGTCTGGTCTCCGTCAGCGCGGTACCAACCGAATAGACGGAGCATCCGGAGTGACGAAATTTTCATGGCGGCACCCAAGGAGGAATGCTGACGACTCCGCTTGCTTCTGATGCGCGTTCCTACGAAAATGGTTTCAGAGGTGCGCCATCTCCACTTGGAGGCTATCCACTTCATATTCGCGGTGTCAGTGGTATGCTTGAGTAGTGCGAACAAATTTTGCGCCAATAATTTGTGATAAATAGCCTTTTAACGCAATCTTTTTCGGCAGCCAGACAACAAAAGGAGAGCCTCAACGTTGTGCAATAATTGTTTTTTCAATGATGGAGTATGAAAACTGTAATTACAATGACTGCTGTTATAATGTCCTAATAGAGAGAGCTACGCAGTTTCCCCTCTATTCTCGTGGCCGAGTGCAAAGGCAGTCTTCTGGGTAATGAGGAGCTGTTCGTGCGCCCTCCTCCTTTATGTCACATCAGGGAGAGGTGGTTTGCTACGCCAGCCCCTCGAAATGAATGGGTGGATTGGGGGCGGCTGATCTGTGATTGTTTCCTATGGACGTGCGTACTCTTACGTACATCGGCCGACGGCTACCCCAGCCACACTCTTGGACCATAGGAAGCAAAATAGGGACCCAATAAGGCCCATGGTATTCGTTGACAACCATTGATCATCAAGTGGAATAACTAAGGTTCGTGCCGTGTGCAGAAATGCGGACTCAATGTTTGTCCCTGTCGATTTATAAGAAGTAACGGGTAGCCTTAAGGCAACATTTAAAGGAGCACTGACAGTAATATTCGCCGTTAATATTATTTCACAGTTTGCTTCCATCATTCAACAGAATACCCTGGCTGAAATATGAGCGGCCTGCGACGAGAAGAACATACTTTAATTGGATCTCGTTCATCGCGCCGATGGAGCAGCGCGCGGAGCGGTACTCAGCAAATGGACATCAGCGTGACATCATCCAGGGAGAGCCAAAAGAAACGACGCGGCAGAGCTCGTCAAAAGCTCGTGACGTCACTTCATGCGCGCGGCCCCACGAGCGGCGAGCGGGCGCAACACCCTCTCAAGCGGGTGCCGGTGACGTCCGCACAAAGCGGTGAGGTCAGGCAGGGAGTCTGTCAAATGCGCCGTTCGGGATGAAAGCACCGGAATTTGAAACAAACGATTTTCAGGCCGTTCAATGTAATTAACTATCGCGCGCTGCAGTATTCGAAGGGCTGTTTCAGGTTAGCCAGGCCATTAGGCATCGATAAAAGGTAATAAAAGTGTAACATAAAATTTTCGTGTCAGTGCTCTTTTATTCTTGTTGCTGCGTTGTTAACCCCTGTAGTTGCGTCCTCGTTCCCATTTCCGGCATATGTCTGTGGACGGTTTTAGATTTCCAAAGCACATGTCGTCACATTCAGTGGGTCTGTTACATAGTGCCACGGGAAATTTATCGAGGGTAATTATAAGAGAAGCACCCAGGATTATTCGAGCGGCGGGCTAATGCAAGGGCTATGGCGAGAAACGCCTCTCGGTGTGATCATGTTAATACGCTGTGCTCCATAGGATTTGCGCGAGGTAATAACGGCAAATGAAGGATTTCAAGCCTGTCAACAATAATACAATTATTAGTTAAAATAGCAAACGTGGACCCTTAAGCGTTATGAACATGTATATGTTTAGAAGACACAAAAACGGAGTATTTGCTGGTGATCGCAACTACATGTTAAATACTCTCTCTACAGCTAAGCGTTTTGAAGTTAGTTTTTACACTCGGTGCATAAATGCATCGTTCACTGAAGCTAGGATAATGCTGCCGCTGTTGAAAGACGCGGATGCAGCTCCCGGTACTGATCGTCCAGCAACGCTAAATAGAGGAGTTCAGGTTAAGCAACACAGAATTTGTTTCACCTACGCAGAAAAATACGGTCTGTTTTCCCATTCTGACACTTTCGTACATGACCACTTTCAAACGTGATACCTACAGCGCTTAACGTATTCAGCGAACACCAAGAATATAGTTAGTTTACGCTATCTTTGTGCGGAACCAAACGAATCGCCTGTTCACCCAGCCAACCGTCTCCAGTAGGTGACGGGATGAGGGTTTTTTACGAGAAATAAACTTTGGTTGTGAGGCACTACTTAGAATCGAAATAAACAATAATCCTTAGCGTAACGAAAGCGGGAATCGCATACACGATCGCTTGGACGGATACTAATTCAGACACCAGTTGCAATCATTCGTAACGTGGTGCACATTACTCCATGCTTTCAACTTCAATGCACATATTCTAACAAAACCGTTTTCGCACTGCGCTGCCTAGTTCTAACGTAGTGGATTCCTTGGTTACTGCTATAGGAGTCGGTTGTTCTATCCCGGCCGAGGCTGGTTTTTTTAAAGTGCGGAGTACGTTAAGACCGCACAATGACCGTCCGCGTCCGTGCTCAGAGCATTTACGATCGGAATAAATCCCACAGGCACCGGCAGACCAGGCAGAGTTAGCGTCAGTTGTCTTACCAAGTGGGCTATGACCGTGAGTTAGTACCCGACAGTAAAACGGCTTACCCCCTCGCCTGTAACGATGTGGGGTACCTTAGGACCTCCCAATGTCGTCTGCGTCCTTCCGCGCGCACACCACCATCAAGCGAAGTTCGATTTAAGCCGTAAGTAGCAGTTTCATTTAGGAAATAATCAAGGTGCAACTCACGGCTCAAATCAAATGACGGTCGGTACGCAGATCGGATATTACTCGGGGCGCAACTTGGATCTCATTTGGAGTCCCTGTACTCAGAACCCTTGCCTTCATTCACGGAGTGGAGATGCTGCCATTTTTTTTGCGACGCCATTACAGCAATGAGTCCTTGGAGAGTACAAGGAAGGACCAACCGGGTGGGGGACTAAGCGTTTGTGGGCTCGAATTTAGGGTACATTGACTGTGGAAGAGTCCCTTGTTCCTCACGAAGACGCACTTTTAGTCCTTTTTGCTTAGGAATTCACTAGTTGCCTTCACTGTTGTGATGATTGTGTCAATGCAGGTAATGCAGACGAATATCGCAAAACGTGCTTTGAAGGTGTCGTGGCGCCTGTGTGTTGATACGAGAAGGTCACGGCAAACGCAGCTTAACAGAATATGCAAAAATGGCCGTGTATCTGCTCCTTTCGTTGCAAATGTCGACAAACGACAATAGTAGACTGGCAATCCGGTCTAGTAAATTACTACCTTCTCTTTTCCGCTAACCTCTCATGCCGTTGCCCATGATAACACAAAAGAGGTTTGCCGCGTTCCACTGCTCGATGTCGGGTGCCCCGATGGCAGTACTGCCGTACGGTGGAGACTCCTGTGAATCGAGGCATCCTACTACAATGTTTACAGAACCACGTTTTCCTTGTCCAAGACCGTTCCAAACGTAACGTGGAACCTATCAAGTGGAACCTTTTGTTACTGTTGCCGCATAATTTCCTAAAATCCGCCAGGAGCGCGGTCAACATCAGGCGAATGTTTTCGGCAGTTTATGCAGTATTTCATTTGCAGTAGTAAAAAACAAGCATCCATAATTTTTTCATAAAGGAACACTGCAAATATCACCTATTTTTTTCTTTTCTGCTTTATGTTTGCGTAATGCAGTCTTTTTGCTCAACAGTGTTGACAAGTATGAACATTAATAGTAGACTTAGACGTTTAGATTTGGCGGTGGGTATATAGGAATAATGCGCAGCTTCTGTTTCACTTTGTCCGGGTGGCTAAATCGAGTCGCAGACAGACAGACAGACAGACAGACAGATAGACATACAGACAGAGCAAACTTTCTGGGTTTAAGCAGCCAAAGAAAGACTATCGTCTTTAGAAGCACATAATTGGCACACTGCAAAGTATTCTAGCCTGCCCAATAACCACGCGAGCGAAAGCGTCTACATATGCTTACCATCAACTACAGTACAAGGTCACTGTTATACTACCTTTCGTCAAATATATTGAGGTGGTTGATAAGAGCGCGATTCCTTATAGCACTCCTGGTATCCTTTCAATTTTCCGACCTGCCTGGGTATTTTTTGCCCTTAAAGCATCAGACAATGTCAGACGTAGTTTGCGTTGGTTGGAACCTATACGGCGCCTCAACAGGCACTTTTTGATTTGGAGATTTACTGATGCGCCAACTCATGTGTGTGAATGGACGAAGTATTGAGTTTCTGCCCAATAAAAAACAATAGAATTGCGGCAAGTGGTTGTTCCTCTGAATGCAATTGGGAACGAATTAGTATGCCCATTCCTCAACACCGGCGAGCAGAAATAATAAATAATATAACCTTAGGAAAGACAATGTACGCAGTACGATTGTTTTTCTCTCACTGGGAAATTTAGAAATTTGGCGTATTTCTTGCCTAAAAATGTTTTACAAGGTCAGTTCAAAGAGTATCTGTTCCGGTTTGGTGTCGGTGATTTACGAAAACGCGTACCTCCTTTCATATATTTATTAAAGCGGGCTATGCTCAACCCTTCCGTATACTCGCCGAGGCCGCCATCAGGTAGTCCTCAACCGACAAGCTACAGAAGTCTTGCGGCATTGGAATGTCTTTCCACAGACTATGCACCGATAAACCTGAACTGCATGTGGGTACAGGTTGACCACACACCATTCCCGTCAAAATTAACCCAGCTTCACCAGGGTGACCTAAATTAACTTTTGCTACCACTTGTAGAATTTTGGAAATTCGTTCAATGATCGTGACGATAGGCTCACCCTACGGTTGTGGTAATGCATATTTTTGTGTCGTGTAACACGTTCCAGCAAGTGTATAAAGCGCCGTATAATGCAAATGTTTATGTTTAGCTTTTGGGCTTGTTCATGTGTCTTAGCAAGTTTGTTGCTTGTGCCAAATATTATCCATTGTCTTTACATGGTTGTAATATATTGCTCAGTTTTGTTGTTTTTTGCTTGGCGTGCCGTTCGAAGAGTGCGTTCATAGTTCTCTTTTCTCAAACCCTTCTGTACCAGCGAGTCCGTTTATGCTTGCTTGACGACACAAGCGGAAAAGTATGGAAGGCAAGGACAAGTTCTTTGGCTGAGGTAAAATAACAACTTCGATACTTACCCGCACTGTCACAGATAATATTAGGTTGTAGTTGCGGGTAAGGAGAGGGAAGCATACATATTCCTTGCGTACTAGAAACATGCGCAATACTCCAAAAATGGCAAGAAAAACTACCGTACTTCCGCGCCCTATAACAATGCATCGGCTCGTTTCCTCATGAGCACAATAAATGTGTTGTCTGGATCCTACGGGCTAGCCGCTATACAGCTCTAACAGGAGGGGTTGGCTGAGCTTTCCTTCTTCTTAGCAGACAATCCGCACAACCCAAAACAGAAAACCTAGACGCAATCTGCGTTGTTGCGAAGCGGTCGCAACGAAATACCATTGTGGCCTCTTACATATTGCACAGAACAGACGTCATGTCGTCGTGTAATTTTGCTCCTGCTAGTCACGCTCCGTGTGCCTTTCGTCCTCTCGCATGATTAAAGAGACACTGATGACAAAACTGAAGTATGTAAAATATATAGAAAGGCATCCGCAAAAAAAAAATTACAGTCTCCTCTGTGTATGTACATCTTACGTAATCAACTAATGATAATAAAATGAAGCTGTCAGCCGGCCAGCCAAGATGACGTCAACGGCGACTGAGCGGATGTTCCGAGAGTCACGTGACGAACAACAGAACGAGAACCACTCTAGCAGGCTCTAAAAAAACACGAAGTATTTGTTTTCACATTCCGTTTCATAAGGGATAAACAAATATGGATGTACAGCCAACGATCGCAAGCTGCCAACCCGCGGTGCCCGGGGCGGTTGCGGTGATTATAGCATGTTCGCCGAAGTCACATCTCTGCTATCTCATAGTATACATCACGGCGGCAAGTAGCGAGTCGGCCTTCTATACTTCCGCTCTTCTGTGTACAGTAATGTGCACCTGATAGAACAAGTGTTTTGCTCGCTGACGTTGCGCTGCCCACCCGAACGAAGTTTTGCCGCCAGGCTTTCCGCCGAAGCTGTGTGAGTTTTTAGTCAAGTTCACTCCGCGATGAAATAAGAAGGCGTGCTCGTGCGGGTGGAACTGTGCTGAATATGTTGGAATTATCACCAGCGACGATTCACTCCCGCACCACGTATGAAGAGTCTGCCCGAGTTTTTTTTTTAATAACCTTCTCGGCTTGTTGCGCAGCCAAGTGACTTGTTCGCCCCAAAAAATCCAACAAGGTAGTGCTACCCTTCCGACATACACGAGGCAATTGATCACCGGTTAATTTTGAGCTTCGGTATCAAAGCGCATGCCGTGACGACGTGTTCTTTGAAACCATTTTTTTGATTGTCTTGAAGTTCAATAAAGTGTGTCCATCAAAGAGGTTCTTTTGGTTCAGGGCGTTGTGTGCAGCTATGCTTCCACTACGCGGTTTTATGTCGTCCAAATTGTACTTGTATGTTGTAATGCGCGTTTCAAAGGAACGCGTTTTACCTCTACTCACCAAGGGTTCTTTCACGACCGTTGGTGTCAACTGAAAACTCCTGCGAACAAATAGGAGAATATACTGGCACCGCGAGGAATCAAACCTGGAACTAATAAAGTGCCAAAGTAAATGCCCGTTGTCTTACTGATTTATCTACGAGCCCCCGCGGAGACGGGGAAGGCAGATGATGTACTCACCGAACGCATATACGGGTTTACCCCCCGCATTCTCACTGAATGCCACGTGATAGCGTCACTGTGCGCCACTGTGCGATCCGCCCACGGCACGTCTAGCGGCTCTGCGCGCGCCTTGTGGGTGTGCTAAGAATTGTAAAAATGAAAGCACGCTCACCTCAACCCATGCCATCTCACTTCTAGTACGCCAATGTCCTGAAGGCGGTGGCCTCCAGTGTTAAGGTAAAAATATCATAGCTCCTTGTCATCCGCCCTCACACCAAATGACACTTTGAGGAACACATTCAAATACTCCTTGATGGCCAGCACGGAATGTAACTCCACTTGATGTACTCCCCGACTCCTGGTGACAAGAACTAAAGATTCTCCCTTTGTTTAAAAATATGAACCCCTCAAAAGACGGGGGTCACCGACAAGGACGAGCTCACGCGCTCGACCCCATCCTCGGTGGGGATAATGAAGTCGTCTACACGGACGCCTCCAAACATCGAGAGTAGCAGCACGCCATCATCGTGGATACCTCGAGAACTAACGTCCTTGCGTGTGCCTTACTCAAGACCCAAGACATGACGGCAGCAGAACAGGCAGCCATCGCCTTGGCTCTCACTCCACCAGGGGTGCGGAAGGCAGTCACCGTTTCGCAACGCCAGCCAAAATTACCAGTCGGGTTGGGTGTCCTGACGTGGACTGCGTGTGCTAGAAAAACACTTTCCAAACGGTTCTATTCAGCTCATCTAAACACCCGCTCAGGTTTCAAAGGAGGGCACCGAATACGCCCACCAACAAGCATGCGCTTTTGCCCCCCGTGCTATGGAGCTGCACGAGCACATTCACCCCCTTGTCTCGTGCAGGGACATAACACAGCCTTATTGCCTTCACAGACAGACCCTACTTTCGCCTTACCCTGACCTTTCCGGAGAACAAAATACCCTAAGGATCATACAATCCGGCTTCTTCGCACATCCGATGTGTCTTCCCTTAATCCACCCGAATCGCTACGACGCTCAATGTAAATTTCGCTCAGAAGTAGGAACACTCCGCCACATAACTGGGGTGTGCGACTATAGCCCTGACCACCCTCCTCCTTTTCCGTCAACTGCCCAACAAAAGCAATGGGAGATGCTGCTGTCCAGCCCCTCTCCGCCTACCCAGCTTCAGCTGGTAAACAGACGGTACGCAGTGCATATTGGCTCCAGTGAAGAAGGAACCAATGCCATGGGCCGCACTTATGGGCCATTCATAAATCTGAAAAGAAGTATTGTTGTTGTTGTTGCCGCATACCCAATCAGGGAATCGGCCAAACATCAGTCGTTATTTCGAATGAGATTACTGCCTAGGTGGATGATTCAAGGGAAATTAGAAAAATTTTGAAGCCTTTTTTTGTGTTGCAGGATACGAGTTTTGAAATTAGTCAATATTGAAACAAGACAAAAAAAGAAAATGAATAAATAAATAACGAAATAAAGAAGAATAAGAAGAAGAAGAAGAAGAACAAGAAGAACAAGAAGAGGAAGGAGCTGGAGGAGGCGAATAAGGAGTACAGGAGAAGAAGAATAAAAATATTCAGAAATGTATGCTTTTGGAGGGCTCAGGTGAGGTGCCAGAATAAGATGCGAATTAGGTTGTAAATCTTTTGAAATTTTCTATGAAGCGCAGAAGAGCAGAACAAACATCCCGGCGGCAATATCCCGTTTCTGAAGCCCCAAATGATAAAAGAGCTGCCACTGAATATGCCAACCCAAGTCGATGAAGCCGCACTTAATGGAGCTGACGTCTGAGGCTTGAAAATCATCGACAAAACAAAAGGAAATGGTCGACACACTCTTCTTCATTACAGTAACAGCACATGGCAGACTGCGCCAGACGAGACCTGTGGAGGTATCTATTCAACTGAGGCACACAACATCGAAGGCTCGCAACAATCACCTCTGGGTCGCGTGAGGGGCACCAATTCGGTTTCCAGGAAAATTTAAGATGAGAAAAATCTTGCAACTACAATAAGACTGATTCGTTCTGCCCTTGCAGCTTCAACAATCTACGCAATCCTACGGCGGCTAATAAAGGCGTTGTCTCAATGACATCGACAACAGGCCCTGAGAGTGCTACCCTTGCCAGTGAATCTGCGGTTTCATTAAAGGTAATTCCCGCATGCCCAGGGACTCAAAGAAGGTAAACGTCAGTAATATGAGGATATGAGGTGGCAGAAGTGATGGAAACGTCCGTAGAAGAGGTAAGTCTTTAAGAGAAGAAAGGCTAAGCCTACGGATAATAAATCTGTAATTATAAGTGGAGACGATACTGATATGTCACGCTTTCGTAGTTCCAAGACAATTGCCAAGAATTGCGGATAGAATATAGGTATAAAATCCACCAGCCGAACCGAAAAGTACCAATTTAGGGAAGGGGAAACTATACCTGTTCGGGATTTTTCATCTCGTTGAGAAGCATCAGTATATATGATGGTACCTTGCTCAATTGAGGCCAAATGATCTTGTAGGATACCATTCAGCAGTCGGGCAGGTAGCATTTTAGCGTTTTGGGGAAAGATGTTCGGAAGTTGACCGTTATCGTACGACCCCTATCAAGAGATGGAAGTACACTATTGACCACAACCCCTAATGGAGATACCAAGCTATGTGCTAGAGTAACTTGAGGTCGATAGGACCTGGGCCACTGGGCCGCCAGAAACACAGCTGGGTAAGCTACAAAGATAAATTGTGCCCTGTTACCCCCGTGCCATAGGCTCTCAGGAAAGTATCCACAGTGAGTATTCGAAATCGGTGTATCAGAGGGAAACTCGGGCTTCCAAATAAAGTGACGCATTAGATGAATTTTTAGGTAGCCTTAAACAGCAGCGAAGAGCCTGGCGTTCCAGAAGAACTACGCGATGGAGCTTATACGTAGCAGCACCCGAGAATAGAACACACCCGAACTCAAAAAAATAGGCCGCACGTACATACGGAATATCATCAGAAGAGATGCACGGCGCATTCCCCTCTTTCTATGGCTGAGGCGCCTCAACATGCCAACACCAGGTGCTCTTTTAGTAGCTCTACGCTCGATATGTTGTCTCCAGTCAAGCTGGCTGGTGTATACTACCTGAAGGTATTTTAAAGAATCAACCTTGGGTATGATGTGCTGACGGTAACAGAGAGTGGTATGAAACGAAAAAGTGTACTGGAAAGCTCAGTGAAAAGTGGACTGAAAAAATGAGCATTTGCTTGGATTTATTGTGAGAGAGATGCTGTATAACCAGGAATCTAAAGTATTCAGATATGACTGCCTTAATACATACAATTCGTGTACGGCGGATGCTGATGCGAAAAATACTATATGGTCGGAATAAACATAGGTATGGACAGCCGAAACCACAGGGACCGAGCTTAACAGGATAGTAAAAAGAAACGGCGAAAGGACAGCTCCCTGTGGTACACCTCTTTTCTACCAGTGCCGAGAGGAACAAATGTTACCCCTCACAAGCCAGAACTGCCTGTTCTTTAGGAATGCACGCAGCCATGATATAATGTATCTAGGAAAATTTAATTTCTGTACGCGAGACAATAACACAGGGTCCTCCACGCTGTCGTATGCTTTTGCAATATCTAAGGTCACTAGTGCCGCAACCTGTTAATATCGACGGCCAAGTTTTATACGACTTTCAAGGTCGATGTGGGCACTCCAAATATGACAACCTGGGCGAAATCCAATTTGACTGGGGCTGAGGATATTTTACTCACAAAAAATTCATAATTCGGTGAAGCTAAATCCTCTCAATTAGTTTTACTATGTTCGAAGTCAGAGAGATATGCCTGATATTATCAACAGCGAGGCCCTGACCAACTTGCTTCGGTATAGGAAGTATTTTAGCTATCCGCCACACATCGGGTATCCATGCATTCCTGAGAGAATAATTGATCATAACATGTCATCCGGTGCATGATCGTATAGTAGTTTTAACATTTAAGTAGTAATGTGATCCGGACCAGGGCCCGCAGCTGGAATTTTTGACACAGCATCAAAAAGTTCCGCATGCGTAATTTCTGCGAAGTCCTCTACCACTATAGGTGGAGGAGACGAGGTAGCTAGAGCAGGTGAAAAACAAATTTGCAGACCCCTAGCAATCAGCTCTAGAGACTCGGAGATTTTATTGGAAGATAACACTATAGAGTCTGAGTTATCAGATTGGGGAACCGCTTTCCTGGACCGTCCTCCTTATCCTCCTCTTCCTTCCTGCTCTTCCGCCGATCTCGTCGCCTTCATCCGCGGCGGCAGAAACGGAGAAGTGAGATAGTCTAACGCCGGGATTGAGATTCCTTTATTTTATGAAAAAAAAAGTTTCTACTTATGTGCTACACCAATACCACTCAACCAACCACCGTTCATATATGATGCATTGATTTAATCCTTACCAAGAATATCTCTTTGAATTACCGACGGGTGTGGTTAAGTGCTTTTCCCTTCTCTATGGTTTCACTATTCGTAGAGCGACGAGAGGGACTTCAGGTGACGCCGCATGGGTACCGTTTTCAGCTTTGCTTTCCATCACATTCACATGGTAGATTGGCCTGAATTTTTTCATTCCATATTGGCGCGAGAGCGTTTGTTAGCAGTGGTTTGGGCGCTTGCAGAAGCTCTAGAAACACTTGCGGCCTATGGGCTAAAAGGCTACTGGTCTTGCAAAACGTTCAACAGAAAGCGGAATAAGCGGTGCCATATAATAAATGAAACACATTTAGCGATGCACTCAGTTAGCGCTCAAACTAACAGATTGCGCCACCTTGTAGAGCTGAGTGCATCGAAGTGACAAAAACCCTACTATTCCTAACGAGAATGCAAATCAAAAGAGCACCCCTGTCGTCTTTCTCGCTGAGGTTGTGCTATCTCTTGAACGTTTTATCGGTAAAGTAAAATGCCGCACCTACCAATCACAATGTTTAACCACCACCCCTTGTCCCGTGCGGCACCAACAAAGACGCAGAAACAATGGCAGGTAGGAGAAGTGTGGGGCCGACAAGTTTGTTTTTAGCGTATGTGCCGAGTGCCCGACCACTGGCTCTTGCGGCCTCCATAGTTCGCTGGCTAGGTTTTAGTTTTCCTGCTAGACTACCGCGCGGTCTTCCTCACTCCGGGCAACTGTTGACGTAACGCGAAACGTCATAAAATGGTGCTAGGAATTAGGTTAGTTTTAATCGGTAATGTCTCGACATTTCAAGCATCTTTCGCCGCTGAAAAAATGCTGAGGGGGATTCGGGGAAGTTAAACGTTCGTCTCAGCCCAACTAGCTAACCGCCTTCAGTGTCCCTTTAAGGTTTAAATCCGTGAGGTACAACCCGAGACGTAGTTGCCGGTCATCGTCCTCCAAGCAGCAGAAAGTGCTGAACCCATGCATAGAAAATCATCAGTTGCTAAAGTGTCTAAGCCTGGCAATACCTCGGCCGCCATTATCGGCTTGTAATTGGGAAAGGGGACAAGCCACCATTGTCCGCGCTATGTTAGGCTAATATCGAACAATGCTTGGCTTGTGTTGCCGTAAGAATTTTTGACGTAAGAATGTTGCCGTAAGAATACATGTTGGGTAAGAATACCCATAGCTTGAGGCCATGATATTTTCAACCACAATTCTGGCTTTCGGTCCACACATAATGGCCAATCTTCTTGACTTACTTCGCAGCCTGCTTCTTTCTTTAAACATGCCAGTATACAGAAATTATTTATTCCAATCAATAAATTATTTATTGCACGCAATAAATATTACCTTTGCAATGGCATGTACGAAATAAAAATCAGGCCTCGAAGCAACTTGTAGTACCGGCACTGACCATAGTGATCTTGCATGAATTAAGAAGTTTCTCAACAATACTTACAATTATTTGTAGTGAAGGCGTTTTTCAAGTTTCTGCTCGTAGACTTAAAAAGTTCATTTGTAGCTCATGTCAATAATAAATGTTTCATACAAACTTTATTATGGCTGTTGAATTTCTTGCGTTAGATAAAATTTAATTTCAAGGACGATACGCCAAGCAGCACAAAAGAAATTAATTTCAAAGGGTTTATTTCACTGGCTAATATGAACCCGCGTGACAAGTGCTTGGAGTGACGATGTGTTTATAGCAATTGCCTAACCGCACTGGGCAAAAACGAACGATTTCTAAGCGGAGACATGACGTGACTTGCATTAAAAAGGTACAAAATTTTCCAGCTATTTTTGCGAACTCTTTACTATGCACATCACACAATTATTTACCGCAAAAACATGGTCTGACCTTTGCAAGAATAGAAAACAAATTTCTACTCTAAAAACTATAAACTGAAAGCAAAGCACAAAAATAGTAAACAGAAAAAAGGCCTTATAAAACACCAATCAATTCATGCTGTGTTTAGCAGCTTCAGATGGTTACAAAAAAGAAAAATTCAGGTAGATGTAAACAATATTTTTTTTTGCTAGATTGCACCTATTAGCCTTCATGAAAATGTGTAGTTCAACCACAGTATTCTTCGACTTTCTAACTTGGGACAGATTACCCTTTGCTCCATGTGCCACTTCGCGCCGGGAAGCACCCGTACATTTAGCGCCTGTAATACGCAAAAAAAGCCTTCAGTAGAGTTTTAAACGCATGCTGATTACAAAATACAGTAGTATCCACTATCCTTCTTAACACTCGCACTTGCGAATTTATTCAACCTTAATTTTCTGCTTGTTAACACTCGCTCTTAAACTAAACGTGCTACAAATATCGAATTTGTTTTTCAGAGTCACGTTCCACGACAACAGCATTTGGTTCGTTCTAGGAGAAAATACAACTGCATTTTACTAAAAATCTCCCGCACACAGCAGCAAAATTTAGTATAAAATATTTGTAGTTTAGTGTAAAAAAATTTCGCATAAAAAGTTTAAGTAACCACCTGCAGCCGCATTGCCGAGCGAAATGACTGGCATAAATTTATGGCTAAAATAACTTCGTAAAGTGGGTGACTACGACAGTGACCCATTATTGACCTGAAGCCACCGCTCCACCAGCGTTATCGCCTCGCAGCCGCCTTAAGCTCTGGACACATGTACGACTGGTGCACGCGATTCGCATGCGACTGACCGTTACGATTGATCGTTAGGACCTGTTTTGGCCTCGTTCGCTGGTCGGAGGAGGCTCACGACGTGCGACTGGCAAGCCAGATGCAGTCGTGCCATCATTGCCATTGTCGTGAGGCCACAGCCAATGAGAGCCCGCTGAGCCCGCAACTGGCTTGCGTTCTCTGGTTGGCTCGGGTGTTGAGAACTTTAGGCTTAGCATCCTGGCGAATATTTGATCGCCGCTACCTGTGCAACTGCGAATGACAATCCGTAACACCCCTTTGCACCAAGCTATCACCCCCTTTCTCGCATGTGAAACTTTATTTGAGCTACAACTGCCGTTGGAGCGATCGGTGACCGAGACATCTGCGTAGCCTGTTTCGAGGCTTCCGCGGAGGTATTAGCATCTCTCGGCCGCTCGGCGCACTGCGCGCCGCGACATCCACGGCCGGTCAGCATAGGCTTGCATAGCGGCAGATATCTGATCGCCGATTTTAAAATAAGCCCTGAGAACAATCCCTAGTACAATTTTTCACCACACTAACACCTACTTTCTCGCATGTGGAACTTCGTTTTAGCACTCAGATTGATTCGGAAGAGCAGCGACAAGCGGTTGCTACCGTGGTCTGCGCCGGTTCGAGCCGCTGAGTGCGCCGAGCTGGCAGGTGCGGCCGGCGTGTGCTCGGACTGTTTCCGATGCAGAAAACGCTTCACGATAGCCTGCTTTATCCATTTCTTGCGTACAAACGCAATGAATCTACAAATTCAGCCCAGCGATCGTCGTAGTTTACCATGGAGCAAAAACAGTGGGCGCTCGGAGCGGCGCCGACGACGCGTCGCACACGCGCATCGGGCCATGTGTCTCAAATTCACGCGCACGACTAGTCGTGGTGACAGTCGTAACGATAAGTCGCATGCGAATCGCGTGTACCAATCGTACATTTGTCCAGCGCTTTAAAATCTCCGCCCCCCCCAACCCACCCCCCTCAACCCCAGATGCCCTTAATTCCCCACAGTACATCTCTCAGCTACCGTGCTCGCGAGACAGGATGCCGCAGTCGCTACCTTCCGTGACGCAGGAGGAGTAGAGAAATAGATAAAATAGATAAGAATTACAAAGCGTAGGGGAAATAAAATATTCACGGGTAGGAAAAGGTACCAGGACGGAACTTAGAAACACGGGGGAAAGAGCGAGGGCTCGAGCCTTGCGCCGGCGATGGACTACGTGAGTTTTGCGGCGCCCGGTTTTGTTGTCGAGCTTCCAGAGCACGACACGCATTTCACAACGGCTGTCTTTGGGCCGTGATATTTATAATCGCGACGGTAGCACAGTAGGCCGGTAGTGTGGCGCACTAAACGGTCGGCTGCGAACAAAGACGTCTTAGGTTCGGGAAGGGGATGAATTCAAGACGCCTACGATGCGCCAGCCGATCCATTGGACACTCAGACTGTCCACGCATCTTCCGTCAACGCCTAGTAGACTTCAAGCAAACTTCAAGTTCAAATACGGCAGCTTGTTCGGATACAAAAAACTGGGAACAAGGTTTGTAGATCGGCGCCAACCACCACCTAGCATCCAAGTAGTGCAACTATTTTAAACGACCTCGGAACATTAGGCGGCATAGTGCAATCTCTAAATTACATTTTCAGCGGAAGTAGACAAACGGCGTTATTCCACAGTGATATATGCTTCAAACGCACGGCAACGATACGACAACTCACGTCACAGGCACCGACAGTAGTAAGCCGGTGGGTAAAATGCTAAAAAATAGACTCCCGAGACAGGACACGTCTAACACCTCCGCCACGGAGAAAAAAAAGCTGAAAGGCACACCACATGCACGTAGTTTGCTGCTCAGTGTTGCGTTAAAACACAAATTTCACACGCCCAAAGAAAGGGATAAGAACTTACACGCTTTCTACTATACCGTCAATTTTAGTTCGAGTAGACCTTGTTTCGTGACGCAGTGCCGGAACCCGCTTGGTAACTAGTTTTTGTGGCACTGTTACCCACAAATTATTATAGTCCTTATCCCCTCCTTAGTCCTTGGCCTAATTATGATATAGGTATTATTAGTTAAATTATTATAGTCCTTTGCCCCTTAGTATAGCCACTCCTTAGAGCGCCTTCCCCCTCCGTAGCCGCAGAATCAAAACCAGCGTTCGCCTTCCCGTCTCGAGGTAGCTTCGTTGCTAAGAGGACTTGCTCTCGCTCCGCTTCTCCTCCTACCCAGGTTCAGTTCCTGGCAATGCCAATTTATTTATTTAGACTGATTGGGAGTTTATTCTGGCGCACGCCACGAAGAAACCATTTTGCTGGTAGAGGCAGAGAGCTTTGCCTTAAAAAAAATCGAACGCTCCCTGGAAGGATTCGAACTACGTCTCCGATAACACGAAAATGGCATTCCATATCTAGTCTATCTCAATAGATGGCGCTTGGTGCAAAATAAACTATGTATGTAAAACTGAAAACGTACCCTTGGCTGCTTCTAGTACTTCGTTGTATTTGAGAGGCCTTCGCAGTTATAACGGCTGTTCCTGACTCGCCGATTTTGCGGACCAGCCGCACCATGCTATTAATAGAGGTTATGTAGCCGGATCGGATTTCTTTAAGCGACTAGAAGCTATCGTACATGTCTAGCTCGGCGACAAAAGCCACGGCAGTTGTGCCGGAGCCGTGTTTTGCTTGTGGCTTGAGCTATGAGAATCACGCGTACTTCACTTGTTGTAAACTAATTTTCATCAAACAATCTCACATTTGCAATTGGTTTCTCAGCTCGAGTAGGCGCGATCCAAGCGTTCATCAATCAAACCCTCTTAAAGCAGCTGCACGCAGCGGTCTGTATGCGCCATGGAGTCAGAAATGAAAGCACTGTTTGGTTCCTTTGGTTTGCCGCTTCGTCGAACTTTCCTAATTCAGTAGATCGGAGGCTGACGACGTTTTTTCCGCCGCCGCGCGTCCGGCGTAGTTCGTCGTTTTCTCGTCGCATATTCTCGACGTTTTCACGTCGCATCCCCCATGTTGTTGAGGAGAAACAATTCAAACAAAAAAAATTACACCATCTTCCCATGGAGAATCATGAGGAGGATGCGAAGCATCATGGAGGTTCCGTGTAGGTTCCATTGTGTTGCCGTTATGCGGTTTCCTTTATCCGAGCACGAATGGGAACGTAATGTGAACCCCCATGTGACACAGAGAAATGTAGAGAAATGTAAAGAGATGTAGAGACAGCGAAGAAACCGACACCCGGGTTACCTGATCGAACACTTCTTGGTGCTCGTCTTTCCGTATTGCGCCCTCACGCTCCTACCCCGCTGCCCACCCTCTTCATCCTCTTCTCGGGTTGAGCTGCAAGGCACGTGGCACTTCCCGCCATAGCTTTCCCGCACAAAATTCAACATCCTCCTCTAAAGTTTTCAGTTCGTCGTTTCCGTTGACGTTCAGCTTCGCGTGCCTTTGTTGTATCAGTAGCTTCGTGACGTAGGTTGAATGAGTGAAGGACATCAGGCGCGTTCGTAGCACATGCTCCCGTCTCGGTTTGTAGCGCAGTGGGAAGAGCGCCACGTACTTCCCGTTGCGGCCAGGAAGTCGTGGGATCGAAACCAGGCGCCGCCTGACCATCTTTTCTATAGCTGGCTGCGCTGACGTCATCCCAAACGCTGAAGAGGCTGAAGAGACGCACATGCGCAGCGGACAACAACAAAGGAGGGAGGGACAGAGCCCCGAGCATGAGATGCTTCGCATTTAATATTTTGTTCTCCCGCACTTCGAGGTTTTTTTTCGATATTGAAAAGCATTTTTTCGCATACAAAGGTTCGACACACTCCAACAATAAAAAAAGAGAGGGCAGCATGTATTTCTGTGTGCTAAAACAAAATTGTTGTTTATGCGTGTCAACTCGCATCGAGCCCGGGTGCTCAATGGGCTTCTGATAGGTAAGCAATACTGTGCAATTTCTTGATTATTGCAAATGATAGCAAAACAAACCTTACGTTATTGTCTTGATCCAAACCATAAATTAAGCTGATCAAGGTAAGTTTCTTGTTCAACCTACTTACGGGCAGCCTGTGCCGAGTGTTTTAAAGTGGCCAGTTGGTCATTGTGTCCGTCCCAATAAACAAATTTCTTTGTGACTTGATATTTGTGATGTAGGAAGTTCTTCTAGATCATAAAAACGTTTTCACAATCTTAAGGTAAAAAATAACAGTTTTGGGCTTGAGTGTGATTTCGGGCTTTGGCTGGAACCTAAATGTAGCGAATGTGTGCGCGACCTGCAAAACTATCACGACTGTTTAAGTCCACGATTGCAGGCGATTTGCTTTTTCTTTGCTCCCACAACAACCTTTACTCCATCATTTTTGCTAAAAGTTTGTGTATCCATTATTGCATTTAAAAGTGATAATCATTGGACATCACCTTGGAGGGGCATGCGCAACTACGTGCTTATCGTTCCGACAAAATGTTGCCACGATAACGGTAAGCTCTGAAAGAGGCGCTGAAAGAGGCATTGCAGCTGCAGGTTCTACCTCCTCTCCCTCTACTGCGCGCGCTAAGGCAGCGGCGAAGCGTCAGCGTCGAGCGAGCGATCCCGAGCGTCGAGAACGAGAGGCCGCCGCCAGTCAGCGTCGAGCTGCGGATCCATCGAATCGAGAGCGAGACACGGCTTCGAAACGTCAGCGGCGAGCGGCGGACCCCGCCTTACGAGAACGAGATGTCGCGGTCGGCCTTGTTGACGTAGGCCACGACGTACGCCGCCCACGCGTAGTGATCGAGGATGATCTGTAGGTCCATGTGGAGTCGAGAATCCTTCCGATCCACGGGCTGAACGCCTTCACGCGCTTCTCGGCGGGGGTCTCGCGTGAAGCACGCACGGACGCGACGCGCCAGCCCGCAGAATCTCCAAGGACTACTCCCCGGACCGCACGTCGAAGGCGCGCAGGAACTCGTCCAAGCTCGCAAACTCGCCGTGCTCCAACGCCTCGTGCATTTCGTCGTACTTGGCCTTCAAGCGCCGTCGACGCACCCGTACGACAACAACTGCAACTACCACCGCCAACTACCACAACCTACGCCACGTGAACACCCCCAATGCTCTGCATTTACTCGTGTCCCTCGCGCGGGGGCATGCGACGGAGTTTTTTTAGCATATTTCTGGCTTTCTGTCTACAAAAATATGGCCAATCCTTACTCTTGACTTACTTTGCGGGCTGCTTCTTTCTTTATACATGCCAGTATACAGAAAACATTTATTGCAATCATTATAATATTTAATGCGCGCTGTAAATATTATCTGTGCAATGGCAAATACAAACAAACTTGGGCCTCAAAGGAACGTGTAGTACAGGCACTTACCGTTGTGATCTTGCATAGAATAAAAAAGCTTCTCAACAATATTTTCCATGGTTTGTTGTGAAGGCGTTTCTCGTTTCTACTCGTAGACTTAGAAAGTTCCTTTGTACCTTATATCAATCATAAATATTTCCCACAAATTTTACTATCGCTGTTGAATTTCTTGCGTTAGGTAAAACGGATTTTCAAGGATGCTACGGCACGCAGCACAATAAAAATGAATTTGAAAGGGTGTATTTTACGGGCTAAGATGAACCTGCGTGACAAGTGGTTGGAATGTCGATGTATTTCTCGCAACTGCATAACGGCACTGGGCCCAATAAACGAATTCTCAGGGTAGCAATTACGTGACTTGCATTAAAAAGGCACCATAACACGCCAGCTCCCTTTGCGTACTCTTTAATATGCACATCACACACTTATTCATTGCAAAAAAACATGAGCTACCTTTGCAAAATAGAAAATAAATTTCTACTCTAGAAACTTTAACATGAATCCAAAAGACAAAAATAGTAAACAGAATATTTCCCCGCATTTCCCGAGGGGAAGAATGTGAAAGTGCGAATGCATGAGTTGAATTTGCGCGGTTCGGTAATGTTCGCGAAAGAGAGATCACACACACACACACACAACTACAAAGAAAGAAAGATGCATTTATTCACCGACACCTATTTGTGTTGTCATTCGCACTTAAAAAAGGGCTCGAAAAAGACCAATCAATTCGTGGTGTGTTTAGCTGCTTCAGATGATTAGAAAAAGAAAAAAATCGATTAAAAAAAATTCGCTGTAAACAATAACTTTTTGGCTAGAATGCACAACTAAATGTGTAGTGCAACCACAGTATTCTTTGAATTTGGAGCTTGGGAGATATGACCCTTCGCTGCATACGCCACTTCGCACCCGGAAGCACCCGTACGTTGTAGCGCCTGTAATACGCGAAAAAACATTTATTGAAGTGTTGAAGACATGCTGATTGCTAAATACCGTAGTACGCAGTATCCTCCTTAACACACGCACCTGCGAATATATTCAACCTTAACTTCCTGCTTGATAACACTCGCTCTTAACCTCAACGTACTGCAAATAGTGAATTTGTTTTTCAGGGTCACGTTTCAGGATAACAGGATTTGGTTCGTTCTTGAAGAAAAAACAGAACTGCATTTCACTGAAAATCAGCTTCAGACACCGCAGAGCGTAGTATAAAAACGATTTTCATGCGCGAAATATTAAGTAACCACTTCAAGCCCCGTTCCCGAGTGATAGGACTGACATAAATTAATGGCTAAAGTAACGTGGCAAGGTGGGCGACTACAACAATGACAAAATATTGACCGGCACCACCGCTCCACCCATCCTACCACCACGCAGGTGTCGTAAGATTACCCCCCTTCCTCCCCCCCCCCAAAAAAACACGTACGGGAGACTCCGTTATTTCCCCGCAGTACACTTCTCAGCTGCCGTGCTCTCGAGACAGGAGGCCGCAGTCGCTACCTTCCGTGACACAGGAGGAGTGGTTAAACACATGGGAATTACAAAGAGCAGGGGAAATAAAATATGCTCGGGCAGGAAAAGGTAACACGATGAATTTTAGAAACACGTGGGAAGGAGCGAGGGTTCGTGCCGTGCGACGGCAAGTGACTACGACAGTTTTGGGATGCCTGATTTTGTTGTCGAGCTTCCAGAGCACGACACGCTTATCACGATGGCTGTCTTCGCGCCGCGAGACGGACGATTGCGACGGCGGCAGTGTAGGCTGCTTGTTTGGCGCACTAATCGGGTGGCTGCAAACAACGACATCTTGGGTTGGAGGTGGGGAGCGGTGTGGAAAATGTACGACGCCAACGAGGCGCCAGCCTATCTATTGGGCACCCAGACTGCCCACGCATCTTTCGTCAACGCATAGTAGATTTCAAATAAACTTGCAGTGCAAATACGGCAGCTCTTTCGGACACAGAAAGGCGGGAACAAGGTTTCTAGAATGGCGCCACACAAATACAAGGACAACAATATGACACTGCTTGCTTCTTTACAAGAACCCACACTAACACGTAGCATTCAAGCAGTTGAACCCTTATAAATGACATCGCAAGATTAGGCTGGAACGTGTGCAATCGCTTAATTACATTTTCAGCGGAATTGGACAAACGGCGTTCTTCGACATCCGTACATGCTTCAAAAACACCTCACTGACACCACAACTCACGTCACAATCACCGAGAGTAGTAAAACGGCGGTGTCATGCTAAAATATAGACTCCCAACACAGAACACGTCTAACACCTGCGCCATGGAGAAAAAGAAAAAAGCTGAAGAGAACACCACATCCACGCAGTTTGCCGACCAGTGTAGCGTTAAAACACACAAATGTTCCACGCCCAAAAAACTCGATAAGAACTGGCACGCTTTTTCCGATAGCCTCTATTATAGTTACAATAGACCTTGTTTCGTGACAACGCAGTGCCCTACCCCGTTTGGTAACTTGTTTTGTTGCACTGTTAGCCACAAATTATTATCGTCCTTCCTGCCCTCCCCTTTCCCCTGCGCCTTCTGACCATCCTTTCTAATAAAATTTGTTTGTACTGTTGTACTGTTGTACTTTTCGTACTGTTGCCTGTTTACCTCCGAAAGGCGTGTTTAAACTCGAAGGCACGCTTGGTCGACCGATGCTTATATCGCATGGCTAAAGCTTGAGGGATATTAAGTGCCCGTCGGAGAGAGCGAAGGTGGCGCTTTTGTGTACCTGACTTTGTGGGCGCCTTCAAAGAGAGCATTCTCCCTCCTTAGTCGCTGAATCAAAACCAGTGTCTGTCTCCTCGTCTCCAGGTATGGGCGTAACTAAGTCGCTAAGACGACCGGCTTTCGGTCCGCTTCTCTTCCGACCCCGGTTCAATCCCTGGCAAAGCCAATTTATTTATTTAGACTGATTGGGACTTTCTTCTTGCGTATGCCACGAGGCAACCGTTTTTCTGGTATAGGCAGAAAGCTTTGCCTTAAAAAAAACGAACACCTCTCGGAAGGATTCCAACTAGTGTCTCCGAGATCATGAAAATAGCAGTTTATCTCTAGTCTATCTCAACAGATGGCGCTTGCTGCAAAATAGACTATGTCCACTGAAAATGTTCCCCTGGCTGCTTCTAGTACTTCGTTGTATTTGAGAGGACTTCGCAGTGATAACGCCTGTCCCTGACTCGCCGATTTTGTAGACGGGCCCCACGATCCTATCAATAGAAGTTATGTAGCCGGATCGTCTTTATTTAGAGACTGAAAGTTATCGTATATGTCTATCTCGGCGACAAAAGCCACGAAAGTTGGCCCAGAGCCGCGTTTTGCTTGCAGCTTGAGCTATGAGAATCACGCCGTCTTCAATTCTTGTAAACTAATTTTTCTCAAACAATCTCAGATTTGTAATTCGTTGTTTAGCTCGACTAGACGCACACCAAGCGTTCATCTATCAAACCCTCCTAAAGCAGTTGTCGCCAGCGGTCTGTATGCGCCATGGAGTCTGAAATCGGAACCGCTGTTTGGTTCCTTTGGTTTGCCACTTCGTCGAACCTTTCTAACACAGCTAGATCGGCGACGGACGACGTTTTTTGTCGCCGCTACGCGTCGGGCGCACGCCGCCGGGCGTAGTTCGTCGGTTTCTCTTCGCATATTGATTGACTGATTATGGGGTTTAACGCGCCGACGCAACGCAGGCGATGAGGCGCGCCGTAGTGGAGGGCTCCGGATTAATTTTGACCACCTGGGGATCTTTAACGTGCGCCGAAATCTCGAACACACGGGCGTTTTTGCTTTTCGCCTCCATCAGAAAAGCGGCCGCCGCGGCCGGGAATCGAACCCGCGACCTCGTGCTCAGCAGCGCAACGCCTTAGCCACTGAGCCACCGCGGCGGGTTCTTCGCATATTCGATCCATATATTTTGTCTTAAACTCTTTGAGCCCCAATGTTGCTCAGGAGGAACACCTGAACGACTATTTTTCTCCCTGACTTTCTGGGGTTTTTTTCGATATTGAACAGTCTTTTCGCAGAAAAAGCTTCGGCGAAATACCAAAATTGAAAAAAAGAGAGGGTCGCATGTACTTCGCTCTGCTCAAACAAAATTCTTGTTTATGAGTATGAACTTGCGTCCATCCCGGGTGCTTAATGGGCTTCTGATAAGTAGGCGAAATTGGGCAATTTGGTGGTTATTACAAATGATAGAAATGAAAACTTTACGTTATTGTCTCTACTCAAACCATAAATTAATCTGAATCAAGGCACGCTTCTTGTTCCACACACATAAGGAAGCCAGTGTCCAGTGTTTTCCAGTGGCCAGTTGGTCATTCTGTCCGTACCAATAAACAAATTTTTTTCTGACTTGATATATGTGATGTAGGAAGTTTTTTTCGATCATAAAAATGCTTTCACAATCTTTAGATAAAAATAACAGCAATGGGCTTGAACTTTAAGTTCGGCTTTGGCTTGGACTTCAATGTAGCGAATGTGTGCGCAACCGGCACGACCATCACAACACGACTGTTTAAATTCACGATTGCAGGCTATTTGCTTCCTCTTTGCCCCGCAACGACCTTTACCCCATAACTGTTGCTTTAAGCGTGTGCATCCTTTATTGTTTTTGGAAGTTTTAATCATTGGACATCACTTTGGAGGGGCATGCGCTACTACATGCCTTTATAGTTCCGATTAAGTGTTGCGACGATAACGGTGATCTCTGGTGTGTGTTTTTGCCAATCTTGGCCAATCCTCCCAAGTGGGTATGTTTAGGGTAAAGAAACGCTCTCGTTGGGCATAAAGAATGGTTTCAAACATAATTCCTCGAAAAATGCCTGCGTCGTATTCGAAAGGAGACACGGAGTAAGGCCCCATCCTGAAATAAATTTAAGGGAACCCAATTTGTGTTAAAACGTAACGCAAATTTTTGGGTGTGGTGATGGACAAAAATCTTGCATTCATGTCTTATATAAAAAAACTCTAACAAATATGTCTAAAAGCAATGAAGAGTCTGAACGTCCTATCTCGCCAATCATACGGTGCAGATAAAAAAATTCTGCTGCGCCTTTATATCTCTCTGCTAGGGTCTTGTTTGGATTACGGAAGTGTTGTTTACGGGTCGTCCACAAAAACAGGGCTAAAAAAATGCTCTACCCAGTGCTGCATTTGGGGTTTCGCCTTTTGTCTGGTGATTTCCGTAAAAGCCCTCTCCGACGCCTGTACGTGGAATGTGACTAATGATGCCTGGAGTACCAGCGAACTTACGTTCACCCTATTTATGCTTGTAAAATATCATCAGTCGAGAACCACCCTTTTAAACCCGTTTGTTTTTACGCACACATCCACATCATAGCTCTTTTTAAATCGCCCATCTGTTCATGTTGCCTTCTCACAGACAATGAGAGAGGAGTCGTCTTTACATGAAGTATCCTTTTTAAATACCTTCTTAATCATCTTGCATTGATTTTATACCACTGTTGCACCATGGCACTGTGTCGTGTGACTTGTCTTTCATCCAACTTGATAAAAATAGGGTACCAAGAAATGCGATCCTGCAGCAATTTATGTCACCAGTGTAGACAATTTTACAGCGACGCCTCGAAAACTGCCTCCGCCGTGTCATGTGCTCCGCACGGAGCTAATTTTAAAGTTTCTGAATCCATGAATGTATCTTGTAGCATCTTAGCAACAGAGGCTTATGGAATATTTCTTGCTGTGAATCACACTGGGAAATGTCATATTCCGAAATCCGCAACTTACACTGATTCAGTACGTCTTGTACGGGCATTGTCACCCCAAAAGATGTCCAAATATTATATCATTAATCTTGTTCTGAGGACAAATATGTCGGCATATGGTGCAAACATTCAGGCGACTCTTTGTTGGGTCCCAGGCCACCCAGCGATCGCTGGAAATCAGACAGCAGACGAACTGGCCACTGCTGCACTCATAAACACGGTGCAAATACCAACAGTACCTTACACCGACTTCAAACCACACAAAAAACAACAACTGCGTAAAAAATAGCAAAAAATTGGAGTGAACAGACAGACAAGATACCGCACATTGTAAAACCACACTTGGGACGATACACAACCGATTCACACAACAGACACACAGCAGGTGCCTTGGCAATGCTACGGATAGGCTACACACATGTAATACACTCCCAGATGCACACTGGACCCCCAAGACGCATGTGCAGCGGGTGTGAGACGGCCTATCCGTAATCCACATACTGATTCAATGCAAAGGACTAGACACAACACGGCGCAAACACTTCCCACAATTAAACACACGACATATTCCAAAACACCCGTCATACTCCTTAGGAGACGAGCCCATGTTTTCAATCAAACGCGTTTTGGATTTTCTTACCGAGGTAACATTTTCACATCTCATTTCTTATCATTCATCTTGACAACCTAGCCCTTTACACCAGGCATTTTCATTGCGTTGTGTCGTACTTTTTTTTTACAGAAATGTGTTACGTTTACTTTCACGTCACTCTAATGAAATTACTTTTGTTTAGCGCTCTTTGCCCATAGTTCTTTCTTGTGCCATTGAAATCCATACATAATCATCATCATCATCATCATTCGCACTCTTCGTCCTCTGGTCAGAGACACGCATCCGTCTCATTGCTATTTCAGACTGCAGCAGCTGATAACGGCGGTAACGCCGTTATCAGTAGATAGTGGAAGTTGTGAAACAGGCACGAGTGGTGGTGAGAAGTGTAAAACCAGCGATAGCGGGCGGGGGATACATTGTGGTGCCGAGTAAGGCGGGTTCGCCGCACTGATAACTGCGGATAAAACACACTTTCAGCTTCACTGTAAAGTATTCGTTTTTTAAGAATTTCTAGCGCCGTGCGCAGCGGTGACGAATACTTTTGTTGTGGACACACACAAATGCAGGTGAGTGGTCAGCAGGAACCTCACGTGGTATCAAGCTCACCCATTCTTCGCATGAACTCCTCTGGAGTAACAAGCATTGATATAAAACTTCGTCTTTACCGGTCGGCAAAACCGTACAACTTGGACTTCGAGACGGTGCCGTGTGCGCCGGCGCTACGGCCGTTGCAACAATAGAGCGTTGTAGCACTCCGTATGCTCAATATGTTCCGTTCATGCCATGTTGACCGGGGCCCAACAGGGCACGTGCGCATTCGTTCCGGTAGGGTGGATTAGATCTGTGGGCCGGCCCTCGCCATGCCAGCGTATTCATCGGGTGGGGGATATCCCCCTCGCCATGACCCCGTGCGCAGGCACAGTCTGGTCTCCATCAGCGCGGTACCAACCGAATAGACGGAGCATCCGGAGTGACGAAATTCTCATGGCGGCACCCAAGGAGGAATGCTGACGACTCCGCTTGCTTCTGATGCGCGTTCCTACGAAAATGGTTTCAGAGGTGCGCCATCTCCACTTGGAGGCTATCCACTTCATATTCGCGGTGTCAGTGGTATGCTTGAGTAGTGCGAACAAATTTTGCGCCAATAATTTGTGATAAATAGCCTTTTAACGCAATCTTTTTCCGGCAGCCAGACAACAAAAGGAGAGCCTCAACGTTGTGCAATAATTGTTTTACAATGATGGAGTATGAAAACTGTAACTACAATGACTGCTGTTATAATGTCCTAATAGAGAGAGCTTCGCAGTTTCCCCTCTATTCTCGTGGCCGAGTGCAAAGGCAGTCTTCTGGGTAATGAGGAGCTGTTCGTGCGCCCTCCTCCTTTATGTCACATCAGGGAGCGGTGGTTTGCTACGCCAGCCCCTCGAAATGAATGGGTGGATTGGGGGCGCCTGATCTGTGATTGTTTCCTATGGACGTGCGTACTCTTACGTACATCGGCCGACGGCTACCCCAGCCACACTCTTGGACCATAGGAAGCAAAATAGGGACCCAATAAGGCCCATGGTATTCGTTGACAACCATTGATCATCAAGTGGAATAACTAAGGTTCGTGCCGTGTGCAGAAATGCGGACTCAATGTTTGTCCCTGTCGATCTATAAAAAGTAATGGGTAGCCTGAAGGCAACATTTAAAGGAGCACTGACAGTAATATTTGCCGTTAATATTATTTCACAGTTCGCTTCCATCATTCAACAGAATACCCTGGCTGAAATATGAGCGGCCTGCGACGAGAAGAACATACTTTAATTGGATCTCGTTCATCGCGCCGATGGAGCAGCGCGCGGAGCGGTACTCAGCAAATGGACATCAGCGTGACATCATCCAGGGAGAGCCAAAAGAAACGACGCGGCAGAGCTCGTCAAAAGCTCGTGACGTCACTTCATGCGCGCGGCCCCACGAGCGGCGAGCGGGCGCAACACCCTCTCAAGCGGGTGCCGGTGACGTCCGCACAAAGCGGTGAGGTCAGGCAGGGAGTCTGTCAAATGCGCCGTTCGGGATGAAAGCTCCGGAATTTGAAACAAATGATTTTCAGGCCGTTCAATGTAATTAACTATCGCGCGCTGCAGTATTCGAAGGGCTGTTTCAGGTTAGCCAGGCAATTAGGCATCGATAAAAGGTAATAAACGTGTAACATAAAATTTTCGTGTCAGTGCTCTTTTATTCTTGTTGCTGCGTTGTTAACCCCTGTAGTTGCGTCCTCGTTCCCATTTCCGGCTTATGTCTGTGGACGGTTTTAGATTTCCAAAGCACATGTCGTCACATTCAGTGGGTCTGTTACATAGTGCCACGGGAAATTTATCGAGGGTAATTATAAGAGAAGCACCCAGGATTATTCGAGCGGCGGGCTAATGCAAGGGCTATGGCGAGAAACGCCTCTCGGTGTGATCATGTTAATACGCTGTGCTCCATAGGATTCGCGCGAGGTAATAACGGCAAATGAAGGATTTCAAGCCTGTCAACAATAATACAATTATTAGTTAAAATAGCAAACGTGGACCCTTAAGCGTTATGAACATGTATATGTTTAGAAGACACTAAAAACGGAGTATTTGCTGGTGATCGCAACTACATGTTAAATACTCTCTCTACAGCTAAGCGTTTTGAAGTTCGTTTTTACACTCGGTGCATAAATGCATCGTTCACTGAAGCTAGGATAATGCTGCCGCTGTTGAAAGACGCGGATGCAGCTCCCGGTACTGATCGTCCAGCAACGCTAAATAGAGGAGTTCAGGTTAAGCAACACAGAATTTGTTTCACCTACGCAGAAAAATACGGTCTGTTTTCCCATTCTGACACTTTCGTACATGACCACTTTCAAACGTGGTACCTACAGCGCTTAACGTATTCAGCGAACACCAAGAATATAGTTAGTTTACGCTATCTTTGTGCGGAACCAAACGAATCGCCTGTTCACCCAGCCAACCGTCTCCAGTAGGTGACGGGATGAGGGTTTTTACGAGAAATAAACTTTGGTTGTGAGGCACTACTTAGAATCGAAATAAACAATAATCCTTAGCGTAAGGAAAGCGGGAATCGCATACACGATCGCTTGGACGGATACTAATTCAGACACCAGTTGCAATCATTCGTAACGTGGTGCACATTACTCCATGCTTTCAACTTCAATGCACATATTCTAACAAAACCGTTTTCGCACTGCGCTGCCTAGTTCTAACGTAGTGGATTCCTTGGGTACTGCTATAGGAGTCGGTTGTTCTATTCCGGCCGAGGCTGGTTTTTTTAAAGTGCGGAGTACGTTAAGACCGCACAATGACCGTCCGCGTCCGTGCTCAGAGCATTTACGATCGCAATAAATCCCACAGGCACCGGCAGACCAGGCAGAGTTAGCGTCAGTTGTCTTAACAAGTGGGCTATGACCGTGAGTTAGTACCCGACAGTAAAACGGCTTACCCCCTCGCCTGTAACGATGTGGGGTACCTTAGGACCTCCCAATGTCGTCTGCGTCCTTCCGCGCGCACACCACCATCAAGCGAAGTTCGATTTAAGCCGTAAGTAGCAGTTTCATTTAGGAAATAATCAAGGTGCAACTCACGGCTCAAATCAAATGACGGTCGGTACGCAGATCGGATATTACTCGGGGCGCAACTTGGATCTCATTTGGAGTCCCTGTACTCTGAACCCTTGCCATCATTCACGGAGTGGAGATGCTGCCATTTTTTTTGCGACGCCATTACAGCAATGAGTCCTTGGAGAGCACAAGGAAGGACCAACCGGGTGGGGGACTAAGCGTTTGTGGGCTCGAATTTAGGGTACATTGACTGTGGAAAAGTCCCTTGTTCCTCACGAAGACGCACTTTTAGTCCTTTTTGCTTAGGAATTCACTAGTTGCCTTCACTGTTGTGATGATTGTGTCAATGCAGGTAATGCAGACGAATATCGCAAAACGTGCTTTGAAGGTGTCGTGGCGCCTGTGTGTTGATACGAGAAGGTCACGGCAAACGCAGCTTAACAGAATATGCAAAAATGGCCGTGTATCTGCTCCTTTCGTTGCAAATGTCGACAAACGACAATAGTAGACTGGCAATCCGGCCTAGTAAATTACTACCTTCTCTTTTCCTCTAACCTCTCATGCCGTTGCCCATGATAACACAAAAGAGGTTTGCCGCGTTCCACTGCTCGATGTCGGGTGCCCCGATGGCAGTACTGCCGTACGGTGGAGACTCCTGTGAATCGAGGCATCCTACTACAACGTTTACAGAACCACGTTTTCCTTGTCCAAGACCGTTCCAAACGTAACGTGGAACCTATCAAGTGGAACCTTTTGTTACTGTTGCCGCATAATTTCCTAAAATCCGCCAGGAGCGCGGTCAACATCAGGCGAATGTTTTCGGCAGTTTATGCAGTATTTCATTTGCAGTAGTAAAAAACAAGCATCCATAATTTTTTTATAAAGGAACACTGCAAATATCACCTATTTTTTTTCTTTTCTGCTTTATGTTTGCGTAATGCAGTCTTTTTGCTCAACAGTGTTGACAAGTATGAACATTAATAGTAGACTTAGACGTTTAGATTTGGCGGTGGGTATATAGGAATAATGCGCAGCTTCTGTTTCACTTTGTCCGGGTGGCTAAATCGAGTCGCAGACAGACAGACAGACAGACAGACAGACAGACAGATAGACATACAGACAGAGCAAACTTTCTGGGTTTAAGCAGCCAAAGAAAGACTATCGTCTTTAGAAGCACATAATTGGCACACTGCAAAGTATTCTAGCCTGCCCAATAACCACGCGAGCGAAAGCGTCTACATATGCTTACCATCAACTACAGTACAAGGTCACTGTTATACGACCTTTCGTCAAATATATTGAGGTGGTTGATAAGAGCGCGATTCCTTAGTGCACTCCTGGTATCCTTTCAATTTTCCGACCTGCCTGGGTATTTTTTGCCCTTAAAGCATCAGACAATGTCAGACGTAGTTTGCGTTTGTTGGAACCTATACGGCGCCACAACAGGCACTTTTTGATTTGGAGATTTACTGATGCGCCAACTCATGTGTGTGAATGGACGAAGTATTGAGTTTCTGCCCAATAAAAAACAATAGAATTGCGGCAAGTGGTTGTTCCTCTGAATGCAATTGGGAACGAATTAGTATGCCCATTCCTCAACACCGGCGAGCAGAAATAATAAATAATATAACCTTAGGAAAGACAATGTACGCAGTACGATTGTTTTTCTCTCACTGGGAAATTTAGAAATTTGGCGTATTTCTTGCCTAAAAATGTTTTACAAGGTCAGTTCAAAGAGTATCTGTTCCGGTTTGGTGTCGGTGATTTACGAAAACGCGTACCTCCTTTCATATATTTATTAAAGCGGGCTATGCTCAACCCTTCCGTATACTCGCCGAGGCCGCCATCAGGTAGTCCTCAACCGACAAGCTACAGAAGTCTTGCGGCATTGGAATGTCTTTCCACAGACTATGCACCGATAAACCTGAACTGCATGTGGGTACAGGTTGACCACACACCATTCCCGTCAAAATTAACCCAGCTTCACCAGGGTGACCTAAATTAACTTTTGCTACCACTTGTAGAATTTTGGAAATTCGTTCAATGATCGTGACGATAGGCTCACCCTACGGTTGTGGTAATGCATATTTTTGTGTCGTGTAACACGTTCCAGCAAGTGTATAAAGCGCCGTATAATGCAAATGTTTATGTTTAGCTTTTGGGCTTGTTCATGTGTCTTAGCAAGTTTGTTGCTTGTGCCAAATATTATCCATTGTCTTTACATGGTTGTAATATATTGCTCAGTTTTGTTGTTTTTTGCTTGGCGTGCCGTTCGAAGAGTGCGTTCATAGTTCTCTTTTCTCAAACCCTTCTGTACCAGCGAGTCCGTTTATGCTTGCTTGACGACACAAGCGGAAAAGTATGGAAGGCAAGGACAAGTTCTTTGGCTGAGGTAAAATAACAACTTCGATACTTACCCGCACTGTCACAGATAATATTAGGTTGTAGTTGCGGGTAAGGAGAGGGAAGCATACATATTCCTTGCGTACTAGAAACATGCGCAATACTCCAAAAATGGCAAGAAAAACTACCGTACTTCCGCGCCCTATAACAATGCATCGGCTCGTTTCCTCATGAGCACAATAAATGTGTTGTCTGGATCCTACGGGCTAGCCGCTATACAGCTCTAACAGGAGGGGTTGGCTGAGCTTTCCTTCTTCTTAGCAGACAATCCGCACAACCCAAAACAGAAAACCTAGACGCAATCTGCGTTGTTGCGAAGCGGTCGCAACGAAATACCATTGTGGCCTCTTACATATTGCACAGAACAGACGTCATGTCGTCGTGTAATTTTGCTCCTGCTAGTCACGCTCCGTGTGCCTTTCGTCCTCTCGCATGATTAAAGAGACACTGATGACAAAACTGAAGTATGTAAAATATATAGAAAGGCATCCGCAAAAAAAAAATTACAGTCTCCTCTGTGTATGTACATCTTACGTAATCAACTAATGATAATAAAATGAAGCTGTCAGCCGGCCAGCCAAGATGACGTCAACGGCGACTGAGCGGATGTTCCGAGAGTCACGTGACGAACAACAGAACGAGAACCACTCTAGCAGGCTCTAAAAAAACACGAAGTATTTGTTTTCACATTCCGTTTCATAAGGGATAAACAAATATGGATGTACAGCCAACGATCGCAAGCTGCCAACCCGCGGTGCCCGGGGCGGTTGCGGTGATTATAGCATGTTCGCCGAAGTCACATCTCTGCTATCTCATAGTATACATCACGGCGGCAAGTAGCGAGTCGGCCTTCTATACTTCCGCTCTTCTGTGTACAGTAATGTGCACCTGATAGAACAAGTGTTTTGCTCGCTGACGTTGCGCTGCCCACCCGAACGAAGTTTTGCCGCCAGGCTTTCCGCCGAAGCTGTGTGAGTTTTTAGTCAAGTTCACTCCGCGATGAAATAAGAAGGCGTGCTCGTGCGGGTGGAACTGTGCTGAATATGTTGGAATTATCACCAGCGACGATTCACTCCCGCACCACGTATGAAGAGTCTGCCCGAGTTTTTTTTTTAATAACCTTCTCGGCTTGTTGCGCAGCCAAGTGACTTGTTCGCCCCAAAAAATCCAACAAGGTAGTGCTACCCTTCCGACATACACGAGGCAATTGATCACCGGTTAATTTTGAGCTTCGGTATCAAAGCGCATGCCGTGACGACGTGTTCTTTGAAACCATTTTTTTGATTGTCTTGAAGTTCAATAAAGTGTGTCCATCAAAGAGGTTCTTTTGGTTCAGGGCGTTGTGTGCAGCTATGCTTCCACTACGCGGTTTTATGTCGTCCAAATTGTACTTGTATGTTGTAATGCGCGTTTCAAAGGAACGCGTTTTACCTCTACTCACCAAGGGTTCTTTCACGACCGTTGGTGTCAACTGAAAACTCCTGCGAACAAATAGGAGAATATACTGGCACCGCGAGGAATCAAACCTGGAACTAATAAAGTGCCAAAGTAAATGCCCGTTGTCTTACTGATTTATCTACGAGCCCCCGCGGAGACGGGGAAGGCAGATGATGTACTCACCGAACGCATATACGGGTTTACCCCCCGCATTCTCACTGAATGCCACGTGATAGCGTCACTGTGCGATCCGCCCACGGCACGTCTAGCGGCTCTGCGCGCGCCTTGTGGGTGTGCTAAGAATTGTAAAAATGAAAGCACGCTCACCTCAACCCATGCCATCTCACTTCTAGTACGCCAATGTCCTGAAGGCTGTGGCCTCCAGTGTTAAGGTAAAAATATCATAGCTCCTTGTCATCTGCCCTCACACCAAATGACACTTTGAGGAACACATTCAAATACTCCTTGATGGCCAGCACGGAATGTAACTCCACTTGATGTACTCCCCGACTCCTGGCGACAAGAACTAAAGATTCTCCCTTTGTTTAAAAATATGAACTTCTCAAAACACGCGGGTCACCGACAAGGACGGGCTCACGCGCTCGACGCCATCCTCGGTGGGGATAATGAAGTCGTCTACACGGACGCCTCCAAACATCGAGAGTAGCAGCACGCCATCATCGTGGATACCTCGAGAACTAACCTCCTTGCGTGTGCCTTACTCAAGACCCAAGACATGACGGCAGCAGAACAGGCAGCCATCGCCTTGGCTCTCACTCCACCAGGGGTGCGGAAGGCAGTCACCGTTTCGCAACGCCAGCCAAAATTACCAGTCGGGTTGGGTGTCCTGACGTGGACTGCGTGTGCTAGAAAAACACTCTCGAAACGGTTCTATTCAGCTCATATAAACACCCGCTCAGGTTTCAAAGGAGGGCACCGAATACGCCCACCAACAAGCATGCGCTTTTGCCCCCCGTGCTATGGAGCTGCACGAGCACATTCACCCCCTTGTCTCGTGCAGGGACATAACACAGCCTTATTGCCTTCACAGACAGACCCTACTTTCGCCTTACCCTGACCTTTCCGGAGAACAAACTATTCTAAGGCTCATACAATTCGGCTTCTTCGCACATCCGATGTGTCTTCCCTTAATCCACCCGAATCGCTACGACGCTCAATGTAAATTTTGCTCAGAAGTAGGAACACTCCGCCACATAACTGGGGTGTGCGACTATAGCCCTGACCACCCTCCTCTTTTTCCGTCAACTGCCCAACAAAAGCAATGGGAGATGCTGCTGTCCAGCCCCTCTCCGCCTACCCAGCTTCAGCTGGTAAACAGACGGTACGCAGTGCATATTGGCTCCAGTGAAGAAGGAACCAATGCCATGGGCCGCACTTATGGGCCATTCATAAATCTGAAAAGAAGTATTGTTGTTGTTGTTGACGCATACCCAATCAGGGAATCGGGCAAACATCAGTCGTTAATTCGAATGAGACTACTGCCTAGGTGGATGATTCAAGGGAAATTAGAAAAATTTTGAAGCCTTTTTTTGTGTTGCAGGATACGAGTTTTGAAATTAGTCAATATTGAAACAAGACAAAAAAAGAAAATGAATAAATAAATAACGAAATAAAGAAGAATAATAATAAGAAGAAGAAGAACAAGAAGAACAAGAAGAGGAAGGAGCTGGAGGAGGCGAATAAGGAGGACAGGAGAAGAAGAATAAAAATATTCAGAAATGTATGCTTTTGGAGGGCTCAGGTGAGGTGCCAGAATAAGATGCGAATTAGGTTGTAAATCTTTTGGAATTTTCTATGAAGCGCAGAAGAGCAGAACAAACATCCCGGCGGCAATATCCCGTTTCTGAAGCCCCAAATGATAAAAGAGCTGCCACTGAATATGCCAACCCAAGTCGATGAAGCCGCACTTAATGGAGCTGACGTCTGAGGCTTGAAAATCATCGACAGGACAAAAGCAAATGGTCGACACACTCTTCTTCATTACAGTAACAGCACATGGCAGACTGCGCCAGACGAGACCTGTGGAGGTATCTATTCAACTGAGGCACACAACATCGAAGGCTCGTAACAATCACCTCTGGGTCGCGTGAGGGGCACCAATTCGGTTTCCAGGAAAATTTAAGATGAGAAAAATCTTGCAACTACAATAAGACTGATCCGTTCTGCCCTTGCAGCTTCAACAATCTACGCAATCCTACGGCGGCTAATAAAGGCGTTGTCTCAATGACATCGACAACAGGCCCTGAGAGTGCTACCCTTGCCAGTGAATCTGCGGTTTCATTAAAGGTAATTCCCGCATGCCCAGGGACTCAAAGAAGGTAAACGTCAGTAATATGAGGATATGAGGTGGCAGAAGTGATGGAAACGTCCGTAGAAGAGGTGAGTCTTTAAGAGAAGAAAGGCTAAGCCTACGGATAGTAAATCTGTAATTATAAGTGGAGACGATACTGATATGTCACGCTTTCGTAGTTCCAAGACAATTGCCAAGAATTGCGCATAGAATATAGGGATAAAATCCACCAGACGAACCGAAAAGTACCAATTTAGGGAAGGGGAAACTATACCTGTTCGGGATTTTTCATCTCGTTGAGAAGCATCGGTATATATGATGGTACCTTGCTCAATTGAGGCCAAATGATCTTGTAGGATACCATTCAGCAGTCGGGCAGGTAGCATTTTAGCGTTTTGGGGAAAGATGTTCGGAAGTTGACCGTTATCGTACGACCCCTATAAAGAGATGGAAGTACGCTATTGACCACAACCCCTAATGGAGACACCAAGCTATGTGCTAGAGTAACTTGAGGTCGATAGGACCTGGGCCACTGGGCCGCCAGAAACACAGCTGGGTAAGCTACAAAGATAAATTGTGCCCTGTTACCCCCGTGCCATAGGCTCTCAGGAAAGTATCCACAGTGAGTATTCGAAATCGGTGTATCAGAGGGAAACTCGGGCTTCCAAATAAAGTGACGCATTAGATGAATTTTTAGGTAGCCTTAAACAGCAGCGAAGAGCCTGGCGTTCCAGAAGAACTACGCGATGGAGCTTATACGTAGCAACACCCGAGAATAGAACACACCCGAACTCAAAAAAATAGGCCGCACGTACATACGGAATATCATCAGAAGAGATGCACGGCGCATTCCCCTCTTTCTATGGCTGAGGCGCCTCAACATGCCAACACCAGGTGCTCTTTTAGTAGCTCTACGCTCGATATGTTGTCTCTAGTCAAGTTGGCTGGTGTATACTACCTGAAGGTATTTTAAAGAATCAACCTTGGGTATGATGTGCTGACGGTAACAGAGAGTGATATGAAACGAAAAAGTGTACTGGAAAGCTCAGTGAAAAGTGGACTGAAAAAAAGAGCATTTGCTGGGATTTATTGTGAGAGAGATGCTGTATAACCAGGAATCTAAAGTATTCAGATATGACTGCCTTAATACATACAATTCGTGTATGGCGGAAGCTGATGCGAAAAATACTATATGGTCGGAATAAACATAGGTATGGACAGCCGAAACCACAGGGACCGAGCTTAACAGGATAGTAAAAAGAAACGGCGAAAGGACAGCTCCCTGTGGTACACCTCTTTTCTACGCGTGCCGAGAGGAACAAATGTTACCCCTCACAAGCCAGAACTGCCTGTCCTTTAGGAATGCACGCAGCCATGCTATAGTGTATCTAGGAAAATTTAATTTCTGTACGCGAGACAATAACACAGGGTCCTCCACGCTGTCGTATGCTTTTGCAATATCTAAGGTCACTAGTGCCGCAACCTGTTAATATCGACGGCCAAGTTTTATACGACTTTCAAGGTCGATGTGGGCACTCCAAATATGACAACCTGGGCGAAATCCAATTTGACTGGGGCTGAGGATATTTTACTCACAACAATTTCATAATTCGGTGAAGCTAAATCCTCTCAATTAGTTTTACTATGTTCGAAGTCAGAGAGATATGCCTGATATTATCAACAGCGAGGCCCTGACCAACTTGCTTCGGTATAGGAAGTATTTTAGCTATCCGCCACACATCGGGTATCCATGCATTCCTGAGAGAATAATTGATCATAACATGTCATCCGGTGCATGATCGTATAGTAGTTTTAACATTTAAGTAGTAATGTGATCCGGACCAGGGCCCGCAGCTGCAATTTTTGACACAGCATCAAAAAGTTCCGCATGCGTAATTTCTGCGAAGTCCTCTACCACTATAGGTGGAGGAGACGAGGTAGCTAGAGCAGACGAAAAACAAATTTGCAGACCCCTAGCAATCAGCTCTAGAGACTCGGAGATTTTATTGGAAGATAACACTATAGAGTCTGAGTTATCAGATTGGGGAACCGCTTTCCTAGACCGTCCTCCTTATCCTCCTCTTCCTTCCTGCTCTTCTGCCGATCTCGTCGCCTTCATCCGCGGCGGCAGAAACGGAGAAGTGAGATAGTCTAACGCCGGGATTGAGATTCCTTTAATTTTATGAAAAAAAAGTTTCCACTTATGTGCTACACCAATACCACTCAACAACCACCGTTCATATATGATGCATTGATTTAATCCTTACCAAGAATATCTCTTTGAATTACCGACGGGTGTGGTTAAGTGCTTTTCCCTTCTCTATGGTTTCACTATTCGTAGAGCGACGAGAGGGACTTCAGGTGACGCCGCATGGGTACCGTTTTCAGCTTTGCTTTCCATCACATTCACATGGTAGATTGGCCTGAATTTTTTCATTCCATATTGGCGCGAGAGCGTTTGTTAGCAGTGGTTTGGGCGCTCGCAGAAGCTCTAGAAACACTTGCGGCCAATGGGCTAAAAGGCTACTGGTCTTGCAAAACGTTCAACAGAAAGCGGAATAAGCGGTGCCATATAATAAATGAAACACATTAAGCGATGCACTCAGTTAGCGCTCAAACTAACAGATTGCGCCACCTTGTAGAGCTGAGTGCATCGAAGTGACAAAAACCCTACTATTCCTAACGAGAATGCAAATCAAAAGAGCACCCCTGTCGTCTTTCTCGCTGAGGTTGTGCTATCTCTTGAACGTTTTATCGGTAAAGTAAAATGCCGCACCTACCAATCACAATGTTTAACCACCACCTCTTGTCCCGTGCGGCACCAACAAAGACGCAGAAACAATGGCAGGTAGGAGAAGTGTGGGGCCGACAAGTTTGTTTTTAGCGTATGTGCCGAGTGCCCGACCACTGGCTCTTGCGGCCTCCATAGTTCGCTGGCTAGGTTTTAGTTTTCCTGCTAGACTACCGCGCGGTCTTCCTCACTCCGGGCAACTGTTGACGTAACGCGAAACGTCATAAAATGGTGCTAGGAATTAGGTTAGTTTTAATCGGTAATGTCTCGACATTTCAAGCATCTTTCGCCGCTGAAAAAATGCTGAGGGGGATTCGGGGAAGTTAAACGTTCGTCTCAGCCCAACTAGCTAACCGCCTTCAGTGTCCCTTTAAGTTTTAAATCCGTGAGGTACAACCCGACACGTAGTTGCCGGTCATCGTCCTTCAAGCAGCAGAAAGTGCTGAACCCATGCATAGAAAATCATCAGTTGCTAAAGTGTCTAAGCCTGGCAATACCTCGGCCGCCATTATCGGCTTGTAATTGGGAAAGGGGACAAGCCACCATTGTCCGCGCTATGTTAGGCTAATATCGAACAATGCTTGGCTTGTGTTGCCGTAAGAATTTTTGACGTAAGAATGTTGCCGTAAGAATACATGTTGGGTAAGAATACCCATAGCTTGAGGCCATGATATTTTCAACCACAATTCTGGCTTTCGGTCCACACATAATGGCCAATCTTCTTGACTTACTTCGCAGCCTGCTTCTTTCTTTAAACATGCCAGTATACAGAAATTATTTATTCCAATCAATAAATTATTTATTGCACGCAATAAATATTACCTTTGCAATGGCATGTACGAAATAAAAATCAGGCCTCGAAGCAACTTGTAGTACCGGCACTGACCATAGTGATCTTGCATGAATTAAGAAGTTTCTCAACAATACTTACAATTATTTGTAGTGAAGGCGTTTTTCAAGTTTCTGCTCGTAGACTTAAAAAGTTCATTTGTAGCTCATGTCAATAATAAATGTTTCATACAAACTTTATTATGGCTGTTGAATTTCTTGCGTTAGATAAAATTTAATTTCAAGGACGATACACCAAGCAGCACAAAAGAAATTAATTTCAAAGGGTTTATTTCACTGGCTAATATGAACACGCGTTACAAGTGCTTGGAGTGACGATGTGTTTATAGCAATTGCCTAACCGCACTGGGCAAAAACGAACGATTTCTAAGCGGAGACATGACGTGACTTGCATTAAAAAGGTACAAAATTTTCCAGCTATTTTTGCGAACTCTTTAATATGCACATCACACAATTATTTACCGCAAAAATATGGTCTGACCTTTGCAAGAATAGAAAACAAATTTCTACTCTAAAAACTATAAACTGAAAGCAAAACACAAAAATAGTAAACAGAAAAAAGGCCTTATAAAACACCAATCAATTCATGCTGTGTTTAGCAGCTTCAGATGGTTACAAAAAAGAAAAATTCAGGTAGATGTAAACAATATTTTTTTTTGCTAGATTGCACCTATTAGCCTTCATGAAAATGTGTAGTTCAACCACAGTATTCTTCGACTTTCTAACTTGGGACAGATTACCCTTTGCTCCATGTGCCACTTCGCGCTGGGAAGCACCCGTACGTTTAGCGCCTGTAATACGCAAAAAAAGCCTTCAGTAGAGTTTTAAACGCATGCTGATTAGAAAATACAGTAGTATCCACTATCCTTCTTAACACTCGCACTTGCGAATATATTCAACCTTAATTTTCTGCTTGTTAACACTCGCTCTTAAACTAAACGTGCTACAAATATCGAATTTGTTTTTCAGAGTCACGTTCCAGGACAACAGCATTTGGTTCGTTCTAGGAGAAAATACAACTGCATTTTACTAAAAATCTCCCGCACACAGCAGCAAAATTTAGTATAAAATATTTGTAGTTTAGTGTAAAAAAATTTCGCATAAAAAGTTTAAGTAACCACCTGCAGCCGCATTGCCGAGCGAAATGACTGGCATAAATTTATGGCTAAAATAACTTCGTAATGTGGGTGACTACGACAGTGACACATTATTGACCTGAAGCCACCGCTCCACCAGCGTTATCGCCTCGCAGCCGCCTTAAGCTCTGGACACATGTACGACTGGTGCACGCGATTCGCATGCGACTGACCGTTACGATTGATCGTTAGGACCTGTTTTGGCCTCGTTCGCTGGTCGGAGGAGGCTCACGACGTGCGACTGGCAAGCCAGATGCAGTCGTGCCATCATTGCCATTGTCGTGAGGCCACAGCCAATGAGAGCCCGCTGAGCCCGCAACCGGCTTGCGTTCTCTGGTCGGCTCGGGTGTTGAGAACTTTAGGCTTAGCATCCTGGCGAATATTTGATCGCCGCTACCTGTGCAACTGCGAATGACAATTCGTAACACCACTTTGCACCAAGCAATCACCCCCTTTCTCGCATGTGAAACTTTATTTGAGCTACAACTGCCGTTGGAGCGATCGGTGACCGAGACATCTGCGTAGCCTGTTTCGAGGCTTCCGCGGAGGTATTAGCAACTCTCGGCCGCTCGGCGCACTGCGCGCCGCGACATCCACGGCCGGTCAGCATAGGCTTGCATAGCGGCAGATATCTGATCGCCGATTTTAAAATAAGCCCTGAGAACAATCCCTAGTACAATTTTTCACCACACTAACACCTACTTTCTCGCATGTGGAACTTCGTTTTAGCACTCAGATTGATTCGGAAGAGCAGCGACAAGCGGTTGCTACCGTGGTCTGCGCCGGTTCGAGCCGCTGAGTGCGCCGAGCTGGCAGGTGCGGCCGGCGTGTGCTCGGACTGTTTCCGATGCAGAAAACGCTTCACGATAGCCTGCTTTATCCATTTCTTGCGTACAAACGCAATGAATCTACAAATTCAGCCCAGCGATCGTCGTAGTTTACCATGGAGCAAAAACAGTGGGCGCTTGGAGCGGCGCCGACGACGCGTCGCACACGCGCATCGGGCCATGTGTCTCAAATTCACGAGCACGACTAGTCGTGGTGACAGTCGTAACGATAAGTCGCATGCGAATCGCGTGTACCAATCGTACATTTGTCCAGCGCTTTAAAATCTCCGCCCCCCCCCCAACCCACCCCCCTCAACCCGAGATTCCGTTAATTCCCCACAGTACATCTCTCAGCTACCGTGCTCGCGAGACAGGATGCCGCAGTCGCTACCTTCCGTGACGCAGGAGGAGTAGAGAAATAGATAAAATAGATAAGAATTACAAAGCGTAGGGGAAATAAAATATTCACGGGTGGGAAAAGGTACCAGGACGGAACTTAGAAACACGGGGGAAAGAGCGAGGGCTCGAGCCTTGCGCCGGCGATGGACTACGTGAGTTTTGCGGCGCCCGGTTTTGTTGTCGAGCTTCCAGAGCACGACACGCATTTTACAACGGCTGTCTTCGGGCCGTGAGATTTATAATCGCGACGGTAGCACAGTAGGCCGGTAGTGTGGCGCACTAAACGGTCGGCTGCGAACAAAGACGTCTTAGGTTGGGGAAGGGGATGAATTCAAGACGCCTACGATGCGCCAGCCGATCCATTGGACACTCAGACTGTCCACGCATCTTCCGTCAACGCCTAGTAGACTTCAAGCAAACTTCAAGTTCAAATACGGCAGCTTGTTCGGATACAAAAAGCTGGGAACAAGGTTTGTAGATCGGCGCCAACCACCACCTAGCATCCAAGTAGTGGAACTATTTTAAACGACCTCGGAACTTTAGGCGGCATAGTGCAATCTCTAAATTACATTTTCAGCGGAAGTAGACAAACGGCGTTATTCCACAGTGATATATGCTTCAAACGCACGGCAACGATACGAAAACTCACGTCACTGGCACCGACAGTAGTAAGCCGGTGGGTAAAATGCTAAAAAATAGACTCCCGAGACAGGACACGTCTAACACCTCCGCCACGGAGAAAAAAAGCTGAAAGGCACACCACATGCACGTAGTTTGCTGCTCAGTGTTGCGTTAAAACACAAATTTCACACGCCCAAAGAAAGGGATAAGAACTTACACGCTTTCTACGATACCGTCAATTTTAGTTCGAGTAGACCTTGTTTCGTGACGCAGTGCCGGAACCCGCTTGGTAACTAGTTTTTGTGGCACTGTTACCCACAAATTATTATAGTCCTTATCCCCTCCTTAGTCCTTGGCCTAATTATGATATAGGTATTATTAGTTAAATTATTATAGTCCTTTGCCCCTTAGTATAGCCCCTGCTTAGAGCGCCTTCCCCCTCCGTAGCCGCAGAATCAAAACCAGCGTTCGCCTTCCCGTCTCGAGGTAGCTTCGTTGCTAAGAGGACTTGCTCTCGCTCCGCTTCTCCTCCTACCCAGGTTCAGTTCCTGGCAATGCCATTTTATTTATTTAGACTGATTGGGAGTTTATTCTGGCGCACGCCTCGAGGAAACCATTTTGCTGGTAGAGGCAGAGAGATTTGCCTTAAAAAAAATCGAACGCTCCCCGGAAGGATTCGAACTACGTCTCCGATAACACGAAAATGGCATTCCATATCTAGTCTATCTCAATAGATGGCGCTTGGTGCAAAATAAACTATGTATGTAAAACTGAAAACGTACCCTTGGCTGCTTCTAGTACTTTGTTGTATTTGAGAGGACTTCGCAGTCATAACAGCTGTTCCTGACTCGGCGATTTTGCGGACCAGCCGCACCATGCTATTAATAGAGGTTATGTAGCCGGATCGGCTTTCTTTAAGCGACTAGAAGCTATTGTACATACAAACTCGGCGACAAAAGCGACGTCAGTTCGGCCGGAGCCGTGTTTTGCTTGTGGCTTGAGTTATGAGAATCACGCGGACTTCACTTGTTGTAAATTAATTTTCATCAAACAATCTCAAATTTGCAAGTGGTTTCTCAGCTCGAGTAGGAGCGATCCAAGCATTCATCAATCAAACCCTCTTAAAGCAGCTGTACGCAGGCGTCTGTATGCGCCATGGAGTCAGAAATAAAAGCTCTTTTTGGTTCCTTTGGTTTGCCGCTTTGTCGAACTTTCCTAACCCAGTAGATCGGCGGCTGACGACGTTTTTTCCGCCGCGGCGCATCGGACGTAGTTTCTCGTTTTCTCGTCGCATCCTTAATGTTGCTGAGGAGTAACAACTCAAACAAAAACAAATTACACCATCTTCCCATGGAGGATCATGAGGAGGATGCGATGCATCATGGGGGTTCCGTGTAGGTTCCATTCTGTTGCCGTTATTTGATTTCCTTTATCCGAGCACGAATGGGAACGTAATGTGAACCCCCATGTAGACACAGAGAAATGTAGAGAAATGTAAGGAGATGTAGAGACAGCAAAGAGAACGACACCCGCGTTACCTGATCGAACACCTCTTGTTTCTCGTCTTTCTTAATTGCGAACTCACGCTCCTACCCCGCTGCCCACCCTCTTCATCCTCTTCCCTGGTTGAGCTGCAAGGCACGTGGCACTTCCCGCCACAGCTTTCCCGCACAAAATTGAACATCCTCCTCTAAAGTTTTCAGTTCGTCGTTTCCGCTGACGTTCAGCTTCGCGTGCCTTTGTTGTATCAGTAGCTTCGTGACGTAGGTTGAATGAGCGAAGGACATAAGGCGGGTTCGTAGCACATGCTCCCGTCTCGGTTTGTAGCGCAGTGGGAAGAGCGCCACGTACTTCCCGTTGCAGCCAGGGAGTCATGGGATCGAAACCGGGCGCCGCCTAACCATCTTTTTTTATAGTGGACTGCGCTCACGTCATCCCAAACGCTGAAAGGGCTGAAGAGACGCACATGCGGAGTAGAGTACGGACGGCGGTCAACAACAAAGGAGAGAGGGACAGAGCCCCGAGCATGAGATGTTTCGCATCTAATATTTTTTTCTCGCGCACTTTGTGGTTTTTTTCGAAATTAAAGAGCATTTTTTCGCAGACAAAGGTGTGACACACTCAAAAATTAAACAAAGAGAAGGCAGCATGTATTTCTGTGGGCTAAAACAAAATTGTTGTTTATGCGTGTTAACTCGCATAGAGCCCGGGTGCTCAATGTGCTTCTGATAGGTAAGCAATACTGTGCAATTTCTTGGTTATTGCAAATGACAGCAATACAAACCTTACGTTATTGTCTCTACTCAAACCATGAATTAAGCTGATCAAGGTAAGTTTCTTGTTCAACTTACTTACGGGCAGCCTGTGCCGAGTGTTTTAAAGTGGCCAGTTGGTCATTGTGTCCGTCCCAATAAACAAATTTGTCCGTCCCAATAAAAATGTTTTCACAATCTTAAGATAAAAATAACAGTTTTGAGCTGGAGGTTTCTTTTGGGCTGTGGCCTAACCTTCAATGTAGCGAATGTGAGCGCGACCTGCAAGACCATCACGACTTTTCAAGTCCACAATTGCAGGCGATTTGCTTCTTCTTTGCTACCGCGACAACCTTTACTCCATAAATTTTGCTAAAAGTGTGTGCATCCTTTATTGTCTTTAGAAGTGATAATCATTGGACATCACCTTGGAGGGGCATGCGCAACTACGTGCCTTTATCGTTCCGGTAAAATGTTACCACGATAACGGTAGTTCTGGGGCTTTTTTTGCCAATCTTGGCCAATCTTCCAAAGTGGGTATGCTTGGGCAGACAACACTGCACCCCGTACTCTGTGTGGTCACCGCGAGGCACGCGCATATGGGCTCTGGGCATTTCCTTTATTTTTTAACTGCCAGGCGGTCGCCGAGAGACAGACAGACATACATTGAACTTTATTAGGTCCGGAAGGTCAAACCTAGCGGCCCAGAGGACCGTCTAGAGTAGACGCGGGCCGCACCTGCGCGGGTGGCGGGAGGTCTAGGACCTCCGCCCTAACGCAGGCCTTCTGGACAGCCCGGAGTTGTGTGTAGTAATCTTCGCTGTGGAGCACCATGGTCCACCTCCCGTCGACAACCTGCGACCCATCTCTCTCACATCGTGCGTGGGGAAGGTGGTCGAACGCATCGTATTTAAGAGACTGCAGAAGCACCTAGACACCACTCACGAGATGCCACCGACCATGTACGGTTTCCGAGGGCACCTTAGCACGCAAGACGTCCTAGTGCAGCTACACGAACTGGTGATCAAAAAAGCCAAGAACCACACCCCGAGGGCGATGCTGGCGCTCGACCTCAAGGGAGCTTTTGACCACGTAACCCACGACAGCATACTTCGTAACCTGCGAGACACAGGGTGCGGAGAGCGAACGTTCAAGTACATCTGGGACTTTCTCAGTAATAGAACGGCCAAGATTAAGATCGGGGACGAGACGTCGGGGCCGATAGCGCTGGGAGACAGGGGCACCCCGCAAGGGTCGGTCCTATCGCCCCTGCTCTTCAACCTGGCGCTACTCCCGCTCCCAGCCCTGCTCCAAGACAGAGGGCATTGACCACGCTCTCTACGCGGACGACATCACCGTGTGGACGTCTAGAACGGGGTCGGAGAGTTGGATGGAAGAGACCCTTTAAAGAGCGGCCGACACCGTACACGACTATGCAAAGATATGCGGCCTCGACTGCTCGGCACAAAAATCGGAGTTCCTAATCTTAAAGCCCCGAAGAAAGAAAGAAGAGCAAGTGAAGGTGCGTATTACCATAGACGGGACGAACATAACGCCGACCACGCAAGCCCGAATCCTGGGAGTAATCTTCCAGAACAACGCAAGGCGGCAGCGGCGCTACGCAAGATAAAGACCACCACGGAACAGGTCACGAACATGATACGAAGGGTCACAAACAGGCGAAGAGGACTGAAGGAAGACGACGCGCTCACACTGGTCCAGGCCTTTGTGACGTCGCGCATCGTATACGCGGCGCCGTACCTACAGCTGCTCAAGAAAGGCAAAGATCAACTGAACGCGATCCTCCGCAAAGCAACCAAGGTGGAGCTGGGTATCCCGCGCCGCTCGTCCACCGAGAAGCTGTTAGGCATGGCCAAACACAACACGGTGGAAGAGTTGGTAGAAGCTCATCTGTCTACCCAGAGAGTGCAGCTCAGCCAAACCTTGGCGGGCCGAATGGTACTGGCCAAGCTGGGCTGGCAAGAGGCCGACCACAAGGAAATGAGACCTTTACCCAAACTTTGGTCTCAGAAAATTGAGAGCAAACCCCCGCCCAAAAACATGAGACCTGGTCGCAACGACGGGCGCAGAAAGGCCAGGGTCAAGGCCCTAATCGAAACGCTGAGACAAGCGGAAGAACAAGAAGGTGGAACGGGGATCACCCTCTACACGGACGCCTCTCTACCCAAGTTTTCGACACGAGCCGCGATCTCGGTCACGACGAAAGACGCTCTGGTGACGTGCGCATCTCTCAAAACGGCGTTCCCGGAAGAAACGGAAGAGGCGGCAATAGCCTTGGCGCTCACGTTGCCTAACGCGAGCAAAATAATTACGGACTCGGAAAAAGTGTATGCCAGCTATAGAAAAGGGCAGGTGTCTCTGACGGCACTCAGAATACTAGAGGGAGGAATACGCCGCATACCCGAGCAGAAAGTCGAACTTATATGAACACCGGCTCACTCAGGGCTGGAGGGCAACGAACTCACCCACCAGCTTGCCCGAGAACTTAAACACCGGGCAGGCGAGCACGAGCCGCAGGCCATAACGACCTACAAGGACATCACCAGCCACTACAGGGAAGGCAGACGCGGTACCCTGACCCACACAAGTCGCTCAGCAGAGCACAGCAAACGATCTATCGCCAAATACAAGCAGGATCCTTCCCGCACCCCTATCTCCAAAGCAGAATGTACCCCGAGATATACAAGAAAGAGTGTAGATCCTGCGGGCAATTGAGTACGCTCCGGCACGTCATCGGAGAGCGCGATTTCACCGAGGCAATCCCCCCACCCCTTACCCAACCCTTAATCACCCTTCCCACACTCTTTTACGAGCGATGGGAGACCTTGCTAACCAGCACCGCCTTGGAAGGCCAGCTCGTCCTGATCTCCAGGGGCCAGGCAGCCGCGGAAGCATATGGGTCCCGTGAAGAGGGAACCACCCCATCCGGCACGTACTCGCCGCAATTTTGTGTGGCTAAATAAAGTTGTTCTCTCTCTCTCTCATTCTTCCTCTGTGATGAGTTCGGCGTCCTCTTGTAACGCCGGGCACTGCCATAACATATGGTCTAAGTTACAGTAAGCTGCGTCGCAGAGAGGACAGTGAGGGTCAATTTCCGGGTGAAATGAGCTAAACCGGCTCCTGGTTGGGAAGGAACCGGTCTGAAGCATTCTAAGGGCTGCTGACTGTGGGTGTGTGAGAGCAGGGTGGGCCAGCGGGAGTGTTCTTCGCGTAAGTTGGTAGTGTGTGACTACCTCGTTGAACGTGAGTAATGCGTCTCGGAACTCTCTGGGGGCCTCGGGAGCTCGGCCTGTTCGATCGCCGCGGCTGACGGTTTCTCGCGCGCGATCGTGAGCGCACTCGTTGGCGTTGGGGATGGTGTCGTGGAATCCGTGGCCCATGTCGGCCGGGAACCATGTGATGTTATGGAACGTCTCTTGTTTTCTTCCCTGTAGAATCCTGGCTGCCTCTTTAGCAATAGTTCCTTTGAGTAAGGCTCTTGCCGCCGAGCGGGAGTCCGTGTAGATTTGCTTAAACCGGGTTTCCGTCATGGCGACAGATAAGGCGATTTGTTCGGCCGTAGTGACCCTTGGTGCATAAAAGGACGCCGAGGTGACGAGGTTTCCTTTGACATCCACCGCTGCCATGCCAAACCTGCCCGAGCGGCCGTACTGGGCGACATCCACGAACAGAGCTTTGGCCGATCCTGTATTTGCGAGCTGTAAGATGGTTCGGGCCCTGGCTCGCCTTCTACCATCGTTATATTGGGGATGTACATTCCTCGGTAACGGTTCTACCTGGAACGTTTCCCTCACCGTTGCGGGGATCTGTGCAGCGTGATCCACAAAATCTTCGTTCAGGTAGCCGATGTCTCCAAGAATCTTCCTGCCGGCCTTGGTGGAAAGCAGCCTCTGTTCTTGCGCGGTTCTTTGCGCTTCTGCGATTTCAACCAGTGAATTGTGGATGCCCAGTTGTTCCAACTTTTCCGTGCTTGCGGATAAGGGGATACCGAGCACCCTCTTTATGCTCTTCCTCATGAGCTTATCGACTTTACTCTCTTCCGTGCGGGACCAGTCGAGGGCACCCGCCACGTAGTTAATGTGGCTGATTAGGAAGGCGTTGTACAGTCGCAGGAGGTTGCACTCGGAGAGGCCACCCCTGCGGTTGGAGACGCGCATCATGAGTCGGATCGTCGCTTCCGTTTTACTGGTCAGGTTCTCGATGGTTTTGGTGTTGTTCCATCGACTTTGAATGAGCATACCGAGTATCCTTATGACATCAACCTTCGGTACGACGGAGCCGTCTCTCGTGCACAGCTCGATGGCCGCTTGATTGGGGTTCGGTTGCCCCGCTCCGCCCTTACGGTTGGACCGGTATAACAGGATTTCCGACTTGCCCGGCGACAGTTTTAGTCCCCGGTCCTGAAGGTACTCTTCTATGATGTCTAGCGCCGTTTGCAGGGCTTCTTCCGTCTGAGCTTCCGAACCACCACGGCTCCAGACCGTGATGTCGTCCGCATACAGCGCGTGATTGATTCCGGGGATACGTCCCAGCTCGAGGGACACGTCCCGCATAACGAGATTGAAGAGCAGCGGAGACAGTACTGCTCCCTGCGGGGTGCCCCTCGGACCGAGTCCGTACTCCTTCGACCGCACCTGGCCGAGTTTGAAGAAGGCCGTGCGGTCAGTGAGAAAGGATCTTATGTATGAGTGAAAGTTTCTGCCGAGGTTAAGTTTCGATATCATCTTCAACACGTATTGGTGACGAATCGTGTCGAAGGCTTTTGTGAGGTCGAGGGCTAGGATTCCCCTGACATCTCTCGAATACACTTCCAGGACTTGGTTCTTCAGAAGCAACATGACGTCTTGCGTGGACAGTCCGGGTCTAAAGCCGACCATGTTGTGCGGGAAGATGTCTTCTTGCTCGATGTGACGTGAGATCCTTGCATTGACCACGCGTTCAACGACTTTGCCGACACAAGAGGTCAGCGAGATCGGTCTCATGTTCTCGGGCTCTAGGGGCTTACCCGGTTTGGGAATCATGACGACCGTTGCTTCTTTCCAGCTTTTGGGAACTTGGCCAGTTGTCCAGACCTTGTTCGCTTTTTCCGTGAGGGTCTTGACCGATTTGGCGTCGAGGTTACGCAGCATGCGGTTCATGACACCATCAGGCCCCGGGGCAGAACGGCTGTTCAGCTCCTGCAGAGCCGCCCAGACGTCCTGCTCCATGATGGGGCCGTCAAGAACCTCGTTCTCTTCTCCTTGGTATTCGGGGTAGTCTTGGTCTGAGCTCTGACCCACAGAGAGGTAGATGCTAGCTAATATATCGAAAATATTTTCGTCCGTCTTGCCCGACGTTCGCAGGTTGGGCATGAGTTTGTCGAGTGCGAGTTGTTGATTGCCTTTACACTGTTTGTCGTCGATGAGCTTCTTGAGTAGATTCCACTTTCCACCCATACGCATGCGACCGTCTGTGAGGGCGCAGATCGCGTCCCATTTCTGAGTATTGAGTGTGAGTGCGTGTTCCTCTATCTTGCGGTTGAGTTCCGCAGTGTTCTTCCTCAGTCGTCTATTGAGTCGTTGCTTGCGCCATCTTGCTTGAATTGAATTTCTTGCTTCGAGCAGATTCGCGAGTCTGGCGTCCATCTGCGTGATATTTGGTGGGGCTTCGACGGTTTTGGTGGCGGCCGCGACATCCGTCTTAAGCCTGTCGAGAAGATCCTGCAGTGTCTTGTATTCGGTTTGGTCTTCCTTACGGATCCTGCGAAACGCGTCCCAATCAACGATTTTGTGTTGCCTGGGCTTTTGCGCTTCCATCTGAAGGGTAGTGGCCAAGATGGTAGTGGCTTAGGTCACTGCCTAAGTCCTCTAGGGTATTGCGCCAGGTCGTTTCTTGAATGTTCTTTATGAAGGTTAGGTCCGGTGTTGTATCTCTTGTCACGGACGTCCCAATCCGCGTAGGGAATTGGGGGTCCGTGATCAAGTTAAACGAGCAGTCCGTGACCACCTGTAGGAGCCTAGAACCCTTCTTTTGCACCGTTGTTTTCTGGTAACCCCAGGCCTCGTGCGCCGCGTTGAAATCCCCTGCCATAACAATGGGGACGTCCCTCGCTGGAGTTGCAGCCTTGGAGATTAACGTGTTGAAAGGTTGTTTATAGTCAGACGGGGAGTCGTAAACGTTGAGAATGAAAAGCCGTGCGCTCTACTTGACATTGGGGACAATTTCGATCATGATGTGTTCGAGCTTGGCCGAATTGATTTTGAGCACGTGCTCTTGAAATGAAACTTGCGTAGATGCGAGCGTAGCAAGTCCTCTCTTTCCTTGCTCTCTAGCCGCGACGACTCGATATCCTGGAAATGTAAGGGTTTCGCAGAGCGTTTCTTGTAGGAGGATTACCTGGGGTTTCTCGGGTTGCGATTCTAAATATTGCTGCAATGTGGCTCTTCTTTGCTTGAAACTAGCGCAGTTCCACTGCCAGATGTGAACGTTCTTTGTTTTACTGGCCATTGCAAGGTGCGTTTGGGTTTGGGCATATCGCCGAGTGAGGTAATCCTGTTGCTCCGTTAGATTGTGTAGCATTAGTTGGTATATGTGCCGCCATGGTACTCTCCATCGGGGCCATACGTTGGAATATTGCATTGAGGTCTTCGGATAGCCTTCTCAAGGCTTCCATGACGGCCTCAAGTTTGTCTTCCCCCTCGGCCCCCCGAGAGCATGGAGACATTCTACGCTTGGTGCTGCGCGATGGGGTCGTTCCCCTCTGCGACTGTAGCTGATCTCTCTCTGTTTTAAGCGAGGCGTTCTCGACTCCAAGTCTCATGGTTTCCTCGGCCATATTGGTGATAGCATGTGTGAGCTGATCGAGCTGCTCCTTAATTTCTTTGTTTTCCCTCAATACTTCGTCTATCCTGTTATTGATATGCTCTGGCAGTGCCCTAGGCGTTACCTGGGCGTTCGTCGACGACGTTGGCGGCGTTTTCTGCCCGCCCTGGACTCGATCAGCCCAGGAGGGAGACTGCAGGCGCACCTCCTGGCTGGAACGGTCACGTCCGGATCTCTATCGTCTCCTGGACTGCGACCTGCTCGAACCGCGTAGGCTCCGGGACTGCGACCGATGGCTCGAACGGCTCCGCCTGGCACCGGAACGGGATCGCATCCTGGATTGCGACCTGCTCGAACTGGCGTCGACATTCGAACTGCCGCCTCTGTTACTGGGCGAGCACGCCCCTCCCTTGAGGGCGCTGCGGAGGCCACCGGCGCCCGCCTGTTGGTTGAAGTCATCGCCGCCACCGGAGCGGTCTCGCGATTGCAACCGCTGGTGTTTGCGCTCCCGGCTCCTCTGACATCGGCGCTGACGCACGAGGAATAGCACTTGGAATTTTAAGTGCGAATGCACTTTATAAGCGACCCCAAACCATCCACCGCCGGCGGCGTTGGCGTCCGCAGTGCTCCTCTATATTTGAAAAAGAAACAGCATCCGGCGCCAGGTTTCGATCCGAGGACTTTGCGGCCGCAGCGCGACGCTCTACCGACCAAGCCACGGACGCGACGGTGATATCAGTGTTAGACGCGCCTTATATCTTTAACGCATTCAAACTACGTCGTCAGCGGCGTGCGTTGGCGACTCAGCGGCGTTATAGCGGCTTGATAACTGCGTGGTGTACACGTGATACTACAAACCCGATGGAAGAGATGGAAGAGAAGGCGGCGAGGCGGTGGGCTGCGGGGGCTGAGCGCAAGCGCCGCAAGCGGGCCGACAACCGTGCATTCGCACTTTCACCTTCTCCCCCTCGGGGAAATGAGGGGGAATTTTTTTGCTTGCAGCTCTTGTCGCCGGTGACGTGGCCGAAGCCGCACAGGCCGCACTTCGGTCTACAGTTGTGTTCTTCACCCGGGTTTTCGGCTCCGCAGCCCCTGCAATTATCCCGCTTGGGGTTGATGCAGACGTCGGCTCTCGGTGACCCGGCTTGCCGCACAAGTAGCACACGTCCACTTGACGCTTGTAAAGAGAGCACTTGACGAGGCACATGCCAAAGACGTCATACCTCGGCACCTGCATGCCCTCAAAGAGGAGCACGACAGTCGTAGAGGTCTTGATACGCTTGGCCTCGAGGATCGACGGATTTCTTTCGGTGACGAAAAGCGCATTAAGTTGAATGTCCGTGAGGTGCGCGTCGATGTTGCGGACGACCCCTTTGCACGTGTTTTCGGGCGCAGCTACGTAAGCAGCAATAGCATGTTGCTTTTTGCCGAGGATTATTTGGTTTACCTTGGCGTATGCCTCCGCGTTTTTTACAGCCGGCGTCGTTAGTACATAAATATTTTGCATCGGGTTAGGACACAGCAGGTCTCTTGCAGGCTTCCTCAGTGATTTTCGCCGCCGTCATCAGGGCTCTCATGACCGCGTACAGGCTCATTTTCCTCACATCAATTCCGTCCCTGGGACGAATAATAACATGAACTTGGCCCCTTGGTAAGCGTGGGAGCCGCGAGGCTGCACCCAATCGCCTTGCAGTGCTACGCGGGTCGGGCGTGCGGCGGCTTACCGAGCTCTTTGTACTTGAAGGTGAAGTGTCCGCCGAGGATGGGAGCTCGGGGCGGGATTTCCTCTTCTTTGATAGTGACGTACGCCATCCTGGACAGTTGACTTCTTCGGGGGAAATATCCACCCCCTCTACCATTTCCACCTCGGGCATGGTCTCGGAGCGCTGCCGCTTAGGCCCTGGAGCGGCCGTCGGCGTTAGGGTTATCTGCGCTCCGGCGTGGCCTTCGCGAAAAACAGTCGTAAATGGCAGAAAAGTCCACTCACCGACAAAATGTTTATCTCTGCGTGGACCGGAACAGTTTCTGCGTTCGATGAGCACTAAATCCGCATCATATTACCGCATATTCTACTCCAGAACCATCAAAGAAGCAGGAGCGGGACACATCAACACTCCTCTTCTTCGTGGGTATGTGCCGCCCCCCGTCGCCGAGAGGAACGGCCTCACGTGCGCTCGGTGTTTTCTTCGTATTTTAACAGCGGTCACCAAGTATAACAATTTGCGTAACCCCTTCGCTGTTAAAAATTACGAACGAACTATATAAGTTTGTTTCGTAACTGCAGCAGCGCATTTGTATTCCTGCTTGTACCCGCCCTTTAAAGTAGCGGGGCGTAGGGCAGATGAGAAAGAAACCAAAAAACATCGAATCAAAGCTTCATGCCGTCGGGTAAGAGATAGCAGGTCATTATTATCGCCTTCACTGTTAACGTGTTTGTGTGAATTTCGTTTCCAGAAAAGTTCTGATATCAATATTCACAATCTGCGTGCCCTGCATTTTGATAACGCTATTAGCGCAAATTATGTTAAGATGAGTGTTATCCTTGACAACAAAGCAACGGTTGGTATGAATAAAGCGTACCTATCAAGTCTTTACTGTTTTTACAGGCGAAATATTTGTTGCTCCACGTTAAAAAATGCGCAAATTTCAGAGAATATTAATTACTAACTGTGCTTTTGTCACCCACTAAACACAATTATAGTCCGCCTAACTTATTAGAAAAGCTTCTTTGCACCAAAAATAGCGGTAGCAACCATTATAGTAGCAAGAAAAAGTAGGGCAATAATACAGGCAGTTCGTGTATGCGGTTTTATTGCGTAAGCTTTTGCATGAAAAATTAGATTTTCCTGTATGTTGTTATTGTGCTCATCTGGTAAAAAAATGCGTCCGGCGATATACATCGCCAAAAAGCGTGACCGCAGAGTGTCAAAATGTACATGTTGTCCCAACCCCAAATAAAATTACCGTAAGCACCGATGGCATAAGAACATAACCAATCTGGTGAAGTGACAAATGACAAGCACTGGAGCAGTGGGAATCCGACCGAGTTAACTTATTTGGCCCCAACTTCTTTTTATTTTCATATTAGCGTTGTAACCCAGACCAACAGCTCGACATACAATGAGTCTAACGCAGCACGTTTCGGCGTAAGGCTGAATCACCTGGTAACCACATGTGTAGGTTTTCCCGTAAAGATACCGGCGCAGGATTGACCAATTAGGACAGCAATAGCCGTCAGAAGCTACTGCCGAATTTGCCTATTTTCATTTAACTTCAACGCGATATTCTTTTTGCAGATAGGTAGAAACTGTACAATCACTGTGCGCCCACGTGTTTTGTACTGGTTCCATTTTAACACTAATCTATTTTCAGCAACGAGAGGCAACTTTTGAGTTCGGGCTCACAAGCAAAGCTCTAGAACTCAGGTTTTCGAGACCTAGGGATTATATTTTAAAAATCTGTGATTGGGGTTTAGGAATGTTCTATTTAAGTTGAGAAACGGCTCGCAGCAAAACAACAACTATATAAAGGTGAATCACAACAGAAGTGCCTGGCTTGTACTCATCTATGAAAGGGTTATTTCTGTATAGACTTGAACATGAACGGCCGCTTATCTTCAATACCCAATGAGAGAACTGATCATCGATGATTAAGGCTGCGTGAGAATTTCACGGCCAAATCACAACTTCAAAACTCATAGAAGTCATGTTCAGATGTTTAGAAATTTTAGGGGAAACTTTGGCTGCCCTTTAACTTTACCACTTACTTAGATAAAGCTTTCCTGGACGCGATAATCCTAAAGCCACGTCATCCCCGTCGTCTTCTCGACGGACCTGATTGTAGCTTTGAAAAACATGGCCCCCATTACACTATGCAAAAGTGAATGACCAGCGAAGTTGTTTCGAACCACTACAAATGCTGGAACTTGGACGCATGGGCGTGGCGTACGTGGTGTTAACTGCTGGGTTTTGCCTTCCGAGCTGTTGAGCAAGACGATTTTCCTCCCTACGTAACTTATTGTATTCCCGCTGTTCTGCGGAATTATTTACTTTGGATGTTCTATCATTGGCAGTCATGGAATGAACTGCAATGAGTGGCTAGTTGCACTTCACCAGGGGGCTTCGAATGACGTCAACCCCCTTTTCTGATGGCACCTAGAAACGTAATATTTACCAGTGACAAATAGATGTGCTTCCAATTGTTAAGAGGGCACCTGTCACCCATAACGCCATCTCTATGCTCCTTCTAGGTTTTATAACAAATTTAGAGGTACATGCTTTATGGCAGATTGCGAAGAGGCATATGTGATTTGCCCTAAATTATCAGAAACGGGGTTTTTGCTTCTCCATTATAACAAAATTTGCCAACTAAAGACAGGCGAAGAGCTTCGCTTTAAAGCAGGGGACTGGAGTGTCACCCTGTTTCCCTTAATTGACACGGCGTGGCACGCTGATGGTCGTATGCACCCACTTATGACAACTGAGAAAGATCACCACGGCCGTTTAGTGGCAGTGCCTTTTTTCCCCCTATAGTCACGCCAGGCAAAGCTGATGACACTGGGGACAGGTGCAATAATAAATGGTGATTGGCGATTGAACTGCGGTGATTAAACAGCACAAAATGCAAACTCAACAGATGACGATCACTCCCGCTAAACGATTTCTCAAAAACATACTACCCCAAGAACGTGTAAATGACCCCCGAAAGTGCGTTTGTACTTTTGCTTGCGGATGAACACGTCTTTTGACAAAGAGAAATTGGTCTCTGATATGGGTACAAGGACCAGTTTTCAAAGGGTGCCACTGGTATTTGATATATTATTTTTCTTGGTATTATAAATGTACTTTGCAATAAACTGTAAAGCAGCAACGTTTTGGTTCGATGCCTTGATTTTGATTTTTCTATTCGGCAGTGGCGTATTGTGAAGGTGAAGAAGAAGAAATTGATAGCTGTTGACGGCTGTGCCAATTCCTGATATGTAGCCAGGCAGCATAAGAGCCAGAAAATGAGCTGAAAAATTCGAACGGGGCTGGCGGAGCCGAGTGCCAGCAATACTATCTGTACCCTCGGGTTCGTCAGGAATGCTTGTCCGCCCAAAATTACGCAGAGCCGCCAGGCGTACGACGGGGCCCGCGCACGTCTGGACGCAGCCACCTCAGCACCGACAACTGCCAAGCCTCCCTTCTCAGCCTAGTGACTTCGGCCTCCTTCATGTCGAAACCGGTGAGCACTTTTCTATGACGACACATTAGAATAAAGCTTTCAGAAATGCGATTGTTACATTTACTTTGTCCCTTGAGCAAAAAAATCATGGAAGAGACGGAATAACTGAAATGTTGTTTTTCGTAAAAACGGTGGAGTCCCTACTATGCCTAGAAATTGAATGGTTTCCATTATAATTATCCTGCCTTTTAAAATAAAATATTTACAACTATATTCGGAGAGGCCAAATGTCTTGCCATTTAAAGAAAAAGAATATACAATGTTGCCTTTTTTATACTTCGGCCCGCTGGTAAGTTGTTTTAAGCACTGTCGTAAAAGCACTATTTGCGCAATGTGAAAATGAAATCAAACGAACGCTGAGATACGGGTTTATTCGCCGAATATTATATATGGCCTGCTGAGCATTCACTTGCGTAACTACGTATAATATGTAAATGTTGTTCGTTTAAACGCTTGTAGCTGTATTCTCTTGCAAAAAACAAGAAAACTTTATTACAGCACACTTTTATTGGGGCATCAATGTTTACATAAGCAATAAATTATTATACTTGGCCATTTCAATTGACATTTACGGAAATTAAAAATGTATTAGAATGGAGTGCCCTGAAGTTTAAATTCCTGTATCTATAAACCCTTAAAACACTAATATATGGAAGTCAGAGTATTTCGCAAAAAATACGAGCGCGCAAAAGGAGATGCAGTTTTTTCTTGTACAATGATACATACTTTCTAGTTGGTACGCAGAATTCCAAACAATAGCCAGGGAAAAAGGAAATGCTGCTCGCATTTTGGACATGGCGATTAGTGTAGCTCTATTTGCTGGTGAGTAAATAGCGGAACCGCAAACGTGTGGTGACTGCTGGACACTGAAAACGTTATGTACCCGTCTATGTGAGACAGTACAGGAGGTTTTTTATCAAACAAGACCTTCTGTCAACGAACGTACAGTATATTTGGGGCGATAAACTGTTGTAATTTTAGAGAGCGACGCAAAAATGATTTAAATACTACCGGCAATGTTAGCCTCTACACCACTAGCCTCTACAGTTCTGTCGAGGCAGGCTTGGAGTTATCAAAGCAGTGACTGCAGAAATTACGATTGGCACATTGTCTAACAGGCTCTGTACAATGATCCAGAGTCATTGAAGCGCAGCGCTTTGCAGCTCTAATTGCGCAGTGTTTGTAGGTCACTGGATTCATTCCTCCCAGAGAAGCTGTTTGTTCGAACAACTCGTGATTATCAAGGTGCCTTGAAAAACGATGTGAACTAGACCTCACCCGAGGTGTCTAATGAGGGACGGGAATTCGTAGGGAAAAATATCATAAATATTATCGATTTTACATTATGCCGAAACCATTTTAATAAAGTGAAAACCAGAGGTAAAAGAAACTGGACAAAAAAAAGAAAACAACGGCCGGACCGCTGCCTAGTTCAGTGGCCAATTGTGTGTTCCTTTTCACCTTTGTGCAGCATCTTTAACCACGGTGCCTAACTTTACGAAATTAATTAACCCACTGGCCCACTAATATTTATTCTAATCAGTTCTAGATTTTCTCGTGCAGTTCCAGCAGTTTTGAAGTGTTTAGTAAATGCATTTAAATTTAAACCTAGAAACGCCAGGCGTTAGAAATTTGCATAACAATTGTCAGTTACGCGCGAGAACATTTGGAACATGGCTTTATTGGGCAAGCTGCACCTAGCTTCCCAGAGTAGTATGCCCCAGAGGCGAAGCGGCAAGGCCGATGATGCCGATGGTAGTACATGGTGAAAGATGATGCAGTGTAGTCGCTTAGACTGCAGCCAAGCGGAGCACATTTCACTGTGGCACAGCTTGCACGTGGCACGTATACTCCACCAAATAATCACCACTTGGCTACACTGAGAGCTTATAACAGTTTTCGGCTCGTTGACTGATTAGGTCATAATCAGGTACCGCACCCATGAGGTTTACACAAACATTGCCCATACGTTATCATGAGCATCTGCTTGATTACAACTCGTACCTATACCAATAAAATGCCCATCTGACTGACCGAGTACCGGAATGACTTACTGACTCACTGACTGGCAATCACTCACTCACTCACTCACTCACTCACTCACTCACTCACTCACTCACTCACTCACTCACTCACTCACTCACTCACTCACTCACTTACTCACTCATTCACTAATTACCTCAATCACGCCCTTACTAGTGCATCTGAGTTTAGACAGAACTATTATACTTTCATTCATGAAAGTGTGGGGATACATTTAAAAATTGGCGCAAATATAAACAAAGGCTGGGTTTTCACAAATTTTACACCGAATGAAGGAACGACAGAAATTGTGTTTTCGCACATATGTATATATTCACCTATTGAGATATTTAAGTGCGTTTCTCATATACGTTGTCCAGAACATCTTCAAACAGTATCTTCAGGGTTTTCCTTATTGAACCCTATCCTGCGAATCAGCATTTCGTAATATGTGAGGTGAGGTAAAGGTTTACGAAAACAAGAAAGATAAAAAATAAAACAAAAACAAACCGCAACATCCAGAGGGGAGAGAAGAGTGCCCTACTCTTTCAAAACGCTGTCCTCTATCGTTCGTCAGCTTGTAGAAAGAGTGATAGCAACCGCCCGCTTCAGAAGGGCGCTGATTTGCTCATTAAAGGAAACCACAAAGCAGTAAGAGGGAGTCTCTGACACAATCACTGGGGGGCACAGAATTCCAATGTTCACGTACATTACGGGAAGAGTTTACAGGAGGCTGTCGCAGCCGCACACATGTTTCAGTGGCGCCAACCCTACAAATAAATTAGAAGGCTCGTTAAGAGTGTAGGTACGATCTCCGCACTGTGGCTCAAAATATGCAAAATTCCGTCCGGCAGGTATTACAAAATGTTGTCTTCATAAAGGCCGGCATCCGACCAAAACGTCGAGAAATAAACAGTTTTGTTAGAAGCTGCACCTATTTTTACTCTCTCTCTCTCTCTCTCTCTCTCTCTCTATCTCTCTCTGTCTCTGTCTATATATATATATATATATCGGTGTTCGTGTGTGTGCGTGTGCGCGTGCGTGCGCGCGTGCGTGCGTGTGTGTGTGCGTGCGTGTGTGCGTGCGTGCGGTGCGTGTGTGTGTGTGTGTGTGCGTGCGTGTGTGTGTGCATGCGTGCGTGCGTGCGTGCGTGGGTGTGTGTGTGTGTGTGTAGGTGTGTGTGTGTGTGTGTGTGTGTGTGTGTGTGTGTGTGTGTGTGTGTGTTTGTGTGACCCGCCGCGGTGGCTCAGTGGCTAAGGCGTTGCGCTGCTGAGCACGAGGTCACGGGTTCGATTCCCGGCCGCGGCGGCCGCTTTTCTGATGGAGGCGAAAAGCAAAAACGCCCGTGTGTACGAGATTTCGGCGCGTGTTAAAGATCCCCAGGTGGTCAAAATTAATCCGGACCCCTCCACTACGGCGCGCCTCATCGCCTGCGTTGCGTCGGCGCGTTAAACCCAACAATCAATCAATCAATCAATCAATCAATCAATCAATCAATCAATCAATCAATCAATCAATCAATCAATCAATCAATCAATCAATCAATCAATCAATCAATCAATCGTGTGTTTGTCCGTGCGTGTGTGTGCGTGTGTGTTTGTGTGTGTATGTGTGTGTGTGATGTATGGAACAGCGGAGGAACGGAGGAACGCCGCCGTTCCATTACGGGTCGGTGGAACTCTAACGGTAACACGTTATGTTTTTGAAGGAACGGCCGGAACGACGTTTCCTTGCTTTCGTGCCGGTTGAGCTTACGCGGTGTTCGAAGGGTGACTAGTGAAGCCCCGATAATTCTTTTCAACTTTAATCGTTTGTGTTGGGCGGCCAAGATGCGCGTCAGCACAATGGAATTCTTCCCTGCCGGGGAAAAGTTTCTAAGTCCGAGCGGCGCTGCGGGTACCTCGTGAAACCAAGCTATATTGTCAGTGTAATTGCCAGATTTGTGCACGCGAGCCACGGTTGCGTTGCTGTGTAGGGAGTTCATCTCGCTATGAGTTCATTCGAAGGGTCACGGGGTCACCGAAAATATTTCGGAATTGCAGGTTTGAACCCCTCAAAGGAAAGCCGAAGCCCGTTGTCGCCAGTCGCTTAATCCCAATGTTTAAGCTATCATAAATCCCAGACTGTTATATGCGAGACAAGGCAACCAGCGACATAAAGACATTGCTCGCTGCGGTTACCGAGCCATCTAGCGCATATTTTGCCAGTTCGTCTGCGCCTGAGGGTTTCTTTTCTTTTGGGCAGCAAACCCTTCCAGCCGATGCACCGGATGAGGTGTCGCGGTAACTGCTGGTACCAGTTGACTACCCGCGGTCGTAGATGAAAAACTTTGAGGAACTCAACCAACTTTTCTTCAAGTACAACACCCCAGTACCCTCAAGCGCTTCCGTAGAACGGAGCTGCAGCACTGCTAACGAAGTTGTACGAAAGAAAGTGGTTCGTCTGTCTGACTCTAACATCGAGATGCAACTCTTGCTGGGTTAAAACAAGAGACTACGTAGTTGTGACCAGTGTTGTGGAGTTGCCACTCCGGAATTGGAATAATTCCGGATTCATTCCACTTTTGGAGATGCCGGAATGGAATGGGAATGGAATGCCGACAACGCTTGGAGGAATCGAATGGGAATGGAATTAAGGGCCTTTAGTCCGGAATAGAATGGGAATGGAATGGGGATTTTTTGGACGACGGCGTCACCATTGCTGACGCCTTCCGGCTACTTAATTATTCTGTGGCGACGACTGCGTCGGTATATCTCAAAGACGACGAAAACGAGAACGCATACCCGCTATCTCGAGTAACTGAATCCCCGCAGCCTGTTGCAGCGTGTGTGCAAGTGAACTTCGACCTGCGCAAGCTCATCTGTAGGGTGGTGCTGTTAGGTCGGCTCTTCAAGCTTCGGCAGGCTCCGGGTACGGAGGGAGGGAGAAAATAATGAAAGATGCATTATTGACGCATAGCTTCTCTGTACAACTGTCCGTGGCGCCGATGGTAGACCGGCGTCTCTCACACTGGAAAGCGCCGTGTAGGCAGGTCAGCAAGTGGGGAATAGCGTTGAGAAGCAGAGGGGACACGAACGGCGCGCATCCGAAGCCGCGGTGTTTCTCACCGCAAGATGATGCTGTGAAGTCTTGGAGCTAACAATATAAAGCGTTCGCTCATGAAACATGAAACAACGAGTAGATAATTTAGAGACTTATCTACTAATGCGTAGCATTCTTACGCCGCTTGTCGTGAGTGTGGTTGTTTTTCCAGCAGACTTTTTTTTTGTTTTTAAATGTTGTCCCACCAATTATCTCCATTTACGTTATTGCAACGATTGCATTTGGGCCTTAATCTGCAATATTTTGGAAATGCAGGGCGTTATACGGTTCATCATTTTCCCTAATTATTTTATATTTGTGTTCATTTCTTTATTTTTTAAATGTTCGTTCAAACAATTCTGTCCATTTACGCTACCACAACGATTGCAGGTGGAACTTTCGCGAATGATGCATTATTGGGGAAACGGCATGCGGTACACGATTTGACATTGTCCGTATTTTTTCAATAGTTTTATTATTTTTTAGTTTTTCAAAATTTCGTTCTGCCAATCATCTCTATTTACGTTATTACAACGAAAACATTTAGAACTTTTCCGAAATCTGCATTTTGTGGAAATGCAGGGCGTTACACGTTGCGCCATTTTCCGTAATGTTTTTAATATTTCTGTGAATTTTTTTTTTAATATTCGAAATTTCGTGCGACCCGTTATCTTTATTTACGCCATTGCAGCGATTACAGGTAGAACTTTCGCGATATCTGCACTTTTGTGGAAATGCAGGGCGTTACGCGGCTCTGGTGTATGTATTCGGAAGAGAATGCTACGCATTAAAACTGTTAAACGTGTTCTGTGCCGCTGCCCTCCCGTCTCTCGCATTGGTACAGTAGTATTACTGTAGTGCTCGATGCTGTAGATTCACATGAAATTATTCAAGTAAGCATTTAGAATACATGTACATGTGAACAAGCTCCACACGACATGTCTCTTAGGCATCCACAGCACTCTAACGGCGTTGGTATGACGGTACGCAAAGCAGATAGCAAGATAGCATGCGACGGACAGCGCAATAAAACTGAAAAAGCTTTCATCAACGTAAGAGCGTAATACCTGTTTCATCTCGCGTCGCTCAATAACAAACCGTTAAAACATGCTAACATGCAAATAATATACTCCATCCGTTACTTATTATGCAAAAAGGGGCAGTGCGATACTGAACCTTTTTAAAGCGTATGCTTTCTTAGTAGGACCGATCACATTCTCTCAAAAAACTATTACATTACCCTTTATACCGGTTGTTCAAACGAAAAGCTCTGATAAGGTCTGTACACACGGCGCGTGCGTAAAACCGGTGACCACAAATGAAGTCTCTTTCTCTCTGTCTCTCTGGAACTGGACTCCTATTGTGTCAAATTGCTTACTTCAAAATCGCAAACGCGAACGGATCTAAATGAGACAACACGCGCTTCTATCATGAAAAAGGAGTACAATAATGAACCTTTACCTTTATCTCATAAACCACGTACCTTTGTACATTTAGATCGTTCGCAGTTCTGTTTACTTGCAAAAACTTGTTTCATGCGTTCGTTCTTCGCTTGCGATTTGGGTGCTTGAAGGTTTGACGATCGGTTAGAAGCACTTTCAGCGAAAGCTGGACGTACTTTTAGTTTTCGCGCTTCGCTTCCCTAACCCCAGTCGCTCAATAAAAGTTTTTCTCTCTCTCTCTCTTTCTACTTTCGATAGGACGGGATGGTAATTTTTTGCGTTGGGTAGTTGTTCTGCACGATATATGTAAACAACCTGTAACACCTGCCAACTTGGGTGACAAGTGGCACATTTTGCTTACTTTTACAGTTTTAAACCCGTACAATAACCTAAGATGTACGTTGCATTGCTCGGCAACTCCATAAAGCACCCGAGTCAATTTTTACGATGCGGAATTGAAAGGAATGGAATTGAGCTTCCCATCTATTCCAGGAGTGGGAATCGGCTAACGTCTGTCATTCCGGAGAATTGATTGATTTGATTGCTTGTTTGGTTTAACGCGCCGACGCAACGCAGGCGATGAGACGCGCCGTAGTGGAGGGCTCCTGATTAATTTTGACCACCTGGGGATCTTTAGCGTGCGCCGAAATCTCTTGCACACGGGCATTTTCGCTTTTCGCCTCCATCAGAAAAGCGACCGCCGCGGCCGGAAATCGAACCCGCGATCTCGTGCTCAGCAGCGCAACGCCTTAGCCACTGAGCCACCGCGGCGGGTTTCCGGGGAATTGAAAGGAGTGGAATCACGACAAATTCTAATTCCTCGGAATGAAATTGGAATGGAATTGCGATGCCCCTTCCGCAACAATGGTTGTGACTATGCATTCCGGCATTTTTTGCAACTGGTTGTTTACACATTTTTTCCTTAATTCTGCATTTTTTTAGTATATAACTTTCGGTTATATACTTAACACTTTTCTGCTTGAAGAACCATAGAATCTGTCGTTTCTGTATGACGACACGCGTTTACTTCTTTTGTAATTACTTTTTATTTATTTGTGGTTGTTTCTTTTACTTTATCAAGTCGCACTTGGTCTCCGACTTTATATTTTATACTGTAAATGTTTTTTTACGCACGTGATTAGGCTCCGCGTTATTTCCTGTGCTTTTCCCTTATTCGTATTTCCAACCACCGCAAATAATTCGTGCGTCGCGTCCACATACTTGGCTATCTTTGGTTGGTTCCTTTATCTACTACACTGATTGCGTTCGGCATGCTTTGTAATTCTGGTGCATAGAATTCGTCTGCGACTACGCTGTTGGCTTTTATAATTGCCTTGTTATTGTAGTCCGACCTAAACTTGGATTGCGAATCTCTTAGTGATAATTTGTTCAGCTGCGTTTTATTACTCGTAAATTTGTGCTGCATGATCCACAAAGCTCAAGTTTGGTAACCCCCTTGCTAAATTCCCATGCAAAGGGGACTGTAAGGAATAAAAAAAACTGTAATACTGAAAGGGCGTTCATAAATGCCTATGTATTGTTTCCTTCGACGTGGTTTATTTCAAGACAATTAAAGATAATTAATTACGTTCATGCAGGTGAGTAACTTTCCATTCTCATATCTGAAGCGCAGTAACCTTACGGCGCATTTGTAAAATGGAAATGCGAAGTGTCATATGGGTTGCACCTATGATAGACGAACACGAAAATCGCAGTTAGGCATGTCTGGAGTCTTTCCGCTGCTACTTGAAAAAAAAATCGTCTAGGAGCATTTCTTTGGATTATTTTTATCTTCAGATATACTGGTGCCGGCGGTGTTCATATTCTTATAATATACGTAGTTCGATGTGAGTTTTAAATTTCTCACTTTACTTCGCATCAAAAATCCTACACCAAGTTTTAATTAAAAAAATTGAAATGTAACGTCAATGCAACGACAGGTTCCAATGTTTGAAGTGGAACTGTCACGCGTTCCTTTCCAATAAAGGAACTTGTAACGGGAACTTGTTTCAAACTTGGGAAAGAACGAGAGAACTTCCTGGTTTAGAGGAACGTGTGGAACACTGATATACACGCACATCGGCTGTGTCAAACCAAAAAAAAATAAGTAATAAGTTGGTACAGTTGAATATTCTGATGTTCCCGTGTGCATCACACAGGTGTATCATAGTATTAGGGCTGTTTTAGTGTTTACTGTTTAATGCTTACTCGCACCTTCTAAAAGAAGACGCCGCACGGTCTGTATAAGACTCAGCAGACAGAGCACGGACACACACTAAAACAATTTAAAAATGTTGTACACTTGTGAAATTTTGCGCAAAATATAAAACCCGCTTACTGGGTGTGTAAAACGTTTGAAGATTATATGAAATATTGTTTTGTTCAAATATACAAATTTTTAGGTATCCTGAAATCCGCATTACGAAACTTGAGTTTGTAAAAAATGACAGGCAAATAAGAAACGTGCAGAAATTTTCTTGTATAACGCTAATTGCAACATGCGCAATGTTTGGCCATGCTGATTGTCCTCGCCCACAGACAGGAAGGTTTTTTGGATTTTCACATAAAGCTAATCAGATGCAAGCAACAACGGTTGTGTGCGGCTTTTCGAGCCAGAAACGCGCTGTAAAGATGCTTCGTAACAGTAACAGGCGTATATGATGCCGGTTTCTCCGCCGATTTACAAGCTACTTTGATTACACAGTTTTGTTACAGACTCTTACTGCTAAAGCTTTGTTTTAAATTATATCCTCAGAGAACACAATCGTGGGTGCACTGGCGCCTTGACAACTACCAGGAGGGGGTGCCAGAAGCTCCTAGTATCATTTTCGCTTTGCAGGTGATTTAAAGGCAATGTGATGGCCTCGGGAGCTGGCGCAAGATTCAGCTACCACGATGCGACCATCCGTGAAGCGGATGTAGAGCTCCTTGACGAACCGAACTGGGTGAATGACAACCTAATACTGTTCTGGATGCAGTACCTGGAGCACGAAATTTACGCATCTTGGCGCCCGTACATAGAATTCGTGGGACCGACTGTCGTGCAGCTCGTAAAACTGAAGGCATCGCTTAACGTTCAACAGGAACTCAAGTCGCTGAAGCTCAACCAGAAATCGCTGATCTTTCTTCCCGTCAATGACTCTGAAGAAATGGACCAGCCTGGTGGCACACATTGGAGCCTTCTAGTCTTCGTGAGGTCGAGGTTCGCCTTCGAGCACTACGACTCCTTCAAGGGGCACAACTTCGGCCACGCGGAATCCATCGCTCGTGCCCTGGCGCCTCTGCTGGCGCTGAACGAAGTGCGCGTGATCGAGTGCGCCTGCTTGCAGCAGCGTAATGCCTATGACTGCGGCCTTCACGTAATGTACAATATCGAACAAATTTGCGCGGCCTACGTAGCCACTCAGACGAGACGACAAGTATTAACTTCGCTTACAGATCGTATGAATGAAAATAGAAAAAGGATAAAAATGTTGATAATGGAAATGGGCGGGGAATTTTAAGTTATGCTGGACGTTTTTCTTCCCGGACTTTCTGGTATAACGCTGCGTGATCGGATATTTGCGTGAGCACTAGTATGAAACGGTTCTCCGGTTATGTGAAAACATGTAGTAATTTCTCCTTATAGCGAATTTTTATCTGCATAGTATGTGCAATTTTCGGAACTGCAAGATTGAGAAATCTAGAGATATGCAATAACCTATACGCAAAGCCTTATGCTCACTGTCTAAATACAGTATGAAGTGACTTTTCTTACGATTTTCCGTACGTGCGCTTATATTGCTTTATTGTTAGCGTTTGGAGTAATATACCAATATAAAATTCCTTTAAGATTGTGTACTCTCGCACATTGCATACGCAGTCTTGTGCTATTGTTACTATCTCGTTGAAGGTAAGTGGGACTTATGGGTGAAGAAGCGAACCGAACGAATTTATCATCTCAGCATGTGTATTTTATTTCTGAACATTCTAGATAACACGTACTTAAAATGAATAAATGCCTTTGTGGTGATTGTTTGAATACTGACACGCAGTTATCCCCATTGTAGAAAGCAAACTGTGGCAATTAAAATACGTACCCACTTAGAAATATGAATTCGGTTTCGCGCGATAAAAAGGAACAGAATATAAAAATTTACGCATGTTTTTCAAAGTGTCATGCGGCCTTTCTCATGTTGAGCTAACCTTATTATGTAACCAAACTGAGAGTACTTTGAAGAATAACTTCGGATGTGTACTCTCTACGCGAACATTCATCAACGTTCTTCTCAGTGTGTTGAAATTCAAAGAAGACAGTAAACAATGCCGTATTCACTCGCACAAAGAGTGCACTAGTGTAATGATCGCACACCTGTAGTTCGTCATCAAAATACTTTTTTTTATTTCCCGCGCAATGATCGCACCCTGAACTTGCCGCAGCCACATGTCCTATGGGTGTCAAGTCAAGATGAGGATGGTTGTGCTTACCTTAGTGTCCTCCTCTTTTAAAGCGGGCATGGCTACGTTATTGCCGCGGACTTGATGATATTAGCGATATCGGCCAGCACGAATTTATTCTTGGTGTGGAAGAAATGCTCGCTAAATGCACATAGTGTGCTCACAAGATATACACAAAATGCGCTCGGCTTGCTGCTTGGGCAGCCGTGTCTTCATGTCCCACACTGTGACAGCAGCAGCCCCCTATTGGTCCACCGGTTGTTACCTCGCCGCAAACTCGTTCCGGCGCGTTCCTTACTGAAAACACTGCATTTTGCGTCATTCGGTGGTCATTCAGTGGTCCGTGGAGTTTTTATTGTGTTGGTATTTGTTATAGTTATTATGTTCATGAGACTTATCGTAAACATTTTGACCTGCAACTTGCGCTTCCTGCGTTGAAACTTTTCTGGCGAAAACTTTACCTCGCGTAATGAAGGCACCCCTAAATTTGCATCATATTTTAGGAAAAAAAGTGGGATCATTACGATAGAAAATACCGTAATAATTACTGGGAATAAAATTTGTTTCGTATATTAGTGCCGATGCAGTTATCAACTTAGTAAACTGATATGCTACCTAAACGACGTGGGTGCTTGTTAGAGCAAAATAGCGTTTGAAATCCCCGACGGCGCAAGGAGACCAAAGTTAATGGAGCCCTGAAGGCATTTAACGATACAAGGCTGTTAACATTTTCATCATCATCATCATCACCAGCCTGTCTACGCCCACTGCAGGGCAAAGGCCTCTCCCATTATTCTCCAATAACCTCGGTCCTGTGCCAACTGTGACCAATTTATCCCCGCAAACTTCTTGATCTCATCTGCCCATCTAACTTTCTGCCGCCCCCTTTTAACGAAAATCATTTTAAAGGGACAAAAAACCATTTTTTGTCGCGTATATGTTCTCTAGCTCATATGAAAGCCAGCGTTTTATATAGCCCGGTAACCACAAGCAATTTCTAAACAAATCAGCAGAAATAATTTTATTTGGCAGCAAACTTTCTGAAATCGGAAGGGTGGCGGTTCGTAGTGTCGAAACTAGGCACTACAATATGTGTCCCTGTCACGTGACCTGCAAACATAGCAGCTACTGTAACTACTGAAACGTTTATTTACGCATTGAAAACCTTTCAACACAAGTATTTGTAGAAGGTTAAATTGTATATGTGTTGTGTCTGAGATTCCAAAGTGGACAGGTGCCGCCGCGTATTTAAATTCGCGCAACTACACGCGTGAGTTCCCCAGTGCTACGATGGGTGGCGCCACGTCCCCGGTGGGCGCCTTTCGGGAGACAATCACGTGACCGTGTTTTTTCCCCGCCAACTCTCTCGGCACGGTCTCCATCTTGTGCACCGCCAGTCATGTAAACCTCGGACGAATAAAGTAATTTGCAGTACTCAACAAAGTACTTAACATTGGCGACGAGGCGGATCACCCGCGGCAGGGAAACCCCCAGTGCATCCAGTAAGTCATGGCTGGCTGCCAGCATGATTTTTCGTCACGTTTAGAGGAGTTCACGGGCTCCAACTGGTCATCGTGGTTCGGCCGACTACAATTCTTCTTCGAGGCCAACGATGTGACCGACCCTGTCAAGCAACGTGCACATTTGCTTACACTGTGCGGTGCTCACATTTACGACGTGGTTTGTGCGCTACTTCAACCGAAGACGCCGGACCGAGTAAGCTATGCCGAGATCGTGGCTGCACTTCAGGCGCACTACGACCCTCGCCCGTCGGAGGTCTACAGTCGTGCCATGTTTCAAAGGCGGGATCAGCTTCCAGGCGAGTCGGTGAACGACTACGTTGCGGCACTACGCAAGTTAGCTACGAGCTGCAATTTCGGCAAGCTGCCGACGGCAACAGCACCCCCGGCGACGCAAGCTGGTGGAGCGGCATCAACACAGCAGGGAGCTACGGACTACAATCCAACGCTTCTGCCGTTAGATGTAATGTTGCGGGATCGCTTTGTGTGTGGTCTCCGCGACGAGAACCTTCAACAGCGACTGTTCGCAGAGAAGGAGCTCACGTTTACAAAGGCCTACGATTTCGCTATTCGAGCGGAAAGCGCCGTCCAGCAACAACAAAAGATAAAAACTGATCACGCGGAAGTCAACAAGGCAGCAGCGCACGCCAGCGACAGCGCTACGAACTCCAAGGCGCATTCTCAAGGACAACGCTGTTGGCGCTGCGATGGATCCCACAGTCCCAAGACATGTAAGTTCATCAAAACAACGTGCAATTACTGCCGGAAGCAAGGCCACATTGTTAAGGCTTGTATCTCAAGGAAGAAGGCTGAGAAAAAGACGTACCAGCGCAGCATTTCCTTAGGAATTTCACAGACTGCCAACGTGACGGAGCAAACCAAACCAGACGTTTCAACGCTCCATGATCTCTGTACAGTGGCAGACGGGTTCAACACCCCGAAGTTCACCCTGGAGCTTACAGTGCATGGCAAACCAGTGACTTTTGAGGTTGACTCCGGTGCAGCGTGTACCATGGTTAGCAGAGACACTTTTCAAACTGTGTGGCCAACGCACGCACCTACACTGCAGAAGGACGACATTCATCTACGCACCTGGTCAGGTCAGCAACTCCAAGTCATTGGAACAGCGACAGTTAATGTTGTTCACAAGAACGCGACTTGTCAACTACCACTTCTTGTTGTCCAAAGCACAGGATGCAGCTTGTTGGGACGCAACTGGTTTGACAAGCTGGGCATCGAGCTTCACGGCATTCACCAGACAACGGACGAAGGCATTTTGACCAAGCTGCTACGGAAGTATGATGACGTTTTTTGTGAAGACACCACGGGACACACAGTCCCACCCGTAAATCTGGAACTGAAGGAGGGGGCAAGCCCCAAGTTCTCCAAGGCACGGCCTGTGCCCTTTGCCATGCGCGCATCTTCGGAGGCGCAGATTGACAAGTACGTAGAAGACGGTATTTGGGAGCCTGTCCAACACTCAGACTGGGCTACACCACTAGTATGGGTACGGAAAAAAGACGGAAGCTTGCGTGCCTGCGGTGACTACCGCTGTACCGTAAATGAGGCTGCGAAGAAGACTTCATACCCCTTGCCTACAACAGAGGAAGTGTTTAGCACTTTGAAGGGAGGGCAAGTTTTCAGCACCTTGGACTTGGCCCAAGCTTACACTCAACTTCACGTCAGTCCAGAGACAGCACAGATTCTCACAGTCAACACCACGAAGGGTCTGTACAAAGTTAACAGGCTTCCATTTGGCGTTTCAGCTGCTCCAGCAATTTTCCAGCGCTTTATGGAGACAACATTGAGCGGCTTGCCAGGAGTATGTGTTTACCTGGACGATATCATAGTGAGTGGAGCAACAGCGAAAGAGCACAAAGACCGTCTTGCGGCAGTTCTGGGGCGACTGGCCCAGGCAAACCTTCGACTGTGCAAATCCAAGTGTCAGTTTGGTGTGGCTGAAGTCAAGTTTCTTGGTCACAAGATTGATGCAGCAGGGATCCACACGTCAGATGACAAGGTTGAGGCCATCGTGAAGGCACCAGCACCCACAAGTAAGCAAACACTGCAGTCTTTTCTGGGCATGCTGGCCTTCTATGACCGCTTCCTGGAGCGCCGCGCTACAGTGGCGTCAACACTGTACGAGCTGCTGGCGAAGGACAAAACTTGGAAATGGGAGCAGCGGCATCAAAAGGCATTTGATGAGCTCAAACACTGCCTTTTGTCGAGGACTGTCTTGGCACACTATGATGAAAGCAAGCCCCTCTTAATTTCATGTGATGCTTCGCCTTATGGCGTAGGTGCCGTGCTTGCTCAGCTGGACAGTCAAGGCAGAGAGGCACCAATTGCATTCGCATCCCGGACATTGGGTTCCGCTGAGCGTAACTACGCGCAACTCGACCGGGAAGGACTTGCTGTAGTCTTTGCAGCCACTCATTTCCACAAGTACACTGTGGGCCGAGAAGTCACCTTTTTGACGGATCACCAGCCGTTACACGGGATTCTTGGGCCACGAAAGCCTGTACCTGAGATGCTTTCGCCCAGGATGAAAAGGTGGTGCCTCAAACTCTCAGCGTACAACTACAACCTCCAGTATCGCGCCGGTAGTCGTCACCAGAATGCGGATGCGCTTAGCCGACTTCCACTGCCAGACCGCATTGAAGAACCTCACCCACCTGGAGACATCCTAATGTTTGAGGCGTTACCGCGACCACCGTTGACAGCTGACGTTGTATCCACACTCACTCAAGAGGACCCCATTCTTGCGGAAGTCTTTTCAGCAGTACAGAATGGCACCGTGCAGCGATTACAGGGAGACAGGTTCACTCCATACCGAAGAAGAGCTACCGAACTTGCTATCCATCGAGGATGCATTAGCTGGGGCTCAAGAGTTGTCATACCTGCGGCAGCTCGAGAACAGGCCATGTCCTTGGTTCACGCGGGACATCGTGGAATTGTAGCCATGAAGGCTTGTGCGCGCAGTTACCTTTGGTGGCCTGGCTTGGACGGCGAGATTGAAACAACTGTCAAGTCATGTAACCAGTGCCAGCGCACCCAGAGCGATCCCAAGAAGGCTCCAGTTCCAATTTGGACGCAACCGACGACACCATGGCACACCTTGCATGTGGACTTCGCTGGTCCGGTGGAGGGACATACCTTTTTGGTCGTCGTCGACGCTTTCACCAAGTGGTTGGAGGTGCGACCAGTGAACAGCCCGACATCGACAGCAGTCATCAGTGTGCTGCGTTCTCTGTTCGCCACGTTCGGCATACCGCGTAAAGTTGTGTCGGACAATGGGACTGCGTTTGTGTCTTCGGAGATACAAGGCTTCTACAAAAGAAACGGCATTCGGAGTGTAACGTCAGCCCCATACCACCCTGCTACGAATGGGCAAGCAGAACGTTATGTAGGAGAACTGAAGAGGGCGCTCGCAAGAGAACCGTCCGGTTCGCTCAACGTTCGTTTGTCGCGTTTTCTGTTCAGGCAGCATACCACTGTGCATCAGTCGACAGGCATAACACCCGCTAAGGCTATGTTTGGGAGGGAGCTACCAAGCCAGTTGGACCTAGTCAACACATCTGAAGGACAAGAGATGACACAAGCTGAGCTAACCCAAAGCCGTACACTCGTTGAAGGAGAAGCAGTATGGGTCAGGCAGTTCAGCAAAGCCAGCAGGGGGCCCGACTGGACAGAAGGAACTCTGGTTAAGAGGATGGGTCACCGATCCTGGCTTGTGCAGTGTGCAGGAAGAACGGTAACACGCCATCTGAACCAGCTCAGGAAGCGTGCCGGGGAAGTGACCCTGGACAGACAAGCCTCAGCGACACTCACATGGGGCATGGACAGTAATCCAACGGGAAACACACTAGCGAAGCCATCATCACGTCAACCGGAATCTGGCACACCAAAACGTCCAGCACGGATTAGACGACAGCCTACATGGTACAAGGCATCCTTCTAAGGGGGGAAAAGTGTTGTGTCTGAGATTCCAAAGTGGACAGGTGCCGCCGCGTATTTAAATTCGCGCAACTACACGCGTGAGTTCCCCAGTGCTACGATGGGTGGCGCCACGTCCCCGGTGGGCACCTTTCGGGAGACAATCACGTGACCGCGTTTTTTCCCCGCCAACTCTCTCGGCACGGTCTCCATCTTGTGCACCGCCAGTCATGTAAACCTCGGACGAATAAAGTAATTTGCAGTACTCAACAAAGTACTTAACAATATGTATTTTTAAACTTTATTTTGAAAATTCTAACGACACGCCACCCGCCGCCGCTGGGTTGCTCTCAGTGTGGCTAACTGAGCCACCATGCCCAGAATCAACGGCAGCGTTCAGTAAACAGACGCAGTGAAGGAGCTTTCACGATTCTCCCTGAGTCAGAGGCGTTTGTTTTGCCAAAATATTTGATTTCAGTTTCCAAATACGCCAACGGCAGCGTTAAAAAAACAAAAACGTCGCGCTCGGGGAGAATCGAACTTTCCACCTCCGCAACGTGAAGCCATATTCTACCTATCGTCTATCCCAACAGATGGTGCATTCTTGCACAATAGACCGTTGTATTGAAAAAAACACATAAAAGAACAGGAAAGCCTGCGATTCAAACTTTTTTTTTGCTGGGTACAAGTTTTTAAATATCGTTTTTCATTTCACATGCAGACAAAAGTATGTTGCCGAGCTACTCTATGTCATGGTTGCCAGCATAATTTTTGGGAGGGACACATACGGCTCTAGGGCGTTTCAGCAAAAAGTTCTAGGGCGTTATCTGCAAAAGCGTTTCTCGTGAAGGTGCTTTAAGTGATGCCCTTTCATTTGGGATAGAGAATATATACTCGACAAAAATCGGTTGTCTGTCCGTTTAAGGAAAATCAATGCCCGATAAGTATTAGTCTACTTATTGCAAATCAAAACATCGCATTTTCGCCCGCGCCGCGATTCCTCCTCCTTTCGTACATCTCCTCGCACCGCGCGAGTGTGGCTGCGCACGATGCCTCGCTTCTCGGTGACGTCTGCAACAATATCTGTTGGCGCGCGTCGCCTGCTGCGCTATTCTGTGCTGCTGGATCGCTTTGGGACGGGGCCGTCTGACTTTCGGCGTTCCGTTTGGGCCGTTTTAGGACCAAAGCTCCTTAAGGCTTAGGCTTTATCTGCCCGGTGTACGCGTCGTGCTCACGGCACAGCACCGTGTAAATCGAAACATCTGTGAATAAAAGTTTCACATAAGGTTAACAAGAAAAAATAACATGTTCGCAAAAGGTTAGAGAGAGAGAGGGGCGCAAAGCACCGTGCAAATCGAAACATCCCTGGACAATTGGTTCACAAGCGGTTAACAAGAACAGAATAAAAGGCTCAGAAAAGGTTAGAGAGTGAGAGAGAGGAATATGGAGAGGGAGACTCACAGCACCGTGAAAATCAAAACATCTCTGAACGAAAGGTTCACAAAGGGTTACCATGACCAAAATAAAAGGTTCACAAAAGGTTAGAGACAAAGAGGGGCGCACAGCACCTTGTAAAGCGAAACATCTGTGAATAAAAGGTTCACAAAAGGTTAACAAGAACAAACTAAAAGGTTCACATCACGTGAGAGGGAGAGAGGCGCACAGCACCTTGTAAATCAAAATATCTTTGAACATAAGACTCAGAAAAGGTTAAGCGCAAAATAAAAGGTTCACAAAAGGTTAGAGAGACACAGCGGGAGACAGACAGAGAGAGAGAGAGAGAGAGAGACACGTAGCGTCATGTAAGTCAAAATATCTTTCACAAGCGGTTAACAAGAACAAAATAAAAGGTTCACAAAAGGTTAGAGAGAGGGAGAGAGAGAGGCGCAACGCACGTTGTAAACCAAAACATCGGTTAATAAAGGTTCACAAAAGGTTAACTACAAGAAAATAAAATGTTCACAAAAGATTAGAGAGACAGAGAGAGAGAGAGAGACGCACAGCAGCGTGTAATTCAAAACATCTGTGAAGAAATGGTTCACAAGCGGGTAACAAGAACATAATGAAAGGTTCACAAAAAGTTAGAGATAGAGAGAGAGAGAGAGACCCACAGCACCGTGTAAATCGAAACATCTCTGAACAAAAGGTTGACAAAAGGTTAACAAGAACAAAATGAAAGGTTCACAAAAGGTTAGAGAGAGAGAGAGAGGCGCACAGCATCTTGTAAATCAAAACATCTAGGAACAAGATTTACAAAATGTTCAGAAGAACCAAATGAAATGTTCACAAAAGTTTACAGAGGCAGAGAGAGAGAGAGAGAGAGAGAGAGAGTGCTCCTAGAGAGCAGTACTGTGCATGCTCGAGGAGCATTGTATTGGATTAGATTGGAGGGGATTTAATTCAATTAAATTGCATGGAATTTAAATTATTGGGTTGGATTGCAATATATTTATTTGGATTGTATTAGATTCGAAATCGTTTTAGCAGCAGTAATCACTCCCACGGGTGATTTACGGTAAAAAAGATCCCCAGTGCTTCGCCCTCTCGCCATGATTCACTTGTTGGAGATGCGCGATATTTTTGCAATTTTAAGCAAGATAGTGTTTCTTGTTCTACTTCAATGCAGAAATTTTGCTCTGTCGGTAAAGATTTACTTGTCCATCGAGGCAGATACATAACATGCCTGGTTGGTAGTATGCGTCAGGTAACAAATACAGATTACAAAAGAGAAACACACAAAAAAGGGCCCATCTCCCCGCGTGGGGGACTCGAGTAAATGCGTCGCATAGGGGTGGGTGTATTGCGTTAACGTTTAGTGTTTGGGAAGTTGGTGGTAGTGAATGCGTTGTATCAGCAGCTTCTTGGCGTAATTTGAATGAATCAAGGATATAAGGCGCGTTCGTAGCCTTTCATTCGGTGTCGGTTTTGTGGCGCAGTGGGAAGAGCACAATGTACCTCGCGTTCCGCCCACAGGTAGTGAATGCGTTGTATCAGCAGCTTCTTGACGTAGTTTGAATGAGTCAAAGATATAAGGCGCGTTCGTAGCCTCCCATTCTGTGTCGGCTTTGTGGTGCAGTGGGTAGAGAACCATGTACCTTGCGTTCCGCCTGCAGGGTCGTGGGATCGAAACCAGGCGCCGGTCAGTATTATTTTTTTATATATTGTAGGGGGAGGGTTGCGGACCTGTTGTTGAGAGCGAGGAGGGTAGCATGATGCGGGAGATGAGGAGTGGGGGAGACGGCGCACCTGCAACGGCTGTTGCGGACGCCGAGGCACGCCAACGCCGACAACGCCGGGTGACATCGTGAGTTAAAGAAATGCTCTGCATTTAAACGACGCGCGCACCCCCACCTGTTGGGCGCGAACCGACCGCGGATAGAGCGCGTGATGCGGGCGGAGAGCAGGCGAGGAGAAGCGGGGGAGAGGGCGCACCTGCGAGCGATGCGGACTACTACGGACGCCTAGAACGGGTGACACCGTGAGTTAAAGAAATGCTCTGCATTTAAAACAACAATACAGAAACGGCTGCCGGTGCCCTACCTGCAAGTTGTAACACTTCGTACCTCGCAGGGAACAACAGAGACACTTTGTACCTCGCAGTGTACAACATAGACAGAGTGGAAAGTTAGGTTGTCGACAAACCATAAAATTAGCTTCAGGGTTGAAACGCAACGGATGTTGGTAGCAATGCTACAGTCTTAGAGCGTAACAGATACACACACGATAAAGGGAACACTGCAGATAACTATGTATCGTATTTAGTCTGTTTACGAGGCTAATATTCTAGATAGTTTTGGTGTGCTTACAAGGCTAATATTCTACACTTCAAAGTTTAAAAGTTGCGCTGTTTCTCTTGATAAAGCGGTACGACCAACGCAGGAGGAACGCCTCTTCCCCCAGCATCGCGAGCCCCGTTTCCAGGAGTTCGAACAGACGGGTGCGGATGCGCCGCAGCATTAGGACCTTAGCCTAGTGAAGCCGGGACCGGAGTGCCGCGACACGACGGCGCTTCTATACAACCAACCCCCCCCCCCCCTTTCACCATCCCACAAAGCAAATCACTAGGGTAGGGCAGATTTTCTGCGCTTCTGTAGGCTTATCTTAAACATACTAGACAGCAGCGTCCAAAACGTCCTTGCTACAGAACAATAAAACATTGCGTGTCGCAGTGTTTTATTTTATCTATATTGAAGACACCACGCTGACGGTGTTACGCCTCATGCTGTCAAGCGGTCTCTAGTGGGCAGAACAGCCTAAACACGCTCCCACCCGAAATCTTTAACGTCCGCTGGGAGGACCGAAGAACTAAGCTGTCTCCAGCACGGCTTTTTTAGAGCGTGCTTTCTGCTCGTCAGTGAGTTCCGCCACAGCAAGTTGTTCGCAAAGTTTGCTTCAGGCAATGTCCCAAATTTACAAGTCAAGAATCTTTGCTAACAATTTCCGAAAGGTTTTCGTGACATAGGCGTAGAACTGCGGCGGTTACTCTGCCAAGGGGCCGATGTAGGAGGTGCTGTAAAACAAGTGTCGCGATGTGCCCAGGAAGCAGTTTTAAAAGCTGCTTCTTATGTAGTCCGGATTTCTCATTACATCTACGTACCTACGCATTGCCAGGACGCGGCTCATTCTCGATATACATTGGAGGGTGTATCCCCCTTGCTGGTTGGGAGGAGCCGCATGAAAGCTCGAGCTACCCCCTTCGTCTTTTCACTCCAAAAGAGAGAGAAGAACTTGGGGCTCAAGCTTCCGCAATACACGGCGGGGGGTGGGGGGGGGGGGGGCGGGAGCTATGAGGACAATAAAGAGACAAAGAAACGCATGCTTTAATTACATAGCTGCGCTCCGTGCAGGATTATTTAAATTGCTCAGGTCCCGACTGGCGCTTTTTGGCCATCTTCATAATGCCTTTCTATCTCTCACGCGCGACCTCACCCGAGTAGAGGCACGTTACACCAAGGACTTTGACTGCGGCTATCGAATCAACTTCTGACGTGAATGCCCCGAATGGTAGTGCCGGGCCAAACAGCTCGCTGTACATGAAATAGATGAGGGAAAACGCAATAAAGCTGCTGTACTCCCTGAAAAACATCAACACGTTGTCTGCGTACGCCGACATTTTTACCTGGGCCTGCCCCGAAAGGGCACGCCCCCCTCACGTTGTCGCCAAGCGTCGCGCCGTGGAACGTCTTATGCCGGCACAACATACTGCTCGCTCCCCGCCCCCCCCCCTCCCCCCCCCCCCGCATACTTCCGTAGGAGCGTCTCGCGCCGCCGGGGCAAACCGCCACCCCCCCCCCCCATCCCAATTTCTCGATAGTCTCCTTTTCTACTTTCTTTCACTCTTAGGACTTGCCATTGTTCACTCGATGATACCGACGGTGACGCCTCTCAGCACACGAACGGGTGCTAAAGGGCTGCGTCTTAAAATATTACGCCATCTCCTGAAGCAGATGAGTTCAACAATGTGATTCTGCTGTGACTCGATTGAGCCAGCCAGCTAAAGTCAAACAGAAGCTGCGCAATAGTCGTATATACCTACACCCACATATAAACGTCTGAGGCCGGCGTCAATGTTCATAACTGTCAATATTGTTGAACAAGAACAAGACATTCCGCAAAGATAATGCAGAGTTATAAGACATACAGAAATCTAATACATACGTAATAGTTGCAGAGTTCCTTTATTTAAAAAAGAATTCATGGATACTTGGTAACTGGAGAAAATATTCACTAGCTCTTGCCCGCGCTACTGTAGCTCCTGGCGGCATTTTGGAAATGAAACGGTAACAGAAACGAAAGGTTACACTAGATAAATTCGAGGTGCCGCTTGGGTCGCTCGTGGCGTAAGGCAACGTGGTTCTATAAACGATGTAGTAGTGTGCCCTGATTCACGCGCATCGCCGCGGTGCGCCAGTGTGGCATCGAGGCACCCTACTTAAAGCCGTGGAACGCGGTAAATTTACCTTGTTATCTAGGGAGGAACGAGCCGGAGAGGAACAGCATATGAAATGTGAGCGGGAAAGAAAATGGATGCATTTACTTGGAAGGGGTGCCAGTCGACTATCGTCTTTTGTCGACATTTGCAACGAATGAAGCAGATACGCTGCCGTTTTTTTAAGAATCCTGCACTTCGCTCACGCCTGGAAAAGCTGATGGAAGGAATGGGGCGGTAGGGTTACGCTTCCGCACCACGCAGAATGAACACGCAAACTGCGAACGACCCTGGTACCGCGAGTTTGCTGCATCGACGTGCCTTGGTACATATTTCAGTCTACAATATGTGAGTGAATGACAAAAAATCGCCTCAAAATTTGGCAGAAGGAGGAGGTACAGAAGTTAAGAACTGACGTTGGTTTGTATATTACCCATTTGGCAGAGCGTCAGCGCCGATGTCGAGCTAAGTGGTGTGGTGGTGACGCCATGCACGCGTGTACAGAGGCAGTTGTACTCCATTTTGTTCGTCTATCGGTTGTAATTAATAACGGTAACAAACAAGCCGCCGAAGGGGTGCACGGTACGGCACAGGGGCATTTTTTTAGAGTGCACCTTCAATTCCAATTCCCCCCTCCCCCTTACTTTGCGGGAAACTTCTACGCAACCCTGTGTTTATCCACTACTCGACAAGTACACCGTAACACATATTACGAGCAGTCTCGGAAGATTAGTGGGAGTCTTGGGGCCGTGCGCTCTACTTCTTTGTTCGATTTATGATGATAGCAGAAAACAAGCCTTCCATTACCGCTTTTTGCTCATAATGGCCTGGAGCCCCTTTCCTGTGTAACAAGGGCTATTCGTCCATTTTTTACGTGCTCGGTGCTGCCAATCGAAGTATGTGAATGGTTTTGTTTCCGCCCGCGGCCATATATCTCCCCTCCCCACAACAGATATACCTAGTGTCTTGTTAAAGTAGATAGAACGAAGCTATGCTGACTATATGTAGACACCAATTTCTCAAGATACACACAGCATTATTTCGTCCTCTGAAAGTACAATTGCCTTTCTATATCTAAATATCACGAGTTTAAAACAACAAATCGTACCAATGGCCTAAACGATGCTTTGACGTTTGATAACGTTTTCGCAGTTCAACCAAGAAGGCTTGCTTGTATTCGCGAAAACGACTCGCAAAGACTTTTAAAAGGCAAAAAAAGAAAAAAAATTGGCAGCGTATCTGCTCCTTTCGTTGCAAATGTCGTCAAAAGACGATAGTCTTTATCGGCTTTTGCGAAGTAAATGCCTCCCTTCGCTTTCCCGCTCACCTCTCATGTTCCTCTTCCGTAGCCCTCCTGCCAAGCTAAAGACGCCAACAATTTGCTTAAATCATTTTAAATTTCCCGCGTTCCACTGCTCTGAACACAAATTCATGAACATGAACACGAATGCGTTAACGGCGCTGCAAGAAGCGCTACTTAACCAAAGGCGCCGCCGCGAGTGGTCGGCGCTCAACACAGGACGCTTCTCTTCGCCGGTAGTGCGAGCAAAATCCGTCAAATTGCACGATTTGTTTCGCGACGCGCATAGGAGTATCGATAACATACGCGCGGGAAAATGGCGGAGCCGAAAAGACGTAGAAAAGGGTAGGAACATGGCAACGAACCTTGCAACAAAATTGTGAGCTTTCCACTGAACAGTAAAAAAGTTATACTTCGCACAGATGACGTTCACTACACAACATAACTATTGCGCGAGTTCATTTAGTGCGCTCAAAACGCCTTTTAGGACCTCTTTGAGTGCTTGAGTCGAAAACAATTGGCGCAGCTTCCAGCATTGGTGCAATACTTTTCAAAAAGCAGAGCTGGTGCCCCTCTCCCTTCGGCAGAGACGCGGCTCTTGCAGCATCATCATCATCAGCAGAAGCAGCCCAGTAGGTCTACCTCAGGACGAAAGCCCCTCCCATCGACCTGCAACCACACCTGCCGACGCCGCTCGAGTCCGTTCCTTGCCCCGAATGTCCTTATTTGGTCTCTCCGTCGAGTGATTGGCCTTCCTCTTTTTCTAGACCCGCCTCTTTGTGTAGCTAGTACCGGCTGCCACGGGCAGCACGAACGTGGCATGCGAGCACGAGTTAGTGCTCGCCACTGTATGCGTGAGGCAGTTTGCACTGCAAAGAGATTACGCCACAGATCCCGCCATGAACGCCGTCAAAGTGTTCGTCACATTTTTAAGGTTGTTAAGGGATAGCTTGAAAGCTTCGTCGTTATCGTCTTCGCCGCAGCCTGCCCGTGGCGCGCAGGTAACCGCAAGACACGTGCTTACTTGTGCTCGAGCTCCTTCATGTGGTGTAGGCCCAAGCGCAAGCCTGGACGACGGGCGGTCGCCGCGAGGCACGCGCTCACGTGTTTTGGTGGGTTTTGGCTCCGCCGGACGAATTTTTGTACGCCTGAACAGCTCGGCTGTTAAAATTGGAGGGTAGAGTGAACTACAATCCCAACGGTGACAGCGCACACCTGCCGCGTCTACGGAAGTGATCGCCTCATAGGCAAGCACACGGCGGCACGCACTTAATGCGGCGCTATCTCGCCCCGTGCGGCCGCCATTGAGCACGTCGCGTGTGGCCTCGCCATGCCGCTCTCCCCCTTACACTTTTGCCACTCTATCGTTTCCCCTTTGCTGCTCGCTCTATGCTGTCTATTTTTGTTGACCTCTTTGTTCACTTAGTTAACGCGGTGCTGACGGCGACGCAAAACCACAGGAGCGGGTTTTTTCATGGTGGGCACTACCAAATAAGGATTGGTTGGGAGCCGCGGCTGCCGTTTTGTGAAGGATGCGAAAAGCGAAAACGTCCGTGAACCCATGACTTCGGCTCACATACGGCTCCACGTGGTGAAAATAAATCCTAAGCCCTACACAACGGCATGCCTTATCTTCTGTGCAGCCTCGGCTCTTGAAACCTCATAATAAATCAATCAATTCGTTCGAAATAAAAGTCAGGTCCTCTGGAATTTGAGTCTAGGCCACTTAGCGAGCTCCAGTTCGGTCATTGACTTAGCGGAATAAAGGTGGACTAGTGAGAAACGTGAACTATGGGTTCATTCAGCTCGTCGTGCAACACGTGTCATTTTGTAGTTAGGGTGCTCTTTATTGTATTGAACTCTTAGTGATAACGTCTGACGACAGAACCGCTATGTGCACTTGTCAGGACACGTAGGATTGTGCTTTTGCCGCGCCTTGTGGGCATAACTACGTCCGTGTATTTATGCCCAAATCAATTGCAATTGAAATTCTTCCACTCTCAGCGCGAATGCCATAGCGTGATGGGCAGTCTAGGTCAAATGACCACGTTCCTATGTCACACACGGCACAAGCACTGCTTGTGAAGCGTTATATTCAGTGTACATCAAATTCTGCAAAAGAACCCTGAAAATTGCGAGCCATCTGTGCGCAAGTACGTATCATACCGCGTAATGCCTTACCCCAAGCATTTTCGGCAGCCACAACAACGGAAGAAGCTGAAAGTGAGGCCTTCGATGCAAGTACGCCGTAGATGAAGTACATAATCAGAAAACCGCAGCAAAGCAGGAGAACGGGGCGGCACAAGATCCATACCTATAAGAGACATTCGTATATTCAAAATCAACTCTGTCCAACTGATTACGGTAAGCGGGCAATATGCTCATTAATACGTATTAAAAATAACTAGCCCAGTTTCAATAAAAACTTGAAAATGTACCTCCCCGCACAAGCTCCCAAAGTTACAGAACTCGTAAAACTCGAAGCAGCAGTCAGCGGTGTTCAAGTGACGTTAATGGTTCCGCATGAACTATCCTTACGAAATGCTTAGGAGATTAAATTTGCCAAAATGAATCTAACCGTTGCAATTTCCCCACCTTACGTAGCAGCCAATTCTCGGTGACCTTTCAGCGAACTCTCGAACACGCGGATGCGCAACCTTGTCGCCGGTGACAACTACACCCAAAAGCAGAGGTCGCTATGCAAGGAAGCGGTTGTTTTCGTGACGCTTCCTTCGTCTCTGGAGGTTATGAACAGTCTGATGACGTGGTATTTTTCCTGTGGTAAGTGAATTGGTTGTGTGGCTCACATTTATGCTGCTCGTTGTAGTGAGATTAATATCAAGGGGATGCTGACGGCCAAGGAGTTCTGATAGTATGTTCCAACACAGTGTGCGAGTACGTTATGTTAAAGGAGCCAACAGGGCAAGAAAAAAGTTTGTTTTATTCGAAAGATTAGGTGTTTCATAGTACCCCACGCTGTTTCCCGGAAGCAAACGAGGCTTTATTCCCTGAGAAATTGGGCAATTTTGGCCAAATGTTTAAATCTCCCGCTAAATTGTTCATTCCATGACGTGAACAATAGCGTCATATGAGGCGGTACATGAAACAGATACATAGTATGTCGACTCCTTATAGTACCCAAACTCGGGAAACAGGAACCGGAACTCGTGCCGAAAGCGAGATGGTGGCCATTTTAAACATACTAGTAAAACCTTAAAACCTAGTCATAGAATCACCAGATCCGGACAACAAAGCCCTCGCCGAGGAGCTAGGGATTGCACCTAAGAGATTGCAATACTTTAGCGCTCAATGCTTCTAAGTGCACGAGTGGCAGGAGTTGTGGGATACACGCATGGACCGGAAAGCGACAATTCCGCGATACTCAACACGCGAACGCTCAGCCGTCGGCACCGCTGCCTCGTATGCCCCGTCGCGATGGACGAATATAGACTGGTACGTATGTGCCATAATTTTATTACGGTTAATAATAGTTCAATTTCAGTAGCAGTATCGCGTATTCCAGTTGGCTGGTGTCATGTATGGAAAGCCCTGCTCCGACCACAAACATAAGAGTGTCAATGCGCGGTGTGTACGGTATTTTTTTTCCAAGCTCAGAGCGCTTTAATGGCAATTTGACGAAGTCGGCGACGAGCGCCTGCATGTCCCAGGAGTGAGATACCGTAAGGCTGTAATCACGTCGTCGGAAATGTAGCGGGCACACTTGTGCTTCCTTTAGCTCCCTTTCTCCTCCGTTTGCTAAGTACACAACATGTTGCCACTTGCTTCACCGAGGTTCGTCGTAGGGCAGCGCATGAAATGAGATCTCTTCATCGCACTACCTCGACAATTTGCCCGTACTACATGGGCATTTCAGGACGCAGCAACAAACGTTCATTGTAAAGTACCCGAACAAACTGAAGTTTTAAGTCGTTGCAAACTGAAAACGAGCTCGTAACGACAGAAGCATTCCAACACGGCCACCATTCCGAAACTTCTGCGGCGAGTGGCCCTATCTCGTCACTGCTTCCTGTTCTTTACACCCCTCGTTTCTATTTTTACTTTTGCTGGTTGGCGATATGACGCCAACTTCCTGTCAAGGGATTAAGATACCAAGCAAGGTCGCGGCTGTGCGTGATAGAACAGTTCGTTGGCCCCGAAGAGCCTCGAGCCCGAAAATTCGTCTGCGCGAGAGCGGGATGTCCAGCTCGGCCGGCGGTAGTTTCGTACGCATTGGCACATGTATGCGTGTTCGTTCGGGACTTCAACAGCCTTCATATTGTCATGAACACCATTCTACACCCTTCTAAGTGTCATGAAAGGAATGTGCAGTATGTTTCATGGGCATATAGCGCACTATGCAAACTGGTAAGCCCTGCCTAACTCGCGTTTGCTTTTGCCGGCCTCCGCCAATCGCAGAGCATTCTATTATGACATCATGAGTTCTGTTGCGGGAAATGGGCTAGTGGTTCGCATGTTCATTCCCTTTTTTCCTAATTATGTAGCTTATTTGAGCGAAGTTTGCGATTTAAGTTGTGTCAGAATGGTTCTAACGAGGCAATCTTTCGAATGAACCAAAGTTGTGCTTTCTCTTCATGGCTCCTTTAACGCAGACTGCTTCCGTAATCAGCTGCAGTTGCATGCGTAAGCATAAACGTTTTAAGTCGTAAATATTGATGGAAACTATCTGCGAAGCCTGATTGATGCTAGCACCAGTAGAGGGAGAACGACCTTTAGTAATGCTTAGTAACGAAGATTTCTTTGACTTGGTATTTTTTAATTTTTTTATTTACAATACTGCTTGCCCTTGAGGGCTGTAGCAGGGGGGGAGGTGAACAGGTGAACAATACACTACAATACAATAGTCGAGCCGTCGTTGAAAGTGCTGTGAGGATCTATATCCTGTAAACACCTCGGGAGGAAGCGCATTCCAATCAACAATAGATCGCACTAGAAACGTAAACTTAAATACGTCCACCCGCGGTACATACGCCTGCACAACAAATGAGTGATCGGCACGAACCGACGCTCACCCTGGGTGGCGCAGGTATATTCCGGGATCCAGTTTGTAGTTTTTATGATACAATTCATAAATAAATTTTAAACGAGCTATTTCCCTACGTGTAGCTAATGGTTGAAGGTCAGCCCCAGCAAGCAAAAGTGATACAGACTGTGTTTTCCTGTAATTTGAATAATAAACCTCGCTGCCATTCATTGGACTCGTTCAAGTTTGTTAATTTCAGTCTTAGTATGCGGATCCCATGGTAGCTGCGTACTCCAGCGTTGGTCTAACAATCGTCTTATAGGCAAACAATTTAACAGAGGGTGTCGCATTTCTCAGTTTCCTTCTCAGAAATCCCAGCTTTCGCTTTGCCAGTCCTGTAATGCGGTGAATATGCTTGTTCCACTTTAAATTACTGGATAGAGTAACGCCTAAGTATTTAAACTCAGTAGAACTCTTAATTTCTCTATTGCTTATTTTGTATATATAGTATAGGGGGATTTTTTATTTGAAATTGTCGTGGAAACAGTTTTATCGAAATTAATTTTCATGTCCCATTTTTCACACCAGTTATCAATACATCGAAGAGCATCAATGAGGAGCATTTGATCAGAAACACTTTTCACATGATAAAACAAGAGGCAATCTTCTGCATATAACCTTACATCAACAAAAGGAGGAACAACCGTTGCAATGTCCGCTTATTTCAACAAACTGCAACCTATTGCGCAAGTAAGCCTCAACCCACCTTACAATTGCGGGATAAATACCAAATTTCAACATTTTTTTAATACGTTTCTGGTGACATACTCTATCAAAGGCCTTAGAGAAATCAATGGCTATCACATCGACTTGTTCTTTTGAGTTTATCGCAGTAGCGAAAGCATGAACGGCTTCAAAGAGCTGAGTGACGGTTGAAAGGCCTTTTCTAAAACCGTGTTGCTTATTATAAAACAGATTATTGTTTTGTATATATTGAAATATATATCTTGAAATTATATGTTCTATAGCTTTGCACGCAGTGCCTGTAATAGAAATTTGGCGGTAATTACAAACACTAAGGTGGTCATCCGCTTTGAAAGTGGGCGCAACTCTTGCCAATAATCAATCATTCGGGACAGCGGAAGTACACAAAGATAAATTAAAAATTTTAACTAAAAAACTAGAAACCCAATCAGAGTAGCGCCTCAAAAAATTGTTGGGAATCATATCCGGACGAGGTGAATTGTTATGATCCAGCTCAAGTAGTAATGCCACTATACCCTCTTTAGACACGGTAAGAAGATTGGCACTGGTATCATCGAACGTGCAACCTTTTTTTGAATGATCGATACTTGCAGAAAAACAGTACTGAAGTAATGATTGCGTGCTTCAGCAATCTGAACCGGTTCGCTATAGGAGGTCCCGTTTATAGAAAGCCCAGTTTTTTCATACTGAGAACTAGACAGGTACCGCCAAAATTTCTGGGGGGAGTTGGTTATGTATTCCGACAATATATTAGTTAGAAAATTACTTTTAGCTTGCTTGACTTCCCTTCGTACCTGAGCACTAATGTGAGCAATACCAGGCGAATTTCGCGGTATTTTCTGACTGGCGCGACGTAGCCGTCGTTTTAGGTAAATGATACTTCGTGTAATCCAGGGGTTGGCATTAGCCGTTCGCTTTTCTTTTTGTGGAAGAAAACGCGACAGACAATTGTTTACTACCCTCGTAAAGTATTCCCAGAGGTCATTTACAGCATCTGTAGGCGAGATAGCCATTTCTAAGTGATCAAGAATTGATGTATCGTCTGCTACCTTAAAATTGTGCACATTTACTCAGGGTATTTTTTTTAATTTATTATTTGGTTTCGGAGTTGCTGCAACCACCTTATGATCCGAGATTCCATCCTCGATACTTATTTCATAATCAGACACTTCGTGTGCTAAAAATGATAAGTTCAACAATGCTCGGTTTGTCCTTGAACTTGACTGGACTTGTCAATTACCTGAACCAGATCGTACTTGATCATTATGTCAAGCATATTTTCTGCAAGGGACCTGTTCAGCGGCCCAGCAAATCGTGCGTTTCAGTCAACACCTGGTAAATTAAAATCGCATGTGACTATTACTCTGCTTCGTTTGTTTGCCATTGTTAGCAAGTAGTCATTCAATTTCTAAAAAACAAAATCACCTGAAGTTCCTGGGGGCCTATAGAGAACGCCTATAAGTAACGTGGTATCTCCCACAAATAATTTGCACCACACATTCTCACAGTCTTTAATGGGCGACAATAATTCATACCGAAGCGTTTTCCTAATCAGTAAAGCAACGCCCCCGCCTCGGGTTAGTCTGTGATTACGCAGTACATGAATTGAAATGGGAAAAACATCCGTATCTGCAATATCTTCGGTCAGCAAAGTTTCGGTTACAGCCACGATGTCAGGGTCATGAATTAGTGTCAACGAGTCTAGTTCTTCTGTTTCGTTTAAAACGCTTCGTGCATTCACGTTTATCAGCCTTATGTCGTACTGCTTCCTTTGGCAGTCCGGGTGGCGGGCTTCGCTTTGAGGGTTCTTAGCGTTCACGCGTGTATTGGAACGGGATTCCCACGTGTAAACAACGTGGTCGATGTAAAGCTTATCACAAACAAGCTTCGCCTTCGCACCATTATTCTTATCGTCAAGAGCCGAGCGCCAAAGGGATTTTCTTTTTTCTGACATTTCTTTTGAGTAGTCGTCGGAGACACTGATATTAGTACCTTTCAATGTTTTGCAGTTCTGAAATATGGCCATCATTTCATTCTACTCGTAAAATCTTACAATTACTGGTCTGTCCTGTTTGCTTTTCTTCTGGCCAACGCGGTAAATTATTTCTACTGAGGACACTGTAACACCAAGGCGCGTTGAAAGTATGTTTTTTAATACTTTCTCTTCAATGTCCTGTCGTATTTCCTCATCAGTTTCAGTGACACCAAAAACAAGGAGATTATTTCTTCGAGCCTTGTCTTCCAATTCGATTAACCTTTCTTGCTGTTCTTCAATCGTTCGCTAGAGGTTTTTAACAGCAATGTCAAGGTTACTGATCTTAGCAGCATATTCAGACAAGGGTTCGAATTTTTCTTCTTTGTGAGTTAACCTAGCTTATGTTTGCGTTTGTGACCCGCCGCGGTGGCTCAGTGGCTAAGGCGTTGCGCTGCTGAGCACGAGGTCGCGGGTTCGCTTCCCGGCCGTGGCGGCCGCTTTTCTGATGGAGGCGAAAAGCAAAAACGCCCGTGTGTACGAGATTTCGGTGCACGTTAAAGATCCCCAGGTGGTCAAAATTAATCCAGAGTCCTCAACTACGGTGCGCATCATCGCCTGCGTTGTGTCGGTGCGTTAAACCCCTACAATCAATAAATCAATATTTGAGTTTGTGTCTTTAACATTGCCTCAAGCATTTCCTCAACAGGTGATCCGGGATTGAGTTCAACGTCCCCGAAAAGCATTAGCACCAATTGTGTCCACAACGCGAACAGCATATCAAAACAATTCGCTGGGAGCGGCAGCACAATCAAAAATGGATTGCCAGAACAATAATGAGGTAAAGGAGCATAATAACAAACCTGCAAGATAGGCCACGCATGTCTCAGCGGCATTGCTGGTGTGCCGCCGCTCCCACTGAAGTGCTGTTGAAGCGGACGAGGTTTTATATCTTCTTTGTGATTCATTATTCATTCATTGTGATTTGACAGGCAAGATTAAGTATAAAAGGCAAAAAACCGAAAAGTGCACTGATTTCCGAACCAAAATTTTATTGTGATTTGGCAGGAAAGACCAAGTATAACAAGCAATGAACCGAAAAAGAGCACTGATTTTCGGCCAAATATTTAAAATCTTATGAAATCTGTCTTTGTAAGAGAATCATGTTTAAAAGGGAAAATGTTTATTAATGCAACCTCAAGCAAAGAAAAAATTCAAGCTACATCGACCGTGTCATAATGGCGCAATCGGCTAAACGACTATTCATAGCGTGAGAGACCCAGGTTCGATTCCAGTCGTGGGGACCGTTTGTTTTTTAAGGACGTTCGCGTTTCATCATCATCCTAATGTAGAACATTATGCGTCTTTTGTTGAAAAGGTTTGAGTAAAATTAGTTTTTTTTCCAGTGCGTTTTAGCATTACGGCTATGGCGGAAAAGAGGCATTGAAAGCTTCGCTTTTCAAAACTTAAAAATACGGCAATAAAAGCACAGAATATCACACTGGAAAAGCTCACACCGACACCACATATGGCTTGGGTGGCGTGCTAAACAATACAAATTTATTGAACCATCCCAAAAGAAATATTTGATATTATCGAGGAAAGACATACAAAGACCAGCCTTGTTTTTACTGCGAAGCAGTATATGGCCAACCCCCACTTCCCTCCCCCCCCAGTTTTCATTCCGGTGTCATCGATTTACTCGGCGCCGCTCCGGGGCTTCTCCTCACCACCACTGACACGTCTTTCACAACAATTTCCCCCTCGCCTCCACCGATGCTCCTTTTGGAAGTTGCGCAGTCGGCAACAAATGGTGGTAGTGCGGTTATCCGATGATTGCGAAAAATAAACAGGAGCACGGATGGGCGTCAAAAATGCGCTGGCGAATAAAAAAACCCCGTTATAAACTTTGTGCTCCGCAGCGCGAGCTGCACTTTTCTCGGTCACCGCGCAATTCTGGTGCGTCTAAAGGAGTGTTCCCATGAACAGAGAACGCACGGCGACGTGCGCTACTCTGCTGCTACCACGCAGTGCGCCGCTGACGCCGCCCAGCATGTTAAAAATCGTGTTTGAACCTCCCACGCAAATGTCACGTGGTTTGGACTTGTGGAGAATGAAACAGCGTCTGCGGAAACTATCGGAGGGAGCACGCTGCTTGGTGGCGACGCTTGAGACGTGTGAGGGAAAGACAGTGGGAGAGATGACACCGTAGCTGCAAGTGTCGTACTCCACCTAACCCTTCACTAGACGTTCCTCTCCGTTTTCTTTCTTTCGTCGCTGCTGCGCTCACTCACTCGCTTACGCGGCCATAAAGAGACGTCGATCCTCCGAAGCCCCGGTAACGGCTAACAAGGGCTGCCCCCTAAAACGACCGAAACCAGCCGCCGCCGTTTCCGCTCAAATTTCACTTCGCCACGTAGCTGCGAATCCCGCCCGGTTGAAAAGAAACTTGCCCAGTTAGAACGCCGGCGTGAGCCCATATTTGTTTCAGGTTGCAATGCATCAAAAGCGGTATTCTCGACGGTGTCTTTCACGCCTAAGTATACGCCATCACCGATTGCCAGTTTAGGAGTGCACGGAATGCGGGTGGAAAAAGGGGGGCATGCACACACAGCCAGACTTCATGGCACTACCGATGAAACGCCAGTTGTGCTGGTGGGAGATTTAGAATGCTAAAATACATGGCTCAATGCGTTTAGTCGGCTGTACTCATTTATCGAGTGTTTGGAATGTGTTACACAGACATCTTACACAGACAGTAAGATGCGTACGAGGAGATATGGAACCGGGCCGCCACATGTTTGTACGCGAGAATGGTGCTCAAGGGCTTCCAGGTTTTAAATCGCTATTGCACGGATGCATTTCCTTCGTTTGGAGGAAGAAGAGCAAGAATTAAAGCGTTGGAACAACACAAGCACGAATGGGGGCAAAAACAAAGGAAAGCTGCTGGCGCCGCTTTACCGCCTTCAGTTCAGCTCGTCGAGAAGCGGCGAATCCCTCCCGGTTGAACAGCAACTTGCCCGCTTGCAAAGCCAACGTGGCCAAACTAACTTCTTCAGAGGGTTTTTAGGAGATATTTTCGACCGCGCTGTCACTTCTAAGCGCGAGCACATAAACGGTTGCCTGGTTATGCGTAGGTTTGTAGTGGAAAACAGTAGAAGGGAGAAGGGGGGGGGGGGGGAGCGTACTCGTGCAGCTATCGGATTCATGCCAATGCTGATACATGACATGTCCGTTGTGCTGGTGCGAGGTTTAAACGCGGACTTTAAACGGCCGAATGGGACCTGTTCGGAGTCCTCAGTGGTAGAGCGGATGGTGTTTGTGGGTTACACAAACAGTCAGATGTTTACGACGTGGGGGGGAGACAGGCAGCTCCTAGATTGCAAGAACAAAGCTTGTATCCTTCAGATATTTGTTCAACTAATAAGGCGTGTGCTGCATCGGAAGTGGCTAGGAAGTGTGCTCCATCGCAAATTACCACAAAAGTGCTTTGTTTCGTGCAATACGTGGACTGCATTTAGCTTTGCAGGTCATCCTTCTTCACAGAGTGGAAGGGAACTAATTTGTTGAGGTAATATTAAACACAATATTATCCCTGGCATCGATATTATCTATTGTGCAACAAAAAAAATATTTACGTTGTCCTTATTATTCGAGCTAAACCATTTTCTTAGCGCTGCCGTGCAGCAAGCTACTAAGCCTTTTGTTCTAGCGAAAGTATGTATACTGATCCGATTGACGAAACCAATACCAATACTGGTTCCGTTGCGTTTCGAGTCAGAATGGCATTATTTTGTTCCCAGTCACCCACGGATAAGCTAAATAAGATATCCAACCGGTTTTGAGCAACTTCCAAGCTGAGTAAAGAAGTTTCCCGAAAAATGTGCGAACGCTTTTCATTCTAGGTGCTCACGGGGAGAAAAGACAGACTTGGTTAAAATCAGTGCTTTGTGTTTTTCCTCTAAAGCGCCCTGGAGGTGGTAGTGGAACGCAGTTTATTGCCATTTAGAAGAGGAGTGGGTTTGCGGGAGTATGCCCGGACTCCGGTTCAGGGGAATCCGAGCCTGGGAGACCACAGCAGCTTGAGATAGGTGTGGAGGCAGTGGAAGTGGTGAGGGAATATATCTACTTAGGTCAAGTAGCGACCCCGGGTCCTAACCATGAGGCAGAGATAATTAGAAGGATCAGAATTGGGTAGAGTTTACTAGTAACTAGGCAGGCATTATCAGACAATATTGTCCCTGACGAAGAAAGTGTATAACAGCTGCAACTTACCGGTACTCACCCACCGGCAAGAAACTTGGAGGCTCACTAAAAGATTCAACTTAAATTGAGAACGACTCAGCAAGCAATGAAACGAAAGGTGGTAGCCCTAATCGTAAGGAACAATAAGAGAGCGGACTCGGTCAGAGAACGAACGCGTGTTCAGGACATATTAGTAGAAATTAAGAAGAAGAGATTGGCGTAGGGATGGCATGTAATGCGAAAGCACGATAACCGTTGGTCATTAGGGTTAGCAGAGTAGATCCCTACAGAAGGCAAGCATTGCAGGGGGCGGCATAAAGTTAGGTGGGCAGATGAGATTAAGACGTTTGCGCGGATAAATTAGTCGCAGGTAAAACAGGACGGGCATAATTGGAGATCTATAGGAGAGTTCTTGCTTCTGCAGTGCGCGCAGACGGGCTCATGATGATAATGATGTCTGTTAAAAAATGTAATGAAATTTCAACATTACCTTTTGTAAATTTAAAACAAACCCTTTGAAATAATAAAGAATAACTACTGTGTGGGTACAGCTCATTGACTAGAGGATCCTTCGTAGACAGGCAAAACAGGAACTGCGCATACATCTGTGAAACTTTTGTGGTATATTTGAATAGCCCGCCTCTTAAAAAACATTTTCCGGACATTTAGGACTACTTCCGTTCTTGGAAGGCGATAGCGTCGTGATATGATAAAAAGTTGTCTACTTTTACATGGTATCTCCACCTGTTTCTTTGATGTCATCTATTTATTCTTTAGCGCGACTTGCTGCAGTGGACTTCCTTTCGATTACATAACGTATGCGTCTCTTATGTTGGAGTTCTTATTTTTAAAGAGAGAAATACATCAGCAAGAAGACTCGCACACGCCACAGCTTCTCTCGAATTATGGTTCTGCATGGCCAATTTACCCTGTTCTCATCACGTGCCATCATATTGCGGTGTCACGTGCGACACAGTATTTGAAAACTGTTACCATTACAAATATTAGTTTATAAAATTTGCAAAACAAATAAATTACAGTAAAAACTCGTGATTTACGGCAAATTCCCAATCACTAAAGAGAAACATGAGCAATGACAACGTTTCATGCTCTCTAGGGGTGGAGATAGTGAAGTTGGTAGAGAACTGAAATGCTAGTGAGCAGATTCTGGTTGAAACCCATCCAATCTGACGTGTATTGTTGCAAAGTGACGGCCATGTTCTTGACCGCACAACTACAACAAAAAAAGAAAGAACAGCGCCTTTTGGTAGGTGGAGGCTTTGATCCTGCAGGCTTAATACTGGTAAAGTTCACCATTCATTTTTCAGTTGTCATTTAAACAAGTACCCAGCGAAAAAATAGCGTTTGAAACTCTAAGGAGCAGAAATTCTTCTGAATGGCTACCTTTGGGACCACCTTTATCTCCATGCAGTTAGTCTGAGCGGTGTATCATTAGATGAAGTACAATCCCGCCAAAAAGCTCAAGCTTCCAGTTAAGTAGGGCAATGTAACCGTCGCGCAGCATATTTTTCTTGTATTTTCTCTTTTTTAAAAATCACCAACCCCTTTAATAAAATCGCCCAACTGGACAAATAACTGCTAGAGTCACTCCTGTAATCGGGTGCTCCGGATCCGCACGTTAGCAAGGGACGTGTTTAAATTCCAGCGGTACACTGTTTCTTCCGATAGAGTTTAGTAACATTTTTCATTTCCAGCCGCCCGAATGATGTACCTATGATTTTGACTATAGTATAGTATGATAAAAGTATAGTTTATCTGTTCAGAGTCACCCTAGGCACCGCATTAAAAAGTACTGCCAAAAGAAAGATACATCCTGCACTCAATCGCTGCTGTAATGCTGTAATCGCTATAGGACCTTTCAACATAGGTGTTGCCACAGTGTGGAAAACTGCAAATACGCCTGCTTTCCACCTGAAGCGCTGCGTCGTGCCCTCTACAATAATTCAATATTTACACGTGAGTGTGCGAATACATAATGAAAGTATCCTTCAACTTGTCAAGCACCACGTGGAGCTGCTTCGCGACAGTGCTTCAATTTTTCGAGAATAGCATACCCAGTTCAAAACAAGTATCTCGAACAGAAGAATCGCGAGTTGGTCAAGTCAGCCGAAGCGCATTACAGAATAGAAAACAGCTCCACTTACTTACATGAGACCCCATCAAGGCAAACGGTTTGGGTGCTGGCTAATAAGGCGTTCAGCAGTTTTCTGCATGTTCTCAATGATCAATATAAAGAACCGCGTATCAATATAAATAACCACATCATCATCACTGACTGCCAAAATGCCTGCAGAAGCTTGTTAGATGGGAGGGCGATAACTGAACGTTAAGGTTACTATCGCAACAACGCCGGTTTGAAAATGAACTGAATCTTATCTCATGGCCTTTCCTGAGTGACAAGAGTTTGCTCATTTGCTCCAGGATACCGATGACATCGCCTGGTCCATCTATTTTGAAACATTGCACAATATAACGGAATTTTACCGGTCTGAACTACGATACTTCCGTTTCCTCATCGTCGACTCTAAGATGAAAATGGTTACTCCCCCTACCCCAAAGCAATACTTTCTCTTCCCAAGTTCGATTCCAGCGCATCTTTTCTACTTAATGTCCTGCCAACTGCAAGTCCACTATCCAAGCCACAGCTCTTCATATTTTGATAGATTGCCATCAAACCCCAATCTCTGAAGCGGAGATACAAATATCCTTTTTCCACCCCTGAATAGAGGGATAACATGGTGACCAGCAGCGATCACGGCGTACAAATGATTTTGTCGTTCAGCGCGGAAGAAGTGGTCCGTCGCATGGATGCTTATATTACGAAAAAAGTCACAGTTCACAGCCCTAATGAAACGTATTTACAGCACAGCTCTTAGGCCCCCGCTCATAGGATTTTGTGGTTCTCTCATCGGCGGCCTCGTTATGGGTATGACGAATGTGTGAGGTAGAAGGCGCCATCGCGAGGGTGCCCCACAAGACGTGATCCGCTGCGGCGAGCCACTACGAGATAACGCCGCAGTAGCTCGCGATGGCCCTAGAAGTAAGCGTCATCGGTGGTTGACGCGATGTCGCTAGTAACGCGGCCATGAAGACTACAAACATCCTCGAAGCCGACGAAATGGCCTTCGCTCTGACAACGACGTCTGCAACTGTGAAAGAATCTCTTCATGGGTATAGAGACTGCCAACGGGCGTGCAGAAGCTAAGCCGGTGGCTGAATCTCAACATCCGCCCTCAGCATAACACAGACTGACTAGAAGTTTCTAGATTCGACTTTACTATTAAGCACGCCATCTCAAGCAGGGCTCGACAGAAATCCGAAATCACAGGCTACTGCGAGAGAACACACCCTTCGGGCACCGCAGCCCTCACCTCGTGATCCAGAGCCCATCCAGGGGCAGTACGGTGAACTTTTTCAACCCCCCTGTGTTGGCAGATGTGCGTCCACACCAAGGCCACGGCTCCAGAAGCCCTACGGGCAGAAACTACAGACAACCCCCCCCCCCACCCGCTTACTTTCCGTATGTCATCCCACCGTATATCCTCCAACATGCCAACACTGCACGAACTTCCAAAACTGTTCTACATCACCTGTGCTTGCTCACCATCCCACCTCTGTATTTGAATTTCAACCGACGAGCAATGGGCGGCGGCACTGTGCAGCTTGGCCCCAGAAGATGAGCGACAGTTGTCGGAACGGGCACACAGGACTGCAGCCGCCGCAGGAGCGCTGACTTAGGGCTTCTCCCGCTTGGGAGCGCGAACCTACCCCACTTAAAATGAATGATGTTTCACCACCACCACTGTCGTGCCTCCGCCCACGCCGCGGAGGACGAATAAAACAGAAATGGCTCTACCGTGGGCGGCCACATTGCGTCACAAGCCGTTGGCCAAGGTTCAATTCCCGGCGTTTATCACGAGAGGAATGACTGCGTAGCCAGGTCGGGATGGGCATTTCACTGTACCACTTGGCAATGCATTGTGGCCGCGGTCATTTTGTTCATCACCACCACAGCTACGAAGCTTTGTATAAGGGGATAAGCGTCAAGCAAAAAGCGGCGTCGCCTAGTCAGAGATCCCCCTACATGCAAATGATATCGCTCTATCAAAATGACGTCTTGGCCGACCGCCTTGAACCTGCAGGCTGCGCTCGGAGCCAAACGTTTCTTAATGCGTCCGTGCCGAAAAGTAGTTGTTCTTCAGGACGCCTTCATTATGAGCGGACATATAAACCTTAGCTAAAATTCTTTATTTGGTTGTTATAATGCAACGCATGAAAGAACTTATTCGTCAGCTGGAGTCGTGAGTTTCAGCTATATTGCTAATGGTGAATTTCTGCTGTTCCGGGTTTTCCCACAAGCGCTTGCTTCCGTTTTTATGCACTCCTGGCACCTTGCCCCCCATGGAGCCTGAAGAAGTCGCATCTGAATGTCCTTTATCGTTCCCGACTGAGGATTGTGGGGCATTGCCATCCACGCCACGCCGATGGCACAAGAAAAACAAAAGCTGCCGTGTCATCGGCCGCTGCGGACAGGACACGACCCGGAACGCATACGTTCGCTTGCGGCATGTTTACCCAGAGCACAGCGTTGAAGAAACGGCTGTGACAGTGAGCGATCTCTTTGGAGGCAGGCTGAGCTTGGTGATGGACGGGAAGAAGATGAAAAAGAGCGATGGAAATTCTGTGACGCCCCCGCGTGCTAGGCGGAAACGACAGTTGCTTCCCACCACCACGCCTTCATGCGTGCTCTGATGACAGGTTTGAAGCAGTCCTTAGGGAAAGGACTGCGCCTGATTCTAACGCACATCGGCAGAGAGTACGGTTTTGTCAGCGGTTGCCTGGATGTTTTCGGGGTACAAAGACGGGCGACTAGCACGAGGAGATGGACGGCACGCGCTTAGAATCGCGGTTTGGGGAAGGTTTGCCACAACTGCCACAAGGTAGTGTAATTGTCATGCACAATGCCTCATACCACTTGCGGCTGGAAGAAGCAGTGCCGACGACTTCTAGTAAAAAGGTCGTTCAGGACTGGCTGCCGTGCAAAGGACATGCTTAGGAGGAAAAGAAATGCTTAAAATGGAGCTCCTCGGACATGTAGCCTCTGCGAAGACACGATACATCATGTATCGTATCCACGGTACAGCTGAAAGGGCCAGATATACTGTGCTTCGGCTCCCGCCCTACCATTGTGAGCTTACTCCCATTGAGCCTATATGGGCATAGATAAAACGAGGTGTAGAAGCCAGAAATGCCACATTTAGGCTGGCAAATGTAAAGGTGCTACGGAGTGAAGAGCTGCCAACAGCTCAGGGGCGCTATTGCAGAATCGGCCGCCCCGGCTGCTTTTCTGATGGAGGCGAAAAGCAAAAATGCCCGTGTGTTCGAGATTTCGGCACACGGTAAAGATCCCCAGGTGGTCAAAATTAATCCGTAGCCCTATACTACGGCGCGCCTCACCACCTGCGTTGCGTCGTTGCGTTAAACCCTACAATTAATCAATCAATCAGCTATTGCAGAATCCCCGTCATAGCTCGGTCCGGAGTTCCTAGCTGCTGGAGTTAACAAAATAGTGATAGTACTGGATCCGATAAACCTCAAGCGACACCGGCGAAATCGCGCGAAGCATGCTTAGTATTATCAGCGCGTCCAGTTGAGGCCGCTCACGTTGAAAACACACAGCTGGCACGATCATCCGTGTGCGGCACCGTCTAGAATTGAGCTGCAATATGCACTCCGTTATGCAAAAGAGATAACCCCAGGTATTCTTTTTAAAACTCCGGCCTGGCCCAAGCCTTCCTTTAAAGCTCCGTCCCGTAAACGCGGCGCGGGGCGGCTCCAATTTTCTCGGTGGTCTCGTCTTACACTGAAATGCGTTTGCTACGTGGTTTTAGGATGGCTGCAGCGCAGCACAGCGGAAGCCTAAACCAAGTAAGCGAAGCAGTTTTTGTAGCGAAAGGAACGCGCCCTTCTCCAAATGTCAAACGTGACCGGCTTTTTTTTTCATGCGACGGCGGGCGTAGTATCAGACATGGCCCCAATTTAGCGTGTGATGAGCGTGTTTCAACATTTTACGAGTGCGCTTTAGACGTTGAAGGTGTTTCATCAATCGTCGATTGTGTTTGGTATGCGTCTGAATACGGCTGCCGTGGGAAAACCTTGTTGTCTTGGTTGCTCCTAGCGTCGCTCTAGACCGAGCACTCCGTTCGGACTGATCCCCTCCGCATGCACCCCCCCCCCCCCCCTGTACTGTGGCAGTATTTGACTGACGGTGGCCTGGGGACGTCATTCGTTCATTGTTTTCCGCTAAGCTTTGCTGCCCGAGCAGCAAATGCAAGTGACTTCGTGGCTGTGACGCTACTCCATCGGCGATGTGAACGCCATGGCAGCCATAGTTGTGTGGGGCCCACGAATTGGCTGGGTGTGTGTGATTGACTCGAGAACTCGGAAGAAACTCGGGAGAAATATTGAACGGCCGAGGCGAACTTCTGACGCTCGTTTTGGTGGCTGCTGCGGCGTCGATACTTGTTCACGGTCGCCGTAGCAGGCATATACCTATCCCGGTAGAGTTTTTTCTTTAGCGGAGAAGGAACTACAAGTCCTTTTGCTGTCTCGAGAGTACTGTGCATAGACTGTGCAGCCATCTGGCGCTCGACCCCCTCTGCGACGACTTTGAGGCGGCTTTCGCTCCATTACTTCCGAGGAGCAATTGTTGCGTGCGCTGCGGTTTTACGCGAGGGACACTTTCCACCTAAGCGTTGGTAGCGACTGCACCAGTGACCGCCCTCAGTCGTCAGTGAGCCGGTGTGTGCGCTCTATCGGATTACTGCAGACAAGTTTTTCGCCTGTTTTTGGATGGTTAGCAGGACATGGCTTATGCAGTATCTACCATGCGGTTATCCGTCTGCAGCCAGGGCGTACGCTTCAGTCGCGACCACTCGATAGAAAGAAGTTTTCCATCGAGTGGCCGTGCTTTAGTTATCGTCTGCTAGCAAAACATTCCAATGTGGCGTTGCATGATCATGCGCTTCATTTATTCTCAGCGTGGCAGACGATTTTCCTGAGGCGTTACGTCTCACACCATCCTTGCGAAAACTTCACTCGCAAGGTAGTATAACCGACGCCGTGTGTCTATTATCGGAGGAGATCTTTACGCATTTCAACGGGTTTTGTCCACGGTTTTTGTCGTCTGGCTGGAAGCGATGCATAAAAACCTTGTGAAGGGAAGACAAAGACCGAAAGAAGCAGCGTGGAGCTGCAGAAGGAGATCGAAGGTATAGAGTCCATTAAAAACCAACGTCTGTGCAGCGCTTAGTCGAACAAGAGCTGTGAAGAGCAAAGAGAAATAAAGATAACAAATTTGAAAAGCTGTGGTTGTTGCTGTTCCTTTCTTCGTAGGCCATGGCCAATTCGGTGACTCTCCCACAATTGAGAGCTTCGAAGAGCGAATTCGGTGCGTTTTGAAAATTGACAAAACTGTGAATTGCAAAATAAACGTTGCAGAATAATTCGTGATGCGTGAGCGGGATGGTATATGAGAATGACAGGTGCACACTAGCCTCGCAGAAACCCGATTATAGGGAGGGTGTGCTGTGAGCCAGTCTTGTTGCTGAGGGGTTCACTACGAAATGAAAGAGAAGAATCTGACGCAAACAAGGTATAGCAGCAAATAAGCCGGTCGAAGTAATACCGAAATGTATGCCAAAAAACAAAATTAAAAGCGAGAAAAAATACGCAAGTGCCATATATCAGTTAAGAATTACCGCAAGTGCAAAGTTAAGTTGTTAATAAGTACGGCAAGTACAATATATCAGTTGTTATTAGGTATTGCCAAACTTTCTCCTTCAACTCACGTGAGGAGATTGAAGTGTTTCTAGGAAATTTCCTATGTGAAAGCGGCCAGAGGGTTTCGATAATACCGGGCAGCAATTACTTTGAATTTGGCGCGTTTCCATCAGCCGCTTTCTTTTTTTGCCAGTCGGCGTTACTCACGTGATTGCATTGTTTTCCACCGACGGCAGAAATGGGCAGAAACTGCTGCTTTGGACGGCGAATTTCAAACAAAAAGCTCGTAGTAACGCTTAAAATAAAATAATAAATGAACGTTGTAGTGAAATACAGCTTCATAAAATAAAAGCGGGCTGAAGTAATGTTGTTGGATTTGCTTGCCCCTGCAGTAGCGACCAGTGCAGCAGGGGAACGATAGACAACACTGATAAACCCGCCATGCCCTACTCGCGCCTCCTTGGAACGCGCTGCCCTGGACTGGTTGCGTCACCCCAATAATCAGCAAATAGCATAATTTGCATTTTTAAAGCACTTGAATTTCGCCTCAAAATATGATCATTACGTTACCTGGGCGTCGCTAGAGCTCGTGTTTCCCGAGTTGCGCTGAATCTCGGGCCTTCTTGAATAGCACCCAAGCATTGCACAAACGCTGTTCAGAATGTTCTCAGCACCGGAACAAAGATCAGGGGAGACAGTGGAGCAAGTGCGGATGTTCAAACTTTTATAATACTTCTGTATGAAGATGACATACTCCGACTGTGACCTATCTAGTATCGAGTCCATTGTAGATGTGTAATGCTGTCAGCTATTCGTCAGTGCCGCTTTTGCACCTTTCAGCCTTTGTGAACTGCGGCATTTAGCTTAAGTAGCGGTGTTTACATAGCTGCAGGAGCAAGCAACTCCTCCAGACAGTAGAGAACCCCAGACATTCTGTTTGTTCGCTTTATTAAGACTTATTTCTCTTGTTAACTGAGCAACCTGTGTGTGTTAGGTAACTTGCTCATGGTTGATTGCTTTTACGTGTAGTTATGAGAAACAGAAGAAGTCATTGCAGTATTTGGTTTAGGATATCATTTGCCATTACTAAGTGTAGTTTGCTGTGTCGCAGAATCAACAGTTATCTTCCAGTATAACAGTGAGGGCTGCAGAAGTTATTTCAAAATCGATGTACGATCTCAATTGCTTTAGGGAACCGAGCAGTGTGTTTTGTGGGGCTGGCTAAACGTTGATTGCTTTGATATGCGGCTATGAGGATTAAAAAGGCTGTTGCAGTGCGTGTTTTCTGATCTCATTTGTTGCACGTGTGGTGGAGGAATTAATCCGAATGAGTGCAGTCTTAACATGGTACAGTAAGGGCTCGTTAATTCTAACTCGAAGGCGGCAATAAAATTGTTTGACTTTAGCGGAGTTCGAATTAGCGGGAGGGCGCTAGAATGAATGAACATCGCGCCGTATTGCACGGAAAGAACATAAAGAAGCCACCTCCGGACTTGTTATCGTGAATTAGGCGCTATGGCACATTTTTGGAAGGTGTGTGGGCGTTTGTGGAAGGAGCACTGGCGTCGCTGGCGCGGCGCCCACTTTATCGCTATTTGTGATGAGATTACCTTGCTTGTCTTGAAGTGCATACATCTGATTTTTCCTCACGCGTAGATGACTCTTCACTGTTTTGAGGCTGCCTCCGTTCTTTACAGCGTATTCAATCTTCTCCAGATTATACTTTCGTATGTCAGCTGTCTTTCGTTTATTTATTAACTTCGAAAGCTCCACTAGTTCTATTCGGTCGGCTGAGGTGGAGATTGTCATGGCTTGCCGTTTACAAATTAGATATTTAGTCTCCTTAGAAAGTTTGCCAGCATTCTGCCTAGCCATCTTGCCCCGACTCCTACTGCACGCTCCGTGATAACGCGTGTAAGATTGTCGCTGGCTTCCTGTGTCGTAAACTCTGCTTCCTTGGTAGGAGCCGAATATCATGAATTCTTCAGCTTTATGTCCTACTGGCAGCTCATTGCTCGGCTTCTTTTGTACAAGCTCGTTAGGGCCCCTCCTCAAATCTACCCTAATTCGTGATATTACCCTACCATAGTCACTAAACCTTACCTTTCCGAGCACTTCCACATCCTGCCCGTTTCCAGGTTTTTCTCGTAATATGACGTCTATTTCATTTTTATGCTCCCCATTTGGGGTCCTCCACGTCCACTTGCGCCGCTACCGTTTGGAGGACACGCAATGCCTAATGTCCGCAAGTGTACGAGAATATTGGAAGAACGCGAACATCATCCTAATACATAAGAAAGGTGACTTGGAGGACTTCAAAAATTACAGGCCCATCAGCTTACTGCCAGTCGCCTACAATCACTGTCAGTCAATAACTGACAGAGCCTCTGCCACTTTAGATTTCAGTCAACCTAAAGAACAAGCAGAGTTTCATAAAGGCTATTCAACAATGGAGCATATTCATACGATCACGTATACTGAACCCGTATATATATCCTTTATGCATTATGAGAAAGCATTTTACTCTGTGGAAACCTCAGCAGTCATCCAGGCACTACGCAGCCAGGGTGCAGACGAAAAATACTAGAGGTTATTTACAATGTGTCGACAGCTAACATCATCCTCCATAAAGACAGCAGTAAAATACCTATAAGAAAAGGCGTCAGACACGGAGACACAATCTCTCCAATGTTATTCACAGCATTTTTACAAGAAATATTCAGAACATTAGATTACGAACAGGTGGGAGTAAGATTTAATGGAGAATACCTCAGTAACCTGAGATTTGTTGATGACGTGGCCTTGTGAAGTTAATCGGGGACAATTTGCAAAGCATCCTTACCGTGCTGAACAACCATAGTGGAACCGTGGGCCTGAAAATTAATATTCAGAAAACCGAAGTAATGATCAATAACTTCTGGACAGCACAGCGGTTTGAGATAGGTTGCAATGCTGTGGAAGTGGTAGGCAAATATATCCACTTCGACATTTGTGACCAAGGATCCCCACCACGAGGCAGAGATAATCAGACGCATAGGAATGTGGTTGACTGCATTCGACATGAATTCTCAGATAATGAATGGTAGCGTACCAATGTCCCTGAAGGAGACAGTATAACCACTGCATCTCACCGGTACTCACCTACGGGGCAGAAACCTGGAGGCTCGCCAAGTAGGTTCAACTTAAATTGAAGACTCAGCGAGCAATAGAATGGAAGATGATATGTGTAAGATTGAGGCACAAGCAGAGAGTGGAGTGGGTTAGCTAACAAATGCGTGTTAAGGACATTAGTGGAAATTAAGAAGAAATGGACGTAGGCCAGACATGTAATGCTAGGGCAATGGTAACCGTTGGTCATGAAGGGTAACAAAGCGGATCTCTAGAGAGTAAAAGAGAGAGCAAACTTTATTTTCCACAGTACCCACGTCCAGGTCCTAATTGAAACTTCAATTTACCGGATCCACGTAGTACTCCAGAATGTTCGTGTGGATCCGGTGCACATGTTTGCAGAGAGCTTCCTGGGCTTACTGGATGTTTACCGTAGGCGGGGGAGGGAGATAGAGCTCCCAGGAGGCGATGAGGCGAGGGATGGGTCAAGAGATGGCGGGGTGCAGTCCCAATAAGAATGGGGGATGGATGGGTAAGAAGAAAAGGTGGGACAAGAAGGACAGCCAGGGCGCTGATAGATGGGGTGAAGAATGTGATTTAGGGGAGTGAGGAGGTTTCAGCCTGCCGAATGAGGCACGCAGACTCATGAGTTGAACGGGAACTGGGGTGTGGGTATACGGTACGTGATAGGCGTTGGGCGTGTAACGGGTAACGGCGGGGAGCGCGGAGGTTTGTACGGACCGTCGGCTGGTGGTACAAGGCTGGCAAGGTCATGGGCTCACCCGGAGAAGGCAATTGTGGCAGGGACGGATGAAAGTTAGATGGGCAGATGAGATCAAGGGCTTTGCCAGGGTAAATTGGTCGCATTTGGAATAAGACCGATATTATTGGAGATAAAAGGAGAGGCTTTTGCCCTGCAGTGGTCGTAGATAGGCTGGTGGTGGTGATGATGATGATGATGATGATGTCCATGCAACAGTTTGTCACTACAATGTACTGTCAGTTGCTTTCTATCGTGAGCTGATTGGGCGGTTGATGTTGGTGTTATAGGCGGTCGATGAAGCGGTGCGGCTGGGCCCACGTTTGTTGAGGTTGCGCTGGACGTGCTATAGTCTCGACGAGGTGAGTAGAAGCGGGGTGGCGCTCCAGATCGGGTGCCGGGTGCTGAGTGTCTTCCGTGCCAGCTGGCCGATGAGCTCATGATTGTGGCGCCGAGGAAGATAGTGGTGGCGCTAAAGGGCGGCCCGCTTAGCTCGGAGCGTGATAGATGAAACTGAGCTGGGTGTTGTTTCTTGCAGTGCTGTACGTTGAAGCGGGGGGAGGGGGCTGTAGGAGTAGCACTTAACAAAGTTCACAGGCACATGTTTTGCTTGTCCGTAGGCAAAGAGATTCCGTTGGCAGTCAGGAGTCTAGTGGGAGGGGTTGAATAAAGGGCATGGTCCTGGTCGTCGGCGACGTTGCGTCCGGGTAAGGGGCCACTTCGGATAGTCGAGACTGGGAGTGCGGCCGCGGACGCGTTGCGGGGTGCGAAGCGGTTGCTGCAATTGATGGTGGAGCGAACGGCAGAGTAACTCGAAGGACAGTGACAAGGTGAAGCGTGGTGCAGCAGAATGACGTCCAGAGTGCGGGCTTCACTGTGCCCCGGTGTTGGCTATGCGGCTTGGCTGCTTTCGCAACCACGGTTGGAGGCTGCATAGAAGAGCCTTGCAATGATGAGCTGCGCATGAACTACAATGACATCGGATCCCCACCTGCAAGCTGGTTTTGTCTGTTTGATTTGTAGACAGACGGCTGAGAAGACAGACAGAAAAATCGAGCCTCCATAAATTTTCTGCAAAAGAACGCTGCAAATATTACTGATGCATTGATTTACTGCCTCATATTTGCGTAATAATTTCCTCTTGTTCAGTAATGTGGAAGTATTGACATTGCACCGGACGTACACAATTATATTTGGCTCTGAGCATATAAGCCTCTTATGCAGCTTTTCCTTCACTTTGGCCTACTGGCTGAATCGAGTTACGGACGGACGGACAGATAGACAGACAGACAGACAGACAGACAGACAGACAAAATTTTTATCATTCAAATAGCCCAAGAAAGACTATCTTCTTTAAAAAAAAATTGTCTGATTTGTGCGCATCTGTACGAAAGATTGTGTGCATATTCATGTTTGGATTTCCAAGAGTCATTTGTGATCCTACCGCTGTCTTCTCCCTTATTGTTTGTACTGCCTTATAAGGTGCAGCTAAGATGCCCTATACTTATAAGATGCAGCTTACAGTCCAAGAGCAAGCTTTAATTACTTCGGACACGCTGTTGCCACGCTTCTTAAACACCGCAAGATTTGTGTGGTCACGTGCTGTTTTCGGTACGTTCCGAGTCGTTTATTTTTCGCCAACCACTAGGCCCACTTTTTTCAATTGTGTTAAAGGGCACCTTCAAATAAGAACAATGAGGCTTTTGTTTTAGGAAGCCATCAGTCAAGAGCGTGTGCTCCACGGGCCATAAACACTTGCCCCTATGCGGACAATGTGTCTTCTAAACGTCACATGTGGACGTGCTCGTGCTCACACGATACACGTGACAAACGCAAATCCAGTGTCTCAAACAGAACGCTTGCGGTTGGTATCAAGCTCTAGCACATTGTCGGCCGCACGGTGAGTGCGCAGCATTATTTTTTGTACCCTTCAGGATTATCTTTGTTTGTGCGTTTGTGCGCCGCATTGTCTTTGTACCTGGGATACACAAGAGGAAAAGATTGATGGCGGTTCACGGTAGGAAGGAGCCGAAGGAGGTATCATACCGCCATCAAACGTCTTTTGTCGATAGTTTACAACGGCCATAACTAGTTACTTAAGAGCTATTACGAATCGTAGTAAAGTATTGTCACAGTTTATCGCTGTCAATACCAGTTACTTGATTTCAGGTCGTGCGTAGTGTGATGTGCCAAGTTACCTCGGTTTCCGAAATAGGGCTCAAGTTTCTTTCTTCAGAGGTGTTGCTTTGCTTTTGTGTCATTTTTATTACTCTGTGGGTGCGTGTCTGCGCTCGTGACATGGCGTCATAAGATTATACAGCACACGTGAACAGGCTGCCTTTTCGTCGGGAGTGAATGCTCCAAAGCCGTCATCGTATGAGCACTTATGCAACTATATGTGCCCTTTTTAAACTACAAACAAAACAGGGTTGCTGACCGTCCATTGCCTCATTTCAGTAATTCCTACCGTGAATCGCCTTGGCGCGTTTCGTTACGTGATCTCCACATGGCGGCGTGATTCCAAGATCAGCTTACACGTGCAAATAGGCCGCCATCTTGCCATGCGGTAAAACGTTATTTATTTTCAAAATCAACCCGCAAGTACTGTCGTTGCCACCACTGTCAAATAAAATGTAGCACAAATTTCCGCCTTCGTGTGAAGGTTGAGGGTGAACAGAGCAGCGATTCCTTCAGGAAAATTTTTTAAAGTGTTCTATTTATTACTTTAACTGACTATTTAGGCGATGCTGCCACAAAGAGGGGCCATCTATGTTGAAGCGGTCAAAATAGCTCCAGGAACTAGCCCGTGCTATTTCTACTTTGGCCTTTATTTGTGATCGTTACCCTGAACCTAGGCGCCTCTCTTCACTGGAGCGTTCTGTCAATAGCACTCGCGTCGAAAACGACAGTAGCGGTCGAGGTCACAGCAATTGGACGCGTGCAGTGACGATTAGTTCAGGACGTACGGTTGAGAACGTACATTGAGAACAGTGAGAAAGTATGATGAGGACGTACTGTTGAGAACAAACAGAGAACGTACATATGAGGACATCGAGTGAAATCCTTCCCGCCACGGATGTTGTGGACCTTGATGAAGATTGTCCCGGTAACAGCTTAATCCAGGGTTCGACGAGATGTCCCCTGGTCAGGCGTGAGAACTTGCAAAAGAAAAGCGAACACTGACCAAAAATAAAAATATATTGAGGTTTCGGAACCACATACGGGTTCCTTGTTCACTACGTAAGACAAGCCGTCGTCCTAAATTATGTAGGCAGCACATGACGTAGAGAGCATGCGTAGACGGGAGGCAAAGTCTCATCCGTCCGGTTCATTGCGGCTGGCGTTGATTGGATAAAAAAGTGAGAAGACGCCGAGATGATGTGTTCTTTTCCTCAGATAAAATTGCGGTGTTCTCCGAGTCAATCTTGTGGGAATGTTTGTGCGCGTGCTCCGCATCGGCATTCGTCATGTGATTATGATTTCTTACATCATGTTGGTGCTCTGTCAATCATCGCGAAAATTTCCCTGTTAACCAAGGTGCACATGACTGCAGTCTGCACATGGTATCTTGTATACCACTCCAGGGAATGACTCTCTCGGCATTTTATCTTTCACATTCATCAGCCGGTTCCTGAGCTTGCTGGTCGGTACCTGGGCATTGCTCGTGTCGTATTTTGAAAAGACGCGCGACAATGTTTCGCTTATTTCTGGGACGTAGGGATGGCGCGTGCTCATAATGTCCTGTTGTTGGGCGTTCTTGGCTGTAGTATCTTATTCTCGGTTTGGCGAAAAGGTCGCTTAGGATAGCCGTTGGCGATTATTTCGCGGTGGATTGTTCCTAATTCACGTTTCAGTGCACTTTCATCTGAGCAGATGCGTACGGCGCGCGTTATCAAGTACGACACAACGGACGTCTTGTGGCCGAGTGGGTGGCAAGATTCAAAACTGAGGTAACAACCCGTTTGTGTGAGCTTCCTGTGAACTGAGAAGGTAAGAGCGCCCGCATCGCGGCGAACAAAAACATCCAAGAATGGAAGCAAGTTGTATTGCTCGAACTCTACGGTGATATATATTAGCACATTCTGGGCGTTGAGGCTGTCCACGTGACATGGGACATCTTGCTTTTTTAAAAAACAAAAACAGTCGTCGACATAGCGGAAGAAAAACCTCGGTGCCGATGTGAAGGTTCCCAGATGTGCAGCTGCACGCACACTTCACCGCTAGCTCGGGAGAAGGCCGTCACAAAACGTCGCAAGAGAGGAAACTGCAAGAACTCCGGCCGGACGTGCCACAATGCACCCAAGAGGTCATCAACCTATCTCCGTACACACCGAACGAAGTGGAGGCTAAGGTTTTGTGCCATGGTTTGCATTTTAATACGGAAGCAGCCCCAGAGCCAGGAAAGGTGATTTGTGCGGTCGAACGCGCAATCGGCCAGCTTCCATCTGAAGTACGTCAAGAAGCGCGCACCCGTGCAATTGGTGTGCTCTCTGGTTGGCGAAGACATTGTGCAAGACTGCATTTATCGGTAGCGGAGAGGTAAGCCATCAGGAGCCTGCGGAATAACAGCAGTATCGCAATCCTTGTTGCTGACTAAGGCAATGCCATGGTCTTGCTAGATAGCAGTGACTACCGCAAAAAGATGTTGGCCCTTCTCGAAACCCAGCAGACATACGCTCCTCTAGCCCGTAACCCAACTAGCAGGTTACAGTCCAAGCTTCAGGAGCCGCTAACCAGGCTTTTCAAGCTAGTCCCTCCGCACCACAAGGGCCTCTACTACAGGTTACTGTGCACGAACGGTTCAGCACCGGGAATCCACGGTCTGCCTAAAATCCACAAGCCTGGCGTTCCTCTTCGGCCTATCGTCGACTTCTCGAGGTCACCGCTCTACCGACTATCAGGCTACCTTCACCAAGTGTTGAGCCCTCTAGCCGGTAAGACGCCCACACACGTTGGTAACTCGTCCACTTTTGTTTTGAAGCTGAAGGATGTAACTCTAACTGAAGACGACGTCAAGGTTTCGTTCGACGTCAAGTCTCTTTTCACTAGTGTCCCAGTTGATCTGGCAGTAGCCACGCGCGAAGAAGCACTAAACGCGGACAGTAACGTTCCCGATCTCACTCCCTTTGAAGTCCCCTAGCTGTGTGAGTTGCTTATGTTTTGTCTGAGCAACACCTATTTTTCTCACGGGGGAAGCCTCTATCAGCACACACATGGCACGGAGATGGGTGCGTCAATATCAGTTACTACGGCCAATCTAGTTATGGAAGCTTTAGAGGGGAAGGTATTGGCAACCTTCACTCCGGCACCGAGGTTTTTCTGCCGCTATGTCGATGACTGTTTTTGTATTTTTAAAAAGCAAGATGTCCCATGGCCTCTGGACAATCTCAACGCCCACAGTGTGCATATATAGTTCACCGTGGAGTTCGAGCAAGACAACTTGCTTCCTTTCTTGGATGTTCTTGTTCGCCGCGATGCGGGCACTCTCACCTTCTCAGTGTACAGGAAGCCCACACAAACAGGTTGTTACCTCAGTTTTGAATCTTGCCACCCGCTCGGCCACAAGACGTCCGTTGTGTCGTCCTTGATAACGCGCGCCGTACGCATCTGATCAGATGAAAGTGCACTGAAACGTGAATTAGGAACTATCAACCGCGAACTAATCGCCAATGGCTATCCTAAGCGACTTATTTGCAAACCGAGAATAAGATACTACAGCCAAGAACGCCCAAAAACAGGACATTACGAGCACACGCAGCCATCCCCTACGTCCCAGGAATAAGCGAAGCAGTGTCGCGCGTCTTTTGAAAATACGACATCCCCATTGGCCATGTACCGACCAGCAAACTCCGGAACCGGCTGATGAATGTGAAAGATAAAGTCCCGAGAGAGTCATTACCTGGAGTGGTATACAAGATAGCATGTGCTGACTGCAGTCAGGAGCACATTGGCGAAACAGGGAAATTTTGGCGACGAATGAAAGAGCACCAACGTGATGTAAGAAATCATAATCACATGACGAATGCCGATGCGGAGCACGCGCACAAACATTCCCACAAGATTGACTGGGAGATCACCACAATTTTAGCTAACGAAAAGAACACATCATCTCGGCGTCTGCTACAGTCACTTGTTATCCAATTAACGCCAGCCACAATGAACCAGACGGATGTAACTTTGCCTCCCGTCAACGCATGCTCTCTACGTCATGTGCTGCCTACATAATTGACGACGACGGCTTGTCTAACGTAGTGAAAAAGGAACCCGTATGTGGTTCCAAAACGTGAATATATTTTTATTCTTGGTGAGTGTTCCCTTTTCTTTTGCAAGTTACCGGTAACAGCTGTGCCCGCCGTCGCAATGAAGGAACGTCAAAGGCCTCGTAGACGGCCTGAAAACCATGAAGGGGAATGTCACCAGTTTCAGGCCAAGTCGCGCAAGGTCGTGTGCTCACGGCTGGTCACCGGGTTGGCTACGCAGGGCACGAGAATTGTTGCATCTGTTGGTCACTAGGCCGGGGTTTGCACGCCTCGATACACGATCCTTGAGGTGATTGATTCAGGTGCCGAGATGGCGCAACGCTGGAAAATCAGGATGGGAAGGAACAGCGCACCTTCAGTTAAGCATGTTACGTGGATTCCGGAAAATTTGCAAGGACGGTGGTTGATGGTGAACCGTAATATTTATACAATGTTGCCACATAATGATGCGATCTCATTACAAGCTGCCATGAAAGTATGACCAACAAGCCCACGTCATCCACTGGTTCATCATCGTCGGGGATGGGTCCCTTGGAGCTATGCACCAGTTTACATTTGTACTTCCCATAAAACGATTTATGTTGTTACATGAGGACGAGATGAAACGTAAATCTAGACACGTGACATGGCTGACGCTGTGTACAAAAGCGGGGCCCACTCCAAGCATTCAGTTATGGACAAATAACACTTGAAGTCGGCGTGATGTGTCGCCTCCTTTGCAGCTTCTTTTACTAGGAATAAATGCCTGCACAACAATAGCCGGAGTGAACAAGTAAACAAATACGAAATCTTAACACTATTCCATACATCTCTGCTTGTTTAATTGTGGATATGCGGTATATATTTATCTTCGGTGTCCCTGTTCGGCCTTCATGTGTTGTGTACATTTGTTGCCCGCACGGCCTTAGAATATTTTTAACCGCCTTCTGGAGCAAGCCAGGAAGCCATGCAAAACGTTTTTCCAGCAGCTTTTACGACTCTAGAATACCAAAACGCTAGTAAATAAACCTATTTGCACAGTGAATATGCGCCCGCCTCTCCTTTACTACAAACAAAATAAGGTTATGTACACACATAGACAGAGCTCTAAGTTTCTGTACGTCCTTCCTTTATGTCGTCTTTGTTGCGCTATTTACTCCCAAAATATGCTCTAGTCTGTAGGTATAAAAAGCACTTTAAAATACGTTCGGGCTCCCCCTAGTGTACGATGTTATAAAGATAATGCCCATTACATGACATGACTTTTCTTGTTGTATAAACGTAGTTTTGTAATTGCGAACGTTTAGGCTACATAACAATCAGTGTGAATGTGCACTGCGGGAAATATCTTTCCAAGACTGTGACCAGAGCAACACGCCGGAAGTTTGCAGGGAATATATAATACAGTTGATCTTAACCTTAGCAATAATGACATTTACTCACAAACAACACTTCATTTCCCCACAAACTGCAACATCTTAGGTCCGTGAAGCAGCTGTGTATTTTATACTTTTAGCACCAATAATTAGAGTTTTTCAATCCTAAAACACATTAAAGAGCACTACACGTATCCAAAACTAGCGGTAGTACCCAGCGGTGCCCGGGTGGGCCATTATATTAGGGACAGCCATTGGTATTTGTTAGTCGCCATATTAGGCTACTTCATTGGGAAGTGGTACACACTCGGGAGCGTCTGCCTGCTGTCAGTACATAGGCTCTTACTGCAGCGCGTCGTGGAAATGTGGAACGACTGGTACTCGTGTTTTACTACAACTCTAGCTAAACAAATTGCACCAAGATAGTGCGTTTGAGCGAATGAGTCAGTGAGTGAAAAAAGTTTTATTGAGCCGGCGAAGTGGGAGTGGTTCCCAATTTCAGAAAGCCATGTGATGAGTGGGCAGCCTTCGCTCTGGAGGAAGTGTTGTCTGGACATCTTCCCAATTTCAGAAAGCGATGTAATGAGTGGGCAGCCTTCGCTCTGGAGGAAGTATTGTCTGGACATCCAGATCGCTGTTAGTCACCAGGTTCTCCCACTGATCAAGGTTTGCAAAAGTGGATGGAAGAAGGAGCATGGTTTCCTTGCACTCCTAATATGGTATGAGGAAGGGTGGCAGATTGCAAACACTACTTGAATTCGGCAGGATATTGCGCTTGGAACACATGATGGAGGCCGGCTGGGTGAGGGGTATTCTTCCTCGTAGGAAGTGCTATCTCAGAAGATATGAACGACTCTCATCGGTACAGTTTTATCATAAGTAACACGGGCTCCCTACGGGAGGCGCGAGATTTCAGGAAGTCCCAGCAGATGCCGAGGGCTAACCCTTGCGCTTTTTACTGGTACATCTTCTCTTTTACATTTATGATATATGACACCTACGGGAGACGCGTAGTTGCCGAAGGTGTCAACAGATGGCCACCGCTAAGCGAACGCGGGAAAACTCAACTGAATTTTGCGTCCAAAAGAATGCAGATTAAAAAAAATCTCGCTGGCATTCTTATCCGCATGTTAGGACAAATTCCTGAAAGTGGTTTTTGGGCAAATAAATGGGCAGCATTTTCAAGAAAAAACGAATGGGAGATGTCAACCGGCTGGGTGGTAATTTACGAAAGTGTAAAAACAGTGTTTTCCCAAAATCCCGCTTGCCTCTATTGGGAGGGTGTCAGTGAAAAATCTTGTATAACAGTGTTGAGATACGTGAGTAAGTTGCCGATCCCAACCAAAATCAGTTCGATATCTCAGGATTCGGGCGGTAAAAAAATTAATATCTGAAAAACTATTAACCGCTTTTCACTCTCTTTATGGTGGCATTTTAAAAATTTTAAGAAATATTGACCTCCAACACCGTAATCAGAATGTGCCCTTGCAATCTGTAGCCGTTTGAAATAACAGTTTGGCTAGACGTGTACATAACCTGTGAGGCCTTTTTGGCTCATCAGCCGTGTCATTTGTAAAAAAAAAATTTGACCCTTTTAGCGGCGTCGCAGAGCGAAATACTTCAAAGCGGTTCTGTGCATTTGTATGAGTAACATATTCTAGCAAAAATCAGCTGGATTACTGAATCGGTGAAAGATTTTTTTGAGAATCTTTAGGAACGCCGTTTTATTTCCGGAATGCGGAATCACCTCACTGGGGTAGGTTAGGGCGAAATCCAAAAACTACTTTTTAGGTATTCTTAAGGGCTACCTATATCAGCAAAAAGCGCTTCGATATGTGAATGGGTGACCGAGAAAATTACGAATTCGCGAAACAACAATTTCGCCCTTTTCTTCGGTTGGGAGGGTAACTTCTAAAAAACCCGCCTTAATGAGCACCTATTGAATGACGCAAATAAACTCGCGAAATTTCAAGTCTCTAGGTCTAAAACTTTTGGCTGGGCGTTGATAAGTCAGTCAGTCAGTCAGTCGGGCACTTCTTTTTATACACCATTTTCCATAAGCAGCCGGGAAAGGAGGAAAAAACTCTCCAACCAGTTCTCTCGGCGGCCGACCAGCGTTTCCTGAGCGCGCTGGGCTGCTAACATCGCACGGCGTGGTGTGCTCGGCTGCGTAATTCAGGAGTATTTCGCCCCGTGTGCTTAGTTTTTGCGGAACTTTCAACTGTTTTAGCCAATGCTGCGATGCCGTTCAAGGCGCAAACGTCGCTTGGTCAGCACTGCGCGGTGGTGGGTTATTGAACAACCAGAGAAAGCGAGAAACAGTCGCTGACAGCACGCATCTGCATGGCACTGCCTGGAGAAAATGCTGTGCGGTTGCGGCGTGTTTTTGCGGCAACGCTTCCCAACGCACACCGAGTTGAGATATCGGTGGGTTCCGTTGATAAATCGCAACGACTTTGTACCAGCGACCAACTTCAGGGTTTGTTGAGTGCACTTGGACGGCAAGCAGACGGAGCAAAATTCATTTATCCAAAGCAAAGCTGCGACAGGAAACGGAACCCCCTGAAATGTTAGAAGCAACTTCATCCTTTACAATACATCATTGATTGGTTTGTTGATTGATTGATTCATTCATTATGGTGTTTAACGCCCCGACGCTTCATGGGTGATGAGGCGCGCCGTAGTGGAGGGCTGCGGGTTAATTTTGACCACTTGGGGATCTTTCACGAGCACAGATACAATACAACATTACAATAACTTCTGGTTCCTTGTAGTCAATTTAAAATACCATATATTGTTTGGTCATTACAGCCGATTGGCAATAAACAATGCCCTTTTCATCTAATCTCACCTTTAAAATCACGGCGTTTTGTTTACTTTTTTTCAGGCCAACTCATTACACTGCCAAACGATATGAAAGGATAACTTTCTCCATCACACACTGCTGGTCAATAGCAGGATAAGCAGGCAGCCAAATGTGGAAACGCAGCTCGAGATACGCGTGAACGCTGCATTTGGAAAATAGCTCAACCTGTTCACAACGCGGTCAAAGGAAAAGCTTCTAATCCTTTTGCGTTGCCACGGAATCTAATGCATTGCAATTACAAAACAGTTACTGCTGGTCGCGTAAAGCATTTGTGGTGCAAGCAGCGGTTTCACAAAGGTGGGCTCCGAGCAACAGGCCACATGCGCTGCGCAGAGTTAGGTCAATGATGATCACGATCATGATCAACCAATATTAACTCGCCGGAACGTCAATCATTTTGGTCAACCTTCGAATAGTAATTTGACTGGTTGTGCGGTCGTGTTATTTTTCCGCCCAGGTAATTTCGTTTCGTCAGTAACCGTGATAAGTCTAGTTAAGAAAGATTATATTGCATTGCAAAGTCAACAGCGTAGCAATCGCCTCGTCGACAGTCCATCGCGAGCACGGATCACCGTGGCCCACATATGCTGTGCGCGCTCCCCATTCGATGTCCGCGCTTCCGTAAACATCACTAATCGGTGAATATAACAAGCACGGTGGCATTGAAAACACGTATTTACTCTCTGATATCGATTTCTATGTCAGTCGGTGCCATACCGGTACGTTTGCATCGCGGAACTGAGGAGCACCTCCGGCACCACTGCTACTGCTGCTCGCAACAGCCGGGGTCGGAATTTCCCGCTCTGGCAGCAAATTAGGACGTACAGTCCGTCCGCACATGATGAAAACAAAACAGAACACACACACACAAGCACTGCAACCGCTAACTCAATGCAAAACCACTACGGTTCACTCGGTAATGCACGGATACCGAGCAGACGCACGTCAAGAACGGCGCACTTAACAGCCCAGCGCGGAGGTTTCGGCGGTCGCTTCATAGACGGCGCTAGCGTCTGGTCAGAAAAAGCAAATGGCGGCGCCAACCTCTAGCAAGGAAAATGTTGTATAAGTATAGATGATACCTACGGGAGACGCGTAGTGGCCGAAGGTGTCAACAGATGGCGACCGCTAAGCGAACGCGGGAAAACTCAAATGAAGTTTGCGCCCAAAACAATGCAGATTAAAAGATCTCGCTGACCTTCTTATCGGCATGTTAGGACAAAATCCTGAAAGTGGTTTTTGGGCAATTAAATGAGCAGCATTTTCAAAAAAAAAAAAAAACGAATGGGAGATGTCAACCGGCTGGGTGGTTACTTACGAAAGTGTAAAAACAGAGTGTTTTCCCGAAATCCCGCTTGCCTCTATTGGGAGGGTGTCATTGAAAAATCTTGTATAACAGTTTTGAGATACGTGAGTAAGTTGCCTATCCGAACGAAAATCAGTTCGAAATCTCAGACGGCGGGCGGTAAAAAAAATAATATCTGAAAAACTATTTTACCGCTTTTCACTCTTTCCATGGTGGAATTTTTAAAATATTAAGAAATATTGACCTCCAACACCGTAATCAGAATATGCCCTTTCGATCTGTAGCCGTTTGAAATAACAGGTTGGGTAGACGTGTACATAACCTGTGAGGCCTTTTTGGCTCATCAGCCGTGTCATTTGTAAAAAAAAAACAATGTGACCCTTTTAGCGGCGTCGCAGAGCGAAATCCTTCAAAGCGGTTCTGTGCATTTGTATGAGTAAAATATTCTAGCAAAAATAAGTTTGATTACTTAATCGATGTAAGATTTATTTGAGCATCTTTAGGAACACCGTTTTATTTCCGGAATGCGGAATGACCTCGCTGGTGCAGGTTACGGCGAAATCCAAAAACTACTTTTTAGGTATGCTTAAGGGCTACTTATATCAGCAAAAAGCGCTTCAATATGTGAATGGGTGACCGAGAAAATTGCGAATTCGCGAAACCACAATTCCGCCCTTTACTTAGGTTAGGCGGGTAACTTCTGAAAAACCCGCCTTAGTGAGCACCTACTGAATGACGCAAATAAACACTTGAAATTTCAAGTCTCTAGGTGTAATAGTTTTGGCTGGGTGTTGATGAGTCAGTCAGTCAGTCAGTCGGGCACTTCTTTTTATAGGTATAGATAGTTCACGGGTTGCCTATTTTTATTATCAATATGATCGCAAAAAGGCACTTTCACACATGCCCACACAAGCTCAAAAATACCGGCGCCCCAAATGCGCGCGCACACCCGCACATACACTTACACTCGTCTGTAGGGCGTCTAGGCAAACAATAATTTTGTTGGTTTGACATGTCATCTTATTATTCTCTTTGCTACAGGTATTCTTTGCAAATACAGGAAAGAAGACCGTGGAGGTTTCTTGTCATATAAGTGCTTTTGGTGAGTCGTCGCTTACTTTGTATACTATCAGGCGCAACGGAATTTATTTTAAAAAGTCGGAGGTAACAATCGTTTATATATTAATCACAAAACTGCTTTGCCACATGGGCCGGTCATTATTTTTGCTTACTTTTTGGACGCCAATTGTAAGGTAAAAAGCAAGCGCGCAGTTGTTGGCTAAAAGCAACAACAAAAAAACCCGTTGTCATTGTTTCTTTGAAAAACAATAAAAAAAGAATAAAACCCCCAAGGTACTTTTCGGTAACGTGGCAATGACGTGGATGCGCATTATGGGCACATTTAGAGTCTTGACGTGGAAGCTGTAGGTATATAGTCTGAAGGGATTTTGTCAAGCTTCTGATAACTGCAGTAAACTTCGACCTATATTTCCCATAGTAAGTGAATACGTAACCATGAAAGGCCAAACTATTTTGCTGTATATTGCCATACTCACCGCAGTGATGTAAGTACCTTAAGAGATTTACGGATGTAACCTTCTTTTGTAGATGTAGCGCATGTCTGCGGATTTTCTTTAAAAAAATGCCGAAGGGCGGTCAAGTATTTCGCAGAATACATTCAGCATTGCAAATATTTTTCTTCCGTTTGCGGGAAGAACTGCGCTCACAACCTCAACTTCATTGCGATGTGTAACCAGCCGCCTCTTGCGCGTTTCTAGTTTAGTGTTTAGTAAAAGCAAGAAGCGCGCGAAATGCAGGATAAAGGTGGAATATTTTTTATGAAATCTATTTTGGGAGGCAATACCGTCGTTTATTGCGTTCTATCGTCATTCGGTACACAGTTCGTAAATATCGCATGCAGTTGTTTCTAATTGCTCGTGAAAATCACCTGCCCTTTTTCTGAACCCACCTGAAACGAACAGCTTGGGCGTTGGATGGTCGACTGCGTCGGCAGGGACAAAAGTGTGAGGTATCCGATTCGAGGCGAGCAGACATTTTCTTTTTATAACTCAGGCTCTCACATGGGTAATAACGTTTTCTGTTCCGGAGGGTGACGGGAATTCGTTTTATATAAAGTGAAGGTTGTGAGGCCACCGAAGGTCTTTTTTCCAAAGTCACAGATCATGCATATAGCCTTTTTCTAATCGTTCCGCCACTTTTGTAGCATAAGTCGCCTCCGAAAACATATCGCTGGTTTTGGTAGTTACTTTTTTTCAGGCGAATAGTCAATATGGGTAATAACGGCAGCATTGATACATAAATATTTAAATGCTTTGCAAGTGAAAGATTGTAAATGCATTTAGCCAAGCATGGGGCTCGTGGAATAAAAAATATTGTTGTACAAACATCACGACTTTAGGAACTGAAAGCCTTATAACGTAAATATACTTGTTTATGAAAGAGTGTTTTCAGGGCGAGCTCTAAATACATAAACAATTATTGTATTGATTTCTTTTATCCTAGCGTACTTCTCACAACTGTATCTGATACACAAGCACGCAAACTTTATTTCCCAAAGCTTTTTCAGAATAGGTTATCACTGTTTGGGCAACGTGAGGTGTCTGAGCAAGTTGTTTTGACAAAAATATCAATTAAGGCTGTAAAAGAACTGAAAAAAAAAACAACAGATGAACGTCTTTCATTCGTATACCTGGTATATTTTTTGGGCCGTCATTCGAGCACAAGAGACAGAAACGTACTTATCTAAAATTGTAATTTTTTCCAACAACGGACGTGGTTTAGGTTTGTTTGGCACTACGAGGTCAAGGACCAGAAAACGTCCAGTATAACCTCAACTAATTTTTAGCAGGTCAGCTGTTCTTGCTGGCCGCAATGTTACTCCTGCGCCGCATAGTGACGTCTAATGTTGCTCAATTCACGTGAGACTACGCTTCACGATGATCGTCCGGAGTCGACCAGGCCCGCGCGTAGCGCTTGTAAGAAATACCAAGAGGACAGTGCGTTAGCGCCAGCACTTTAGTGGGAGAGCACAAGAAAGCTCGCGTTAAAACCTCCTTGTTCGTGAATGTGGTTGCAGCTGGTTTTTGTAGGTGCTGGCGCGGTCCACTTTGGCAAAAATAATAAAAGCTGGCGGACAAAACATTGCGGATCCGGCAGTAATGCACGAGGAAGACGACAATGTAGATGGATACGACGATGACTACTACTAGCCCATTGAAAACTGACTATGAAACATGTACATGAAGAATTTCAAACCTAATTCAATTAGTTGTGGTGTGTTCTTGAGTGCTTAAGTACAAGAAATCTTTCATCTCGGCAATGGGTCAAGCCTTAGGCCACCTAGTGTAGGTTTCACAAAAATGTTTTAGGATACTATTTTGATTGTTGCCTCTTTATGAGTTTATCTTATAGAGATAAATGTTGGGAATGGTTCAAAAGGAATAAAAAGGTTGTAACAGTAGACAAAAAACGTAGAATAAGTGTGGTCACCGTAAGGGATCGTTTTCTTGCCTCCGGCATCCCCCTTGTTGCCGTTCTAGGCCAAAAAGAAATGAAGTGTAAAAAACCCAGTTCATGACATAACGCGCAAAAGAAATTAAGATCAGTGGAAATATTTATTGCGTAATTAAAATTAGGACACAAAGTTAGACTAGTAGGTTGTAATTTGTACACTTTTTACTAGCGAAGTAAAGACAATGATGAAGAACAATGCACAACAGATTTTTACGGAAAAGTTTATGTTGCCCACGTGAAACACTCAAAGAAACGTTTTTACCGTCGAGGCTACGCACAAGTGAACACCCGCCAACCTACGTATTGCGCATGCTGAGCTTACGGAGCATGAGCTCCTAGCCTAATATTTACAATATTATTTAATTGGAGGAACAAATTTAGAGTTTCTGGCTACAAGGGCAAGGGCTGAAAATTTGCTGCAAGTCTAGCAGCCTGAAATGTGGCGGTACCCTACATATACAAAACAAATAATTATTGATTTCTGCCACTCATAACTCCTAAAGCGATGTACGGGAAATATAAAACGGGCCATGCAGACGAAAAAAAATTTGTTTTATTCGAAAGATATCGTGTTTTATACTGCCCCCAGCATTTGTCCGGAAGCAAAACGTAAAGATCACACTGTGAAATCACTTAATTAAAGTTAACATTTCGATTCTATTGCCAAATTGTGTGTTTTCACGACGTCAACTGTTACATCTCCGGAGAAGCTCTTCAAGCTGAACTTGGTGTGCAGCACAGTCTTTTTTACCGTTTGTGAAGTTAGATGTCGCCACCATACCGCGGCAGGACATCTTTCGCCTTTGCTTTATTTTTGGCCGTATTTGTACCTACCTTTTTTGATAACGTAGAAAACAATCGTTTCCTGAAACATGGTGTTTGCTGGACAAATGTGGTCACGTAAAACTCCGTCGCTTACGACAATCGGCCAGTGTCGTCTGAGACAATCCCAAAGCGCTGCAGTGCTGTGCAGCTAAAACAAACATACTGCGCGCAGTACTAACAGCAGTACTCATGGGCACTTATATGTTTACGTGTACTTTCGTAACTACCGCTGTTCATCCCAACCAATATTTTTTATAAAACGAATGTGCCATATATTTAGGCGCAGACAGATCGTTCGAAAAGCTTGCAAGCCATGCCTAATTTGCCTTTGCCTTTGCCGGCATCAGCCAATCGCCGAGCTGGCACGCGTGGCATCATAAGTTCTGATGCGGGAAATGAGCTAGTGGGTCACAAGGCCATTCCTTTTTTCCGAGTTATATAGCTTATGTGGGAGAAGTTTACGGTAAAAGTGGAGTCAGTCAGAGTCAAGCGAGGCAATCCTTTGAATGAACCAAAATTCGGTTTTGTATGCATAGCGCCAATAAACAACACTTGTGTCGCACGGGGCATGCCAATTATGGCCGATTCTAATTTAAAAAATTATTAATTCGGGCAAGAGTATCAAGCCTAGTCGTTAAAGTTCCGAACCTAAGAACTTAATTTATACTCAAACTTGTGCATTTTTAAAAGACCCATGTGGTAATTTCTGAAAAGAAAACAGTTTGTTTACGGTTAATAATTCCAATCAGACAAGGCGGAATATAAGCTATTTTGTCCAGAATGCAATCCGTAAATGGTTCCCAACTCCATAGCTATTGTTACACAAATACCAGAAAAAAGAAAACACACAGCCCTGACATTGCTTTGCGCTTTGTTTGTTTCACTTTTTTTTGTCCGTGTGGGATTAGTTCGTTAAGAACTAGCAGTAGAAGAAGGAAACTCTGAGTACCATGGTTACGCTAGAGATTTTGTTGTAATTGTAGTACTATTTCTGTTCACAATGCAAGTGTTTGCAATCAGGTTAGAAACAATTTTGGACACTGAACGAGTAAAAACAAAAAAAAAAGAGTTTTTCGTTCTGGCAAAAAGATAGTGATTGCGGAAATTGGCTAGTCATAATAATAAAACATAATAAATATAGCAAAGAAATGAGGAGTGCTAGTGTACAGACTGAAAGAGAACATTCTGAGAGAGAGAACTGAGAGAGAGCCTTCTGTACAGACTGAAAGAGAACATTTCGGAAAATCAGCATTCGCCTTGAGTAAATAAAAGGTCCCAAATACATCCAAAATATATTTTGTGACGGGCGGAACAAGTTCTGAATGCCTGAAAACTGCAGGCCTCCTTTGTAAAATAAAAACGCATTACAGGTCAATATATTTTTCTGCAGGACTTTTTCTCAGGCAACGGCTGGCGCACTGAACTGTGCAATCTATCACCAAACATAATTTATGGCGCTTGCTGTCACGATGCCTTCCGTAGGGGCTCTTTGCTTGAAGCACAGCGATATCGTGTGAAGGATAGCTAATGGCGCAAAATAAACCTTGCCCGCACCTATGTTGTTGTATCTTACCCAGAGATGCGTCGCAATCTTATTCTAATCTTAGTTGAGAGAACCATTTTAGGGGCGAAGCACCTTAGCGTCTCGGGAGGTCGGCGTCCCTTGCCGTCGCCTTGTGTAGATACGGTATAAAGCACCGGGACACTCGTTTTCCAACGGCCCGGACTTGAACGTATCCAGGACTAAAAACATGAACATTTGTGGAAACCTCCTCTCCTCTTTAGCAACTGTCAAGCACAAGCACAAGAAACCTTTTGTAGACGGGTAACGATTTCTGTTACACTCAAATAGCCGCCGGCCCTCTACAATTGGCCCTCTCGGGTCGCGTGGTCGGTCGAAGCAAGAAAAGGTATACTGACCTGGAGCCGTGGTTTGATTACAGGAGTAGCGGTGTGATTACAGTTGGGCGTGAATTTATGCGGAGATGCGATGCACTTCGAAAAGTTTGTATGGATGCGATTACCCATTTTCTGATGAAAAAAAAATTTCCCCGCATTTCCCCGAGGGGAAGAATGTGAAAGTGCGAATGCAGGAGTTGAACTTGCGCGGTCCAGTAATGTGTCAGTACTCCTTTAAGCGGGTGCATTAGCCCTTCTCACGCCCGATTCCTGGCCAATCTCCCACGTGGGTATGTGCCATGCACAGATACCTATTTGTGTTGTCGTTGTACTTGATTGCTAGAGCGGATCTCAGCTTTAAAATTTCGTGTCAGTACTCCTTCAAGCGGGTGTATTAGCCCTTCTCACGCCCGATTCCTGGCCAATCCCCCACGTGGGTGTGTGCCATGTTAACGGCCAGGCAGCGCGCGCCCATCTCCCCCCGTTGCCAAGGAAGGCGAGGAGATTCCTGGCCAATCCCCCACGTGAGTATGTGCCATGTCCGCGGCCAGGCAGCGCGCGCCCATCTCCCCCCGTTGCCAAGGAAGACGAGGAGCGCGCGCACCCGCAGCTGTTGCTATGTGGACGGACGGTGGTCAACGGAATTCAGGGTCGCTTATGAAGTGCATTCGCACTTAATATACCCTCGTGTAGTAGGTCGGGTCAGTCGCTCGTACTTCATCCTCAATTTCAGCTTCAATAGCTGTTGAGCTATATTGTGGCGATCCATCTCCTGAAATGCGGCAGTGGCAGTGGGGAGTGAATTAGGTGATCGGCTGGTGTATAGGCTCGCCCAATGAGCACGTCTACTTTAACGAGGTCTGATTTGGTTAATGGAGATAAGGTAGGGAGTAAAGTAGCCGGATTAAGACAAACGCTCATATAATTGGAAGTTTCTTGCTTTCAGTAATACCCTAATAGCGGTTGGTGACCCTCCACAGAATTAGTGCTGTCTGGCCCGCGGGTTGCCGCATTGGTTGATGAAGCTGTCACTTGCTTGGCTGTCTTAGATTATCGGCCCCTCTGAAATCTATGTCCCGTTAAGGTGGAGTCTATAGTTCAGTTTCGAAGGTGATCTTTGATATAGCGATGGAATTTAAAGAAGCTCAAATTACATGAACAGCAAAAAGTTATGCTGCGGCGGCTTCCCCTTTCACGACGCCGATTCCAATGTGCTTCATGTCTTAAAAAAGCCATCCCTACTTCTGGTGGCCCACAAAATGATACTATCTACGCACAGGGTACCATAGGGACAGAAAGTTTTCTTTTTTCTAAATGATTTTGAGGTGGGCAAATTACATAGGAGGGGGAACGAACGGCTCCTTTGGGAGTGCCCCTTCTTCGAAACAAGAGGTGACGAGGTCACCCACATGTAAGATAGACTTCCTGCCCGAAAGAAAGTCTTTTACATAGTTATAGGTGCATGCTCCAGGATTGGTCGATTGTGGCCGACACCGTCGAAGGCCTTGTTAACATTCAGTTTTAGCGCTGCCGATCAGTTTAATTTTACAGGAGTGGGTCTTATGACATTTTATGGTGCTTCAGCATCATGTTCTGAGTGGACAAAACGGCTCGGAAACCTAAGTCCACTTGGGAGAATTGCCCGGTGTCTATGCCGCCATTTGCCAGTCGGGTGTGTATGATGGACTCAATGAGTTTACCGAGGCAGGATGTAAACGATATCAGGCGTTGAAGTGCGAGATGTTCGAGATATTCGGGTTGTTCCGCTTGGAAATTAGAACCACCTTGGCCTGCTTCTATGACCGATGTACGGTGCCAAATCTCCAGCACTCGTTCATGTAACGTGTTAGAAATGCAATTTATTGGCCATTCACATTCCGGGGTGCCTTATTAGTGCGTTATGATACGGGCCAGGAGCTCAGGTGGTGCGAAGTTTTGTGGTTGCCGCCCTGACGTCCCCTTCTTAGAAGTGTCGGTTCATTTCAGAATTTTGGAGGCCTGTGTAATTTGGCAGCTTGGGGCTAGTGGTCGTAAGGCGGCGCAAGAGGATGTTGGCTGGCCGCCTGACGTTTTGCTCTTTGCGCCTCACGCGGTAGCTCTCCCGCACCGCCTTTATGCCTGCATCTGTGTGGTGCTGGACCGGCCGAAGATCGCGTGCTGTGCTGCCTGCAATCGCAACCCGATGCACGCAGCTAGCTGACGGTACGGGCGGAGTTAGTGCTACCCCGTCCACGCCTGAAATGTTGGGTGCCGATGTGCAAAAGTGGACGGGAAAGAGGATGACATCTGCGCCTCTTATTTCATTTCACAAAACGCGTCACTGTTTTCCTGGTCTTCAATATTGACTGTTCATCGCAACGGCTTTCAAAACTCCGCCTTGCGGACCCTCTTCTACGTGCTCTTAACCTTTCATTCTAAATACTGGCCGCAGCTTGTAACTGTCCACATCCCCTTTTAGGCGCATTCTGGAGTTTGTTTTCCCGTTATATTTCTATCGCATGGATACTGCACTCCCCGGACAACCAGCGCGGGTGCTGCTGGTCTTGAGTCTTGGATTGAAAACGTTTTCTGGCGCACAGTTCCCAATTTGGTGGTTATGCACCTTTTTTTTCCCAATGCACTGTAGGAAAGAAGAAACCGTACCACGAAAGTCATCATGGCAGTCTGGCACGTAAACGCGCCACCGCGCAGGAGCGCCGGCAAAGCGAGCGTATGCCAATGTGAACTCGAGTTGAACCAACAAATTTCACGTTTCGAGACACCTTTGCGTTGATAGGATCATGTGGGTACATAGCTGTGCATGAAGAAAAGGGTTGCGACTATTTCCAGAAAAGTTGTATGTGAAATTGTCGCATCAAACCCGAGAGCATGACCCAGCCATGGGCCGCTCGATGTTCGCGAGAGATGACGGCCGTTCCTCCGAGAAATAAATCGTCAGAAGTCACAATGGGCTCGCAGCAAGTGAGGGGTCTGGCTGTACATGCATCAATCTGTTGCTCTGCTTGGGTCAGCGGGAGAAGGTTGGGAGCACAGCGCGGGCGAAAAAGCCGCATGCTCGCGGTGTTGCCTCATAAGCTCCATTGGCAGAAACCCGCAGCCACTAACTACTGCGAGAAACTCACCGGATGCAGTAAAGCGGTGAGTCAGAGAGTAGAAGACTAGTGCATCAGAGGAAGTTGGATTGAGATAACTCGCTCCCTGACACCACGAACACTTCTAAATTTTTTTCCTTGCATGCTAACCGTAGAGCTTACAGTAAATAGGAATCTGGTAATACCGTCTATGCGGAGCACATCAAGGCCGTCTGTATCGTCACGCTTGCTGACCGGTTTTTGTCCAGTTCTGCTGTCGTAAGTTTTATCTGCCAAGATTTCTGCAAGTACCACAGCCTCCTCACCGACGTATAGTTCCTATGCGGAGTAGGAAATTCTTTTAGAGTTATCCGCTTTGAGGAGGTCGCGCAGATCGATTGAAGCCAGCGGTACTGGTGTCAGGCCTGCCGCCTTGGCTTCAGCGTGAACTGGTCTCACCTTAGCAAAGTGCGCGGAGGGCTCATCGGTTTAAGCCATGGTGTAAACGACCTATAGAGTGCGACGGCCGTGACTGCGATGTGGCACCTCGGCCACGTAGCACGTTTTATCATCTGCCGCAAGGATGATACCACTGCGGAGATAAATGACACGTACCTAGAGATTTTCATTGTTGTGATCCATCAGAAGCAAAGAACTTTTTACATAAACGTTTTTTTATCTTCAGTTGAAACTGCGAAATGCCTCCAGCGTGAAAGCTCAATTGCCTTTCTTCTGGTGTTTTGGCTGCGCCGGTAAAAGCACACAACGGTAATCAGTTCACAGCTCAAGGTGTCCTAACACTGCCCGCGACCTCCGAGTAAGAAGTGAGCATGCTTTCCCTTCAACCGCTTTGGCAGCGTTGCTGTTTCTGACCTACCAACGCACTCGTATGTGAAGAACACGTGTGTCGTTCGAAGCACCCCCAAGCAGCACACGGAAGGGGAGCTCCTTACCTACCCAAAGCAAACGGGGTTACTCAATGTGAAGTGCATTTTGTGGGGACACCATACTTTGCGACATAAGTGGCGATTGTTACCGGCCAACGGGTTCATGCTGACCTTTGCTTCGGCATCTCAACGCCCGAAAATGCAACTTTGGTTAAAAAGGCAAGATATTGCCGAATATGCAAAGTCACATCTAACCGGTCTATGTACGAGCGTTGTGGTAATGTTGCTAAATTTCGCTTCGATAGTCAGCGGCCTCACCTTCCGAGGTCGCAGCTCTCAGTTTCCCTGAGGGAATGGCTCGGAGAAAGACGCCGGAAGATTTTTATGGGCTTGGACGCGAAGAGCGGCGTCACATCGGTGACGGTGATCGGTTGTCGCGCCGTCGTTGCGGAAACCCAATTCGATGCTCGACCAGGTAGCTTCAGATTTTGGCAGTGCGCTCACCGTGCCTTGGGCGTTGGGCTTCTAGAAGAAATCCACGAAGACCAAGTCATCAGTAGTGACAAGATGGAAACATGATGGTCGGTGATTCGGCGTATGAACTCGTCGCTCTTGCGAAGCCGCCTCACCTCATCGTCAGGCAGCATGGTGCGGGGTCTGAGGCCGAATGTCGCTTGTGGTTTATATTGCTGGGGCTACGTAGCGATCCTTCTGCCTCCGGCCGCCGCATATGAAGGAACCTCGGTCTGTTGTTGTGGAAACCGGTACGGCTCTTACGGCACACCATACTGCCATTTGGTGCTTCATACGGCTCGCGCGCTGCAACAGCTTTCCTGACTTCGCTTCGTGTAGCCTCCGAGAAAGGCATGGAGGTTCGAAGCTGCAGGACTTCGTGTAGCTTTTGGAGTTCCTCTCGGATGGTCGACCTGATCAATTGCAGGAAGGCCGCAGTTTCTTTGCTGTAATAAAGGGGCGTCGTTCGACATAAAAGGTATATTCCGGCTGTACTGCCTAGCTCTTTGGAGTAGTGCTCTTTTAATTGCTGCGGACATAAAAACGCGCTGAACGAGAGCGGCGCATTGCGCAGAAGTTCAGCAAATATATCTGCTTTACACCTCGCATAAGATGTATCATGGTCTTGTCCTCAGACATAGCCGTGTCCGCTTGGCAGAAGAGGCGAGCCATCACTTCCGGTTTCTTAGTTTCTGGCTTAAAGGGCCCATTCAGCGTGTTCCCGTCGATACATGCAGGCGTAATTTGGCGAAAACGGCCGGTGAAACTTGTTCCACGCCATCAACGTGGTGTCGTGGTTTTCAAACATCGTGCAAGCTGACTCTTCTAAGGCGTAGTACACGTTGTACAGATTGCATTTCTTGTTTCATCCAATGAAGTTTCTAAGGTGTTCAAATTGATCCAGCCCATCTTCAGCGTCCTGGAAGGAATTCTTATGGAAGGATTATGGTGTGCGGGGTTGATGTACCATGAAGTAGGAATTTCGGTACCGGCACAGGAATCCACAGTGCTGTCGTCCCGCGTGGCCATTCTCGAAGCTCTGCTGGTCAGGCGCTGCAATTTAACCGGAAAACCTTGCAGTTTCCGGCTGGTTCACTCGTGCACGTGTGTCAGCTCAGTGGCTGAGTTTCTTTCTGGGCATACACATAGTGTGAATGTACAGCTCGCTTCATTGTACCCCGAACCTACCAGTTTTGAAGCGTCAAAACATTGCACGGCTGGATTATAATTAGTTTATTTAGGCAAACGTGTGCGCACAGCGTAAACACATACCGCTTTAACCGTCTCCCCACGAGCGTCTGCCTCCAAACTAGCCCCGCCGCACGAGCACGATTCTACGTGACTTCGTTGAAGGGCCCCACGAGAGCGTGACCCCATCCCGGAGGAAGCGCATTGCGGGAAAGCTTTCTTAGCACATATATGTCCCAACACTGTAACTAGAACTACTGCTACTGCAAAAAAGAACCGGGAAAGAAACTCTCTGTACAGCAAACTAACGTATCTGCGGTGTGGGTTTGTACGTAAGTATTCATCGACTGTCGCTCCCCGGGCTTAGTCGTCACACTTTCTTAAAAGGAAAGCACAGGTGTCTTAGTATAAAATAATGGATCGAATTTATTTATAACGCACTAGTAGGATTAAGGAAGCTTCTCGAGCACATAATTGTTTTCAGGATTTAAATAGTTACACACTGTGCACTTTGTGAAAGCATTAGTCTGTCTTTACCAAATATGGGCTTTAGGCTTGTTATTCTATCCACCTTTTCTTCGAGTTAATTTTTCTATCAGCACTTTCCGGCTTGATTTTTCGCTAAATATTAAACCAACATTTTTCAATATATTTTTGTTTTCGGTTCTCAATATATTGACAGTCATTCAAGTTGCCACTTTAATAAACGGGCTCATGAACTGAAACCCTTCCTGTTCCACCGAGGTATAGCGGGTAAATTAAATACTTTAAAAAGGATGTTTGAATTTGAAATAACAAATGTAAAAAGGTAATTAAGCAAGATAATTACGCAGGAAATAACTCACTACCGAGCACATATAAATACAAAAGATCTAACAGTTTTTATCGTGTTTTTTGCCTCTGACTTTGTTTCTGCGTTTGTGTGAAATTGTGACAATATATTTGAGGGGTAAGAGTTGTTGAATATTACCGTTAGTTATTATTGTCATTGCTTCTAAAATTTTAATGTTGTTGTATGATTTATTAGATCTTGGGTCCTTCTTACGAGATAATTTTAATAGATATTAAGAAGTTGGTCTTTGTGTTTGCGTGTTTTGGGCAGTCCTGTAAATAGTGGCCGAAACTGTCTTCTGGCAGGTTACATTTACATATGTTATTATTTGTAATGGCAACTTACCACTGGGTGATGCAGGCCTTCTGCAGGGATGTGGGCGCCTTGGGGCAAAAGAAAATGTTGTGCGGAAAGGAGTCCACAGGGTTTTCTCAGCGCAGTTCGAGATTCCAAAATCTTTGGGCGACTGCATGCAACCGCATGATCTGCGTCAGGACGAAGTGACATCACTGTTAGAAGTTTCTTTAAAACATCACGTGTGTACATGCGCACACGCTCACTTTTTAGATGCCTACATGCAGGCGCACACGTAGACTAAAAACAACCAAGAGAACATGCAAAATACAACATTAAAAATGTGCACTTTTCTGCCATTGTCATGTTAGTAAAGGTGGTACGCACATAAAGAGGGTGAAGCAATTGCACGCAGCAGAATCGAACTACGCTTGTAAATCTGAAGCAATGCATAAAATCACACGTTTCACATAGGCCTTTATTTACGTGCAACGTTTGCTGTTTTCGAACTCTGAAATGTTTTCATCAAGACGCACCAATGTAAGGCTTATGGGAATTACTTCGTCTGACCGAGGAATCTGGAAGCTGCCTCGTAAACGTCAAGAAATCGCTTCGCTTCGAGATGTCCTGGCCGACAACCAATGACAGCATTTTTTGTAAGGCTCTCTGTTCAATCGATGTTTCAGACTTGTTCAAAATATTTGTTCCTGTCAACATTTCTGCCTTAGCGATACTAGAGATACTGAATGTGACTCAGAAATGTTACTAAATGTAAGCCTTACTAGCTTCATGTTGCAAAGGCTTTAATAAATGTGCGCCATTGTGATAGCGCAAAGAGAACGGGTTTTAATTCCTTTTGAGTGCATACAAAATATTGCTACATATCAGCACGTTAACTAGGAGTACATCATATTATCCAGCCAGTAGCGTAAAATTCGCTTCTTTGTGAATACAATCACCAGTGCGCAAACAAGGGCTTTTTACAGACCTTGTTGCGGTCTTCTTGAATGCCTGCCGTCACCCCCGTCCCCCTCCACTTAACAGAGCTCATAAGGTCCAGCTGACCCTGCAATTGATGGTCCCTTCAGCGATTATCAGGCAAACACAAATAAACATTGTGGCAAGAGCCGCATATTTAACACACGCAGCATACTTTGATTGAGACGCTGCTGAAGGAGGAGGGGAATATACCCAATGCATGGTGTGAACCGCAGGATGGAGAAGCATCGATTAGTGTGCAGCATATTCAAAGGAGGCCAGAGCTGCAGCTGTACATGACTGCTTGAAGAGCGAGCAAAGGTCCAATGAGGAACTGTGAAATCCCCAGAAAAAAATAACTGGCTTTCATAGACAGCAACCTCGCAAAACCAAAAATGAAGCTTTGGGAGCTGTTATTGCTGACATAACGCAGAGGCCAAATTGCAAGGATTTGGAACGTCCCACTGTAAATCTTTCAAAGCTAGAGCACGAATGCTGCAAGAAGGAGGCACAATTAGAGAGTAAAAGTTTGGCTTAACGAGCTATTCTTATTTCCCTCATGGGCGTGAATACCTACGCACACTATTTGCCATACCCAGCATAAGAACCACGAGCCAATGGACACAGGCATTCGGTTGTTCACAAGCTTCTCTCCCAAAATTCTGCAACACTTGATGTAAAAGCACGCTTGCGCAGGTATGCTCAACGGGATACATATAAGGAGCTTCTGTGGCTTAGACGCTTAAACTGGCCTGCTCTTCGGCTATATCGACGTTCGCAACAAGCTTATGCACAGACGCATGCCACTCCTGGCAGACACTCTTGTAATGATAGTTTTTAACTTGCAGTACCCTCTAAAACACCTTTTGAGTGCTCCTCTCTGGTCAGGTGTTCAAAAATTTTCTGATTGAAACAATTCAGTAGGTCTACGAGTGCAGCCTCACGGTGGTGGCTGTCGCGAGCGACTGGATTGAGGCAAACGTGGTGATGGTCAGGCGTCGGGGTTGTCGAGTGCATAAGCGATCTTTCAACAACCTCTAGACACGCTACCCCAACCTCGTGGTTGAGCAGCAGGACAATTTTCATGGTTTGGTACACCTGACATTGCCACAGGCTGCTCAGGAATCTTGTCGACAGAAGGGAAACCCACCTTAGCAGCAACTATGCGTTAAATACCATTGGCCTATTTAGGTAGGCTCATTACTACAGCACAAGTCTCGTAAACAGGTCAATGCATGCCCGTGCTTGTGTGGCACTCACAGCCACCACGTCAAGTACTGTAATCATGACACCCTGATTGGGACCCAGGTTTGTATGGTATCTACGCGTTCATATTTAACGCTTTCACCTATTTTAAGGGCTTAACAGCTTTTGATATCCACCGCGCAAATATGACTGTCTAAAAGTACAAGCCATATCTATTTTTTAACTATTAACCTTGTCCCTACCGTGAAGGGCTCTTACATGTGTTCGTACGACCGATAAATGTACGTACCGCTACACCAGCTATGCACATAAGCCAGACATACACATTTGTAGCGCGTTATAGGCGTGAAATGTAAAAGCTACAATACTGACTAAATGAAATTGCGTTGATTTTCTCCACAGCTGTTAATTTGCTCCACTGAGCACTCCTAAGGAGCTCTGGGTAGCAGATGGTGTCAAGACCACCATCGCATTTATTCTTTACGGGAAAAGAATATAGGGTTCTGCTTTCAGGCAGTTCTTGGAATGTCCAAGCTGAAATCAAGGGTATTTGCTTCCGAAGGTAGTCATCGGAAAGCCCAATGAGATCACTGGTGAACCGAGGTTACGAACTGTAACCACAGTTATTGATGGCAATTTTTACCGAATAAACCACACACACACACACACACGAAACTAACCGCGCAAACAACGCCCGTAATGTCCAAACTAACGGTGTAGGCCACGAAGACTAGGAGAACTACTTTAGACAGTACGGCAATCGGTGGGTAATCTTTGTTGTGAATACAGAAAGCTGAAGATAAGGAAAATGTAAGATGTTATTGTGAGATAACAGCCATGACTTGAAAAGTTCCAAAACGCATGAACGCCAGGAAACAGTTACGGCAACCAACAGTCCAATACATGTAAAAGATTACACTAATTTTAAACCTTTTAAACTGCTCTACACATATGCATTGGCCAGAGGTTGTCGCTAAATCACGCAGGAGCAAGGGAGAGCTTACCTCACATGCACCACTCAGGTGCACAAGTGTCCTGCGAGTAGTGGACGACTGGAATGAAATACTGAAGTCATGCATTCCTTCGACTCGAGCAATGCCAATGTTTGACCTATCAGCATCTGATCAATCGACCACGACATCTAACATGCTTCATACTTACTGAGACCCCGTGGCTATAAAAGAACATAAAGAATTTTTGTGTCGCGTAAATTTGGGCTGCCTGATAAACATTAGAATGCACAACTAATAAACCGAACCCAAGAAAATGCCTAAGAAAATGCCTATAGTCAAGCCAAGCCAGAAGCTGTGCTCTTCTCATAGCCGCCCGCGACAACATGGATTCCCAGGCGTAATTTGCTCTAGTATATTTACTAAAAATGTTTATGACGCTGACACACTTTTGATTTACGAGTATGTTGAAAAGTGGCTTTATCCGTACGGAAACCCAGGAAAACACCATCGGTGTTCAATGACTGGAAATGCAAACAAACCAGCTGTTCATTATCCCGCCAGAGGGCGCTAGGGTAGTCTCTAGTTTTCGGGAGTGTCTAATTAGCTCTCCCTGAATGGGCATGAGAACAGCGGAAAAGAGCAGGGAGAGGATGGCCGGGAGAGCATGCGCAGTGTGTTGGTCACCGACTTTATTCTCCGCTTGCAATATCTCCCGCGAAAGTGGTAGGCATGCCGCCCCCGATCTAGCGGATACCCCGCTTATATATAGTAAATGGGCAAGGCTTCTGCCGATCTCCCGTGGTATCCGCCGATGTTGTGTCCGCACGAGGCAGCATTTCGAACTAGTTTCTAAATGGAGGTTGGTGCTTGAGCATCAGTCGAGAATGCTTCGACTGTGTGGGACACCCCATTGGTGCACGCACTCTTGTGACATCCAGAAAGCTCTGCTTCTGCTTCTTTTACTTCTACTTCTTCTTTCTCTACGTCTACTTATTATTCTTCTCCTCTTCTGCTTCTTAAACTCTATAAAATATGCATGTTATACACCCTACGAATAGTGAGCAGGGAGCGGCGTAAACTTTAAAGTATATGGCTTGACTCCCGCATGCAACGCACAAAACGTATCGATATCGGGTCTGTGCGATGTGACTGGAAGGACTCTTTTTTAACATATCATGCATTATATTCCAAGAGCATTATTACATTATAGTAAATTAGCCCCGGCTATTTGGCATAAAAATAGAGTTGAAGTGAGAAGCTGGAAAGTGGGGTAAAGACGAAGAAGCTGATGAAACGTTAAATGCTGCACTATAGTTAATTGCCCGCACAGTGGTTCCTCTAGATAAAGTAGTTCCCTACTGATCCAACCCTCAACTATTCGTATAAATTAGGTATAAGTGCCAAGCACAACGTAAGGGAAAAAAGTTTTGCAGGACCGTTCCGCGCTGTGACAGCGCGTCACGGTCCGGCAGGGTCCTGTGACAGCGCATGCAGAGACAGCGGGTATAAAAACGTAAAACTAGAAGTCACAATGCTACAAAAAAGAAGCCAAGACAGTCAATCGCGAAAGCAAACAGAGGAATGGTGGGCTTGCTAACACTTCCCTCCCCTATTTTGTTAAACGCATAGGTTTGAAGATTTTCCTTTTGACGCTGTTTACTGTATTTGTACAATACTTTCGCCTTGTAGAATTTCGGCACGCAGGCCTCGAGTGGTGCATTGGGGCTTGCAATGTAAGCTAAGTGGCTTCCTGTACCTATTGTTTACTCTTCCGCCATGCTCCAGCAAACTGTCATTGAGGCGCCGCCGCGTTTGCCAACTCTAGACCGAGATGCACTTTGACGGAATGTCATAAAGTACGTTCTTTTGATGTGGTAGAAAAGGAGTACGATGTGCTTTTGTACAGACAGGTGGCCTAGGCTCAAAACTGGTGAGCATGCGGCCCATAGCTGAAAACCACACGCACACCACCGCGCTGCACATTCTTCTTTATGCGGTGCGAAATGCATGCAGGTATCAGTGTACCTTTGTCTTGTCAAAATACTTTCTTTCCAGAAGTTCTGCTTGGCGCTTAAACCTAATTTATTTGACGGCATACGAACTACCTCACATAGAGATAACGCACCTCAGCTCACTCTTATTTTCTATGCCACACACTGGTGAGGTAGTGGTACATAATACTGTTACGACGGAAATGGAAGGAACGCAACTAGGCGAGAAACAACAGAAACGAACTGACCGGCCGCGAGTGGTAGAAGATGAGGAAGCGTTGGTGCTGCGCGCTACTCGCTCTGTGCTGACCGCTCCGCGCCTACGAATTTCCTTTAATAAAGCCCATCTTATCCCCTACGACTGTGTCAATTGGTTGACGTGCGGGGTATCGACAACCCCTGCAAAGAACCGACGACTTTTGACGAAGCAGGCGGATTGCTGGGCTACCCCCCAGACAAATCGACAAGCCGAACACCCGAGCTTCTGACGCCGCTGCACCAGGAAGGGTGAGCGTCTGGTCGCACCCAATGGAACCACGCATGTTTCTTGGGACTCCGGATGAGGACGTAGAAGGCTGACTAAAACATTATGAACGGGTCAGCAAGTACAACCACTGGGATCCGGCGTCACAGCTCGCCCATGTGTCTTTCTCTAACAACAAAACTGTCCTTGTGTGGTTTGAGAACAACGTGGAAAGGTTGTCTACGTGGGGTAACTTTGTTACCGAAATGAAGAAGCGTTTCGGTGATTCAGGCACCAACAAAAAAAGGGTGAAAATACTCTCGCGCAACCAGCCCAAATTTCTGGGGAGACCTGCACAACGTACATCGAAGACTTCCTCAAGCTGTACCGCTTGGTTAACCGTAGCACGTCGGATGAGGACCAGACCGGTCACCTGCTCAAGGGAATCGCTAAGGACGCATACAACAATTTAATAACGAAGGAGGACCTTGGGTCTGCACAGGACGTGATTCGCAACTGCAGGGTATTTGAGGCCCTGAAAATGCAGCACATTGCACCCAAGTTAGGTCATCTAGCAAATGTCACCACCGTAGCAAGGGTGGACTTCAATTCCAGCCCTTCCGAAGATATCGCGTCACTGGTTCGTAGAATTATTATAGAATAGCTTGGCCAGCAAAGCGTCTGGCGCGAGTCGCCCTGCCTTCATTGTCCCGCTCCATTCAGCCCCGTTTATCATCAGTGTGCATCTCAAGAGTCACCAGAAGAGCCTCCGATGCCCTGGTGTGAGGACAGTTTGAGGTGTCGGCCAAGCACTTTTTTGGATGAATGCTCTGGAGCCCGGGCTCATCGGTCCCCGTTTCGGAAATTTGCATTTTCTAATAGTGACCCTCTGCACCGATCACCCGACGACCACAGACGACCCCTCCAAGGATATGTTGCGCTCCGACCGCCTCCTCTTTGTTATAACTGTGACTTCCCCGGTCACATATCCCGATTTTGTCCCTATCACCTATAGCATCCTCAAGGACATTCTACGAGACCACCTAGGGCAATGCGCAACAACCCGCCTTATGAAACGACTATACCGACTTCCACTTTCTACCGGTGTAGCCAGTCGAGCAACATGCGCAACGACTCAGCCACGTCCGACCGCAGCTTCTCTCCCCCACGTACGCAACAAGCCCGATCACCCTCGCCACGCGGAAGGCGAGGATCGCCGCCGCTGGGAAACTAGCTTCTGCGACCCACGGAATGAGGTCACGAGACGGTCACATTCACCAATTTCTCCACCTGTGACGATGTCGAAAAACAAAGTGATCGTTAGTGTGGAAACATTAGGTTTAGTGGACACTGGTGCGGCAGTTTTGGTTGTGCGCCGCGGACGAGCTGCACGACCGCACGACGGCCACTGTCAGCTGATAGGCGCTACTGTTGCCCATCAAGCTTATAAATGGTTCCACCCGGCGCGGCCCCTCACGTTTTGTCGGTAGCGGCAGCACCCAACGTGCACGGACTAATGCTGGTCTTATGTGTTTTGCACAGAGTAGTTTTGTTTCTGAGCAAATCTTTCTCCATAACTGTTGATGTTTCCGCTGCCTCTGCTGGTGCCAACGTGTAATTCTGCTATCTGATGGGCAATGCGCCGCATGCCACAAGTTCTGGTCTGCTCCCAAGTGTACGATTCAGTGTAGTGACTGTTCTTGTAAATACATCACGGGAGTTTGTTTGGGAGTATCGGAAAAAACAAGCAAAAGCAAGGGACAGGCATACCGGCTATCTTGGAGGTGTCCCACTTGCAGGAGAAACAAACTACACGAATCAGTTAAGAAACCAAACGAAGAACTTGAAACACAAGACGTATGACTCCTGTTAGTTACAATTAACGACAAAATTAACCTACTTCCGCCTTTGAGAGGTGTCGTTGAAGGTATTGACGATTCATTGCAGTGCTGGAGCGAGGGAAATACAGGTTTGCAGAATTTTATTGGGATGCGTCAAAAACAGCCCTTATCGTGTCCTGTGCACGCACGAACCCAATTTTTGGGTCTCTAAGACCCTGAATTGTTCCGACAGAATTCAAAAAGCAGGGTTCGTTCTGAATTGAAAGAAGGGTCCTTTCGCAGAACGTTAAGCAATCGTGCTGGGGTTTCTCGTCGACAAGGACGGTATTCGGGGCGACGCGTAAAAGATCTCAGCAGTTCAAGGCGTCGTTGCATTACGTTCGTTAAAAAACCTCGGAAGTTTTTCGGGCCTTTGTTCTTATTTCTCACGTTTTATGAGGGATTTCGGCCAATTTTCTCGTGCCCTGAATGCCTGCTGTAGAAAGACACCCCTTTTGTGCGGACGCCAGAATTTGAAACCGGCTTTCAGCAACTAGATTTTACTTACTTCAAGCCAAGTTCTTTGCTACTTCAACCCAGCTGCCCCAACCGAACTTCATACCGACACCAGTAAAGTCGGCGTTGGTGCTGTCCTGGTGCAGCTCTATGGCGGGGCGCAGCACGTCATCGCTTATGCCAGCTGAACGTTGACGAAAGCCGAACGTAACTGCACCGTTTCAGAACTCGAGTGTCCAGCTGTTATCTTCGTGGTTCAAAAGTTACAGCCGTACCTGTATGGGCGCAACTTCATTATCACGGGCCACCACTCACTATGCTGGCTGGTCGGTGTGCGTGACCTATCCGGAAGAGCCCCCAAAGGTGGAAGCCAAGTTCTGGGGCCGCGTTCGTCTGGCACCCCTCTTACATCTGACCAGGAGATGGATGTTGTGTCGTTCTTGCCTGTAACGCAGCGCAAGAAGTGGCCTCCGACGTCCAAACGTACAGAAAGGCCCAAAAAGCCAAATCCTAGAGTAACAGATCCATCCGAAAGACACAAAAACACACTTACACACAGACTCCAGTAGCTCCTAAATCTCCATAATGAGAAAAAAAAATATTATTCAATGGAACTGTAGAGGCCTCGTTAAAAATCTTGATGATGTCTATGAGATATTGCATTCGAACCAGCCAAGCATTATGTGTCATCAGGAAACACATTTGAACTCAAATCACACAACTTTCTTGAATAGGTACATGGTATTCAGAAGGGCAGGGACGGCTGCACACATTCTTCTTGCGGTGTGGCCATAATTACCCGCAAATTGTTAGCACGCCACCCTGTAACTTTGAACACTGTCCTTGAGGCTGTATCAATTTGCACAATAATATAAATTAGATTGATAATGGTATGCTCCATCTACATCTCTCCTGATCGTGCACTTTCGAGTTCTGATTTCGAGGATCTGGTTGACCAGCTGCCCAAACCATACAACCTCAGAGGCGACCTTAATGCACACAATTATCTTTGGGGCTCTCCTCGCACGAATGCCCGATGTCGCCTGATACAGAAGTTTTTAACATAATCGGGAGCGTACCTTTTCAACAAGAAACCGCCGACATACCATAACATAGGACACGACACATACTCATATCTGAACTTGGCTATTGGTTCCGTAGTTCTCTTTTCTTGTCTTGACTGGGGCGTCGGCACGGACTCATATGGCAGTGACTAATTCCCCACTTCCATAGCATATATAGGTAAAGGCCCATGCAGTCTATCTTCCCATAACAGGTTTAATGAATAAAAAGCAAACTGGTGTACGTTCACAGAAACATCTAAACTACACAATGTGACCATAAAATTCCTACACGTGGGGGAAGCAGCATAATTTATCATGGGGCACATTCTCGACACCGCCGAAAAGTCCATTCCCGACGCCTCCGGTGCTCCGTGCAACCAAAGGACGCCGTGGTGCAATAAGGACTGCAGGTGGGCACGAAAGGCCCAGAACAAGGCCTGGGGTGTCCATCGCCGGTACCCCACTTCGGTAATTTCATTTTTTTCAAAACGGGCACAGGCTTTTGGGAAGCAAGTGCGCCGTGAGGCCATAAAGGGAGAGTTGGCGCACCTTCCTCACTTCCATCCATGACACGAATACGAAAACTAAAAGGGCAATATACACACAGCCTGCCCTTGGTTAGTACAACAGTGTACACCCTAGAAGACCAGGCTAACACACTCGCACAACACTTCCAACATGTACTTAGTTCAGCGCACTACAGCAGCACTTTCATAAAACAGAACACATCTGGAGAGAAGTCCTTGCGAGAGAGTAACAAGTCTACCTCATCCTATAACACCCCCTTCTCACTTCACGAGCTGAAGATCGCACTCAGTACTTCTAAACCTTGAGCTCTACGTGCAGACAACATTCCATACACTGTGATACAACACTTACACACAGACCCACGTGAAACCCTCCATCACCTCTACAGGAAAATATTTCTTTCGGGGCGCCTTCCAGGGTCTTGGATGGAGGCCATCGTTGTGACCTTTCTGAAAGGGGGGAAGGACGCTTTCTCTACTGCAAGTTATAGTCGCATTGCCCTGGAAAGCTGCCTGTGTAAGATGCTCGAGAACAGGATGATAAGACAACCGGTGTACTTTTTCGGGTACAATGGTCCTCTCGGCAGCTGCCAGGCAGGTTTCAGGGCAGGGCGATCCACTAACGATAAACTTGTGAGCCTTGAATCATACATAAAAGATGCGTTTCTACATAAGAAATATTGCTATACTGTATTTTTCGATATCGAAACGCATATGATACTGCATAGCGCTATGGCATTCTCAGAGATTCGAAATCCTTTCGAATATTGTGTAATGTGTTTAAAACTCCAGAAAACTACCTGTCTGGCCGAACATTTCGGGTGAGAGTAGACTCTGCGCTTTCTAATGTTCACTTACAAGAAAATGGTGTGCCTCAGGGCGGAGGTTTGAGTTGCACATTGTTTATTGTGAAGATGAACTCACTGGGAAAGGCAATACCACCAGCAATCTCTTATTGTATATATGTAGATGATGTGCCGACATCCTTCAAATCTTGTAATCTGACAATCTATGAACGCCAAGTGTAGCTTCGCGTTAACAAAAAAAAGCATGCTCGCTTTGCAGATCAAAATACGTTTAAACTTAGCCACACGAAAAGTACCTCCGTCATAGTTTCAAAGAGGCGTGGGATCCAGACGGACCTTAACATTAGCCTAATAGTGACTCAATTCCTGTAAAAAAGGAACGGAAGTTCTTAGGCACATAGTGTTAGACAAACAACTCGCGTTCATTCCTCACATTATGCAATTTAAACATAAATGTCTAAAAACAATGAACATCCTAAACGTCCTCTCGCACCAGTCCTGTGGTTGGGACAAGCAGCTACTCCTACGAGCTTTTACCAGCTTCGTGGGGTCGCGCTTGGATTTTGGGAGTCTGGTTTATGGGTCGGCAACAAAAACAGCGCTGAAATTCTGGATCCAGTGGTGCACTTGGGGCTTCGCTTGCGTCGGGTGTATTTCGCACTGGTCCCGTACAGAGCCTGTATGTCGAATGCGACAAATGGTCGTTGGATCAGCAGAGGACATACGTGGATCTTTTATACGCGTTTAAGGTTTCATCCTTTGCAAACCATCATTTAAACCTGTCCCCTCTGATAAAACCACGTCCCAACCTCTTTTAAATCGCCCATATATTCCTGCTCCGTTTTCACACCGTGCTAGAGATGAAGCGTGTACTCTTGGATCACTTTTTCAGACACCTGCAAATCATCTCTGTTTGACCTTTTACCGCCATTGAAGCTCTGGGTTGTGTGGTTTGACATGTTGTTTCTAGCTATGGATAGAAAATGTGTGCCCAAACTGAAATTGTGCAGCATTTCTTGTTGCTGCGAGAGAAATACAGGTTTGCAGAATTTTATTGGGATGCATCAAAAACAGCCCTTACCGTGTCGTGTGCCACGCACGGACCCAATTTTTGGGTCTCTAAGACCCTGAACTCGAAAACCAGCAGTTTTACTGTGTAAGCTCATGGAGAGTTGCTTGCTGTAAGCAACGTTCCGCGTGCAGCGGGCGATCCAATCTGAATCTGAAACAGCGAACGTTTGTAACGGAGCTTCATCAATGCAAAAAAGTAATAAATCTGTAACGCAAGAAATCAAGAGTACGGTTCTTACTTCAAGCGTCGAACCCTAGTTCGTACTTATATAGACAGCTCGTCACATGCCTATCAGGACGTAGCTACGAAAAAATAGAACGGAAATGTTAAGAGGAGGCTGAAAAATGCAGAGCAGAGCTCTGCCGTGAAAACTTGCTCCACCTATGCCGGAGGCTTCGCAGACACCCAGACCATCCAAATTCTGGAAACTGCTAAGATACCCTATTGACCTTGAATTAACAACGAAAACGAAAATTGCAACCTAATAAGTCATTTTCGTTACATAATATTTAATTTTGTTTCAGAATTCTTTAACAAACAACAACACGAATGTAGGGCAAGCCCAAAAAACTGCAGTGGAGCAGCATGACAAACGTCCTTGCCCGTTAGTATGGCAACGGGCACATATCAATAGCTACATACGTACCTAGTAAAAATGCTCATGCATATATACATGCATGTTTATTTACATACACCATTATATCTATATTGATATACTTACGTATACATACCTATTTACATAAATATATTTATTCACACATATATACGGTGAGCATAAGGAACGCAAAATCAGAATATTCCCCGTGAACCCGGCATCACCATCATTCATTCTGGTCACCAAAGGGTATGCTCCTCGATCACTCATAGCCAGCCACCCACCGTCATTATCATCTGTGGATAATCATCGTCATCGGGCGCCCGGGCTCCTAGGAACTTTCGGGGTCAGCAAGCTAATAAACACGGTGTCAAAGAACAACCCGTCTCCCTCAAGTGGTGGACGGTGCTTTTCAGCCGGCTACCTACCTCTAAAGCGCGCGCCACTGGAAGTCCGTTCATATCGGAGGTTGCTTCTGCCCACCAGCCCCATTCAGCGCAAGAGCAGCCAGTCGGGCAGCAACGCTGCTGCCCCGGTCCAACCGGTTTTAGGGGCGAAGCTCCTCTTGCTAGGGCCCTGTCCAGGCCGTACACGGCACAATGTACACGGCACATTGATGATGATTGTGGCGGGATCCCCCTAGGGATTGGCCAACCAAAAGTTGGCCAAAGAGGACATAACGTTTAACGCGTTCGTTGCTACCCAACAAGGAGGAGAGGAAGAAGAAGAGGTTGTCGTTCGTCGCTTGCGAGCTCACGACTCTTGCTCGGGCCTTGTCCCGTCAATCGCTGTTACCATACACGGTGGAATGATGATGATTGTGGCAGGATCCCCCTAGGGATTGGTTAACCAAAGATTGGCCGAAGAGGTCAAAACGTTCAACGCCTTCGTTGCTACCCAACAAGGAGGAGAGGAAAAAGAGGTGGTTGTTCATCGCCTGCGAGTTGAAGACACGTACCCGGGGTACTCGACACAAGACGCTCTGCAGAAGGTGACGGCAAAGGTGGTTGTAATGTCAAAAACCGAATTCGCCAACTTACCCATGGAGATTCGCATCGTCCTAAACAAGCCCTGCATAATCACCACAAACATCGACGTCGTCTAGGGCCTGGTCAACGGAGCGCACCGGTGGAAAGCTTGACGTGTCGAGTCTTTATATAATGTGCGTTTATAGCATTTGAGCTTCGCTCCTCTCATCATCATTCACTTCATGGAGATGGCAGGATTTTTTACCCTCCAAGGCGCCACGTGTGATACTCCGCTTTTCTCGGGTCTCCGCAATGACGATTTTGAAGAGTGGCTTGATTAGTTCTACCGGGTAAGCGCGGTCAACCGATAGGACGATAAATTGAAACTTCAGACCGTGTCGTTTTCTCCGACTGAAGTGGCGAAGACGTGGATCCGCAACCATGAAGAAGACATCTGTGATTGGACCGGCTTTGTGGAAGAGCTGCGTCGTATTTTTGGGATGTCCTCAAACCGGTTGGCAGGAGCCAAAAGGCAACTGGCGTTCCGTGTGCGGCTTCCTTACATTGAAGATCACAACACACTGTGCCGTCGGGCTGCCCAGGACATGTCGGTAACTGACCAAGCACAGCACATCATGAAAGAGATCGCCTCTTTCGTCTTTATTGCTCTGGCGGTTCAGAACCCTACCACGAATGCTGATGTACGCACGATCTGTCAGCGTTTGGACCACCAGCAGTCCATTCACCTCACACATGATTGCTTCCGGGTACAGAGCTCCGTACTCTTATCCGAACAATCATACTACAGGAGCTACAGCAGCGTGATAGCACCTGCTTCCAGAGCACCCACGTACACGCCCATGGGCTGCGGGCGTTAATCAAAGAGGAGCTAGCGTGCATGACCGACTTTCCACAGCCTTGTGGTCTTGCTCCTAGGCACGTCCAGTGGTACTCCGAAGCTGTTACGAGGCCATTCCTGCTCATGGAGCGAATTGCCCCTCAAACTACTCATGGCCACTTCACGGCTATTTCTGCGCCTTCATCTTCACCACCTCGATTCCCAGTGTGGCGAGCACCGCGTCCAGCGAGCGATCGGCCATTGTGTTATTCGTGTGGCAGGATACAGCACATTTCCCGGTTTTTTCGGGGGCGCCAGCTGGACGAAATCCGAGGCTACGCACCGTATGAGAGCGAAGTCTACATTAAACAGAACCCTCGTCAGTGCCTGTACTGGCCTCCGCCGCGCCAACCTTGACCCGCTCATGACGCCATAAACTTCCCTCGCGATTCCCGCCGGACATGAAGTCGTTCCCCTTCACCCTTTCGTTGGGCTCTGTCGGCTCTCCGTCTTGCCTTCATTTCCAACGTCCCCAACCAACAGCAGGAACACAAATCCTTGCAGCTTTTGGAGGGAAAACTGTATATTTTGGACTGGTTACAACTCATCCCAAATTTCTGTGTAACCTGTTATCTATTGTCGGCGAAGGAATTTAAGTAAAAGCGGTAGTGGTTACTGGAGCTAGTATTTCTGTGATTAATGCTAATATTTTGTTCCGTCTGCGAAAGGTCAAAACTCTGTATGGCGGACCATGTTTACATGGCCCAAATAATCAAGACATAATGCCCTCCACCTATTGTACCGTGCGCGTAATAAGTGGAGAAATCCGCCATTCTAATAAATGTGTTGTTCTTTCGCCCTGTGCTCACAAGCTGATCCTCGGATAAGACTTTCTTTCCTCTACCTCTGCTGTTATTTCCTGGCGTGAACCTGCCATTTGTATTGACGATGCTGAAAATTCCAGTTGTCTAGATTCGCCACAGAACACACAGAAGCTGAAATCTGATTCTGATCATGTTTTCGATGCTGGTTGCGAGAGAATTCAGTTCATCTCTTGAGACGACCTCAACGCAGGCGAATTTGTGGCGGTGCCCTTTACCCGGTTCATTCACCAGGAAATCGCCACCCCATCCTGTCTTTTCCGGTTTGTGCGCGGGGGTGCGGTGCTTGCTGCGCTGAACACTCCGAATTAGGCAATCTTACTGACCGAAGGAACCACTGTAGTTTCAGTTTCCGGCCATGCCCCTGCGTCAGTAGTTTCCGGTGACGTGCCCCCTTCCAACAAGAACGTATTTGGCTCGCTTGATCATATTTCGGCTCTTGAGTCCACTATCAGTCATGACGTGACCGCTACTAAAAGAAAGGTATTACGGGACGTACTAACAAAGCGCCAAGCGCCTTTCGATGCAAACCCCTGTAGCCTCCCACAAACATGTGCAGCGTAGCACAGAATTAAAACAGATGGGTCAGCCGTGATACGCCTCAAGCCATATCGCGTTTCCTTGTCTTAACGGAAAATCATCGAAGATTCCGTGGATGACATTCTCAAGTTTATTATGATTCGGACATGGACGAGCTCCTGGTCTTCTCTTGTGGTACTCCTCGCGAAGAAAGACGGTCCTGTACGGTTCTGCGTAGGCTACAGGGCACTTAATAAGATCACTGAGAAAGACGTGCATCATACGCCCAGTGTACACAATGCCTTAAATTGTCTGCAAGGGGCCGAGTACTTCTCTAGTCTGGACCTTCCGTCCGGGTACTGGCAAATCGCGCTGCATTAAGCAGACAGAGAAAAAACCGCATTTGCCTCCCTCGATGGTCTTTACGAATTTAGTATAATGCCATTTCGCCTGTGCAGTGCTCTGGCAATAATCGAACGGATGATGGACACTGTGCTTCGTATCCTAAAATAGAAAACGTGTTTATGGTATCTAGACATTGTTATTTTTTCGTCCACATTTTCATAGCACCTTGAGCGTCTTGACGAAGTACTTACCTGTCTGACCTGGGACTTTAATTTCACACAAAATATGCCATTTTGCAGCAAGAGGTAAAGTGCCCAGACACGTTGTTTCCAAAGACGGAATGCGCCCGGATATTTGCAAAACAGCTGCCGTTAATACTTTTCCTCGACCCCTTCAACAAAAAATTACACCATCCACCCGTGGGGATTCATGAGCAGGATGCGAAGCATCATGGGGGTTCCGTGTAAGTTCTGTTGTGTTGCCGTTATGTTGTTTCATCTATCGGAGCATGCATGGGAACGTACCGTGAACCCACATGTGGAGACAGAGAAATGTCGAGAAATGTAGAGAAATGTAGAGACAGCGAAGAGACCGACACGCGCGTTACTTGATCTAACACCTACTGGCTCTCGTCTTCCTTTATTGTGTGCTAATGCCCTACCCCGCTGCCCGCCCTCTTCGTCCTCTTCTGTGGTTGAGCTGCAAGGCGCGTGGCGCTTCTAGCCACAGCGTTTCCACGGGAAATTCAACATGCTCCTCTAATGTTTTCAGTTCGTCGTTTCCGTTGACGTTCAGCTTTGCATGTCTTCCATTGTATCAGTAGCTTCTTGACGTAGTTTGAATGAGTGAAGGACATAAGGCGCGTTCGTAGCACATTCTCCTGTCTCGGTTTGCAGCGCAGTGGGAACAGCGTTACGTACATCCTGTTGTGGCCAGAGAGTAGTCGGATTGAAACTAGGCGCTGTCTAGCCATTTATTTTTATTGGGGATGGTGCTGACGTCAGGCCATGCGAGGAGAGGAGGAATGCCTCGCATACTACTCAGTGTTCCTCTATGGGAAGATGACGACTGTGGTTGAACGCGAAGCTATCTCACGATGGATTCTTTGGTTGGCTAATCCCTAGGGGCATCGTGCTACAATCATCATCAGCGGTACTTGGCCAGGCTTGTGCAGGGGGGGGTGTGGTACTAATGGTTCCCCTACGAGAAGATGATGACAGTGGTTGAAGGCGAAGCTATCTCATGATTGATTCTTTGGTTGGCCAGTCCCTAGGGGCATCCTGCCACCATCATCATTGGCGGTGCCTGGCCAGGCATGCGCAATAGGGTTGCGGATGGCGGACAACGACAAGGGAGAGAGGGACACAGCCCCAAGCATGAGATGCTTCTCATCTAAAAGACCTTCGAAGCTTGTTTGGCCTGCATCGTATTTTTTTTTCCGTTTTATATGCTACTTCGCAACCCTTGCGTCCCCCCTGCATCAGATCTTGTGCGCCAATGTCCGTTTTACGGGGACGGATGATTTCCAAGCCGCAATTAAAGCTCCGAAAGATGCACTTACCTCTGACCCCGTCCTGTGTCATTTTGACGACCCGTGGCCTCCTATATTGCACACTGATGCCAGTGAGCGTAGCATTGGTTCCGTTCTTCTCCAGCCCGATGCTCACCTTTGGGAAAGAGTTATAGGGTATGCTCGTCGCTCACAGACGCCGGCTGACAAGAACAACACCAGCACGAAACTGGAATGCCTAGCTGTCGTTTGGTCTTGGTCTTTACAAAAGTTTCGCCCATACCTCTATGGTTGTTATTTCACCATTGTTACTGATCATCACGCCCTCTGTTGGCTATCCATGAAAAAAAACCTATCTGGGCGCCTCGGCTGATGGACACTGCGTTTGCAACAGTTTGGCTTCACCGTTACATTCAAGTCCAGGAAAAAGCATTCGGACGCAGATTCCCGTTCGCGATGCCCATTATCCTCCCCATCGCAAGCTGCTTCATCCGAGCCACGGCTGCTGCATTTACCCATGGCACTACTCAAGCATGCACCAGTAAAGGCGGCCAGCGAGCTGCCTTCGTTTCAGCGGGCCGACACATATTGCCTAAATTTAATGAACCGCCTAAGTGGCTCGGCGGGACTACCCAAAACCCGATTGCGAGATAGAGAGAGACGGGTGATTCTTGTAGACCACATTTTAAGTGCAAATGCACTTCTTAAGCGACCCTGAACCTGCGTCCACCGGCGATGTCCGCATAGCATACCCACGTGGGTGATTGGCCAGGAATCTCCTCGTCTTCCTTGGTAACAGGGGGAGATGGGCGCGCGCTGCCTGGCCGCTGATATGGCACATACCCACGTGGGGGATTGGCCAGGAATCGGGAGTGAGAAGGGCTAATGCACCCGCTTAAAGGAGTACTGACACGAAATTTCAAAGCTGAGATCCGCTCTAGCAATCAAGTACAACGACAACACAAATAGGTGTCTTGTGAATAAATGCATCTTTCTTTCTTTGTAGTTGTGTGTGTGTGTGTGATCTCTTTTTTGCGAACATTACCGAACCGCGCAAATTGAACTCGCGCATTCGCACTTTCACATTCTTCCCCTCGGGGAAATGCGGGGAATTTTATTAGCTTGCTGACTCCGAACGTTCCGAGGAGGCCGAGGGCACGATGACAATGATTACAAGGTAAATATAAATGGTAGCGAAGCTTCGGGCGAAAAGCGGTTCTGAACCTATTACCAGCGACATCAGAATGGGGGCTTATGAGAGTAGCGATTGAAGCGCGACTAGGTGAGGAGGGAACAAACACTAGTAGCAAAAAACCAAGTTTTGTTCAACAATAAAACAACATTTATATTTTACGAACGATATTTATGTCTCAATCACATTTATTTAGGCACAGTGTGTAAATAATTTATGAAAATGCTGTTCATTCTCAAAAACATTTTTTGTAGCGCCCTCTGAAAAATTGCACATGTCATTGCTCTGTGATGCAGTCCTTGTAGTGTTCGGTAAGGCGCTCCGAAAGTTCGTCTGCTGGGAAACGCCCCTCGCATGTTTTAGTGGTGCGCTTTTGCATTTGTTTTTCCTTGTTAATTTGGTGTGCACTTAATTTTTGCTGTGCATGGAGTTGCGAGGTGCATTGGATCGTCGGTGAACACGTTTAGTACCGTGCCAGGTGGGCGCAGTGAACTACGGGACGATGCTGCCAACGGTTGCAGCGGAGCGCTTTCCTCGGTACCTACGGAAACGATGTGCTGTAAAGGTTGCAACAGCAACTCTCGTACGCCTGGAGTTTTACTGCACCATTTTCCTCTCATTTCGTCAGGTAATGCGAAACTATAGTAAATACGTGCTCGGGGGTTGTGTAAGGGTACGTGGTGGTGCTTCGAGAAAAATGGGTCCAAAGCTATGTTATGTCACAGTTATCTTTTGATTTCACCTCAGGCTGGCTCTCTCGCAAGTGGTGTCAATTACTCTAGGACTTGTCAGCGTAGTACCACTCGAAGTTAAACGAGTCGCTTTAACTGTCTATCTCAGTGTCTTCTCTATTGCATTACAACGCTTTTAGGGCTCATTGCTTCCCGCACCTGTATGCGCAAGCATTATTTCCATCGCAGTACTGTGTTGTGCTGCTCCGTGCTGCGCTGCTGCCAAATCTTTCCTGCTATTTCCTTTTACATACACCCATCGCTTTCGTTTGAATTGATCCATTTTTCTCTTTACTTATCTGTTGCGACACAGTTGCCTAATAATGCAACCAGGATATTGAAGGCGTGAATGCTGAGTGAACTTCTGTAGAAACCCATGTCTACTTGATAAGACGCCGGGACAGCTGCGGTGTGCTCGCTGCACTTTCGTGAATCGGCATTCCTGCTCCCCGGTTTTCAGCGTCAATATGCAGTGCCTAGTTCTTTTCTGTTGTTTCAAAGTAGTTCTGCTGTTGACGCCTTCATTGCTCATAATGCTATATGTTACGGGTAAAGTCGATTTTTCGGCGTGTAAGGAAAATCATAATACATGTAGTGACCACGAACATTTTGTACTTATAGAATACGTGGTGATTTTGTGGTGTATGGTAAATTTGTTTTATTTTTATCCTGGAATAAAATTCAAATGTCTTGATTATAGCATGACTATGCGCTATTTCTCCTCTTAGAACAGAAGTACACAAACTCAGCAAGCATTATATAACCTTGATCTATACTTAAGGCATGCACGCAACCTGCATATGTGCAACGCAAGTAAACCCAGCAGTGGCGTTAGTAGAAATTGGTATCGGGTTAATCAGTGGGGACCTTTTTATATGTGAAAGGGGGGCCGGGGAGAGTGGTCAAGTGTCATTTTGTGCTCTGTCCCCTAAGGCAGAAAAAAATTCTGGTTGGGGGGGGGTACGTTTGCCACCCACTGCAATCAAAATAAACAACTGATTGCTTTTATACCGCAGTGGAAGGCATGAATACAGAATAAAGGTTCAGAGAAGATGCAAGATGTTTTTATAAACACCGAGGTGAATCACACAACATTATGCTAAAGTATGTTTCTCTAGTCACGAGTGTAAGCTGCCGTTGACTTGAAGCACACACGCCAAGGGCGCGCCAACTTGCGTCAGATGGCAATGACATGGGCCCTCAGCAATTAGAGGCCTGCTAAGGCTATTTTGAACTCAAATTTTCCCGCTAATGCCACCAAAATGACGTCACTTTCTGAACGGATCTTGCGTCACATCCTGTTTATTTTTTGTTCCGCAGGAAGTGTTCCCTCCTCACACAGATGGCGCTAAGCCCTATGAGCAGCTTAATAGCCGCCATTTTTCGAACGTATGGGCTTCTATGGAAGCTTCGCTACCAGTTATATTTACCTTGATGATTATCCACAGATGGTAATGACGGTGGCCGGCTTGCTATGAGTGATCAAGGAGCGTACCCCTTGGTGACGATCCGAATGAATGATGATGATGCTGGGTTCACGGGGAATATTTTGAATGGGCATTCCCGATGCTCACAATAAATAAAAACATACACACACTACTAACTTTCTGATATACACAGAGAAAAGTGCGCACATACACGCTAAAAGAGAGGAATTTTTTAAGTATACATGTTGCGTGATGCTGCAAACAATACCAGAAATAAAAACCCCACAGCTCTCTATTTTCTATTGCTCGTTACACCGTTCAATACAATGAAAAGTTCCTTACAAGGAATTTTCAAGGTATAGAGAAAACACGATCATTAGTATCATTGCCAAGCAAGTTACAAAGCCACTTGTGTCACCAGTTCCAACAAATTTACTATATTCCGACATTTGTGTTTTCAAGATTTTATTATATATAGAATTTAAGTTTGTATCAGCGTACTGTAATGAGTTTAGAATTTTCGGTACTGAATATTGTAGTCTAGAAAATCCCTGGTTTGTTCTTCAATATGTGATTAACCAGGCGTGCCGGTGCCTTATATCGTATGACATATGTATAGGCAAAGTACGTATAAATCTAGAATAATGCGTTGCCATTCAAAAGACTTTTTTTATATTGTAAGACATTGTTTATTTTGCATGAGTGTTGGGCAGAAAATTCATTCAGGAAGTATATATATCCCTGACATTGGCATCGTAGGGCACAGTTGTAATATTTTGCGAACTAGTTTTTTTTTTCAGAAGTTATCTATGAATGTCCGTTTGGTAGGTGTTTCCCCATACGAGATGGCAAATGTTTATATGAGGAGCGAAAAGGCTGTGGTAGCGTAGAAGTTTGTTTTGTAAGGTAGAACAACTCTGTATTTGCAAAGTATCAACCACATGCCCCGGCCCACGTTTTTGAAACTGCGTTGACGTGATAGATGCCAATTAAATATATTCGTAAAGTCTTTACCATCTTTACGAGCTTTTTCTGTACCAAGCCTCAGCGTGAGGTGCCAAAGAATTTTTTTTCGTGTTGGCGAAAATAAAACAGCTTTGGTTTTTGAAGTGTTGATTTCCAGAGAGTTTTTTTACTCCAGAGAGTTATTTTACTCCAAGTAAAGTACTTATAGCATAATTTGCCGTTTGCGCGCTAGGCCTTACTTGGGGATTAAAAACAAACTGCTTTCGTAGGCATAAAATATGAGTTGTGTTTTTTCGTAATGTGAATGATGGCATCCTTATATATGCTGAACAAAGTTGGTCAAAGAATGCTTTCTTGCACTATCCCCTGGAGAGTTGATTGAAGGGATTTAATGGATGCGCCCTGTTCTCTATGTCTACGATATCATTGTAAAATTGCTAACGGGGCGCCAGAGACACCATATTGTGGTAATTTATCAAATAAAATAAAAGGGTTATCTGGTCCAAGACCTTGAATTAGTCATTACAATTGCCTAATGTTTACTTTTCACCTTCGAAGCCACTTACTATAAACTCGTTTCTTGGTAGTACAGCCAGCTGCTTTGACACTTATTTTTGGAAACCAAACTGTTGCTTAGATAAAACGAGATGTCACTGCAAAATGAAGTTACCTTTTTAAGACCATTCTTTCCAACGTTTTTTAAATGACAGGTAATACAGAAACTGGCCTGTAGTTCGAGAATTCATTTCTGAGGACGGATTCGACCACTATAGTAACTTTGGCATGTTTCCGTATTTCAGTGCACCATCTTGATTGAATAAATAGAAAACAGCAATTATGTACTTCCTCGAGTATTTGTATAAATATATTCTAAACGTAGTTTTGATCAGCTATTTCAAATTTAAAATGGAGGTACCTCCATTTTATATTTGTAATTTCCATTCGAAATTCGCCTGATGTCTTGTCGTTGATTTTCCTGTACGAGGACTGTATTGACGTGACCTGCTTAATTAGAAGATTATCAGAACGACAAACCATATAAATAGACAAATCGGCACCCAAGTGTGTAACAATCACACTGAAGTCTTGGCACGCTTCCGAAGAATTGGTTATAAAAACATCTATCAATTTATCCCAGAGATTGCCGATGCGTGTAGCTTCCCTTATAACATCGGTAAAACGAGACGACGCCAGAATCAGTCGTGACATACATGATTTTGTACCTGGCGTAGCAACGGCTTTTCCAATAATAAGACATACATTCTGTGCCTTTTTATGGGAGCAATGTTTCGAAAAAGGAAAACAAAATGTCGTTACTCCCAATACGCGGGCGATAAACAACCTGGAACCTGCATTTTCCCCACTCCAGAGCTAAAACTTCATAATTTCGGGCACCTATGACAAACGCTGCCAGCAAGTTGTACGATAACTGCTGTGACTCAAGCTGCAACAGGTCCCCACCGTGCCGATGAGGTCGGTTCACAAAAATATAACCAGGCAAGCGCATCACTTCGTGTTAACCATAACTACATAAAACTGGAAATGACATTCATTAAAAATAGGATGAGCTAGTCATGTTTACTGCATGTAGATTTCGAATTTTAGTGCAGAAAGGAAGTAGAATCGCTATGCTGAGGAAACAGAACGTCGCTGGTTGTGACAATAAAAATACTAACAGAGTGCACTTTCCTAAGGAATTTTACTAACACATTTTTTGCAGATCCGCTTCACAAGTATTCCGCACAATTTGAAAGCTGGCTGTTTTTTGCGTGCAGACTTTACTCCTTTTGACATTGGAATTAGCCAGTTTGCTTTTTTATACACGGTGTTTCTGAAGAGTTTTTTAGCTGAGGGAAGAGATTTGCGTTGACGTTTACTAGCCCCTATTTTGCCAAACCCGATGCCCTTTGTCATAGAAATTAAAATTGAAATTGTTAATTGTGAAACTTCCACGGGTACAAAATACAAACAAAAATGTCAAGGTCGTTAGTATTCGGCTAGTTTTGAGCCCATTTAAAATAGAGAGATTGACATTTGGGAGTATCGGCACGCATACAACAAATGAAGGCAAACGTTATAAAGGTAAATGCAGCCTGTGAACAGCACAACACAAAAAATATGACAACAATTGAACCAGAAACACTCAGAATGAAGAGGTAAAGCGTGACTATCCGAAAACACTTGATCAAGATATTTGACTAGCCAGGAAATACAGGGAATAATACAAGATAAGCTCTTGCGTAACAATTCACAAATGTGATCAGCGATCTGTACCATAAAAAGGAGTGTTCTTTCAGGACAGGCAAAATAAAAAATAGGCTTTCAATTAGACCGAGACATTGGAAGCACGTTGATTTAAACACAAAACAACTCTACAAGGAAGCTGGTTCCATATCTTCACACCAGTATACTACAATCACCGCTGACCGTATACGTTGTTGGTTGGCGGAATTATACATTTGCCTTGAGAGCCAGAACGACTATTTATACTAGAATTTAAGAATGGTAGCTGGAAAAGGCATGTTGTGTAATAATCGATGCAATAACACAACTGAACGGTGATCACGGAACAGTATCACCGCCATTATCTGACTATAAATGAACAAAGCACAAATGAACAATGAACAAATGGAGAGCATAGAGCTACGTAATTATTATCCTTAACGCTCTTTTTAGAAGGCGCCAAATTGATTCAACGTAGGTGCTGTGAGTAAATCACCAGGCTTTTATGCACTAAGACAAGTGCAAGTAAAATATCGAAAAATAAATAGTGCACATTGTATGAAAATCGAAGTGGTGACGACTTTTCGTCGGGACGAGACAAGAACGAGAAAGTTTTTTTCTACGATTGTCTATGTGGCGCCTCCATTTAAACGCTTCGTCTAGAACTACACGTAAAATAGAAATGTGCGTCAACACGATCAATTTCGATAACTGGTATGGTCACTGTGATTGCTAAAGTATCGTGTGCTTTATAAGGGGCCTAAACACAATATATATAGTTTTAAAGGTGTTCAGTGGGATTTTGTTCGATACAGACCATTTGCGAATACTTTCTATTTTAGTATTGATAGTACACTCATCATCCAATAACGATTTAGATCTTACGAATATTGCCGTATCACCAGCGTAAACATTAGCCTGGGCGCTACGCAGACAATCAGGCAGGTCCTTGATAAAAAGTGTAAAAGGTAAGGGCCCCAATACGAATCCCTGCGGTACTCCTATGTTGATTTCTTTTATGCTTGAGGTATGTCGGTCTATATTTACGGCTTGTTGGTTACTGCTGAGATAACTTTTGAAGAACTCGAGAGCCCCACCCCTAATCGTGGTAACTTAATGAGAAAAATATTGAGCTCAACAGTATCAGATGCTTTTGTATGTCCAAAAAACCACGATTCATTGTTGTAACGCCATCATTATTTATGTCACAAACAAATTATTGTCAATGTAGTAGACTTAGCTTCGCGAAAAACGTCCTGATGTGGGGAAATTAGGTCACTTTCATGAAGGAACTATCTTATTCGCTTGGCTATTAGCTTTTCTAATACAGTATTATTGCAACAAAAAACAGAAATGGGCTTGTGATTACCGTGGTCATTTGGGTCACCGGTTTGGTATATTAGAAGGACATATGTCATTTTCACATTAAAGGGATTAACACTAGTGAAGAACACCTTATTGAATAGCGAGGTCAAAATTTTGGCCAAAGTGTTTATGTTGTTTTTAAGAACAAATACTGGAAGGACATTGATTTTAGTGGTCTTGCCAGTCTAGCAGTTTGGTGGTTGATATCAATTTTTGCACGTTATGTCCAAAATGCAAAAGGTAACTCATGCCATGGAGGCAAGTGAAGGCATTCAGTATCACGCATCCCGGCTATCAAGTTCGCGCCGACTGCGCAGAAGTGATAGTCGATATTTTCAGTTAAGGCTTGTATATCGGCTGAGCAGTGTCAAACGGGTAGCACCCTTTTGGGAACGATAGCTCGAATAATAAAATTGATGGTCGCCCAGAGCTGTTTGCTGTCCCCTGCTGAATGATTAGTTCATGTACAGTAAAACTGCTTCTTTTTTCTTCGTATCATGGCCATTGCCTTATTTCTACATCTCTTATTTTGAAAAGAGCAGTCTGCATTTCTATTGTTTTGTTTCATTTTTTGATGCCAATGACCTCTAATGGCCAGATACCGTCCCATTCAAATGAAAATCAGCCGCGGTGCCCAACTAGAGAAGCAGTGACAACTGGGCTATTTGGTAATAATGCATATGGGACATCTTGAAGGTCGCGCACCTAAACAAGGACACCAGCCAAAGAAAACGACATGAAAGAAACGAAATATGCCCAACTAACCTAAGGGAAGCACAAAAACTTGCATCAAAAACTTGCGGTCAATATCTGTCATTTATTTCACCGGCATCCTGTTCGAACACGTCGTGCACAACCAATGGCAAAACTTCCTGAAACGCACGACCAGTTTTCACTGACCACGAACGGATTCCGGTTACAGCTGGCGACAAAATATTCGTGTTGAAACTCAAGGGGGCATAAAAATAAATCGGCAGACAGAGGTTTGGGCAATCCCGTATCTGGATTTAAATGTGGCATTTGAAAGCGTCAATGATAAGCACATACTTATTATTCTAAATCTACTTTGGTGTGGAACCTGTATGTGCAGCTACGTTCGGTACTGTTTCTGCAGACACCAAAACATGGTCACGATGGGAGACATTTAAACCCAACACATTCCTAGCGGTAGACGCGTCCCACCACAAGTAAAGGGGTTGGCCCCCATCCAATACCTGCCAGTTTCATGAATTGTTCTGGACACGCCAAAATCCTGATGGTTTTCTAGGACACGGCGATATTACTACACACGGCTGTCCTAAAAAGCAGCGGTATGTAAAACAAAAGAAGTGTGGCCGACTGGCTGCAACTTTGATTTTTTTGTGCTGTTTTTAACAACGAGAAACTCATCTATACGTTTCAATGCATATCGTAAGCGTTCTGAGCATCAGTGAAGTATGCCCACTTGTGTCCGCGCTTTTACAGCTTATTTTCGGTATCCGCAGGTCAAAAATTGGCACTGTCTCTGCCAATGCTGTTGGAGATGGCTGTGTGGGAAGCGTAAGTGTTTCCAAATTGTTGCTTCTATTCTTCCCCGTCTCATGTGTTGTATGTTGTTTTTGGAGACCATTTTCAGAACAGAATTTTCAAATTGATTCTGTATATTCGCAATAGAAGTTGGCTACTGACTGCGTAGTTCATTCAATAACCAAGCTGCATGCGCAAATAACAAGAAACATGCGTAAATTACCTTTTCATTCCTTTGCTTTGCTTCACAGTAGCAGAAAAAGAACGAGTCTTTCGCCCCCTCAGGAAGCTCGTAATGGTCTCTCGTCTGTCCTTCCTAATTCCAATTTATTGCACATCATTTTAAAGGCATTATTTCGGAGGATGTTTGTAAAATTTTATATGTTTTTTGCACTCCCCCTTGTACGCTCTTTCTGGGAGCACAGTGAAGTTAAGACATAGTCTTCGTACGTTTTTTTTTGGTGGGCGTGAAGAGGCCCACTCGGTAGGAGGTCCCCTCAACAGTTTTATTTTAGTACCTCCTTCAGCACTAATAACAGCGTGATATATAGTGTATGAAAATTTGTAATACGTTTCTGAGCTCCTAGAATAAGCCATAGGTGATGTATCCTGATATAGGGAGGAAAAAGTTGTGATCTGGCACTAAAGCAACAGCCACCGGCTAGAGTTCCCCGCTGATGTGTAACAGGTGAAGGCACCATCACTCTTTGGTAGAACTAACCAGTGACGACATCTTGCACAAACTGTCTGATGCGACGGCCGGAACCAGCCAGCAGGCGCGGTCATGCCCATAGATGTTATTATAAAAGGGATTCCATCATAAACAACAGTTTCAATGTGATGAAGTTTCTTGATCAAAATAGTTTCTCGTAAACAATAGCACATCGTAAACAACCGTTTCAAAATAGCAATGACAAAGTATTTATCCGGAGAAGAGAGCGCGACGGTGCAGCTGAACCCGCTCCGGCACTGGGTTATGCTTAAACATCAATCTGGACCAGTCGACGCCCTATTTCCTACTGCACCCGGACGTTGTAGCTCACACGTGCGAGCAGGCCACGGGCGATTGCGCCGAAAATCGTGCCGTTTTGCCGGTGGATCCTGTAGGTGTTCTGTCGGGGACCGTCTTTTCGGGCGGACCAGTCGTCAAGGCAAGCTGGACTACCTATTTCTGACACTCCTGCAGTTCCTTTCAGAATGCCCGTAGTTCTTGCAGTGAGTCACATTCCGTTACTGCCGGGAAGCGCAATGGTGCCACTGCAAGAGCATGTTGGTGGTTACGCACCGAGCCACCTGCATTCAGCCGGCTCGGGGGCAAACCTAACGACACCGGGACTGAGACACAAAATACCTTCAGCCTCAATACACTGCAACGATCCCATTCTCCGCTTTGTTGATCACATTCCTTTTACGAATACCCACGTGCGCGGCTACCTCTCCTTTGTTTCGGGCTCAATACTGGTCATTTAACCCAACCTTGCATTGCAAAGGGGCAGGGTCGGGCGACAAGAGGGTAGCCACGTGTTCGGGAGCTCCACCTGTTTGGTGCTACAGCGCCTGGCAAATTTGACTGATCCGCCTCCACCTGCGGCTGTGCCGCTGCCCTATGTCACCTGCTACTCCTGCTCATATTGGCAACGATGGTACGCAGCTCTAACGCCCTGAATGGAATACGCACATCCCAATTCATTCGTCATGGTATTTACTTAGATAAAAACTAAGGTCGTCAGATAAAAAATTAAAAAATACGCATTCATCATGGCTGTTCCCTACGACGAGCCAGTCAAACGGTCCCAAAATTGGTTTTGAGGCTACACTGTTGCGTTTCCAGTCATTCTACTACTGTCCAAAGAACATCTTCCAGTAAAATGTTTAAAGATGTTAAGTCTTAGCCGGAGTTACCGCTCACTAAATAAACAGGCCATGAGGCCTGATGGTATCACTCTTCTTCGTGTCTCAATGCACTGCAGAGGCTAAGACCTGACCAGCCCTGAGCAAGATAACCTAAGCACAATAGTCACGCCTCTTGGGCACCCAGATACGCGCAGCCTTTGGTTGGCTCGGTGGTACGTCATGCTTTTTTGGCAAATGACACATTTGCTCCGCCGATCCTGGCTCAGCGGGGGCGTCTCCGGTTGTCGCTTCTCGCGATGGCCGGGCTGGGACCCGCTCAATATTTGTTAAACGCAGTAACTGAGTGCTTAGAGCTAGATATAAAACATGCGGAGGAACAACCACAACTGAGCCTCTCGCGACATTTTCGAAGATTCCCACTAACTAAATTCCTACTTGCGTTTTCACATGAGCACTATTATAATACACACGTTCCCACCGTGGCCGGTTTGCGTATAAAATTTGAACTTTGAACTTTGCTTTATTTCCATAAAATATATGGTGGATTTGTTGGGAAAAAAACCGCCCTAGGCAGCTTGACTAAAAGGCTTAGAATCCGCGGATCTTTTATATCCTCGCTTGCAAAAGGCCGTGAGATGGCAATTTTTGCACATACTATTATCTTCTTTCCAGCATGTGTAAACCGGGTTTCTTCACTACTGCCATTCCGGGGGTGGGGAACAAGATTTAGCGGCAGCGTCGTACGCCGCTTTATGGCCGCAATAACCCCAGCTTGTATACAGACCCGTGTGGCGGCCACCCGCAGACGGGGACGTTTAGGCCTACAGAGACGTCGCATGCTATTCAGGGTTAGACAGCTCTTGGAAACGAGAGGCCATGTCTACAAAGTCACCTACGTTCGTGGGGCGGATCGCAAAAAGGACATTCTCCCTTGCAGCCATACGCCGCGCTAGAGCAGAGTCGCTCGCCCTGGGGACCGCCGGGACCTACTGAATGACTAGCGGCTGCCCAGGAAGCTGGTATTGGTTATAGGCATGAGTGCGGTTCGCAACCCGCTAAGAGGGTGCCGCTGTCTTCAGCGCGACCTGTGCCACAGACGCTGCATCACTTCTGCAGTTGTGTCCCGAACATTGGGCAGAATGGCGAGTCGGTTTTGCTGGTGAACAAAAAAAGCAAGGAAGTGTATTTACGTTACTTTGATAAGCTCTACATTACGAGGTGTGTAAGAGTTAGCATAGGGTGTACCGAATGCGCACTCAAGCGATTATGTGCATGATATACCGAAATTCGAAGGCCTGTTTAGGGCCATTTGCTGCACGCGCCAATGGCGAGCCTGTTCGTTTTCAACTGGGAAAATTGTCTTCTCTAATCTGTTTTTGGGCACGCCTACTGTTTAGTCCATGATGAAGTCGTTTCTATATTTTTGCCCAGGGATTCTATGTTTCTGCTTTTTGACACTGGCTGCGACACTTCAAACGCACCGCTTAGCGCCGGCGACTCTTTTGCCGCCGGTTCTTGCATGTAGCCAGGGGCCATATCTAAATTGACGGTAGCATTCGGAAGCACCTCAGCATCAGGCCACGAAATGCACAGATCGCGGCGCATGCTACACCAGGTAGTGGCGGCAAAACTTCTGTCCCACCACTTAGAGCCCGTCACTTTGTTTACCACCGATTGTTGCAGATCTCCCGGATTGTCCTTCAGCGGGCATGCATCGTGAGCAAGATAGCGTATCGAAAATCCAAGATCAGGTTCGGCCAGGGGGCGCATCTTCATCGTTGCATGTTGTCCATAGAGAGAGAAACAGAAAAAATATGACACCCTCATACATCCCAGAGGCTAAAGTGACTTCAGCGCACTAAGGTTACTCAGTGCCCAAAAGCTTACTCCACGATAATTCTAAATACAAAACCTTTTTTTCCACGCTGCATTACCGAAATTGGTGACTAATAACCAGAGAAAACTCACACTTTCGAGTTCATTCTTTACGTAACGCCCGTAGTGTATTTACGCCCCCTGCAGAGCCGCGGGTAGAGGGCCTGTCTCAACGGCTACGAAGGCTTTAGGGAGAGCTCTCGGTGAGCGACCCCGACATTGTCTGCTCATCTCTACCTCCCCAAACATGGTAGGTAGGTGCGTCAATAGAGACTGTCCCCGTGATCGTTTCATCTAATATTAAGAACATTTATCCATAATGTAAAATCCGAACCGGGGTCTAGAGCGGCAGTGCGTGGCCGCGGGTGGCCCTTAAATGCCGCAAAGGTTATGCGCTACGCTTATCGAGCGCTGTTGGAACAACATGGGCATCAGCAGAAACAAGTCGTCTGTTCCCCAGCTGCAAAATTCCTCAGCGCTGCCAGATAACTCATGAATTGACCCCGGTCCCGGATCTCTGCAGCACTACTCCGAAACAACAAGTACGCTGCGATAATTTCGGTACGAGCCACGCCCACGGGCGGTTTGCAGGGTCTGGCGATTCTTGACGACATGCCAACTTTTGGAGACCCGTGGGGAAGGAAATGTTAGTGTGGTTTCTTGGATGATTTTTCGTCCTTTTGACCATTGTAATTCATTTATTTCTGATCCCTTCGGATGTACCATTTTCTACAGAAAGTGCCTTAAATGAACTTTTATTGCACTTGAGCTTTGTGGATAATCTTAACAAGCAAATGAGAACAAACTTTCAGGCAGATGACTGCGAAGACACCAACGTCGAGCGCTACTTACCGGCACACAATGAAATTTGCCCTTCTTTTAAATACTCAGCATTTCAGTAACTCACGATGTCACCCGCGTTGACGTCCGTAGTCCGCACCGTCGTTGTCCGCACCCCTCCCTACTATATAAAAAAATACTATCCGGCGCCCGGTTTCGATCTCTCGACCCTGCGGGCAGAACGCAATGTACATGGTGCTCTACCCAGTGCGCCACAAAGCCGACACAGAATGGGACGCTACGAACGCGCCTAATATCGTTGACTCATTCAAATTACTGCTGACGAGCGCTCTCTCGTCAGCAGTTGCCACAAGTGCAACAACATTAACGTAACGCAAACTACTTAACGTCGTGCGCCCCCGGAAATGCTCTGCATTTCATCGTGCCCCTCGCGAAGGGGATGTTTCACTGCGTCTTCTCTCGGTCGCGGGACCCGTGGCGCCATCTGGCGGAGGCGCGGCACAATTCGTACCACTTTGAAAAGATGCGACGCCAGCCAGCTGTGTGTGTGCGTGCCGCACTTGTACAAATGGCGAGTGCATTGGCTGTCCACAGAGCAAAGCATTCGTGCAAGTAAGCCGTTGCAGTCAGTCATTGTTTCAAACGAGTGGTCTGGGAGTCAGAGATTCCTAGAAGAGTGAAGGTCGGAAAGGCCCTTTACTTGCGATTTATGATTGTTCAAGGTTTTGGGTAGAGATACTTTTTTGGGCCAATATATTTATTATCCGGCACCTGATGTATGAATTGCCTCAAAATTAGTAAGCAACACCATATGCTAAAGTGTAATGCTTCAGTAGTTTACAGGAGCTGGAGATTTCATTCAGAGCAGTGGGAAGTGTGTTGGACAAAGTGTTATAGCCATGAGAACGTAAAGAGGCACGAAAGCGGTAAAACATGGCATACAGCGAACTTCCATTTCAAGTCCTCATTCTTTGAATGCTTTACATAAACTTGTATAGCATAGCTTTTTTGTATACGGTAGTCAACCGCTGTGGATTTCTCCCATCCCAGCAAACAAATAAAACTGGTTATGAGGTTTTCTGCTCGTCGTAATTTCTCCTCTTTTTTTGCGGAAATACTAAAAAAATACGTACTTGTATAGCCTTGCTGAAAATGGCGATTTTTCTGAGTCATTTTCAAACTTTAACTTCAATGTTGGAACTTTTTTGGCTTCTTTCGCGTCAAGCACCCGGCTCCCGGTGGCAAGCTCCCCGCGACTGAATATCTGTTTCGGGGATGTTGGTCTGAGCGTCATGGAACTTCGTTCTTCCGGCGGTATCTTCCCAGGCGGAATTTTACAAGTCTTCTTCCATGACACTTTGCTTTTGAAATGCGAACCGTTTTCAAACATTATGCAGGAAGGGAAGCCGAAGTGAGTGAACGTCTCGGAAAGGTTTGGTAGGATCAAGTTTAACACGTTGAGAGGAAAACATTTCCAGCCAGTTAAAAACTGCTCATTTTAAGCAGAATGAACTGGTTACCTCGCGTGGCCTCCTGCTGCGGACCTGATACGTGGAAGAGGCCAATCTACCACAGCTACTGTTTTTAGAAGCTTCATAACCCGGGGCTTTACCAGCGCGTGACGGTGGTAGTTGCATTAGGCACAACTCCGAGAAAAGCTCAGTACGTCCCCTTTAATGCCTGGCCAGGTTGCAAAACGGCTTAGCTTATAGTAACTTCAACTATCGCTGCCACGCTGTGAAAGTGCTGGGTCGTGAAAGTACAGTTATCTCTCTTTAACTCGTACTCGGGTACCTTGAAATATTGGTTAGGTAGAAATTTTTTCTCGCCATATTTATACCTTCTATATGCCCTATGTATTGGCCGCCCGTTGTCTCGAAACGTTTTTAAATGCAGAGCATTTCTTAGCCTCGCCTGTTCCTGCGTCGGACGGTGTCAACAGTTCCGCGTCCACAGCAGGTGCGCCTCTCCTTCCCTCCTCTCTCTCAACAGCAGCTGGCGCGCGCATGCGTCGTAGTCAGCCCGTTTGCTCCGTCTTGGTCTCGGCGTAACAGGTGCGTGACAGCAGCGCGGTGGGGCGTGGAAGGGCGCGCGCTGTTTGCGCATGCGCGCTCTTCCCCCCGTACTGCTCTCCCTCTACTGCGCGCGCTGCAAATATAGCGGCTAGCGGTCGCTCGTGTTTCAGTTACTGCGTTGCTCCTTCCTTTTTTGGTTGACGCTCGTGCCCACGTTTACTCGTGTCTGCTACTCCAGCATCACGGAAGAAGCGATGGAAGCAATACTGCCTTCAATCAGTACTGAGGCCCCAATGCTCTGCATTTACTCGTGTTCCCCTCGCGGGAAGGCGCGGGAATTTTTTTGTGGGACCACGTACATCTCGAAATATTGCCACAGAGGGCCAAAGGCAAACTCCGCTAAACAAAGCTGATAAAGCTCCCGTGGAAACTCTTGGTTCCCACCACGCGCCGACCGTGGTCGTTAATGGCCACTTTACGCGGAGAACGTGCTGTACAACGCTTATGTCCCCATTACCAGAACGCTGTCCGATGCCTACAGCGCAACGGCAGCTGCGGACGATGAAGCTCATCATGCGGATGACGAAGAGCCTTTATAGCGGTCTACGACAGCAGATACAAGTAAGATGCCGCACGTGCTTCGCAGCATTGAACAATGTAATGTCGGCGACCAAGCAATGATGTGATGTTTTTAGCAGCTTTACTGGAACCGTATACAAGCATCACGCCGTTCTTTCTTCCCGCAAAAAGAAAATTTTGCGTTTTCTGTGCAAATATTTTGCGTATTTTATGAAAGCTTTCCTTTGCAGTGGAGCTATTTTTATCTGCACTAGCTCTAAGAGCAGTGATCCGGCCGCACATTTGCGCGATTTCCCCTAACTCGAAACGCCGCTTATCGCGAAATTTTCGGCAGATTTTAGAACTCCGAGTTCGACAGGCATTACTATATCCCAAGATCTGTTTCCGCAACTTTGTTGTAATCAATGATAACGTTTTTCTTCGTCCATTGGGGGGCGCAGAAAACTGATAAGCCATTATCGCCGAGCAGATAGATGTCAAACCAATCTTCGTTACCGATTCATGCAACGCCACTCGCTAGCATCTTCAGCACCCGGTGGCACAGGCCATCTGCTTTCTGGGCCCTAATTAGACCTTGACAGATCTTGCTACCCTTTGCTACCGTTTATCATGTTGCATTAGCGAGAGTTCCCTAGCAGGTCGATCACTGTATGACTGCTTTGGAAACAGTATGCATTGATTTCGGCTAGCGCTATCACAACCCGGTTGTCTACGCACAGACGCATAGAATGGCATTTCGCACCCGTATCAAATATGTCGTTTAGGGCAACTTCAAGAACCTTCTACATATGTAGTTTTCGGCCTCGGAATAAGCCGAAATGGTGAAGCATCTCCAGAGTATATTTTGTTGTCTAGAACCTCGGTCATTTCAAGCCTCGCGGGAAGTTGTTACCCAAAGTAGTAGAGTTTCCTCCAGCATTCATTGCACATCACGGCGAGGGTCGCATCTGGAAAAGATGCGAGACTCGCCGTGATCTCTGCGATCGTGTTTCCTGACGCTTCCTTCTGGCTCTCTGCGGTGCAGTCCGGAGTGGTTGTGCACTGCGGTTGCAAACGGTGCATCGGCGTGTTCGTAAAAGGAAACAATGGGGCTAGTTGCTCCTACTGACAGGCGTTCCCCCGTATGTCTAACACAATGCCTCTTTCGAGAAAGAAGTCTCTCCTCAGCATTGCTTGGGGTATGTACCATGCCAAGCACAAATGGTTTTTATAACACTTTCCATTGATTACTTTTTCAATTATTTCATTACACTGCTCTCAGAGATGCTCCCAACGGGTGGTATGTACCTGAAGCAGACGACGAAGCCGTATCAGCGACGACACCGCCCTAGACCAGGCACTTCAGCGCGGGGAACGCTGTGTACATTTGCCACGCCTCCTCTAGCAGGCGCCGTGAGGGAAACCTCCGCCACCCTCGTTTTTATTTAGGTTTTTTTTATACAGAAAATTAATTTTCTCCTTTTTCCCATCCCTCTAACGCCGCTTCCGCCGCTTCGGAAGTTTGTTGTGTCCGGATGTCACCAAAGAACGATCGGCCGGTAGAGCTAGAAAGCGTTGCTTTTGAAAAAGTGGTAGAATGATTCTTTGGTGTATTTTCTCAAAATCCGCGTTAAATGTTTTTTTTTCAGCTATCATGCCGAAAACAAAAATCAAACTGATAAATAGCACCTAAAGACGTACGTAAGCGCGCTTGCATGCGTATAAAAAAGTATGTATGTATGTATGTATGTATGTATGTATGTATGTATGTATGTATGTATGTATGCGTGTGTATGTATGTATGTATGTATGTATGTGTGTATGTATGTACGTACGGGTGCGTGCATGTAATAGCAGAACTTTCTGGTACCAGGCATGCACGTCTGCAGGATTTTCTGTTGAGGGGGAAACCCGTTGCACTGCTGTAGAAGATGGGGGGCATATTGTAAAAAAAAATTCCACTTCGTCCTAAGGAAATAACGAAGAGTACTCGTTTCTGTTATTCTGGTTTTAAGAAAGAAGACATTGAACAATGAAGCTTCCAAAGCTTGGTTAACGTTCATACACCACAACAAAAAATCAGTGTATTACATAACAGCAAAAAACTTTTGCATAGAACGATCGAAGGCAGATGTTTTGAAACTATTGTCGCGCAGCAATAAAATAACCATGTTTTATAAATGATGCTCTGAGCCAAACTGCGAAAAACTGGTATTTGCTATGTGAAACTCCACTCTGGCAATTACTAATCAATAAATATAAGCACTATGTCTACAAGTGTTTGCATCGAAAAGTGCTTACTTTTGTGAATTCTGTGTGCCTGTTAATAATTTCACGATGCTGCTGGAGCATGACAAGTTGACACGCACGCTTTTCGGACACCGTCGAACGAGTTTCAAACGGTATTCTTGCCATTCTCGAGGTTCTATAGATACAAAACGGCGAATTTAGTTTTGTGTACTTGTGCGGACACAATTCAAATCATTGAATGTATTTTAATTGCAAAAAGAACACAAATACCAATATATGCTGCTGGCACTTCCTGTGTGTCTCTTTCTCTGTTCTTGTGTTGGTCTTTCTCGCCACTGGCACTTCTATGTCATTTCTACATCCCAGGAGGTCTCAGCATTGCCCTAGGGTGCTGATCCTGCAAGCACGGTAGTGGAAAAGAAAAATATAAAACGCTTCAATTCCTACCCTCGTTCTGTAGAGGCATGGTCGTCTTACCCCCGGCGATAACTTTCTGCGGGATTTGCTTGTTTTTAACTCTTCTGAATCGCTTCGTTCCGTCTCCTCCGCAATGTATCCTTCTCTAGTGCCATGCATCTAAATAGTGGACCATAATGGCAAATTTCTTTTCAAGGCTGTTTGTTTCCGTGGCTGCGTTCTTCTACTGCTTTAGTTTTCGGCGGTGTACTTGCGTTTACAGTGCCCTATCGATATTGTCGACATACATAGGGTGCTTTTGGGTACCTTGATATGTGCTAGAAGGATATTTCATACCTCTTTTCAAGGAACACATCTTTAGTACTTGTATTCGGAAGCAGCGCGTGGGAAGTCAATATTTGCTTCCCAAAATTTTGCCATAAAAGTTTCGTATGTTTGCTTTGTGCTTTGTAACAATCTCATGGGGCTCTACGCTATCAACGATCTTCCAAATTGTTTACGCACTGGTCAGTTCGTAATTTTGAGGCTACTTAGTTGAGATACAGCAGCTAGTCATGCAGGTATTCACGCCATATCGGTGTGGCCGCGACTCATTGGTGAAATGAAGCTTACGTTTCATTAAAGGATCCAGCTATCTTTCCTTTAAACATTTTCACGTAACTCCTAGAGTTTCAAGGCATGACAGCTTCAGATTCGTTTCCATAGGCGTACAAATGTTAACCATTTGTTGGCGCCTTCCATTTGGGGCAAGTGCATAGACCTGCAGATGTGAAAAGATTTTCTAACAGCAGCGTAGTTTTTGAAAATCGTTACAGTTTCGCTTCTTAAAATCTGCAATTGACGTCTCATTTTTAATTCTAATTGCTGCAGTTACTATTAGAGTTGATACAACTGCTTGTGACATCATCTTTAAATTATTTGATGTTCTAAGAGGGAAAAGTGTGTATTCATAATTTTTGTGTTTTGGCTGAAAAGCTCACACACATTTGTTTATGTTGTCACACAAGGTGTTTATGCCTAAAATTCTCTTCCAGTGCTCGCCCGGCGCACAGAAAAAATGTAATGATAACCCGAATTGCACTTGCCTTGAGTCAACATGTACAAGTCTGAAATTCGAGCCTACGCCTCCGCCACACCGGGTGTAATCTGGCAGAAGGCACAAAACCTAACAACAAAGGTTCCGATTTCGTCCTTACACAAGAATAAAGGTATCATACCAATGTCGCTGGTGAAATAAAAACTAGTGAATAAAAGCAGTGGTTTTATTCCTCTTGTTAAACTTCTTTCAGTGCTAATAAATTTTCATAAGGAATGTTCCCGAATAACAATCATTTACTGCTTGCACTGCTCAGCGTTCGGGATTTAAGATATTTACCCTTCTACTAAAATTAGATTCGATGAGCGATATATATTCACCGGAATCTTTTCCTTTGCTTTGTTTATTTCTGTGTTTTGTTGCCGGAATGTTTCCGCGCTCGGCTGTCTTGAGTAATTTAGAAGTGAAGTCCTCGTTTTCTACCGTTTTTTGGTATGCCGCTTAGGCTGTCTCGTGTGAAAAGAACATTGCTTCAAGTTGTCTTAGCAAGACCTAAAAATTTATTTGATCTCCAGTGCTGTAGTTGTACCTTGACGGTTCCAGTGAGAATCGATGATGATGCTTGGTGTTTTATGGCGCAAGGCCGACGAGGGCAAAGAGCGCCAAAACGGTGATTAGGTATGAAGGATGTAACCGTAAACGCTGAAACCGTTCAACAAAAAACAAATGAATTCAGTAAAAGACAATGAGGATGGCTGGTGTAAAAGGCCAGGTTGTGATTATGCGTGGCATGAAATCGTGTTTAAAAGCCACTACGCGTGATAGGAAACGAGGTGTAAAAACTTGATGTCACTAAGAAACTTAAAGGTGCGTTGTACAGGAATCATGGGGTCATCCCCTAAAAACAATGCTGGGTGTAGTGGAATGTGTTGTCTGTAGAGGTCGGCGAAGTGTTTCTGTCGTGTTGTGTGGAGTGCTTTACATTGAAGTAGCACATGGATCACGGATAGGCCATCTCTACACCTGCTACACAAGGGTCTTGGAGATCCCGTGAGCAGGTGTGAGTGTGTTGCATGCGTGTGGCCTATCCGTAATCGAGCCAGGGTAACTTCACTGTGCCTGTTGTGTGTGTCAGTGGTGTATGCTCCCACGACTGTCTTTATAACGTGTAGTTTGTTGTCTGCCTGTTCATTCCAGTGTGCTTGCCATGTATTGCGAAGGTGTTGTCTAATGAGTGACTTAAGGTCAGTGTACGGTATTGTTCTTATGTCCACTGTGTTTGCAAGTGCAGCAGCAGCGGCCATTTGATCTGCTGTCTCGTTTCCGGTGATACCCGAGTGACCTGGCACCCAGCATATGGTCACTTCAAGACTTAATGCATACGCTAACATAATGGTTTTGTAAACTAAATGAATAACATGGTTTTTACAAAGCTGCTTAGATGACAATGCACGTACTGCACTCAAGGAATCTGTAAAGATGATGGACTTGGGAATTTTATGATGAACTATGTGCTTTAAAACCAGAAATATGCCATAGGCTTCAGCCGTACAAATGCTGCTTTTCGAGTTTAGGGTGTTAGATACCCTAAAAGCAGGTCCGTGCGCAGCACACGAAACCATACGGGCTGTTTTTGACGCGTCGCTAAAAAATTCTGCACACTTGTATTTCTCTTGAAAGAACATGAAGTGCTGAAGAATTACAATTGTGGGTACTCGTTTTTTGTCAATCGCTACAAACGACAAATCGCACGACACGGGGCGAAGCTGCCACGGTGGTAAAAAGTCGGAAAGGGTTGATTTGTAGGTGTCTGAAAAGGTGATAGATAATTCTGACACTTCCTGTCTCACCCTATGTGAGAACGGAGCAGAGATAGATGGACGATTAAGAAGAAGTTGGGACATGGGTGCATCACAAATAAATGGTTTGAAAGGATGGTCGGTTATAGACGAAATTTTAAAAGCGTACAGAAGATCTATGTATGTTCGCTGATGATCTAGGGACCATTTATCGCACTCGACGTATAGGCTTTGTACGGGGCTTGTACGGAAAGCGCCCGACGAGAGGCGGAGGCCGAAGTGAAGCACTGGGTCGAGCATTTTCAGCGCTGTTTTTGTTGCTGACCCATAAACCACGCTCCCATAGTCCAAGCGGGACCCCACCAAGCTTCTGAAGACACGTAAGAGGAGTTGCTTGTCCGCGCCATAGGAGTGGTGTGAAAGGACCTTATGTATGTTTATTGCTTTGATGCATTTATGTTTTAGTTGTGTGATGTGAGGGATTAATGTTAGTTTCTCGTCTAATACGACGCCTAGAAATTTGTGTTCCTTTTTTACAGGAATCAAGTCACCATTCAATTTAATTTGAGGGTCGGGTTGGATACCGCGCCTCCTTGAGAAAACGACGCAGGTACTCTTTCCAGGATTAACCCTAAAACCGTTTTGATCCGCCCAGCGAGCAAGCTTGTTTGCCCCAAGCTGGATCTGTCATTCACATATGGACATATTACACGATTTAAATGATATTTGTATGTCGTCCACATACATCGAACAGGAGATTGTTGGTGGCAACGCCTTCAAAACTGAATTCATTTTGACTATAAACAAAGTGCAGCTCAAAACACCACCTTGAGGTACGCCATTCTCCTGCACGTGAACGTTTGAGAGTGCCGAACCAACTCTGACACGAAATGTTCGTAAAGATAGGTAGCTGGACAGAGTGTTCAGCATGTTACCAGATATACCAAAGGATTTGAGGTCTCTAAGGATGCCATAGCGCCATGTAGTATCATATGCCTTTTCAATATCAAAGAACACGGTCATGCAATACTGCTTATGAAGATAGGCATCTTTAATGTAAGATTCTAGCGCTACTAGTTGGTCATTTGTAGACCGCCCCGCCCTGAAGCCCGCCTGGCAGCTCTCGAGAAGACCATTGTACTCAAGAAAGTACACGAGTCTCCTGCTGATCATCTTTTTGAGAAGCTTGCCCAGGCAGCTTGTGAGGGCGATAGGTCTGCAACTGGCAGGAGAAGAAGGGTCTTTACCCTCCTTCAGAAACGCCACTACAATAGCCTCCTTCCAAGAGTTTGGGATGTGCCCCGAAAGCCATATGTTATTGTATAGGTGTAGTAGTGTTTCAAGTGTATCTGGGTGTAGGTGTTGTATCATGGTGTATGTAATCTGATCTGCGCCTGGCGCTGAAGGTTTACATGTGCTCAGGGCAGCCCTCAACTCATACAGTGTAAATTCAGAATTATAACCAGATTTTGACCTGTTATTGTCATGTAGAGACTTTTTTTCAGAAGTATTTTTATGTTTCAGGAAAGTGTCTGTGTAGTGTGCAGAGCTGGACACGTGTTCGAAGTGTTGTGCAAGCGTGTTGGCCTGGTCTTCCAGTGTGTCCCCTGTTGTACTAACCAGGGGCAGGCTGTGTGTCTGTTGTCCTTTTAGTTTTCGTATTCGTGTTCAGACTTTGTGTGTCAGTGTATGAGTTGATAGATGTGAGGAAGGTGCGCCAACTCTCCCTTTTCGCCTCACGACGCACTCGCTTCCCAAAAGCCTTTGCCCGTTTAAAAGAAATGAGGTCATCTGACGTGGGGTACCGGCGAAGGACACCCCACGCCTTGTTCTGGGCCTCTCGCGCCCGCCTACAGTCCTCGTTCCACCAGGGCCTCCTTGGGTGGCGGGACGCACTGGAGGCCTGGGGCATGGACTTTTCGGCGGCGTCGAGTATGTGCGCCGTGACGAGTTGGGCTGCTTCCTCCACGTGTAGGTGTTTTATGGATGCGTGGTGTAGTTGAGATGTTTGTGTGAATGTACTCCAGTTTGCTTTCGATTCATTAAACCTATTATGGGAAGATGGACTGCTCGGGCCTTTACCTATGTACGTTAGGGAAGTGGGGAAATGGTCACTACCATATGGGTCCGTACCCACATCCCACTCAAGACATGGAAAGAGAACTGCAGAACCAATCGCCAAGTCAAGATGCGAGTATGTATTGTGTCCTAAGTTATGGTATGTAGGCTGTTTTTTGTTGAAAAGGCATGCTCCGGAGGATGTAAGAAACTTCTCTATCAGGCGACCTCGGGCATCCGTTCTGGAGGAGCCCCAAAGAGAGTTGTGCGCATTAAGGTCGCCTGTTAGTATGTATGGTTCGGGCAGCTGGTCAACCAGCGCCTCGAAATCAGAGCTCAGAAGTGCAAAATCAGGACGAATGTAAATGGAGCATACCGTTATTAACCTATTAAATATTATCGTACGGATCGCTACAGCCTCAAGGACAGTGTTCAGAGTGACAGGGTGGCAGGCTAAGGATTTCCGGGCGACAATTGCCACACCTCCTGAAGAGTGTGTGCAGCCAACCCTGTGCTTTCTGAAAACCATGTACCTATTTAAGAAATTTGTTTGTTTAGAATTGAGGTGGGTTTCCTGGAGACACACGACACTTGGCTGACTGGCATGCAGAATTTCATACACATCGTCAAGATTTTTAAGGAGGCCTCTGAAGTTTTATTGGCTGATGTTTTCTGTTCCCATTATTTAAGTTTAAGAATAACTGGAGTGTGTGGGTGTGTTTGTTCATGTGTCGTCTTTCGGGGCTGTTATTCTAGGATTTTTAGGCTTTTCTGTCTGCTTGGACATCGGAGGCCGCTCCTTGCGCTGCGTAGCAGGCAGGAACGGCGTGACATCCATCTCCTCGTCGGATGCCAGAAGGGTGCCCGGCGGATCAGGCCCCCCGGACTTGGCCCCCTTTCGGGAGCCCTTTGTTTGAGCTGCCACCGCCGAGGGCGTCCGGGGCACCAGAGGTGGCACGGGAGGGGTGGTGGCGGCGGGAGCCGATGCGGGGCCCCCGGTGTCCATCCGGTCGGCAACCTCCAACGCACTGGAGGACGGGGAGGCAGAGGCGGGAGCCGCACCGGTTCCCACAGAAGAGGTTGTCACCACAACCGCTGCTGCCTCAGCAAGCGGCGTGGCAACGGATTGGGCTGCCTGAGGCACCCCAGGGGGGAGCGGAGGAGGGACCAGGTCAGACTCGCTGAACTGGGTCCCTGTGGACACAAGACGCCGCTCCGCCCCCCGGCGAGCCGCGTCGGCGTACCTCCCCAGGGGGAAAGAGGCGAACCTCTTTCGCGCCTCTGGGAAGGTGATGTTCTCAGTTACCTTCACATTAATGATCGCCTTCTCCTGCTTAAACTTCTCGCACGTTCGAGAGTAGGCGGCATGGGGTCTCTGGCATTTGGCGCAGGTGAGGGTTGACGATGGACAATTATCGGAAGGATGATCATGCTGAGCGCACTTTGCGCAGGTCAGACGACCACGGCAGGAGTTGGTTCCGTGCCCGAACCGCTGGCACTTAAAGCAGCGGCGCGGGTGTGGAATGTAAGGACGAATGGAGCATCGGATGAACCCTGCGTTGATATAGTCACGAAGTGAGGAGCAGTTCAAGGTCAGGATTATGTGTTTCGTGGGGATTACCTTATCATCTCTACGCATCGTGATGCGGCGCATGGCTGTGACACCCTGATCCTTTAGACCTTCAAGAATGTCGGCATCTGTCTCATTAAGAAGATCTGCCTCAGAGATCACACCCTGCGAGCTATTCAGGCTGCGGTAGGGTGTGACCCTGATGTCCAGATCGACCATTTTCTTCTGACCAAGAAGTGTGCTTGCCTGCTGTTGGTTTTTTACTTCAACAAGGACTTCACCTGTGCGTTGTTTTTTGGCATTGTAGGTTTTCCCAATTATTCCATCAAGGTATTTTGTAATTAAAAATACTGATTGTGAAGCAAGAGGGCGAGCTGAATCAAGAGATTCGACAACAAGGAAACGAGAGTATTTGTCTGGCTTTAGGAAGCTCATACTTGAAAGGGGAGGGAAAGATACTTCGGTGCGGCCCCTTTTCAGGGACCGATCACGTTTGGAGGGGGTTTTGAATTTTCCATACAGCATAGAAAACAGCAGGGGACGGGGGTACTTTCTTCTGAAACCTTACCCTGATTGCCTGAGAGGTCCCGGAGCTCCTTGCCTGGTAAACAGACAGGGAGCCCATCCGCCGGAGCTTGACCTGGGCTCCGACGGCCACCGTTTGAGGCTTCTACCCTTCACCTTTAAACACATCACCACGGTAGGTTACAGTTTATGTTGGGGGCTCGGGGTCCGCGGTGTCGCCAACACCGTCACCAGGAATACTCAAGGTGCCCCGTGCGGGGTTCCAGTGAGAATCACAGAAAAAGATGAATACTCACAATAAAGAAGCCGCGGCATTTTGTTAGCCGGCACTCGTCTGAGCACGTCTTCTTTGTTGAATGTTCTTTCGTCTCTTGCTTCTTCGTCTTTGAGTTGGGGCCAATAAACTGTTGAAAGCCAGTTAGGATTCGATAATAAACCTGCGTTGCACCTACATGCATCCTAAATCTCCTTAAAGTTGCCTACCAAGTCCAACCCGTGTCTGCTGGCGACAGCGTGGCCTGTCACACAAGAATAGACTACTAGAGCTGGAAGTGAAGAACGAAGACGTCGCGACCGGCGCTATAGTTAACAAAATCACCCACTCTCCTGTCGTTCTGCCGCAGCCGCGGATGCCAACATCGTTCCGGGAATCCCCTGGTGAAGGCCCGGAAGAGTGGCTGGAGCAGGTGGATTGCATCCCCAGTTTCAACAGGTGTGCCGACTTAGGGTCTTTCCGGCTTGTGGTGTGCGATCGAGTAGGCGCAGGTCCGACTTGGTTTGAGAACCGCAAAAGCGGCTTGAGTAATTTGGCTACGTTTAAAAGCATGTTCCCAAACACATTCGCCAGCATCTTGCGAAATAAACGAGCTGCACGTTTGTTTTAAACTGGCCCTCAACCCCCCAACGAAGAGGTCCTGATCTTTGTTTAGGAGATAAAGAGATTGTTTGGTCGTTTCCACGCGGAAATACCCAACGGAAGAAAGTAAGGTTGGTGATTAAAGGCGTAAAGCTGGACCTCTGCGTTGCCCTGTCTGTAATCCTTCCTGATACGGTGAAGGAAATCGCGTGTGTATCGGCCGCGATGGCGAAGACTGTTGAAATTCAAAGCAGGCAGTACGAAGCCTGGCAATGCGCTGGTTTCGGAGAAGATTTGTCCCGAGGCTGTCAGCTCCCATTCGCCATGTGACACCATCCGTGCAGAGGTGAAGGAAGAGCGGCGGAAAATCTTCCTGATGACGCCACAACCTCAAGCCACTTTCATTGCTTACTTGACTTTAGAGGCCCAATAGGCGCTGACGGTTTCTACGCCACCGGATGCGCATCGGGAACATTAAGCTATGCCCAATACCGCAGCTATTCGTCGATCCCTCGCAGCTGTATCACGTCGCCAGGAACCCAACCACCATACACGTTCTCCCGCCCTACCCTCCGAGGTCGCAAACACAACGCAGGGGAAGAATGACGTCGTCGGCGATGCCGTCCATCGTCAACTATGCGGCCACTGCGGAAAAGCCGACCGTCGCTGCGCATATAAACAACTCGGCCTCCGAGGTATCTTCTTTGACGGACGACACCCCCTAATGGACAACGACCGAGCAAAAGACTATCTGTATTAGACCAGCCTTTACACAGCCCTTTTCAACTATTGCCCGTCGGCCTATCCATACTTCTCACAAAACTGCCGCAGCAATGCTCACTCCGAACGTAGAAAATCCTAATGCTACGATGGTGACACTGAAAGCGGCAAATTGTGGAGTGGGTGTGGCACTGCGGTAAAAAATCAAAAGCCTCCAACAACGCAACGACGCACCGAATACGAAGGCATACGAAGTAAACACAGCGGGTCGCCTCAACATAACCCTGGCGTGACTCAGAATCACGACGACGGGTGGTGTGGCTCGATGCCAAAACGACGTGACCAAGGCCGCTGCTAGCGAAATTAAGACAACGACGACGCGTAGCCGACAAACACGGAACTCGAACACGACTACTCCTTACATCTAGTTATTCAAAGACGGCTTTCACAAACTCTCAGAATTGAACACCAGGGCCTAATATTCAGTGATTAGCGGATGATTCGCGTCGAAACTGATAACAGTTACGACGAGTCAGACCACCCTAAGGCGTCAGATACAGCTGTACTAAATATAATTAGTCCAGAAGGTGATGCAGAACACATTCTACTAGATAGATGAAGTGCTGAGGCATCCGAGACATAACCGAAAGGTGTTGGTTCGGTCCCCGCTTTCGACACGTGTTTTTCTTCACTTTCTTTACAATATAAATTTAACAAAGACTGTTATACTAATGGTAGCACAATATAACGCATACCCATTCACCTGTGCCTCCCTTCACGGTGTAGACTGTTTACCTTTATTTTTTTTTTATTTTCCAGCAAACCCATATTTCAAAATATTATTATTCTTGGAACCCCTAGCGAGGGCCTTGGTTCTTCCTGTTCTGATGCTGAAAGGTAGCATAAAAGGTTTTCCCATCAGTAGGTGGATCATGACAGGCTGTACATGCTTGAAACAGTGTTTGCTGCCCGCGAGTTACAAAGAAGGTCCCCTTCACCCCTTTGTGTGAGAGTGGCACTGAATACTCCCCTTAACTGTCAGATACGGTTCTGTAAATACAAATACACCAGAAAGTGATGAGGAACACAAGCACCTAGATAACCGAATTGGTAATGCAGCTGAGATCTAATCGTAAGGCATGGTTCCGGTCCTCACTTCGGTCGCTTGGTTTGCTTCACTTTCTTTTATATATAAATTAAAAATTATAGGTAATTCAAATTTATTTGCAAAAATAAACGCTAACCCTTCTCCTATGCCTTCTTGGCATTGTATATGGCAGAGCTCATTTCTGTGTTTTCTCAACAAGGCCCCGCAATCCTGACCACATTATTCTGCAAATGCACAGCAAAGGTCATAGTTCTGGCAGCCTTGATGCCGGAGGAAAGCACAATGGAGTGCCTCCATAGACGACTGCTCATGAGAGGCTGCCAACGTTCGAGTCAGTGCTCGTTGCCCACGGGGCAAAAAAGAAGGTCTTCTTCACCCTGCGCTGTCAGGGTGGCTCTCGCAACCACTTCCATGCGCTACATACAGTTCTGCTTAACATAATTACCCCAGAAAGAGAGGAATAATAATCAATCAATCAATCAATTATACTTATTTACGTGCCCAGGAACAGCCAGAGGACTGAGTGCTGGAGCACCAATAGTTACGTAAAAACAAAATACAAGAAATATATTGCAAGAAACAAACAAGCGACAAGACAATGACAAATTGAAGTAGTGAAAATGACAGGAATAAAGCACAGGCGGAGCCTGGGTATAGGTAAAAAAGAAAAAAGAAGATGCCTTTGTTGTTCTGCTTGTTGTAGAGGCCACACAACAAGCAGAGCAACAAAGTTTCACAGTAATACAACAAAAACAACGGCAAGAGCGTAGGGACAAATGATAAGACGTTACAAACGACAGTAACCAGTTTGAAAAATAGGCAACTATCAGTTGGTTAGACACAACCGCAGAGAAACCAAATTCAAGAAAAAAAAAACGAATGATAGAGATATCATAGGTGTTTAACTTACCGTATTCAACAGCGCAGTATGGGAAACTTTAAAGGATTTTTGAAAGTCAAGACGTTCAAAGAAGCGGTTGTAACAATTTTGTATTCTTCGCACAGGAGAATGATTGGAGTTGTGCGCAGCGGTCGCATCAAAAACTTCTGAACACGTTCTATTAATCCACTACTAGATTTGTAGATGCCGTTCCAGGCAACAGAAGCCCATTCTAACTGAGGTATACATATTGTATTGTATAGCATTAGAAATGGATCTGGAGAAGAGAATTCCTTTGTAATCTGACACACATTTCCGAGACTTGGGAGCGCTCGCCGGGTGATGAGCCTAATATGAGGAGAAAAAGTGAGGGTACTGTCGAAAAGAGCCCCGATGTCCCTAATCTCCTCAACCCTTTGCAAAGGAGCTCCCTCAATACTGTAGGAAAACAGCAGACGGTGGGTTTAATAATAATAATAATCAATCAATCAATCAATGCATCAATGTTTTATTAACTTGCCCAGGAACAGCCGGAGGGCCTTTGTGCTGGCGCATGAAGGAAAAAAAAGGCAATGTAAAATGCCCACACCTCACAGGTAATGCAAATAAAGGACAGCGATACTGACACACGCACACAAAAATTACACACTGTCGTAAACCACATTAAACATGCACCCACAGAGAAAACAAACACACGCATACACACAAAAACAAGTACAGTGCCTTGCAGTAAGGCATGTGACATCACGCCAGTGGTCGTCATACACAGATAATTTCAAAAATAAACATAAATGTTAATGTTTAGTTGAACGGAAACGGAGTGAATCAAGATAGCTTATATGTCAGAAAAGGAGCATAGAAGGAATGTACATGTAAACAAAAAGAAAGTTTTGTGTTGTCATCACTTCATGCTCAAGTGACCGCGTGTGAACAGAGGATAAAAATTTCCCCGCATTTCCCGGAGGGGAAGAATGTGAAAGTGCGAATGTGCGAGTTGAATTTGCGCGGTTCGGTAATGTTCGCGAAAGAGAGATCACACGCACACACACAACTACAAACAAAGAAAGATGCATTTATTCACAGACACCTATTTGTGTTGTCGTTGTACTTGATTGCTAGAGCGGATCTCAGCTTTGAAATTTCGTGTCAGTACTCCTTAAGCGGGTGCATTAGCTCTTCTCACGCCCGATTCGTGGCCAATCCCCCACGTGGGTATGTGCCATGCACAGACACCTATTTGTGTTGTCGTTGTACGTGATTGCTAGAGCGGATCTCAGCTTTGAAATTTCGGTCAGTACTCCTTTAGGCGGGTGCATTAGCCCTTCTCACGCCCGATTCCTGGCCAATCCCCCACGTGGGTATGTGCCATGTCAGCGGCCAGGCAGCGCGCGCCCATCTCCCCCCGTTGCCAAGGAAGACGAGGAGATTCCTGGCCAATCCCCAACGTGGGTATGTGCCATCTCCCCCCGTTGCCAAGTAAGACGAGCAGCGCGCACACCCGCAGCTGTTGCTATGTGGAAGGACGGCGGTCAACGGAATTCAGGGTCGCTTATAAAGTGCATTCTCAATTAAAAAAGTGACTTACATGACAAGCTCACAGACATGTTTGCGGAACTCGGTCGAGGAAATATGAAATATGTTTATATATTCGTTGTGCTGATTGTACGTACACTGGAGGCGAAACAAGGGGCACGAGCCACGCAGACAGCTCAGATTAAAAAATGTGTCGTGTGTTCTGGTGGATTTTTGCGGCACAAGGAGTGCAACTTGTCGCAGTATTTCACCACAAGACACTGTGCCGTGAAGGATTTTGAACAGGAAATAAAGATCAGCCCTAATACGTCTGGAGTTTAAGCGCTTTTCTCGGTACAGAATGACCCAAAATTGTTATGGCTAGCAAAGCGATGATTGAAGATAGAGATAAAAATTTTCTGGACAATTTCATAATGCATACATGGTGTTTTGCATGCGTTATTCCATATCACAGAAGCATATTCAGGCTGCGGACGACAAATAGTCGTGTACAGCTTGAGAAAAGAGCTCGGCTCCTTGAACTGTTTTGAAAGGCGACATATAACGTCAAGAGATTGGAGGGCCTACCGAGTGAGCTCCCGGATGTGCGGGGAGCAGCTCAATTTACTGTCGAAATTAACACCAAGGTCCTTAACCTCCCCAACACGTGGTAGTGATTCAACATTTATGGTTTAGGAGAACAATATACTGTCAGTTTCTCTAGTGTAGGTCATTACCTTTGTTTTTGATGCATTGATAAGGCATTTGTTGCGTGAGCACCAATCTGAAAAAGACGTGATCACTCGCTGAAGAGCGGAACAGCTTGCGGTGTTTGAAACAGCCTTAAATATTTTGACATCATCAGCATATACGAGAAAGTGACAATCATGAATTACCGAGGAAACATCATTTATAAAAATTGAAAAAAGAAGTGGTCCCAGAACAGATCCCTGACGGACCCCACTTGTGGCCTCGTAGGAGAGGGATGACTGCCCGTTTGCATGCACGAAGCATGACGTATCCGATTAATATTTACATAAAAGGGATGTGATGAATGGTTGTAAATCAAGTTGACACAGCTTTCTAAATAATATATCATGGCAGGCGACATCAAAAGCCTTGGTCAAATCGAAGTAGACGACATCGAGTTGTCCTCTTCCCTGCACAGCTTCCGAAGCATGCAGCGTAAAATTTACAAGATTAGTGGTGGTCGATCTCCCAGAGAGAAAGCCGTGTTGCTGAGGTAACAAGTTTTACGCTGGAAGAGAGTAGTGTATGTAGTACAGTCTCAAAGAGTTTTGAAGAAGCGCAGAGAATAGAAATCGAACGGTAGTTTGTGGGGCCCAACTTTGACCCTGACTTAAATATAGGAACAACCCCCGCAGTCTTCCAACGAGTGGGGAACTTGCCGGTATTGAGTGACGTTCGAAGTATTCGCGCCAAGGCCGGAACAAGAAGATCCCCAAACGCCTTCAGTACTGCCGAAGGAATGACATCAGGGCCGCACGAAAACGAGGGCTTAACTCGCTTTAGAGCTCTTGATACAAGACTTTCCGAAATAAAACATTCTCAGCTTTCATCATACCCCGGAAACACTTGAGGGGGGCATGCTGCACTTTTCTTGCCGAATACTGAACTCAATTGTTGTGCAAAAGCATTAGGAAGGTCAGGAATGCGTCACCCCTCTTATCAATGAGGTTAATGGTTAATATCTTCTGGGTTGTTTTTGGAAGTTTGTGCACGGACATGAACCGAGAAAGCTTTAGCATTGCGCGGCGCATCAGCATCCACCGCGGCAATATAATTGGACCTATCGCGCTTAAGCAAATTTTTACAATGCGACCTGAGTTGGCGAAACTCGCTCTGCCACCCCTCCTGGCCAGATTGTTTTGCTTGTTTGTGAGCTCGATTCGTTGTGCCAAGGGCCTTTCTTAGCTCAGATGAAAACCAGTACGGATAGTTGCTACTTTTTAAGTTTTTTTGGGTACAAATCTGCTTAAGCCACCGTGAAGTACTTCGGTGAAAAAATCAGTCATTTCGTCAGCGTCATTGAGATTGTCCAATGGTGACCAATCCGTCTCAGCATGGAAGTGAAACAAGCCAATATAGTCCCCACGAGCGCAGTTTCACCCACGGAAGACTGTTGTGTTGACGGGAGGACTGTGGTGGGCAAGGGATACGTTAGAAATTGAAATGAGCAAGGGGGGGTTAAACCTTTCTGGTTTTACGGTGGTCAATATAACTACGCGACACCTCAACGTGTTTCATGTTAGTAAAAGAGAAGTCCAAAACGTTTCCACGCAGATTCCTAATGAAGTTGCATTGCTGTAACGAAGTAAAAGAAATAAAATCTATCAAAATTTCACACTTCTGTGATATCGGATGGGACGCCCAATCAACCAACTGAGTTTTGCAATGAAATTCTGGGTGCGTTAATGTTGCCAGTTATTAGAAAATCGAGACCACTGTAAGAGGTTACAACAATTTCTATTGAATTTAGGGTATGTTTGAAATCAGTAGCATTTGTCTCGGGTGGTATGTAGTAAGTGCATAGTAAGAGGAGTTTGCCCAGAGAGCAAAGCACCTCTAACCAGATAGACTCAGTTTCTAATTCAAGGTCTAGGCGCCGTTTACATTTACTCGAATCGTGTAGGGCAACCAATACGCCACCTCCCCGTTGTTTGCCGCACGAAGGGTCACGGTCATGCCGAAAGACTTTGTAGTTTGGGGGAAAGAAGGATTAAGAGCTAATTTCCGGGCACAGCCAGGTTTCTGTAAGAATTATTACGGGAAAACAAGAAGAAACTACATTAGAAAAAAATTTGGCAGATTTAGTACGTAGCCTTCGGACATTTTGGTAGAAAAAATCAAAACTGCAGTTACTCGCCATCGAAACGGTTTTCCTCTAAATAGATCATTTCTTCACACAACTCACCGCGGAAGGGTTTAAACAGGCAGTGCCGCGGCCAAAGCGCAGGGTCTCTGAGTTTCTCGAAACACACGTCGTCCACGGCGGCGCAGAAGGAAGCGTACGAGTCATGCCTCGTTTTCAGTCGCTTGCACATGATCGGCACAGCACCCACAGAACACAAGTGCGTGGATACTTGCGCCGATGTTGTAGAAGGACGCAGCTTGGTTAGAAATATAGCTTTAGGAGGCCTGAGACAGTCCCATCAGAAACGCCAACTGCCAGCGGACGCGGGTGGTGCCTTGCACGGCGTTGCTGCTGCTGCGTCGGTGGTGACAAGTTCTGGAGAGGCCGAGAAGCCAAATTCACCGGCGTCGGGCTTGGAAGGGCCGAGGCAGGCAGCACGGGATTCCGCGAAGAGCCGAGCGTCCGCGGGGTAGGGGGTGTTGTTTCCGCGACCGTCCTGGTTGGCAGCGGCGGGAAATCGGCCATCCGGGGCGCACCCCTAAGCCGGGCCAAATCACTGCGCCGAAAATCTTCTTGCAGCCACCTCACGGCATCGGCGTGAGCCTCAGCCTTTGTTGCACCCTCACGGCGGAGCTGCTCGTTGTCCTCCCCCAGTTTAACAACCTGGTCGGAGAGAAAAGAGATTCCCTCCAGCGTGTCCACGAGAAGGGCACGGACGGAAACCAGCTCGGCGGCGAGGTCAACGGGGTGCGTGGTGGCGGCTGTGAGGGAAGGGCTGGGCGAAAGAGCCGGCAACTTTGCCGCTTGCGAACAAATGCCGTGGACGATGTTAGGGCTAACCGGCGGCGAAGCAGTCTTTCACGTATTGCAGACGAAGCGCCTCGCACCTGACTTAAGTAACTGGAGGTCGTCGTCCGGCAACGTGATGCATTTCGCTTGAGCGCGTTTGTTGCACAGGCTGCAACGCAGAAATGTCTGTTTTCCGACGAAAACACAGGAACAGAGTACGCAAGCGTCCTTGCTTGGCGCCATCTTTGAAAACATAATAATAATAATAGTAATAATCAATGAGTCAATCAATCATGTCTATTTACGTGCCCAGGAACAGCCAGAGGCCTGAGTGCTGGCGCACGGATAGTTATATAAAACAAAATACAACAAACATATTGCAAGAAAAAAACAAGGTACAAGACACAGACAAATTGACGTAAAGAAAATGACAGAAATAAAGCACATGCGGAGCATGGGTACAGGTAAAAAACAAAAAGAAGATGCCTTTGTGGCTCAGCCTATTGTAATGAATACACAACAAGCAGAGAACAAAGTTTGACAGTAAGACGACAAAAACAATGACAAGAGTATAGAGACAAATGATAAGACAAGCATGATCAGTAAACAGTTTCAAAAATAGGCAACTATATTTGTTAAACAGAACCGCAGAGAAATAATATTCCAGCAAGAAAAAAAAACGAACGACAGAGATAACAGATGTTTAACATAGCGTACTCAACGGCGCAGTACGGAAATTGTAAAGGAGCTTTAAAAGATGTCAAGGCGTTTAGAGAAGCGGTTGTAACAATTCTGAATTCTGCGCACAGGAGAATGATTGGAGTTGCGCGCAGCAGTCAATAAAGGGCGATGCCACCTGGTGGGCGTTTGTGGAACACAAACTCTATTAAGCGGGTCTGCGTAAGAAAGATCAGCATAACAACTTTGTGAAGAAATGTAAGATCTGCATGCATACGTCTGCAGTTCAAGGATGGGATGGAAGGAACTATGGGTAAGTAAGAATCAGGATGAAAATTGTGATTGTTATGACGGTGTTAAAATATGGATAAAAACTTAATCTGCACACGTTCTATTAATTCACTACTAGATTTGGAGATGCCGTTCCATGCAACAGAAGCATATTCCAAGTGAGGGATACACATTGCGTTGTATAGCAGTAGAAATGGATCTGGAGAAGAGAATTCCCTTGTAATCCGACACACATTTTCAAGACTTCGGTGCGCTCGCCGGGTGATGATCGTAATATGATGAGCAAAAGAGAGGGTACTGTCGAAATGAACCCCGACGTCCTTATTCTCCTCAATCCTTTGCAAAGGAGCTCCCACTGTACTGTAGGAAAACTGTAGACGATGGGTGTTCCGGCTGTACTAGCCAACCTTTGTTTTAGCGGGGTTCAAGATTAGACAGTTTGTGCTGCACCAGATCGATTATTCCCACACATCCCTCTGCAAGGCACAGCAGTCCTGAACACCGCTAGTGTGCCTAAATAGTTTGACATCATCTTCATTGAGAAGAAATTAGGATTTTGTTAACACTGTTGACACATCATTGATAAAGATAGAAAACAATAGTGGACCCAGCTTAGAACCCTGAGGTACACCACTCGTTGCAGTGCAAACACTAGACCTTTTTAAGTTTACATCTACGTAAAAGGACCAGTCAAGGAGGTAGGTTGACAACAGGGCAACAACGCTTGCGTCTACACCGGACGTAGTAAGCTTTTTAATTATTTATTGATGGTTCACCACATCAAACGCCTTACTGAGGTCAAAATAAATAACGTACAACTGGCCGTTTTCACAAACATATTAATATTATAATATTAATATTATTATTATAATCAATCAATCAGTCAATCAATCAATCAATCAATCAATCAATCAATCAATGTTTATTATAGTGCCCAGGAACAGCGGAGGCCTTCGTGCTGGAGCACTCAGAGGGGAAAATGCAGCACTGTAGTACATCTACAATTTGCTAATAAACACTCAGTGAGCAAAAAATACCCTACAAAAACGGCAAAAAATATTAGAAATAACATTGTGCAATTCAACCGACTTTCACACTGAATTCGTGCTGGCGCACAGAACATGTATGAGACAGCAATGAAATACATCAAGAGCTGGCAAATGAACAGTGAGTGAGCAAAAAATAAGAAGAAATTACAACTTTAAAGAAGAATAAAAATACCATAGTGTAATTTCAGCCAACATTACACAATCAATAGAAACTGTAATGTCTGGTCAATTGCAAGAAGACATCTTACAATACGCGTAACTATATGGAAGGGTGAGTTAAAAGAAGAATGTTTTTACAAGATCTGGGAAGCGTACATTTTCAGTTTCAAATGGACGTATAAAGTGAAGATGGCATCTTTAATGATAAAAACAGAAGAAAAAGAAAAATTCTACGATAATTACAGTCGCAGTATCAGCAAAATACACGAATAACCAGGAACAAGAGCAAGCTCGGTGAAGTCAATGCACACGTCAGGACGATAATTGAAGAAAAAGAGCACTGCCAAGATGAACCTAGTGTGTCAGAGCTAACAACCCGACCAAAAACTACCGAAGAGGACGCTGAAAGATATCAAGCTTCTCGGAGTAAACATTATGCAGATGCTGCATCCTTTGAAGAGGAGAACGTGTGCTGAGAGCTCCAGGTGCTTTAAAATGGTTGGCGAGAGTTGTAGCTTTTTGTGGAACGCGAAAACTGATTGATTCAAATAGTTCTGGGCATAAAATAATACCATTAGGCAATTTGTACATGAAAAGAAGGTCTGAGTGGGTCCGCCGGGAACTTAGAGAACCAGTTATAAAGATAGGCTCCGAAGGAAAACGATGCTTAAATATTGATAACCATTTGGTCGGTACACGCTCTATACGTTGACAGTTGGAACTACAGGTTCCATTCCAAATAACAGAAGCATATTCTAGTTGCGGAATACAATGTGTTCTGAATAGTTTTAGGACTGAAGAAGGAAGCCGCACTTCTCGTGAAAACCTGCATGCAGCCCCAAAAGAGCGGAGCGCCCTCCTAGTAAGTTGTGTGACAGAAGGTGAGAAAGTTAAGGCACTGTCAAAAAGCATGCCGAGGTCTCTGATCTCTTCAACTCTAGACAAGCAACCGCCGTTAGTACTGTAGCAAAATATAGTGCGGTTCCTTTTTCTGCTATAAGACATTACCTTTGTTTTTGTAGAGTTAAGATTTAATCTATTGTCTGAGAACCACTTAGAAAATGAGCATATATCTTGCTCGAGGTTAATGCAATCATTAATGGACTCAATCCGTCTGAATAATTTAATGTCGTCAGCGTAAAGAATTAAAGAAGACATCTTAATTGCGGCTGACAAACCATTAAGAAAAATGAAGAACAAGAGAGGCCCCAATAGGGAACCTTGATGCACACCGCTTGTTGATTGATTGATTGATTGTAGGGTTTAACGCGCCGACGCAACGCAGGCGATGAGGCGCGCCGTAGTAGAGGGCTCCGGATTAATTTTGACCACCTGGGGATCTTTAACGTGCGCCGAAATCTCGTACACACGGGCGTTTTTGCTTTTCGCCTCCATCAGAAAAGCGGCCGCTGCGGCCGGGAATCGAACCCGCGACCTCGTGCTCAGCAGCGGAACGCCTTAGCCACTGAGCCACCGCGGCGGGTCACACCGCTTGTTGATCTGTACAGAGCAGACGTCTGCCCGTTAACGCTAACCAAACTGAACCGGTTATCTAGATAACTACCCAACAATGCCACGAGTGGTGTATCAATTACTACCTGTAAAAGCTTTTCAAGTAACAAGGTGTGGCAGACAATAATATTCAATCAATCAATCAATCTTTCTTTATTATAGTGCCCAGGTACAGGCGTAGCCTTTGCTCTGGCGCACTTAAGAAAAAGACAGACGATGACACAAATACATCCACGCGTGAGAAGAACAACAAAATACAAGCGAAGAAAAAACTAGAATGAAGAATAGAGGTCATTTAACAAAATCAATGATTTCGGCACACTAAAGTTTGAACAATCAGGAAACAATAAAACACAGTGTCATGAAAATTTCCCAATGCAAAAGGGCAGATATAGATATATATGAGTAGGAACAGTAACAAAGGGGAGCAATATAAACGGAAATAGGGCAATGAAAATAGAAATAAAACTGGTCGGAACCAAGTCAGGGAGAGATAGATGTCAGAAGGTCGCACATGTAAGACCGAAGGGGTGTATGAAACAGGTAAATATTATGGGAGTAGAGATTCTATATTTCTTGAAGGCGGTACAATGTGCAGTGTCTATTGCATGTCTTACGGGTACGAAGTATAGAAGATTTACGGGTAAGTTTTGACTCTACTCTAAGATTTACATTTGCAAGCAACTCCGAACAAGAAATAATCCCGTGTACAAGTTTAAATAAAAAAATTAAGTCAGCATTGGTTCGTTTTGACTTCAAACTTTGGAGAGGATTAGAAGTAAAAAAGTCTGAACCATTGCCACTGTGGCGGGAGAAACGATGTTTGTGGATAGATATGAACTTATTTTGCACTTTGTCAAGTATATTAAGGTTCGACTGGCACGTGCCGTTCCAAACAACAGAGGCATATTCTAAAATAGGGCGTACAACCGACAAATAAAGCTTTAGTAGTGAGACAGGCTTGCTGAATTCTCTTGATATTCGACAGACAAACCCCAAGCGGTGAAGCGCCCGCTTAGAAATAGAATCGACATGAGAAAAAAAGTTTAGCGCAATGTCAAATACCATTCCAAGGTCAGATATTTTCAACACACGCGGTAGTGGCACACTTTTCACAACGTACGGATAAAGTATGGGGTTTGTTTCACGAGTGTAGGACATAACCTTCTTTTTATGTCACGAAGAGCAAGTTTGTTGGCGGAGCACTAGTTGTAAAAGCATCCACATCAGATTGAAGAGCTATGCAATCTTCAGCGCTAGTAACTTCTTTAAATATCTTGATGTCATCAGCATGTAACAGAAAACAAGAGTGATTTATAGAGGCTGAGACGTCATTAACAAACAAAGAAAAAAAGGGGCCCCCCGAACAGATCCCTGAGGCTCACCACTGGAAGCATAGTAGGAACCAGTTTCTTTATAATTAACGAAGACAAAACATGACTTATTATTAAGATAGCTGCTGAGTAACTCCACGAAGCAAACGGGAATGTTATAAGTAGACATTTTATGAAGAAGCAATGAATGGTCAAATACGTCAAACGCTTTGCTGAGGTCACAGTACACGGTGTCGAGCTGACCCCGTCCATGCACAGCTTCCGAGGCAAAGGATATAAAAGACACAAGGTTTGTAGTAGTTGAACGGCTAGATATAAAACCGTGTTGTTCTGGGAGAAGGATGTTTTTCACACTACTCCACAAAATTATGTGCAAAATTGATTCGAACGGTTTGCTTGCGGAGCAGAGGATAGAAATTGGCCTGTAGTTTTCTACCTTTGTTTTCACACCAGGCTTAAACAATACGCGCGACTTTCCAAAGACACGAAAAGGTAGATGATTTTATACAGTTGTTAAATATAAAAGCGAGAATCGGAGCTAGTATGACCCCGTAAGCTTTAAGTAGTGCGGAGGGAATTCCATCCAGACCAGAGGAAAGAGATGGCTTTAGCTGTTTGAGTGCCTTGAAAACGTCTAATTCGCATATAAGGGTGATACAGAAATTCGAAGAAGACAGTTCGCGGGCGCGGGAGAGGGTATTAGGTCCAAATACTGAACTGAAGTGCTCAGCAAATACATCGGCAACAGAAGCGATATTATTTCCCTTTTCATCGAGAAGGCTGATGTGTTCTCGGCTCTTCGTGCCGGAGCGAAAACGAACGTACTGCCAGAAGCAGTTGGAACTCCTCGTAGCATCATTTTCAACAGCAGAGATGTACAGTAACCAATCCCGCTTATAGAGCACTTTGCACAAAGTCCTGTAATAGACAAATTGCGGTTGCCATGACTCACTATTTGTCCGCCGTGCCTTCCGATAGGCGCGCGTATGTTTCAAGGCCACGCGGAGCATGGAATTCAGAGTTCCTGGGCCGCTTACGCCGGACGAATCTGCTTATACCTTCTTGCATAATAGAAGAAAATTGCTCGACTTGCTCGTCAACTTTTCCAGCGTTCAAAACCTCAGACCAATGAAACTCCGACAGATAATAATAAAAACCTACGTACTCCCCAGCGGCAAAGTTATAGGCAGGACGGGCAGATGGACAGGAGCGAATGAACTGAGGGGAACACGGTAAGGAAAAATGCAAAGAGGGTTGATACTTGTCAGGACACACAAGATGAAAGTCGGACTTGGAAACACTGAGAGAATGAAGATTGGAAAAGCAAAGGTCAAGTGTATTTACGTTGCAGTTTTTTACACCAATTTTTTGCTGGAGGTCAGTAAAAAAATGAAGTCTAGAAGGCAGGTGCCTTTTCGTATGACATAGTGGTATTGATGCTGGACGGTACCATCCAACCAGTCGATACCAGGTGCGTTAAAATCGCCAGCGCTACAGAAGTCATGACGGGGATTTGAGGTGACGACGTTTTCGATGGCCGAAATGCCTGACTCGTGCTCATGTGGATGAAGATTTGGAGAAACGTAAAATGTAGAAATAATATATTCCGCTTACCTGGGCCGCATATTTCAACCGAGACAGATTCATCCACAGTTTCGATATTACTGCGCCTCAAGGAAATAATAGAACGATCCACAGCTATGAGCACACCCCCACCAAAACTTTTATCCTTTGTACAGTCCCGGTTACTGCGGTAAACATTAATATTTTCGGTAAAATAGTCCCCGGAGGCAATATCTGGTTCAAGCCAGGTTTCCGTAAGAATAATAATATCAAAATCGTATGAAGATACAGAATACAAAAACTCACCAGCCTTTGTCCGTAGGCCACGAACGTTTTGATAGAGAATGTTCAGGCGCATACGGGTGGATTATTATTAGATGTTTCAGACGTGTGTAGCATGCATTCATGAAGAGGACCTAGAAACCGTTTAAAGAGGCACCCATTCGGCCACAACAACAACAATAATAATATAATCAATCAATCAATCATGTTTATTTACGTGCCCAGGAACAGCCAGAGGCCTGAGTGCTGGCTCACGGGTAGTTACATGAAAACAAAATACAAGAAACATATAGCAACAAACAAACAAGCGACAAGACACACAAATTGAAGTAGTGAAAATGACAAATACAGCACAGGCAGAGCCTGGGTACAGGTAAAAAATAAAAAAAGAAGATGCCTATGTTGCTCTGCCTTCGTAAAGGCCACACGACAGGCAGAGCAACAAAGTTTGACAGTAATACAACAAAAACAACGGAGTGTAGAGACAAATGATAATACGAACAAATGACAGTAAACAGTTTCAAAAATAGGCAACTATCAGTTGGATAGACACAACCGCAGAGAAACCAAATTCCAGAAAAAAAAAAACGACAGACATATCATAGGTGTTTAACATACTGTATTCAACAGCGCTGTACGGTAAATTGTAAAGGATTTCTGAAAGATGTCAAGGCGTTCAAAGAAGCGGTTGTAACAATTCTGTATTCTGCGCACAGGAGAATGATTGGAGTTGCGCGCAGCGGTCAAGAACGGGCGATGCGACCTGGTGGGCTTTTGTGGTACACTAAACTCTAAACAGTTAAGCAGGTCTGCGCAAGAAAGGTCACCATGAACAATTTTGTGAAGAAATGTAAGGTCTGCACGCATACGTCTGCAGTTCAAGGAAGGGATGGAAGGGACTATGGGTAAGTCAGAATCAGGATGAAAACTGTGAGTGTGATGACGGTGCCTAAATATGGATAAAAACTTCTTCTGCTCAAGTTCTATTAATTCACTACTAGATTTGGAGATGCCGTTCCAGGCAACAGAAGCATATTCGAACTGTGGTATACATATTGCATTGTATAGCATTAGAAATGGATCTGGAGAAGAGAATTCCTTTGTAATCCGACACACATTTCCAAGGTTTCGTAGTGCTCGCCGGGTGATGAGCCTAATATGAGGAGAAAAAGACAGGGTACTGTCAAAAAGCACCCCTAGGTCCCTAATCTCATCAACCCTTTGCCGAGGAGCTCCCTCAATACTGTAGGAAAACAGCATACTGTGGGTTTTCCGGCTGTAGGTGACAACCTTTGTTTTAGTGGGGTTTAAAATTAAGCAGTTTTTCCTGCACCAGACCGATAATTCGGACACATCCCTCTGCAAGGCACAGCAGTCCTGAAGACCGCTAATGTGCCTAAATAGTTTGAAATCATCAGCATAGAGAAGAAAAGAAGAGTTTGTTAACACTGTGGAAACATCATTGATAATGAGAGAAAACAATAATGAACCCAGCACAGAACCCTGGGGTACACCACTTTTTGCTGGGTAAACACTAGACTTTTTGTAGTTAACATCTACATAAAAGAACCGGTCAAAGAGATAGTTGGACAACAAGGCAACAAGGCTTGCGTCTACACCGGACTTAGCAAGCTTGTTAATTAATAACTGATGGTTCACCACATCAAACGCCTTACTGAGGTCAAAATAAATAACGTCCAACTGGCCGTTTTCACAAACTGCAGCCGAAGCCTGTGTCATAAAGCCTGCAAGATTTGTGACCGTCGATCGACCAGAGAAAAAGCCGTGCTGATTTGGTATCACAACGTTCTTGACGCAGGCAGCAAGAACTTTGTGCAGAGATGACTCAAAGAGTTTTGAGGCTACACAAAGGAGTGAGATCGGGCGATAGTTAGAAACGGCTGACTTATCACCAGACTTAAATATTCGAGAAAATCGAGCGATGTTCCATGCACAAGGAAATTTACCTAAAAGTAAGCAGTTATTATAAATGGAAGTTAGGAAAGGCACAAAAATGTTGCCGTAAGCCTTCATGAGGGCTGCTGGAATTCCATCTGCACCACAGGAAAATGATGGTTTCATCCATTGAAGGCTATCATTGACAATTTTTTCATCGACCCTAAGTGTGTTAAAATTAGAGTTATTAAACGATACGCGTTCGTCGTTGCCATCTGGCAGTTGAACGACAGAATGAAAGTACTGAGCAAAACTGGTGGCAACATCCTCAACCTCTTCACCATCGGAATTAAGCAGGCTAACGTGTTCTTTAGACGCCTTAGAACGGCCGCGAGCATACCTCCAGAATTCAGCCGGTTTCTGAGACGCAGCAGCCTCTAACGATTCTGTATAGAGCTGGTGGTCACGCCGGTAGAGGATTTTACAAAGTGAGCGATACCGACTAAACTCCGCATTCCACTTGTCAAGCCCAGAACGCTTGGCCTTTTTGTGGGCGCTATCCTTAAGTTTAAGCGAACTTCGAAGTTCTTTAGAAAACCAGTGGGGAAATTTGGAAGGAACAGGCTTATAACAAGGGATATACTTTTCCATGCCCCTTCTGACAATTTCAGTGAAACGTCGAACCTGTTCGTCAACATCATTGACATCCAAAACACTAGACCATTCAGAAGATGAATAGAAGTGATACAGCCCAGCATAATCTCCACGCTTGAAAGCATATCGCGGGACTGCACAATTGTCAACACCGCCAGAGCGATGCTGGGTCGTGACCAAGACAGAGACAATAAGAGGGGGGTGAAACTTGTCGGGGTGCACTAGGGATGTTTCGGAGGCACACACTTGTACGTTTTTTTAAGTTTGAGAAGCACACATCTAGAACATTACCACAAGAGTTTTCTATGCGGCAAAACTGCTGAATGGAGGTGAACGATTGAAAATCTAATAGCATGCTGTATTTCTGAGCTGCATAATGGTTTTTGTGCTCAAAGGAAAGACTGTTCCAGCGAATACCTGGGGTGTTGAAGTCTCCAAGTGTAATGAGCTCATGGTTGGAGTGTGCATTTGAGACATTTTCTATGGATGTGAGTGTTCGATTAAATACAGAAGGTAATAAATCCGGGGATATATAGAATGCACCGATGAGTAGCTTCTCGCCCTTCGTGAGGCCTACCTCAAGCCAGACTTATTCGTCTAGGTTCTCGAGGTCAGCACGCCGCATGCAATGCACTGAAGGATCAACGGCAACGAGAACCTCGCCACCTTTTTGTTTAGGTCCAGTTAATTTTCTGTCGCTTCTAAAGATTTGATAGTTAGAAGGGAAATAGTCGGAAGACGAGATATCATCGGAAAGCCAGGTTTCAGTAATGACAACAGCAGAAAATTTAGAGCATACAATATTTATAATAAATTCAGAGGACTTAGTTCGTAGACCGTTATTGTTTTGATAGTATATGTCGAAACTCTCGTATTTACTGATCATTTTCAGTTATTTCAGAGCTGTGCAGCATACCAGGGTGGACCTTGCCTTGAAACGGATTGAAAAGGCAGGCTTTTGGCCACATAGACGGGTCGCTCAGGTGCCTAAAACACTCCTCGTTAACAGTTACGCAAAAAGAAGAATAGGAGTCGTACTTGGTCCTAAGGCGTTTGTACGACAATGGCGTAACTTGCACAGTTGACAAGTGAGCCAACAGTTGAGCAGACGTGGTGCTATCGGACAGTTTTGAAACAAAGATGACCCTGGAGCTCGGTGGTCGGTAATAATAATAATCAATCAATCAATCAATTAATCATTCAATCATTCAATCAATCAATCAATCAATCAATCAATCAATCAATCAATCAATTAATTAATTAATTAATCAATCAATCAATCAATCGATCATTTCTTTGCGTGCCCAGGAACAGCCGGGGTCGGCCTTTGTGCTGGCGCACGGAAACAGAAACACACGAAACATAATGTACACATCTTTCAAAAACAAAATAAAATACATAATACAAAAAAACGAAAGGATAGCTTATGTTGAAGTTACGGAATGAAAGTCATTTAAGTGCATGAACTCAAGGATAAAAGACAAATGCAGAATAAGAAAAGTTGGCAGTTACGCCAGTACAAACTCACAGACATGTTTGCGAAACAGAGTAGGGCAATCATTAAATATATCAAGGTAATCCGAGTACCGATTGTACGTGCATTGCAGTCGGCACACAGGGCACAAGACACGCAGACAATTGGGGTTGCAAAAGGTATGTTTCCTGGTCCACTTTTGCGGCACATAAAGACGAACATGCTGTAGCAGCTCACCACAAGACACTAAGCCGTGCATAATTTTAAAAAAGGAAGAGAATATCAGCCTTGTTCCGCCTGGAAGTTAAGCATGATAGCGTCAATGAAGAGGGCGATCCAGGGTTATAATTACTACTATCGCCAAAGCGATGGTTGAAGATAGATATGAACTTATTTTGGACCCTTTCTACAAGCTTACGGTTTGTTTTGCTCGTGCTGTTCCAGACAACAGATGCATATTCAAGCTGAGGACGACATATAGTTGTGTAGAGCTTGAGAAGAGAAATCGGCTCCTTGAACTCCTTGGACACGCGACAGACAACGCCAAGCGATCGAAGAGCTCTACGAGTAATTACCTGAATATGTGGAGAGAAGCTCAGTTTACTGTCGAAAGTGACGCCTAGGTCAATAACCTCTACCACACGTGGCAGTAATTCACCGTTGATGTTATAGGGAAACAAGATGCTGTCAGTCTTTCTTTTGTATGTCATTACCTTAGTTTTAGATGTATTAATGAGGAGTTTGTTGCATGAGCACCAATGCGAGAAGGACGAGATTGCTCTCTGGAGAGCGGAACAGCTGGCAGAGTTGGAAACAGATTTAAATATTTTTACATCATCGGCATATAAAAGAAAATTACAATCATTAAATATTGTCGCGACATCATTTATAAAGATTGAGAAGAGAAGTGGCCCGAGAACTCAGCCCTGAGTAACACCACTGGTGACCTCATAGGAAAGAGAAGTCTGTCCATTTACATGCACGAAGCATGACCTATCACATAGATAATTGCATATAAGAGATATCAGGGATGGTTGTATATCAAGCTCCGATAGTTTTTTGGCTAAGAGCTCGTGGCAGACGACATCAAAAGCCTTGCTTAAATCAAAGTAGACTGCATCAAGTTGACCTCTCCCTTGCACAGCTTCCGAAGCATGCAGCATGAAGTTGACGAGATTGGTAGTGGTCGATCGGCCCTCGAAAAAACCATGCTGTTCAGGTATTAATGTGGTATTTATACTGAATGTGAGTAGTTTATGCAGTATTGACTCAAACACTTTAGAAGCAGCACATAGAATAGATATCGGTCGGTAGTTCATGGGGTCCAATTTAGAACCTGTCTTAAATACAGGAACAACCCTTGCATTCTTCCAAGGAGCGGGGAACTTGCCAGACTTGAGAGAAGTTGGAAATATACACGTCAATACTTGAACTAGGATATCACCAAACGCTTTCAGTACGGCAGAAGGAATGCCGTCAGGGCCGCATGAAAATGACGATTTCAATTGTTTCAGAGCTTTCAAAACGAGACTTTCCGAAACCAGCACTTCAGAGTTTTTACAGTAACCTAGAGATTGTGGAGGGGGGCAAGCTGCACTGTTGTTGCCATAAGTGGAACGGAATTGTCGCGCAAAGGCATTGGCAACATCCGATATGCTCTCTCCTCGTTCATCGATGAGGTTAATGTTCCCAGGTGTATTTTCACATGTTTGAGAACGGACGTGGCCCCAGAAAGCTTTTGCATTACGTGTTGCATCAGCCTCAACCGCGGCAATGTAATTCGACCTATCGCGCCTAACCAGACATTTACAAAGAGATCTGAGTTGACGAAACTCATTCTGCCACCTTTCCTGCCCGTTTTCTTAGCTTGCTTGTGAGCTCGATTTCCCACCCCCCCCAAAGCTCGTTTAAGTTCAGCAGAAAACCAACGCGGAAAATTGCCTTTCTTTTCAAATTTTCGAGGAACAAAGCTCCTCAAGCCATCGTGAACAACTTCAGTAAAAAAATCGGTCTGTTCATCAACGTCGTTGAGAGTAGCTATTGGTGACCAATCAGTGTTACTAAGAAAGTGAAATAAACCAATGTAGTCACCACGAGCAAAGTCGTAACTACTGCTTCCTGGTGTGCAAACAGGGGGACTGTAATGGAGGAGAGATACCTTATGCAATGAAATATGTAATGACGGATGAAACTTGTCCGGTTTTACAAGGTTAGTATGACTGCGCGAGACGTCGACAGCTTCCAAGCTAGTCAGACACAAATCTAAGACGTTCCCACATGAATTCCTAATGAGGTTGCACTGCTGCAAGGAAGTAAAGGAAATAAAATCAAATAGAAAGTCACACTTCGGAGATATTGGGTGAGACGCCTGACTGACCCGCTGAGTCTCCCAAGAAATCCCCGGTGCGTTAAAGTCCCCAGTGACAAGGAAATGGTGATCACTGTGAGATATTACTGTACTTTCGATGGTGTTAAGGATATTTCTGAACTCACTGGCATGTGTCTCGGGGGAAATGTATTATGTACACACTAAGAGCCGCTCACCCCGATCACAAAACACCTCTAACCAAATACACTCACTCTCTAATTCAAGGTCAAGGCGGCGTTTACACTTGATGGAGTAATGTAGGGCAATAAGCACACCACCGCCCCGTTGTTTATCGTGCAACGGGTCACGGTCATGCCGGAAAACTTGGTAATGCGGAGGGACAAGGTATTGGAACTTATGTCCGGGCACAACCAAGTTTCTGTTCGAATAATTATAGGCCAGCAAGAAGAAACGACATTTGAGAAGAATTCAGCTGACTTTGTGCGAAGTCCACGGACGTTCTGATAAAAGCAATCAAAGCTACTATTACCTGCCATCATCATCAAGTCACTGCTGCCCTGCATGAATCATTTTTCCATGCAATTCACCACGGAAGGGCTTGAAAAGACAGTGCCGAGGCCACAGCGCAGGGTCTTTGAGCCGCTCAAAACACGCGTCGTCAACAGCGACGTAGAAAGAGGCGTAAGAGTAATAATAATAATAATAATAATAATCAATCAATCAATCAATCAATCATGTTTATTTACGTGCCCAGGAACAGCCAGAGGCCTGAGTGCTGGCGCACGGATAGTTATATGAAAACAAAATACAAGAAACATATTGCAAGAAACAAACAAGCGACAAGACACACAAATATTGAAGTAGCGAAAATTACAAAAATAAAGCACAGGCGGAGCCTGGGTACAGGTAAAAAAGAAAAAAGAAGATGCCTTTGTGGCTCAGCTTATTGTAATGAATACACAACAAGCAGAGAACAAAGTTTGACAGTAAGACGACAAAAGCAATGACAAGAGTATTGAGACAAATGATAAGACAAGCATGATAAGTAAACAGTTTCAAAAACAGGCAACTATATTGGTTAAACAGAACCGCAGAGAAACTAAATTTCAGCAATAAAAAAGAAAAGAAAAACGAAAGACAGAGATATCATAGATGTTTAACATACTGTGTTCAACAGCGCAGTACGGTAAATTGTAAAGGAGCTTTGAAAGATGTCAAGGCGTTCAGAGAAGCGGTTGTAGCAATTCTGTATTCTGCGCACTGGAGAATGATTGGAGTTGCGCGCAGCGGTCAAGAAAGGGCGATGCGACCTGGTGGGCCTCTGTGGAACACTAAACTCTAAACAGTTAAGCAGGTCCGCGCAAGAAAGGTCACCATGAACAACTTTGTGAAGAAATGTAAGGTCTGCACGCATACGTATGCAGGTCAACGAAGGAATGGAAGGAACTATGGGTAAGTCAGAATCAGGACCCGGACTGTGATTGTGATGACGGTGCTTAAATATGGATAAAAACTTCTTCTGCACACGTTCTATTAATTCACTACTAGATTTGGAGATGCCGTTCCAGGCAACAGAAGCATATTCTAACTGGGGGATACATATTGCATTGTATAGCATTAGAAATGGATCTGGAGAAGAGAATTCCTTTGTAATCCGACACACATTTCCAAGACTTCGGAGCGCTCGCCGGGTGATGAGCCTAATATGAGAAGAAAAAGAGAGGGTACTGTCGAAAAGAACTCCGAGGTCCCTAATCTCCTCAACCCTTTGCAAAGGAGCTCCCTCTATACTGTAGGAAAACAGTAGACGATGGGTTTTCCGGCTGTACGTGACAACCTTTGTTTTAGCTGGATTTAAAATTAGACAGTTTTTGCTGCACCAGACCGATAATTCCGACACATCCCTCTGCAAGGCACAGCAGTCCTGAAAACTGCTAATGTGCCTAAATAGTTTTACATCATCAGCATAGAGAAGAAATGAAGATTTTGTTAACACTGTTGACACATCATTGATAAAGATAGAAAACAATAGTGGACCCAGCACAGAACCCTGAGGTACACCACTCGTTGCAGTGTAAACACTAGACCTTTTGAAGTTTACATCTACGTAAAAGAACCGGTCAAGGAGATAGTTGGACAACAAGGCAACAAGGCTTGCATCAACACTGGACATAGTAAGCTTGTTAATTAATAATTTATGGTTCACTACATCAAACGCCTTACTGAGGTCAAAATAGATAACATCCAACTGGCCGTTTTCACAAACTGCTGCCGAAGCCTGAGTCATGAAGCTTGCAAGATTTGTAACCGTCGATCGACCCGAGAAAAAGCCGTGCTGATTTGGTATCAGAACGTTCTTGACGCAGGCAGCAAGAACGTTGTGCAGAGCTGACTGAAAGAGTTTTGAGGCGACACAAAGGAGTGAGATTGGGCGATAGTTGGTAACGGCTGACTTATCACCAGATTTAAATATTGGAAAAATTCGAGCAATCTTCCATGCACGAGGAAATTTGCCGAAAAGTAAAGAGTTATTATAAATGGAAGTTAAGACAGGCACAAAAATGTTGCCGTAAACCTTCATGAGGGCTGCTGGAATTCCGTCTGCACCACAGGAAAATGACGGTTTCATCCGTTTGAAGCTATCATTGACAAGTTTTTCATCGAACATAAGTGTACTAAAATTAGACATATTATTAAACGATAGGCGTTCGTCGTGACCATCTGGCAGTTGAAAGACAGAATGAAAGTACTGAGCAAAGCTAGTGGCGACATCCTCAACCTGTTCCCCATCGGAATTAAGCAGGCTAATGTGTTCTTTAGACTCCTTAGAACGGCCGCGTACATACCTCCAGAAGTCAGCCGGTTTCTGAGACGCAGAAGCCTCTAACGACTCTATATAGAGCTGGTGGTCACGCCGGTAGAGGCTTTTACAAAGTGAGCGATACCGACTAAACTCCGCTTGCCACTTGTCGAGCCCAGAACGCTTGGCCTTTTTGTGGGCGCTGTCCTTAAGTTTAAGCGAACTTCGAAGTTCTTTAGAGAACCAATGGGGAAATTTGGAATGAACAGGCATATAACAAGGGATGTACTTTTCCATGCCACTCCTGACAATTTCGGTAAAACGTCGAACCTGTTCGTCAACATCATTGACATCAAAAACACTAGACCATTCAGCAGATGAATAAAAGTGATAGAGCCCAACATAATCTCCACGCTTGAAAGCATATCGCGGGACTGCACAATCGTCAACACCACCATAGCAATGCTGGGCAGCGACAGAGACAGAGACAATAAGAGGGGGGTGAAACTTGTCGGGGTGTACAAGAGATATTTCGGAGGCACACACTTCTACGTTTTTCAAGTTCGAGAAGCACACATCTAGGACATTACCACAGAAGTTTTCTATGTGGCAGAACTGCTGCAAGGAGGTGAATGATTGAAAATCTAATAACATGGTGCATTTCTGCGCTGCATAATGGTTTTTATGCTGAAATGAAAGACTGTTCCAGTGAATACCTGGGGTGTTGAAGTCCCCAAGTATAATTAGCTTATGGTTGGAGTGTGAATTGGAAACATTTTCAATAGATGTGAGCTTTAGATTATATTCAGCAGGTAAAATATCCGGGGTTATATATAATGCACCGATGAGGAGCTTCTCGCCCCTCTTGAGGCCTACCTCAAGCCAGACTGATTCCTCAGTCTCGAGGTCTGCACGCCGCACGCATTGCACTGAGCGATCGATGGCAATGAGAACACCGCCACCCTTTTGCTTGGGCCCAGTTAACTTTCTGTCACTTCTAAAAATTTCATAGGTCGGAGGAAAATAGTCGGAAGATGAGATATCATCGCAAAGCCAAGTTTCAGTAATAACAATAGTAGAAAATTTGGAGCACACAACATTTCTAAGAAATTCGGAGGACTTAGTACGTAGACCCCGAGCATTTTGATAATAGATGTCTAGAGTGTCGTTCTTACTGGTCATTCTCAGACGTTTCACAGCTGTGCACCATGCCAGGGTGGAGCTTGCCTTGGAACGGCTTGAAGAGGCAGCCCTTTGGCCACATAGACGGGTCGCACAGGCGCCTGAAACACTCTGCGTCAACAGTTACATAAAAAGAAGAATAGGAGTCATGCTTGGTTTTAAGGCGTTTGCATGACAATGGCGTGACTTGCACATTCGACAAGTGGGCCAACAGTTGCCCAGATGTAGTGTTAGCCGACAACTTCGTAACAAAGATGGCCCTGGAGCTCGGCGGTCGGCGCACCACAACCAACTCAGAAGCTTCCGATGCACCAACGCGAGGAGGGCTTCTTTTCTTCACTAAGTTCACCGGCGGGCCATTACTCGCAGTGTCGGACCGTAGAGGCGGAGGCAAAGGGCAGTCCGATGGGGAACTCAAATCACTCAACACCGCAGCTGGTTGACCGCTGGAGCGTTCTAAGAATGCCGAAGCGTTCGTCGAGGACAGGAGGGGGCCGCCTTCGCCCGCTGCACCGGCGGCAGCTGCGGCGAACGACGACCTCATGGGGAGACCGGAGTGCGGTGACGTCACCGGTAGCGTGGAACGGCTAGCAGGCTTCGGGGAAGCAGGCGGGGAAGGCGGCGGACGGGCGAGCTCCCCTCGCAGGCAGCGAACCTCCTCACGCAGGGACGCGACGATTGCAGCCTGATGGGCAAGCCCAGCCACATGGTCCCGTCGCAGAAGCCAGGTTCTCCTCGCGCAGCTCGGTGACAACATCCCCAAGAAAGGAGAGGCTGTCGCAGGCTTCGGACAGGAGATTCTTCAAAGCCGCTACCTCTGCGCGTAGGTCCGCCGAAGGGTTGAAGCTTGCTCCGACAGGGGACGCCACTCGTTTGGCCGGGATGTTCGCTGGCTCACCGTCTTCGCTGGTTTGGTCACCGGGGTCGCTAGGCCTAGCGGGTGACGCCGCGGCCACACACAGATTGCAGACGAACGGCTGCTCACCGCAGATCAAACGCTGCAGTTCCTCGTCCGGAAGAACAATGCACTTACTGTGCGCACGGCGTTTACACGCAGAACATCGAAAAAACGCCTGCCTGCCGAAGAAAGCGAGGCAGCAGAGGAGGCACTTGTCCTTACTGGGCGCCATCATGCGGCGGAATAATAATAATAATAATAATAATAATCAATCAATCAATCAACCTTTATTTTCGGTGCCCAGGAACAACCCTAGGGTCTTGGTACTGGTACACCATATACAAATCGTACATAAAAACAAACTAAAATCAAGACAACACAACACACAAAACTGTATGCATGAAAGAAACAATAAAGTAAAGATAGTTACAGTAATCTCAGAAAGCAAAACAGCAAAAAAAAAAGAAAAAAAAAACAGGAGACCTAGCGTTGCAAGCCATGACACTCGGACAGCGAAATGTTCAAGGCACGTGAAAAACAGGAAATACTCACTGAACATGACAGCGATAAGTTATACGCATAACACGAAGGTTTTATAACAAAATGTTCGGAAGTTTCAACTTTGAAAGAAGTTCAGCATTACAAGCACTGGCACTCAAACCTACAGAAATTCAAGCAACGCAAAACCAGGAAATGTGAAAAACAAACAAACAAGAACATGATTTGCCTAAAATAAATACAGCACATAAATTTGCAATGACTAAAGGCACTTAAGCTACAACAGTTTTCAAGTCGTTTGAGAACAAAGAAAAAGAGCTCTGAAATATATCAAGACGATCAGAATATTCATTATATGCACATTGTAATCTGCAGATGGACGAGATGGAATAATAATCAATCAATCAATCAATCAACCTTTATTTTCGGTGCCCAGGAACAACCCTAGGGTCTTGGTACTGGTACACCATATACAAATCGTACATAAAAACAAACTAAAATCAAGACAACACAACACACAAAACTGTATGCATGAAAGAAACAATAAAGTAAAGATAGTTACAGTAATCTCAGAAAGCAAAACAGCAAAAAAAAAAGAAAAGAAAAGAAACAGGAGACCTAGCGTTGCAAGCCATGACACTCGGACAGCGAAATGTTCAAGGCACGTGAAAAACAGGAAATACTCACTGAACATGACAGCGATAAGTTATACGCATAACACGAAGGTTTTATAACAAAATGTTCGGAAGTTTCAACTTTGAAAGAAGTTCAGCATTACAAGCACTGGCACTCAAACCTACAGAAATTCAAGCAACGCAAAACCAGGAAATGTGAAAAACAAACAAACAAGAACATGATTTGCCTAAAATAAATACAGCACATAAATTTGCAATGACTAAAGGCACTTAAGCTACAACAGTTTTCAAGTCGTTTGAGAACAAAGAAAAAGAGCTCTGAAATATATCAAGACGATCAGAATATTCATTATATGCACATTGTATTCTGCAGATGGACGAGCGTCTTCTACTTAAAGCATCTGTTCTAAAAGTTCGAAATGTTCGGAAAAGTTTGTTCGGCAAGTTGACATTGATAAGTGTAACCAAGTCGTCACACAAAATATCCCCATGAAGAAGTTTATAAAGAAAGATAATATCAGCTCGCATTCATCGACACCGAAGGGAAGGAAGACTTTTCAGAAAAGGCACACTGCCGTTAGCGTCTTCTAGCACATGACGGAAGCGGTGCTTAAAGATAAAGAGGAACTTATTTTGAACTCTTTCGATACGGTCACTATTGGACTTGCAAGTTCCATTCCAAACAACAGAGCCGTATTCGAGAAGAGGTAGGCAGAGAGCCGAATACAACTTTAAAAAAGGAAGAGGACCTTTAAACTCTCTAGAATACCTGCAAACAGCACCCAGACATCGAAGAGAGCGACGGGTAATTTGTGTAACGTGGGAAGAGAAAGTCAGAGAAGAATCAAATAGTACTCCCAAGTCTCGAATTTCAGTCACCCTCGGCAATGCAGTGCTTGCAATTTTATAAGAGTATTGCAGCTGTTGAGTTTTTCTACTATAGGAGACAACTTTCGTTTTTGAGGGGTTCAAAATTAGGTCGTTTTTGGTGCACCAACGATGGAATGACGCAATATCAGCCTGAAGATAATTACAGTCATGAATATTGCGCACTTCTCTAAAGATTTTCATATCATCAGCATACAACAAAAAAGAAGAATTTTGAATTACAGAAGCAACATCGTTAATGAAAATGGAGAAAAGAAGGGGACCCAGAACAGATCCCTGGGGTACACCACTTGTTGCTTTGTACCTAAATGAAGTTTGACCGTTAACACTTACATAGCAATATCGCTGCTGGAGATAGCAACGTATAAGACCCACCAAAGAAGCGTGGACATCTAACAGAATGAGCTTGGCAAGCAATAACGAGTGGTTGACTACATCAAAGGCCTTGCTCATGTCACAGTAGACCACATCAAGCTGGCTTCTACCAACGATTGCTGGGACAGCCTGCTCCATGAAGCACGCGAGGTTTGTGGAAGTTGAACGACCACGCATAAAGCCATGTTGATTAGGAATGAGGACGTGTTTAAGTGAGAAAGACAACACCATATGAAGAGATAACTCGAATAGTTTAGAGGCAGAACAAAGGAGCGAGACTGGCCTATAGTTAATGGCGTCAGTTTTTGGGCCTGACTTGAATACAGGGAATACGCGAGAGATTTTCCATGAGCGAGGGAACGTGCCAGACCGGAGACAGTTATTAAACATTGAAGTGAACACTGGAACGAATATGTTTGCATACGTTTTTAGAATGGCGCCAGGAATACCATCTGGTCCACAAGCGAGGGCTTTAGCCGCTTGATACTGGTCCGCACGATGTTCTCATCCAGTTGGAAACAACCAGAGTTACCGCCCTGGTGACAAGGGGCGCTATTGTTATCACTGCCACCGCTAATTCCAAAAAAAGAAGAAAACTGACGAGCAAAGCAGTCGGCCACCTCCGCAACCTCATTGCCGTTGGAGTCTAGTAAACGAATAGATTCTTTAGTTTTACTAGATCTTGAATGAATGTACTTCCAGAAGGCTCCCGGTTGATGGGTTGCTTTAGCTTCTACTGATGCCAGGTACGAAGCATGATCACGCTTGTGCAATATTTTGCATAAGGCACGTAGGCGCCGAAACTCCTGAGTGAACTGGTTCGCACCAGAGCGCTTCATCTTTCTATGCGCACGTTCTTTGAGTTTAAGGGCATCCCGCAATTCAGAAGAAAACCAGTGTGGGAATTTCAACTTCTTTGGTAAATATTGCGGGATGTATTTCTTCATGCCCAAAAGTACAATCTCAGTAAAACGGTCAACTTGTTCATTGACATCAGGTTCGTCAATGACTGTCGACCAAGGGACAGCAGAAAAGTAATCATACAGCCCAACGTAATCTCCCCGGGCGAAAGCGTAGCGAGGTTGCGTGTTGCAGGAACTTACGGAATGGTGGAGCATTGTGGGAAGGGAACAGGAAATAGAAAGAGGAGGATGAAATCTGTCAGGTCTAACTAAAGGACAATCAGAGTGTGACACACTAACATCATCAAAATTCGAAAAACACAGGTCCAAAATGTTTCCACTGCAGTTTTCTATGTGATTATGCTGTGCCATGGAAGTGAAAGACGAAAAATCTAGTAATCTATTACCCTTCTGTTCAATGTGGTGGTTATGGTGGGAACAGGATAGATGGCTCCACTGAACGCCAGGAGCGTTAAAGTCTCCAAGAAGGAGGACCTTGCGGTTGCATTGAGTAATAAGCTCTTGTTCAATGGAGGAAACTAACTGATTGAATGCGTCAGGAGCTACATCAGGGGGAATGTAAAAAACCCCAACAAGAAGTTTTTCAGTTTTAGAGATAAGAATTTCAACCCATGCAGACTCATCTGCATTCTGAATATCACTACAAAGCACACTCGGGAGAGATTTGTCGACGGCAAGAAGGACCCCACCCCCTTTTTGTTTGCTTCCCGTCAAGGCACGATCACTACGATATACATGGTAATTTTGAGGGAAATAATCACTGGACAGAATATCAGGGCACAACCAAGTTTCAGAGATAGCTATTAACGGAAAACACGAAGCCAGAACATTACCAAAGAAGTCAGTTGCCTTGGTACGAAGACCGCGCACATTCTGATAAAACACATCCAAAGTACTAGTCATCATTGCGTTTCTTATGTGATGCGCTCAGAGCTGTGAAGCATGCCTTCGCGAAACATGCCTCGAAACTCCTTAAAGAGGCAGTCTTTCGGCCAAACAGCGGGGTCATTCAATCGCTCGAAAAACTCTTCACTGACGGATATATAAAAGGATGCGTACGTGTCAAACTTCGTCTTCAGTCGTCGGCAGCTCAAGGACGAGACACCTAAGGTTGACAGATGGGCATTAAGGCTAGCAGAGGTGGTGGATGGGGAAAGCTTTGAGACGAACATAGCTTTGGGGCGCTTCGGCTGCGGAACGACAACGAGTCCACATGTGTCCGATGCACCTACACATGCCTGGCTTCGGCGCTTCTTCTCAATAGTAGGAGGGTTACGATCAAGCACAGACACAGATTGCAGCGGGGAAAGTGGGGACGGAGTGGGAGGCAGTGTCGGAAAAGCCGAAGACACCGACTGCAGCGGAGCCGACGTAGCCGACGGCGACACTTCTTTGTAGACAACTTGCGTGAAAGAAGGCTTTTCCGAGCTGCGACGTACTTCATCCTGCAAGGCAGGGGGGCGACGAAGCAATTCGGCACGCAAGGAGCACACCTCCGCACGCAGGGAACTAACCACTTTTGCATAATGGGCGCGGTCTCCCTCCCTCTCTTGACGGAGACGGTCGAAAGAGAGCGCGTTTTCCCGGCGCATGAGGTCGTTGTTCTCCCGCAGCCGGGCCACTTGGTCGCTGAGGAAAGAAATTCCGTCCAGCGCGTCGATGAGGAGCGCGCGGAGACCGGCAGCTTCGGCGTCAAGGTCAACCGGCTGGGACGGCGGGGCCGGGGCCTTCTCGACGATGGGCGGCGAGTCTCGTCGAAGGGAGCAAGGGGAAGGAGCCCCGCTTGCGGACGTGCCGATGTCGTCGCCGGCTCCGCTAGGCCTAGCCGCCGCCTCAGCCGTTTCACAGATGTTGCACTTGAACGGCCGAGCGCCAGAACTCAGGAGTTGAAGCTCAGCGTCCGGCCACACAACACACTTCGCGTGCACGCGTTTGTTACAGGAAAGGCAGCGGAAAAACTTTTGTTTACCGTAAAAAACACAGGAGCATAGAATACAGCAATCCTTGCTGGGCGCCATCTTGCCGCAAGATGGCGCCCAGCAAGGATTGCTATATTATTATTATTATTATAATAATAATAATAATAATATATAATAATAATAATAATCAATCAATCAATCAATCAATCAACCTTTATTATAGTGCCCAGGAACAGCCGAAGCCTTGGTGCTGGCGCACTGAGAAAAAAAGAAAAAATGCCGCATTGAAATATATCAGTGGCTGACACATATAAAACCAGGAAAAAATGTGGGTGAATGAAATACCACAGAGAAAAAATTAAAAGTGGCATCCAAACTACATTATACGAAGTTATGGTACATTGCACAAACACAGCGTACAATGACCATAGCAATCGGCTGAAGCATCAATTACACAAAAACGTATGAAACAAAGTACAGGAAATGTTTGTAACTATTCACATAAACTGATAAGGTTTAGAAACATTTGTTTCTATAACATTTGGTTCGCCCGGGCCACTTAAACATATGTATGAAGAGTTGACTACATAAGTGTAGCATAGTACATACAACGATTACGCCCGCAGCACTAACATATATGAACATATGAACAACATATGAACAACATATTAACACTAACATATATGAACATATATGAACAACATATATGAGCAAATGAGAACAGACTCTGTGAAAACAACATACACATGCGGAAAATAACTGAAGAACACGAGAACTGTCGAAATGAAGTTAGTGCGCCACGGCTAACAGCCCGGACAAAAACCCCCCAAGGGGACGGCAAAAAATATCAAGTTCCCCTGAGTGAAGGTTATGTAGGCGTTGCAGTCTATCAAGAGGAGAACATCTGCTAAGTTTAGCAGCTGTGTGGAAAGGGTGGTTAAGCCTTGTTGCTTTTTTCGGAACACGAAACCCGATTGCTGCAAGCAGTTCCGGGCATGAAATTGTACCATGAAGCAGTTTATATAAGAAAACAAGATCTGAACGGGTTCGCCGGTAACTTAAAGAGACAGTTATCGGGAGAGGCTCAGAGGGAAAACGATGCATAAATATGGATAAAAATTTGGTTTGTACACGCTCTACACGTTGACAATTAGATGTGCAGGTTCCATTCCAAATGACAGAGGCATATTCAAGTTGAGGAATACAAAGTGCCATAAAAAGTTTTAGGAACGAATGAGGAGACTGGAAGTCTCTTGAAAACCTACACACAGCACCAAGCGAGCGGAGCGCCCGCCGAGTCAGTTGAGTGACATGAGGCGAGAAAGTTAAGGCGCTGTCAAAGAGCAGTCCGAGATCTTTGATCTCGTCGACTCTAGACAGAAAACCGTCATCAATACTGTAGCGAAAGAAAATGGGGTTCGTTTTTCGGGTATAAGACATGACCTTTGTTTTCGCCGGGTTAAGATTTAGTCTGTTATCTGAGCACCAGTTAGCAAAGGAGAATATATCTTGCTGCAGGGCATCACAGTCTTCGATGGAATTTATACGTCTGAAAATTTTGATGTCGTCAGCATAGAGAAGAAAAGAAGACTTTCTAATTGCGACTGACACGTCATTCACAAAAATGGAGAACAAGAGAGGGCCCAACACGGAACCTTGGGGCACACCGCTTGTTGATCTATACATAGAGGATGTCTGCCCATTAACACTAACGAAACTGAATCGATTGCTTGGATAGCTACCCAGCAACGCCACGAGTGGTGTATCAATGCCCGACTGCAAAAGCTTATCAAGTAACAACGCGTGGCAGACAACATCAAATGCTTTGCTCAGGTCACAGTAGACGACGTCCAACTGGCCTCGCTCAGAAAGTGCAGCGGAGGCCTGCTCCATGAAGCAGGCGAGATTAGTCATTGTCGACCTTCCTGACATAAAACCATGCTGTTTACTTGTGAGAAACTGCTGTACAGAACTTGACAATACCTTGTGCATCGCTGTCTCAAAAAGCTTGGAGGCAGCACAAAGTAGAGAAACTGCCCTATAGTTTTTTGCATCAGATTTGGTGCCCGATTTGAAGATGGGGCGCACTCGAGAAATTTTCCACTTACGAGGAAATGTGTTTGTGTTTAGACAGTGATTGAATACCGCGGTTAAAACAGGAACAAAAATGCTACTGAATGTTTTTAAAATAGCGGGAGGTATTCCGTCAGGGCCACACGAAAGCGACGGTTTCATGCGCCTTAGACTCTGGAGCACCAACTGCTCGTCCAATTGTACTAAGCTAGGACCCTGTACATTATTTAACATTAGGTTTATTTCGCTGTCATCGCGCTGGCCATATGTAGTACTAAATTGCTGAGCAAAATGGTTTGCAACATCAAGAACTTCTTCCCCAGAGGAATCAACGAGACGGATTTGCTCATGAGAGTTATTTTTACGGGATCGAATATATTTCCAGAATGTTGCAGGCTGGGAATTAACGCTGCTCTCTACAGAATCGAGATAAGAGCGGTGGTCCCGCTCATAAAGACTTTTACACGTTTTACGGTAGGAGCGGAAGTCCTCTTTCCATTCATCAAGCCCGGTTTTCTTATATTTTCTGTGGCTGCGGTCTTTTGACTTAAGGGCGGTACGAAGTTCATTAGAGAACCAAAAGGGGTGTTTGGAACGGCATGGTTTACACTTGGGTATAAACTGATTCATGCCACTTTTGACTATTTCAGTGAACCGCTCGACCTGCGCATCGCAATCTGGGAGTTCTTGAATTTGCAACCAATCGAACGAAGAAAAAAAGTTATACAAACCAATGTAATCACCACGGGCATAACAGTAGGGAGCGAATTCATTATTCTTCAGTGTAGCACTGCAACGCTGAATCGAGACGTGAGCAGACACTAGAAAAGGAGGATGATGCTTGTCGGGCTTGACAAAAGAGATGTCAGACAACGATACACGCGCGCTTTGAATGTCTGAAAAGCAAAGATCCAAGATATGTTGAGAGCTGTTTTCGATATTATTAAGTTGCACCAAGGATGTGAAATCTACGAAGTCTAAAATCATGCTGGATTTTTGCTGTACGTAATAATTGTAGTGTTGATGGGTAAGATGTTCCCATTGTACACCCGGTGTATTGAAGTCGCCCAGAATGATATGCTGGTGATTCGGGTGTGATGAGCAGACTTCTTCTACAGATGTAAGGAGCTTTTTAAACGACAATATAGGAACATCAGGTGGAATGTAAAACGCCCCTAATAAAAGCTTCTCACCGCCAGTCAGACGAATGTCTAGCCATACAGACTCGGTGTCGCCTTCCAGTTCATGACGCCGCATTGATGGAAACGCGCTATCGACCGCAACTAACACCCCCCCTCCCTTTTGTTTCACCCCAGAAAAGTCCCTATCTTTACGGAAAACTTGGTATTTTTTTGGAAAATAATCGTGAGAGCTAATGTCATCAGAAAGCCAGGTTTCAGTAATAACAATAATCGGAAAATTTGAAGAAATCGCATTTGAAAAGAATTCAGTCGCTTTAGTGCGAAGGCCGCGCGCATTCTGATAATAGATGTCCACCCTTTCGCATCTTTTAGTCGTCATTTCGAACATCGGTGGGACAGAACATGTCGGCATGCAGCTTGCCACGGAAGGGTTTGTAAAGACAGCCCTTGGGCCACAAGAATGGATCACGGAGACGCTGGAAGGTGACCTCGTCGACAGTCACACAGAAAGAGGAGTACGAGGCATACTTAGTTTTAAGCCGCTGGCAAGCCAGGGGTACGACATCCACTGTTGACAGGTGCTCCGTCAGTTGCTCTGAGGTGGTGCAAGGGGACAGTTTTGATACAAAGATGCGCCGAGGGCGTTTCGAGCGCTCGACCACAGAGATGCGACACGAATCAGACGCACCCACACACGCCGCACGTCCGCTCCCTTTGTTGGTCAGGGCCGAGGCGTCGCAAAGTTCCTCGGGAGACACAGCAGAGGTTGCCGGTGCTGAGGTCAGCTGCTCCGGCGTTGAAGGTGTTCCATCTGATTTCACCACAGCAGCGGCGAACGATGCATGCAGCCCAAGATGCGGGGTAGGTGTCGGCGGCGCCCCGTCAAGCTCAGGTGTCGGAGGGGAGGCAGGCGGCAGGTGGCCGGCGGGGGGAAGGCGGAGGGGACGACGATCGGGAGGGAAGGGCTCGGCTCGTGGTAGCCGGTCCCCTCGAAGTCTGCGAACTTCCGCCCGCAGCGAAGCAATTACGCCTGCCTGCTGGGCGAAAGCACGTGCGTTCTCCCTACACAGGCGGTCGTTGGCCTCTCTCAACTTGGCTACCTCGTCGGTCAAGAAAGATAGTCCCTCGAGGGCGTTGAAAAGCATTTCTCGGAGTTCGGCTGCATCTCCGACAAGGTCGCCCGGTCGGGGAGCGCCGTCCTGGGAAATGCGCTGGCTCTCCGGCACGGACTCGTCGCTAGGACTAACCACAGCCTCCGTCGCCGAGGACGCGCAGAAGTTGCACAGAAAGGGCCGCTCACCCGTCTTCAAAGCTTGCAGCTCCGTGTCGGGCAGCTGAATACATTTCGAGTGCGCACGTTTTTTGCACGATGTGCAGCGAAAAAACTGCTGTCTGCCGTAAAAAACGGCGGAGCACAGCACACAGACATCTGCACTGGGCGCCATCTTGTGCAGATAATAATAATAATAATATAATAATAATAATAATAATAATAATAATAATAATAATAATAATAATAATAATAATAATAATAATAATAATAATAATAATATTTAATCAATCAATCAATCAATCAATCATTTATTTGCGTGCCCAGGAACAGAAGGGGGGCCTTAGTGCTGGCGCACGGAAACAGAAACACACGAAACAAAATGTACACATCTCTCAAATACAAAATAAAATACAAAATACAAAGGGGAAAAAAACGGAAGTATAGCTTATGTTGAAGTTACGGAATGAAAGTCATTTAAGTGCATGAACTCAAGGATAAAAGACAAATGCAGAATAAGAAAAGTTGGCAGTTACGCCAATACAAACTCACAGACATGTTTGCGAAACAGAGTAGGGCAATCATTAAATATATCAAGGTAATCCGAGTACCGATTGTACGTGCATTGCAGTCGGCACACAGGGCACAAGACACGCAGACAATTGGGGTTGCAAAAGGTATGTTTCCTGGTCCACTTTTGCGGCACATAAAGACGAACATGTTGTAGCAGCTCACCACAAGACACTATGCCATGCATAATTTTAAAGAGGAAGAGAATATCAGCCTTGTTCCGCCTGGAAGTTAAGCATGATAGCGTCAATGAAGAGGGCGATCCGGGGTTATAATTACTACTATCGCCAAAGCGATGGTTGAATATAGATATAAACTTATTTTGGACCCTTTCTACAAGCTTACGGTTTGTTTTGCTCGTGCTGTTCCAGACAACAGATGCATATTCAAGCTGAGGACGACATATAGTTGTGTAGAGCTTGAGAAGAGAAAGCGGCTCCTTGAACTCCTTGGACACGCGACAGACAACGCCAAGCGATCGAAGAGCTCTACGAGTAATTACCTGAATATGTGGAGAGAAGCTCAGTTTACTGTCGAAAGTGACGCCTAGGTCATTAACCTGTACAACACGTGGGAGTAATTCACCGTTGATGTTATAGGGAAACAAGATGTTGTCAGTCTTTCTTGTGTATGTCATTACCTTAGTTTTAGATGTATTAATGAGGAGTTTGTTGCATGAGCACCAATGCGAGAAGGACGAGATTGCTCTCTGGAGAGCGGAACAGCTGGCAGAGTTGGAAACAGATTTAAATATTTTTACATCATCGGCATATAAAAGAAAATTACAATCATTAAATATTGTCGCGACATCATTTTTAAAGATTGAGAAGAGAAGTGGCCCGAGCACTGAGCCCTGAGGGACACCACTGGTATAATAATAATAATAATAATAATCAATCAATCAATCAATCAATCAATCAATGTTTATTATAGTGCCCAGGAACAGCGGAGGCCTTTGTGCTGGAGCACTCAGAGGGGAAAATGCAGCACTGTAGTACATCAACAATTTGCTAATAAACACTCAGTGAGCAAAAAAAAAAGAAAAGAAAGAAAGACCTACAAAAAACGGCAAAGAAGATTAGAAATAAAATAGTGCAATCCAACCGACTTTACACAATCAAGTCGTGCTGGCGCACAGAAAAGGTATAAGACAGCAATGAAATGCATCAACAGCTGGTAAACGAACAGTGAGTGAGCAAAAAATAAGAAGAAACTACAACTTCACAGAAGAGTAAAAATGCCATAGTGTAATTTTAGGCAACATTACACAATCAATAGAAACTGTAATGTCTGGTCAATTGCAAGAAGACATCTTACAATAAGCGTAACTATACAGAAGGGTGAGTGAAAAGAAGAAAGTTTTTACAAGATTCTGGAAGCGTACATTTTCAGTTTCAAATGGACGCATGAAGTGAATATGGCAACTTTTAATGATAAAAACGGCAGAAAAAGAAAAATTCTGCGATAATTACAGTCGCAGTATCAGCACAATACATGAATAACCAGGAACAAGAACAAGCTCGGTGAAGTCAATGCACACGTCAGGACGATAAGTGAAGAAAAAGAGCACTGCTAAGATGAACCTAGTGTGTCAGAGCTGACAACCCGGCCAAAAACTCCCGAAGACGACGCTGAAAGATATCGAGCTTCTCGGAGTGAACAACAACAACAATAATAATAATAATAATAATCAATCAATCAATCAATCAATCAATCATGTTTATTTACGTGCCCAGGAACAGCCAGAGGCCTGGGTGCTGGCGCACGGATAGTGACATGAAAACAAAATACAAGAAACATATTGAAAGAAACAAACAAGCGACAACACACACACAAATTGAAGTAGCGAAAATTACAGAAATAAAGCACAGGCGGAGCCTGGGTACAGGTAAAAAAGAAAAACAAGATGCCTTTGTGGCTCAGCTTATTGTAATGAATACACAACAAGCAGAGAACAAAGTTTAACAGTAAGACGACAAGAACAATGACAAAGTATAGAGACAAATGATAAGACAACCATGATAAGTAAACAGTTTCAAAAACAGGCAACTATATTGGTTAAACAGAACCACAGAGAAACCAAATTTCAGCAATAAAAAAAAGAAAAACGAACGACAGAGATATCATAGATGTTTAACATACTGTGTTCAACAAAGCAGTACGGTAAATTGTAAAGGAGCTTTGAAAGATGTCAAGGCGTTCAGAGAAGCGGTTGTAGCAATTCTGTATTCTGCGCACAGGAGAATGATTGGAGTTGCGCGCAGCGGTCAAGAAAGGGCGATGCGACCTGGTGCGCCTCTGTGGAACACTAAACTCTAAACAGTTAAGCAGGTCTGCGCAAGAAAGGTCACCATGAACAATTTTGTGAAGAAATGTAAGGTCTGCACGCATACGTCTGCAGGTCAACGAAGGAATGGAAGGAACTATGGGTAAGTCAGAATCAGGACCCGAACTGTGATTGTGATGACGGTGCTTAAATATGGATAAAAACTTCTTCTGCACACGTTCTATTAATTCACTACTAGATTTGGAGATGCCGTTCCAGGCAACAGAAGCATATTCTAACTGGGGGATACATATTGCATTGTATAGCATTAGAAATGCATCTGGAGAAGAGAATTCCTTTGTAATCCGACACACATTTCCAAGACTTCGGAGCGCTCGCCGGGTGATGAGCCTAATATGAGAAGAAAAAGAGAGGGTACTGTCGAAAAGAACCCCGAGGTCCCTAATCTCCTCAACCCTTTGCAAAGGAGCTCCCGCTATACTGTAGGAAAACAGTAGACGATGGGTTTTCCGGCTGTACGTGACAACCTTTGTTTTAGCTGGATTTAAAATTAGACAGTTCTTGCTGCACCAGACCGATAATTCCGACACATCCCTCTGCAAGGCACAGCAGTCCTGAAAACTGCTAATGTGCCTAAATAGCTTGACATCATCAGCATAGAGAAGAAATGAAGATTTTGTTAACACTGTTGACACATCATTGATAAAGATAGAAAACAATAGTGGACCCAGCACAGAACCCTGAGGTACACCACTCGTTGCAGTGTAAACACTAGACCTTTTAAAGTTTACATGTACGTAAAAGGACCGGTCAAGGAGATAGTTGGACAACAAGGCAACAAGACTTGCATCAACACCGGACATAGTAAGCTTGTTAATTAATAATTTATGGTTCACTACATCAAACGCCTTACTGAGGTCAAAATAAATTACATCCAACTGGCCGTTTTCACAAACTGCAGCCGAAGCCTGAGTCATGAAGCTTGCAAGATTTGTAACCGTCGATCGACCCGAGAAAAAGCCGTGCTGATTTGGTATCAGAACGTTCTTGACGCAGGCAGCAAGAATGTTGTGCAGAGCTGACTCAAAGAGTTTTGAGGCGACACAAAGGAGTGAGATTGGGCGATAGTTGGTAACGGCTGACTTATCACCAGATTTAAATATTGGAAAAATTCGAGCAATCTTCCATGCACGAGGAAATTTGCCGAAAAGCAAACAGTTATTATAAATGGAAGTTAAGACAGGCACAAAAATGTTGCCGTAAGCCTTCATGAGGGCTGCTGGAATTCCGTCTGCACCACAGGAAAATGACGGTTTCATCCGTTTAAGGCTATCATTGACAAGTTTTTCATCGAACATAAGTGTACTAAAATTAGACATATTATTAAACGATAGGCGTTCGTCGGGACCATCTGGCAGTTGAAAGACAGAATGAAAGTACTGAGCAAAGCTCGTCGCGACATCCTCAACCTGTTCCCCATCGGAATTAGTCAGACTAATGTGTTCTTTAGACGCCTTAGAACGGCCGCGTACATACCTCCAGAAGTCAGCCGGTTTCTGAGACGCAGAAGCCTCTAACGACTCTATATAGAGCTGGTGGTCACGCCGGTAGAGGCTTTTACAAAGTGAGCGATACCGACTAAAATCCGCTTTCCACTTGTCAAGCCCAGACCGCTTGGCCTTTTTGTGGGCACTGTCCTTAAGTTTAAGCGAACTTCGAAGTTCTTTAGAGAACCAGTGGGGAAATTTGGAATGAACAGGCTTATAAAAAGGGATGTACTTTTCCATGCCACTCCTGACAATTTCGGTAAAACGTCGAACCTGTTCGTCAACATCATTGACATCAAAAACACTAGACCATTCAGCAGATGAATAAAAGTGATAGAGCCCAACATAATCTCCACGCTTGAAAGCATATCGCGGGACTGCACAATCGTCAACACCACCATAGCAATGCTGGGCAGCGACAGAGATAGAGACAATAAGAGGGGGGTGAAACTTGTCGGGGCGTACAAGAGATATTTCGGAGGCACACACTTGTACGTTTTTCAAGTTCGAGAAGCACACATCTAGGACATTACCACAGAAGTTTTCTATGTGGCAGAACTGCTGCAAGGAGGTGAATGATTGAAAATCTAATACCATGGTGCATTTCTGCGCTGCATAATGGTTTTTATGCTGAAATGAAAGACTGTTCCAGTGAATACCTGGGGTGTTGAAGTCCCCAAGTATAATTAGCTTATGGTTGGAGTGTGAATTGGAAACATTTTCAATAGATGTGAGCTTGAGATTATATTCAGCAGGTAAGATATCCGGGGTTATATAGAATGCACCGATGAGCAGCTTCTCGCCCCTCTTGAGGCCTACCTCAAGCCAGACTGATTCCTCAGTCTCGAGGTCTGCACGCCGCACGCATTGCACTGAGCGATCGATGGCAATGAGAACACCGCCACCCTTTTGCTTAGGCCCAGTTAACTTTCTGTCACTTCTAAAAATTTCATAGGTCGGAGGAAAATAGTCGGAAGTTGAGATATCATCGCAAAGCCAAGTTTCAGTAATAACAATAGTAGAAAATTTGGAGCACACAACATTTCTAAGAAATTCGGAGGACTTAGTACGTAGACCCCGAGCATTTTGATAATAGATGTCGAGAGTGTCGTTCTTACTGGTCATTCTCAGAAGTTTCACAGCTGTGCACCATGCCAGGGTGGAGCTTGCCTTGGAACGGCTTGAAGAGGCAGCCCTTTGGCCACATAGACGGGTCGCACAGGCGCCTGAAACACTCTGCGTCAACAGTTACACAAAAAGAAGAATAGGAGTCATGCTTGGTTTTAAGGCGTTTGCATGACAATGGCGTGACTTGCACATTCGACAAGTGGGCCAACAGTTGCCCAGATGTCGTGTTAGCCGACAACTTCGAAACAAAGATGGCCCTGGAGCTCGGCGGTCGGCGCACCACAACCAACTCAGAAGCTTCCGATGCACCAACGCGAGGAGGGCTTCTTTTCTTCACTAAGTTCACCGGCGGGTCATTACACGCAGTGTCGGACTGTAGAGGCGGAGGCAAGGGGCAGTCCGATGGGGAACTCAAATCAGTCAACACCGCACCTGGTTGACCGCTGGAGCGTTCTAAGAATGCGGAAGCTTTCGTCGAGGACAGGAGGGGGCCGCCTTCGCCCGCTGCACCGGCGGCAGCTGCGGCGAACGACGACCTCATGGGGAGACCGGAGTGGGGTGACGTCACCGGTAGCGTGGAACGGCTAGCAGGCTTCGGGGAAGGCGGCGGACGGGCGAGCTCCCCTCGCAGGCAGCGAACCTCCTCACGCAGGGACGCGACGATTGCAGCCTGATGGGCAAGCCCAGCCACATTATCCCGCCGCAGAAGCCGGTTCTCCTCCCGCAGCTCGGTGACAACATCCCCAAGAAAAGAGAGGCTGTCGCAGGCTTCGGACAGGAGATTCTTCAAAGCAGCTACCTCTGCGCGTAGGTCCGCCGAAGGGTTGAAGCATGCTCCGACAGGGGACGCCACTCGTTTGGCCGGGATGTTAGCTGGCTCACCGTCTTCGCTGGTTTGCTCACCGGGGTCGCTAGGCCTAGCGGGTGACGCCGCGGCCACACACAGATTACAGACGAACGGCTGCTCACCGGAGGTCAAACGCTGCAGTTCCTCGTCCGGAAGAACAATGCACTTTCCGTGCGCACGGCGTTTACACGCAGAACATCGAAAAAACTCCTGCCTGCCGAAGAAAGCGAGGCAGCAAAGGAGGCACTTGTCCTTACTGGGCGCCATCACGCGGCGAATCTATATGTCAAATAATAATAATAATAATAATAATCAATCAATCAATCAATCAATCAATCAATCAATATCTTTATTATAGTGCCCAGGTACAGCCGTTGCCTTTGTGCTGGCGCACTTAAGAAAAAGACAGACGACGACACAAATACATCCACGCGTGAGAAGAACAACAAAATACAAGCGAAGAAAAAAATAATAATGAAGAATAAAGGTCATTTAACAAAATCAATGATTTCGGCACACTAAAGTTTGAACAATCGCGAAACGATAAAACACAGTGTTATAAAAATTTGACAATACAGACGGGCAGATATAGATATATATGAGTAGGAACAGTAACAAAGGCGAGCAACATAAACGAAAATAGGGCAATGAAAATAGAATTAAAACTTGTCGGAACCAAGTCGGGGAGAGACAGAAGTCAGAAGGTCGCACATGTAAGACCGAAGGGGTGTATGAAACAGGTCAATATTATGGGAGTACAGATTGTATGTTTCTTGAAGGCGGTACAATGGGCAGTGTCTATTGCATGTCTTACGGGTACGAAGTATAGGAGACTTACGGGTAAGTTTCGACGGTACTCTAAGATTTACATTTGTAAGCAACTCCGAACAAGAAATAATCCCGTGTACAAGTTTAAATAAAAAAATTAGGTTAGCATTGGTTCGTCTGGACTTCAAACTTTGGAGAGGATTAGAAGTAAAAAAAGTCTGAACCATTGCCTCTGTGGCGGGAGAAACGATGTTTGTGGATAGATATGAACTTATTTTGCACTTTGTCAAGTATATTACTGTTCGACTGGCATGTGCCGTTCCAAACAACAGAGGCATATTCTAAAATAGGGCGGACAACAGACAAATAAAGCTTTAGTAGTGAGACAGGGTTGCTGAATTCTCTTGATATTCGACAGACAAACCCCAAGCGGCGAAGGGCGCGCTTAGAAATAGAATCCACATGAGCAGAAAAGTTTAGCGCACTGTCAAATACCACTCCAAGGTCAGATATTTTACACACACGTGGTAGTGGCACACTTTTCACAACGTACGGATAAAGTATGGGGTTTGTTTTACGAGTGTAGGACATAACCTTCGTTTTAGTGCCACTAAGAGCAAGTTTGTTCGCGGAGCACCAGTTGCTAAAAGCATCCACATCAGATTGAAGAGCTATGCAATCTTCAGCGCTAGTAACTTCTTTAAATATTTTGATGTCATCAGCATATAACAGAAAACAAGAGTGATTTATAGAGGCTGAGACGTCATTAACAAACAAAGAAAACAAAAGGGGCCCCAGAACAGATCCTTGAGGCACACCACTGGAAGCATAGTAGGCAGCAGATTCTTTATCATTAACAGAGACAAAACATGACCTATTATTAAGATAGCTGCTGAGTAACTCCACGAAGCAAACAGGAATGTTATAAGTAGACATTTTATGCAGAAGCAAGGAATGGTCAACTACGTCAAACGCTTTGCTGAGGTCACAGTACACGGTATCGAGCTGACCCCGCCCATGCACAGCTTCCGAGGCAAAGGACATAAAAGACACAAGGTTTGTAGTAGTTGAACGGCCAGATAAAAAACCGTTTGTTCTGGAAGGAGGATGTTTTTGACACTACTAGACAAAATTACGTGCAAAATTGATTCGAACAGTTTGCTTGCCGAGCAGAGGATAGAAATTGGCCTGTAGTTTTCTGCCTTTGTTTTCACACCAGACTTAAACACAGGAACAATACGCGCGACTTTCCAAAGGCGCGGAAAGGTAGATGATTTTATACAGTTGTTAAATATAGAAGCGAGAATCGGAGCTAGTATGACCCCGTAAGCTTTTAGTAGTGCGGAGGGAATTCCATCCAGACCAGAAGAAAGAGATGGCCTTAGCTGTTTGAGTGCCTTGAGAACGTCTTCTTCGGATATAAGGGTGATACAGAAATCCGAAGAAGACAGTTCGCGGGCGCGGGAGAGGGTATTGGGTCCAAATACTGAACTGAAGTGCTCAGCAAATGCATCGGCAACAGAAGCGATATCATTTCCCTTTTCATCGAGAAGGGTGATGTGTTCTCGGCTCTTCGTGCCGGAGCGAAAACGGACGTACTGCCAGAAGCATCTGGAACTCCGCGTAGCATCATTTTCAACAGCAGAGATGTACAGTAACCGATCCCGCTTATAGAGCACTTTGCACAAAGACCTGTAATAGACAAATTGCTGTTGCCATGACTCACTATTTGTCCGCCGTGCCTTCCGATGGGCACGCTTCTTATGTTTCAAGGCCACGCGGAGCTCACATGAAAACCAAGCGGGGAATTTAGAGTTCCTGGGCCGCTTACGCGGGATGAATCTGCGCATACCTTCTTGCATAATAGAAGAAAATTGCTCGACTTGCTCGTCAACTTTTCGAGCGTTCAAAACCTCAGAACAGTCAAACTCCGACAGATAATTATAAAAACCTACGTAGTCCCCAGCGGCAAAGTTAAAGGCAGGACGGGCAGATGGACAGGAGCGAATGAACTGAGGGGAACACGGTAAAGAAAGATGCAAGGGGGGATGATACTTGTCAGGACACACAAGATGAAAGTCGGACTTGGAAACACTGAGAGAATGAAGATTGGAAAAGCAGAGGTCAAGCGTGTTTCCATTGAAGTTTTTTACACCATTTTTTTGCTGGAGGTCAGTAAAAGAAATGAAGTCAAGAAGGCGGGTGCCTTTCCGTATGGCATAGTGGTATTGATGCTGGACGGTACCATCCAACCAGTCGATACCAGGTGCGTTAAAATCGCCAGCGATACAGAAGTCATGACGGGGATTTGAGGTGACGACATTTTCGATGGCCGAAATGCCTGACTCATACTCATGTGGATGAAGATTTGGAGAAAAGTAAAATGTAGAAAGTAATATATTCCGCTTACCTGGGCAGCATAATTCAACCCAGACAGATTCATCCACAGTTTCGATATCACTGCGCCTCACGGAAGTAATACAACGATCCACAGCTATGAGAACACCCCCACCAAAACTTTTACTTTTTGTACAGTCCCGGTCACTGCGGTAAACATTTAATATAATATAATAATATTAATAATAATAATAATCAATCAATCAATCAATCAATCATGTTTATTTACGTGCCCAGGAACAGCCATAGGCCTGAGGGCTGGCGCACGGGTAGTTACATGAAAACAAAATACAAGAAACATATAGCAAGAAACAAACAAGCGACAAGACACACAAATTGAAGTAGTGAAAATGACAGAAATAAAGCACAGGCGGAGCCTGGGTACAGTTAAAAAAAATAAAAAAAGAAGATGCCTATGTTGCTCTGCCCGTCGTAAAGGCCGCACGACAGGCAGAGCAACAAAGTTTGACAGTAATACAACAAAAACAACGGCAAGAGTGTAGAGACAAATTAAAAAACGAACAAATGACAGTAAACAGTTTCAAACATAGGCAACTATCAGTTGGATAGACACAACCGCAGAGAAATCAAGTTCCAGAAAAAAAAAGAACGACAGACATATCATAGGTGTTTACATACTGTATTCAACAGCGTTGTACGGTAAACTCTAAAGGATTTCTGAAAGATGTCAAGGCGTTCAAAGAAGCGGTTGTAACAATTCTGTATTCTGCGCACAGGAGAATGATTGGAGTTGCGCGCAGCGGTCAAGAACGGGCGATGCGACCTGGTGGGCCTTTGTGGTACACTAAACTCTAAACAGTTAAGCAGGTCTGCGCAAGAAAGGTCACCATGAACAATTTTGCGAAGGAATGTAAGGTCTGCACGCATACGTCTGCAGTTCAAGGAAGGGATGGAAGGGACTATCGGTAAGTCAGAATGAGGATGAAAACTGTGATTGTGATAATAATCAATCAATCAACCTTTATTTTTGGTGCCAAGGAACAACCCTAGGGTCTTGGTACTGGTACACCATATACAAGCATTCATAAAAACTAACTAAAATCAAGACAACACAACACAGAAAACCATATATATATAAGAAACAATAAGGTAAAAATAGTTACAGAGATCCCAGAAAGCAAAACAGCAAAAAAAAGGAAGCCTAGTGTTAGAAGCCAAGACACCCGGCCAGCAAAACGTTGAAGGCACGTCAAAAATTGAAAATACACAAGCAAACACTCAATGCACATGACGGAGATAGATTATACACATAAAACAAAGGTTTTGTAACAAAATGTTAGGAAGTTTCAAAATGGAAAAACGAAGTTCAGCGTTACAAGCACTGACACTTAAACCGACAGAAATTCAAGCAACACAAAATCAGGAAAAGTGAAAAACAAACAAGCAAGATGATGATTTGCATAAAATAAATACGGAGCAGAAATACGGCACATAAATGACATAAAGGCACTTAAGCTACAACAGTTTTCAATTCATTAGAGAACAAAGACAAAGAGCTCTGGAATATATCAAGACGATCGGAATATTCATTATATGCACATTGTATTCTGCAGATGGACGAGCATCGTTTACTTAAAGCATCTGTTCTGAAAGTTCGAAATCTTCGGAAAAGTTTGTTTGGCAAGTTGACATTGATAAGTGCAACCAAGTCATCACACAAAATATCACCATGAAGAAGTTTATAAAGAAAGATAATGTCAGCTCTCATTCGTCGACACCAAAGGGAAGGAATACTTCTGAGACAAGACATGCTGCCATTTGCGTCTTCTTGTACATGACGGAAACGGTGCCTAAAGATAGAAAGGAACTTATTTTGAACCCTTTCGATGCGGTCACTATTGGACTTGCAAGTTCCATTCATGATGATAATCAATCAATCAATCAATCAATCAATCAATCAATCAATCAATCAATTATTTAACGTGCCCAGGAACAACCGAGAGGTCCTGATGCTGGTGCACAAAAAAAGAAACAAAAAAAGACTATGAATAACACAACAGAACAAGATAACTGTTCAGAAGAAAACTATAAGAGACACAATGAGTACAGAAATATTAGGACGACAGGACAAAAGTAGATTAACACAGTATGAGAAATAGCTAATGATAATGACGAAAAGTCAGATAATATACATACATACATACATACATACATATATGCATACATACAACAATGCGCCAGATAAACAAAAAGAGAAGGATAGAACAAATTGCACATCTGATGTTATCTTATAACGGTAGAAACCTTGGAGGAAAACGATAACTGTGACCCATCAAAAACATCGAGGTCAAGGAAATAAAAATTATAAAGACTGTATCCTGTTGAGGGTTGAGTGCGAGAGAGGCGGGTAGTTACAAGAAACGGCCTGCTCTCTCTTGTTTGCTTCCGCGGAATCCGAAAATAATACTATTGAGCAGCATAGGACAGGATATAGTACCGTGAACGAGCTTGAAAAGAAAGAAGAGATCGGCGCGATTTCGCCGGCAGCGAAGTGAAGGCAGTGACAATAGTTCAACGGTGTTCGAACACGAGCCAGAGTCATTTTTAGCGAAGCGATGGTTGTAAACGCTTAGAAATTTTTTCTGGACACGCTCAACTACGTTACTTAAGGAATTAGAGATGCCATTCCATATCACAGATGCATACTCAACTTGAGGAAGACATATTGCGGTGTACACTTTGCGGAGTGGCATAGGAGAATTGAATTCTCTCGATATTCTACAAACACAGCCGAGAGAACGAAGACCCCACATAGCAACACGCTTAGTATGAGCTGAAAAATGCAAGGTGCTATCAAAGAGAACGCCGAGATCATTGATCTCACAAACCCTACATAAAGGCACAGAATTGACAGAGTATAAAAAAGATACGCTAGATGATTTGCGAGTGAATCTCATGAATTTTGTCTTTGAAATATTGAGAGAAAGGTTATTGTTATTACACCATTCTGAAAAAGAACATAAATCAGACTGCAACAAGCGACAGTCGTTAAATGAATGAATTTCCCTAAATATCTTTATATCATCGGCATACAAAAGGAAAGAAGAATTGCGAATGGCAGAAGAAACGTCGTTAACATACATTAAAAAGAGGAGTGGGCCTAATACTGAACCCTGAGGTACACCACTGGTCACTTTGTAAAAGGAGGACGTTTGGCCATTGACGGCAACATAACATGATCTGTCGTGAAGGTAGCTATGCAATAGATTCACAACAGCGGTGTCAACACCAAAATGAGCAAGTTTAACCATAAGGATTGAATGACTGACTACATCGAACGCTTTGCTGAGGTCACATTAAATGGTGTCGACCTGTCCTCTCTGGAATACAGGTGTAGATATTTGCGTCATAAAACTGGCAAGATTAGTGACGGTTGAGCGGCCAGGGAAAAATCCATGTTGATTATTATTCAATGAGTTTTTCACATTAAAAGACAGTATGTGGTGAAGGGCCAGCTCAAAAATCTTTGACATGGCACAGAGAAGAGAAATGGGTCGATAATTCGAGACATCAGTTTTAGAGCCACACTTAAATACTGGAAAAACACGAGCAATTTTCCACCTGCTAGGAAATGTGGAAGTAATTAGACAGTTATTAAATATGCTAGTCAGTACTGGGCCCAATATACTGCTATAAGCTTTTAGTATGGCTGAGAGGATACCATCTGGACCACATGACAAGGATGGTTTCAAGTGCTTAATGCATTCGCTGATTAGATTTTCATCTAGCGACAGAGCATTGGGTGTGTTGATTTCCAAATGTTGTTCGATAGTAGTGCTAGAGTCAGAGGCTTTATAAACGGAAGAGAACTGCGTGGCAAAACAGTCAGCCACGGCTAGTAGTTCTGCTCCATTGGAGTCCAGTAGTATTAAAGGCTCTTCACTTTTGTTAGACCGTTTGCGTACATACTTCCAGAACTCAGCCGGCCTGTCAGAGGCGCTTTTTTCTAAGTGTGCAATATATGAACTGTGATCCCGTTTATATAGGCGTTTACAGAGAGTTCGAAAGCATCGGAATTCTTCCTTGCGCTCGAGAGATGGAGTGCTTTTAAGCTTTCTGTGTACGCGATCTTTATGCTTTAGAGCACTTATAAGCTCAGACGAGAACCACGGGGGATATTTATGGAGTTTAGGAGTATATTGTGGAATATATTTGCGCATACTGCTTAAGATAAGTTCCGTAAGCTGATCTACTTGGTCATCAACATTGGTTTTTTTAGTTACCAGAGACCAGTCAATGGAGGATAAGTCACGGTGTAAGCCAACGTAGTCACCACTTTTGAAAGCAAATCTGGGCGATTTGTTGATGTTATTTTGAAAGCTCTGTTTTTCCCCTGACAGAGAGAGTGTTAGTTTAAGTGGTGGGTGAAATTTATCGGGACGAACAAGAAAAACGTCAGAGAGTGACACTTCAATAGGCTGATTGTTCGAAATACACAGGTCTAATATGTTACCGCAAGGATTGGCAATAGAATTATGTTGTTGAATGGAATTAAAAGCAAGAAAATCTAATAGCAGGCCGCACTTATTCTCTATGTATTGATGGTAATGAGAATATTGAAGTGTTCTCCAGTCGATACCAGGGGTATTAAAATCACCAATAACAACAATCCTGTGCTTCCTATGTGAAGCTATGACATTGTCAATGGAAGAGATGATGTCATTAAAAGAGATTGGGGTAATGCTAGGCGGCACATAGAAGGACCCAATCAACAATTTTTCGCAGCGATCAAGGCTAGTTTCGACCCATATTGATTCAGGAACAGTTTCAATGTCACTTCGGCGTACAGATCTCAGAGAATTACCTACAGCCACAAGTACGCCACCACCTTTTGGTTTGGTTGCACTGAAGTCACGATCACTGCGGAAGGTGTTGTAACTTCATGGAAAATAGTCTGATGAGGGAATCTCATTGCACAGCCAAGTTTCGGTAATCACAATGACAGGAAACGAAGACGAAATAACATTAGCGAAGAATTCAGTTGGCTTAGTTCGTAGACCACGAGCGTTTTGGTAAAAGATGTCCAAATTACACACCTTCACTGTCAATTACAGACTCTGAAGGATGGAGCATATCATCATGTAGAATTCCACGGAATGGCTTGAAAATGCAGCCACGCGGCCACATTGAGGGGTCGTTCAGACGCTTCATGTTTTCTTCGTCAACCATGACGTAGAACGAGGAGTACGACGAATATTTTGTTTTCAGCCGCCGGCAGGAAAGGGGACAAATATTTTGAGATTCAATGTGCTTCTAATAATAATAATAATAATAATAGTAATAATAATAATAATATTAATCAATCAATCAATCGATCATGTTTATTTACGTGCCCAGGAACAGCCAGAGGCCTGAGTGCTGGCGCACGGATAGTTATATGAAAACAAAATACAAGAAACATATTGCAAGAAACAAACAAGCGACAAGACACACACATATTGAAGTAGCGAAAATTACAAAAATAAAGCACAGGCGGAGCCTGGGTACAGGTAAAAAAGAAAAAAGAAGATGCCTTTGTGGCTCAGCCTATTGTAATGAATACACAACAAGCAGAGAACAAAGTTTGAAAAACAATGACAAGAGTATAGAGACAAATGATAAGACAAGCATGGTAAGTAAACAGTTTCAAAAACAGGCAACTATATTGGTTAAACAGAACCGCAGAGAAACCAAATTTCAGGAATAAAAAAAAAACGAACGACAGAGATATCATAGATGTTTAACATACTGTGTTCAACAGCGCAGTACGGTAAATTGTAAAGGAGCTTTGAAAGATGTCAAGGCGTTCAGAGAAGCGGTTGTAGCAATTCTGTATTCTCCGCACTGGAAAATGATTGGAGTTGCGTAATAATCAATCAATCAATCAATGAATCAATCAATCAACCTTTATTTTCGGTGCCCAGGAACAACCCTAGGGTCTTGGTACTGGTACACCATATACAAATCGTACATAAAAACAAACTAAAATCAAGACAACACAACACACAAAACCGTATGCATGAAAGAAACAATAAAGATAGTTACAGTAATCTCAGAAAGCAAAACAGCAAAAAAAAAAGAAAAGAAACAGGAGACCTAGCGTTGCAAGCCATGACACTCGGACAGCGAAATGTTCAAGGCACGTGAAAAACAGGAAATACTCACTGAACATGACAGAGATAAGGTATACGCATAACACGAAGGTTTTATAACAAAATGTTCGGAAGTTTCAACTTTGAAAGAAGTTCAGCATTACAAGCACTGGCACTCAAACCTACAGAAATTCAAGTAGCGCAAAACCAGGAAATGTGAAAAACAAACAAACAAGTACATGATTTGCCTAAAATAAATACAGCACATAAATTTGCAATGACTAAAGGCACTTAAGCTACAACAGTTTTCAAGTCTTTTGAGAACAAAGAAAAAGAGCTCTGAAATATATCAAGACGATCAGAATATTCATTATATGCACATTGTATTCTGCAGATGGACGAGCGTCTTCTACTTAAAGCATCTGTTCTAAAAGTTCGAAATGTTCGGAAAAGTTTGTTCGGCAAGTTGACATTGATAAGTGTAACCAAGTCGTCACAAAAAATATCCCCATGAAGAAGTTTATAAAGAAAGATAATATCAGCTCGCATTCGTCGACACCGAAGGGAAGGAAGACTTTTCAGAAAAGGCACACTGCCATTAGCGTCTTCTAGCACATGACGGAAGCGGTGCTTAAAGATAAAGAGGAACTTATTTTGAACTCTTTCGATACGGTCACTATTGGACTTGAAGGTTCCATTCCAAACAACAGAGCCGTATTCGAGAAGAGGTAGGCAGAGAGCCGAATACAACTTTAAAAAAGGAAGAGGACCTTTAAACTCTCTAGAATACCTGCAAACAGCACCCAGACATCGAAGAGAGCGGCGGGTAATTTGTGTAACGTGGGAAGAGAAAGTCAGAGAAGAATCAAATAGTACTCCCAAGTCCCGAATTTCAGTCACCCTCGGCAATGCAGTGCTTGCAATTTTATAAGAGTATTGCAGCTGTTGAGTTTTTCTACTATAGGAGACAACTTTCGTTTTTGAGGGGTTCAAAATTAGGTCGTTTTTGGTGCACCAACGATGGAATGACGCAATATCAGCCTGAAGATAATTACAGTCATGAATATTGCGCACTTCTCTAAAGATTTTCATATCATCAGCATACAACAATATAATAATAATAATCAATCAATCAATCAATCAATCAATCAATCATGTTTATTTACGTGCCCAGGAACAGCCAGAGGCCTGAGTGCTGGCGCACGGATAGTTACATGAAAACAAAATACAAGAAACTTATTGGAAGAAACAAACAAGCGACAAGAAACACAAATTGAATTAGCGAAAATTACAGAAATAAAGTACAGGCGGAGCCTGGGTACAGGTAAAAAAGAAAAAGAAGATGCCTTTGTGGCTCAGCTTATTGTAATGAATACACAACAAGCAGACAACAAAGTTTAACAGTAAGACGACAAAAACAATGACAAGAGTATAGAGACAAATGATAAGACAAGCATGATAAGTGAACAGTTTCAAAAACAGGCAACTATATTGGTTAAACAGAACCACAGAGAAACCAAATTTCAGCAATAATAAAAAGAAAAACGAACGACAGAGATATCATTGATGTTTAACATACTGTGTCCAACAGCGCACTACGGTAAATCGTAAAGGAGCTTTGAAAGATGTCAAGGCGTTCAGAGAAGCGGTTGTAGCAATTCTGTATTCTGCGCACTGGAGAATGATTGGAGTTGCGCGCAGCGGTCAAGAAAGGGCGATGCGACCTGGTGGGCCTCTGTGGAACATTAAACTCTAAACAGTTAAGCAGGTCTGCGCAAGAAAGGTCACCATGAACAATTTTGTGAAGAAATGTAAGGTCTGCACGCATACGTCTGCAGGTCAACGAAGGAATGGAAGTAACTATGGGTAATTCAGAATCAGCATGAAAACTGTGATTGTGATGACGGTGCTTAAATATGGATAAAAACTTCTTCTGCACACGTTCTATTAATTCACTACTAGATTTGGAGATGCCGTTCCAGGCAACAGAAGCATATTCTAACTGGGGGATACATATTGCATTGTATAGCATTAGAAATGCATCTGGAGAAGAGAATTCCTTTGTAATCCGACACACATTTCCAAGACTTCGGAGCGCTCGCCGGGTGATGAGCCTAATATGAGAAGAAAAAGAGAGGGTACTGTCGAAAAGAACCCCGAGGTCCCTAATCTCCTCAACCCTTTGCAAAGGAGCTCCCGCTATACTGTAGGAAAACAGTAGACGATGGGTTTTCCGGCTGTACGTGACAACCTTTGTTTTAGCTGGATTTAAAATTAGACAGTTCTTGCTCCACCAGACCGATAATTCCGACACATCCCTCTGCAAGGCACAGCAGTCCTGAAAACTGCTAATGTGCCTAAATAGCTTGACATCATCAGCATAGAGAAGAAATGAAGATTTTGTTAACACTGTTGACACATCATTGATAAAGATAGAAAACAATAGTGGACCCAGCACAGAACCCTGAGGTACACCACTCGTTGCAGTGTAAACACTAGACCTTTTGAAGTTTACATCTACGTAAAAGGACCGGTCAAGGAGATAGTTGGACAACGAGGCAACAAGACTTGCATCAACACCGGACATAGTAAGCTTGTTAATTAATAATTTATGGTTCACTACATCAAACGCCTTACTGAGGTCAAAATAAATAACATCCAACTGGCCGTTTTCACAAACTGCAGCCGAAGCCTGAGTCATGAAGCTTGCAAGATTTGTAACCGTCGATCGACCCGAGAAAAAGCCGTGCTGATTTGGTATCACAACGTTCTTGACGCAGGCAGCAAGAACGTTGTGCAGAGCTGACTCAAAGAGTTTTGAGGCGACACAAAGGAGTGAGATTGGGCGATAGTTGGTAACGGCTGACTTATCACCAGACTTAAATATTGGAAAAATTCGAGCAATCTTCCATGCACGAGGAAATTTGCCGAAAAGTAAACAGTTATTATAAATGGAAGTTAAGACAGGCACAAAAATGTTGCCGTAAACCTTCATGAGGGCTGCTGGAATTCCGTCTGCACCACAGGAAAATGACGGTTTCATCCGTTTAAGGCTATCATTGACAAGTTTTTCATCGAACATAAGTGTACTAAAATTAGACATATTATTAAACGACAGGCGTTCGTCGTGACCATCTGGCAATTGAAAGACAGAATGAAAGTACTGAGCAAAGCTAGTGGCGACATCCTCAACCTGTTCCCCATCGGAATTAAGCAGGCCAATGTGCTCTTTAGACTCCTTAGAACGGCCGCCTACATACCTCCAGAAGTTAGCCGGTTTCTGAGACGCAGAAGCCTCTAGCGACTCTATATAGAGCTGGTGGTCACGCCGGTAGAGGCTTTTACAAAGTGAGCGATACCGACTAAACTCCGCTTTCCACTTGTCGAGCCCAGAACGCTTGGCCTTTTTGTGGGCGCTGTCCTTAAGTTTAAGCGAACTTCGAAGTTCTTTAGAGAACCAATGGGGAAATTTGGAATGAACAGGCATATAACAAGGGATGTACTTTTCCATGCCACTCCTGACAATTTCGGTAAAACGTCGAACCTGTTCGTCAACATCATTGACATCAAAAACACTAGACCATTTAGCAGATGAATAAAAGTGATAGAGCCCAACATAATCTCCACTCTTGAAAGCATATCGCGGGACTGCACAATCGTCAACACCACCATAGCAATGCTGGGCAGCGACAGAGACAGAGACAATAAGAGGGGGGTGAAACTTGTCGGGGTGTACAAGAGATACTTCGGAGGCACACACTTCTACGTTTTTCAATATTAATAATAATAATAATAATCAATCAATCAATCAATCAATCAATCAACCTTTATTTTCGGTGCCCAGGAACAACCCTAGGGTCTTGGTACTGGTACACCATATACAAATCGCACATAAAAACAAACTAAAATCAAGAAAACACAACACACAAAACCGTATGCATGAAAGAAACAATAAAGTAAAGAGAGTACAGTAATCTCAGAAAGCAAAAGAGCAAAAAAAATAAGAAAAGAAAAGAAACAGGAGACCTAGCGTTGTAAGCCATGACACTCGGACAGCGAAATGTTAAAGGTACGTGAAAAACAGGAAATACTCACCGAACATGACAGAGAAAGTTATACGCAAAACACGAAGGTTTTATAACAAAATGTTCGGAAGTTTCAACTTTGAAAGAAGTTCGGCATTACAAGCACTGGCACTCAAACCTACAGAAATTCAAGCAACGCAAAACCAGGAAATGTGAAAAACAAACAAACAAGAACATGATTTGCCTAAAATAAATACAGCACATAAATTTGCAATGACTAAAGGCACTTAAGCTACAACAGTTTTCAAGTCGTTTGAGAACAAAGAAAAAGAGCTCTGAAATATATCAAGACGATCAGAATATTCATTATATGCACATTGTATTCTGCAGATGGACGAGCGTCTTCTACTTAAAGCATCTGTTCTAAAAGTTCGAAATGTTCGGAAAAGTTTGTTCGGCAAGTTGACATTGATAAGTGTAACCAAGTCGTCACAAAAAATATCCCCATGAAGAAGTTTATAAAGAAAGATAATATCAGCTCGCATTCGTCGACACCGAAGGGAAGGAAGACTTTTCAGAAAAGGCACACTGCCGTTAGCGTCTTCTAGCACATGACGGAAGCGGTGCTTAAAGATAAAGAGGAACTTATTTTGAACTCTTTCGATACGGTCACTATTGGACTTGCAAGTTCCATTCCAAACACAGAGCCGTATTCGAGAAGAGGTAGGCAGAGAGCCGAATACAACTTTAAAAAAGGAAGAGGACCTTTAAACTCTCTCGAATACCTGCAAACAGCACCCAGACATCGAAGAGAGCGACGGGTAATTTGTGTGACGTGGGAAGAGAAAGTCCGAGAAGTATTAAATAGTACTCCCAAGTCTCGAATTTCAGTCACCCTCGGCAATGCAGTGCTTGCAATTTTATAAGAGTATTGCAGCTGTTGAGTTTTTCTACTATAGGAGACAACTTTCGTTTTTGAGGGGTTCAAAATTAGGTCGTTTTTGGTGCACCAACGATGGAATGACGCAATATCAGACTGAAGATAATTAAAGTCATGAATATTGCGCACTTCTCTAAAGATTTTCATATCATCAGCATACAACAAAAAAGAAAAATTTTGAATTACAGAAGGAACATCGTTAATGAAAATGGAGGAAAGAAGGGGACCCAGAACAGATCCCTGGGGTACACCACTGGTTGCTTTGTACCTAAATGAAGTTTGACCGTTAACACTTATATAGCAATATCGCTGCTGGAGATAGCAACGTATAAGACCCACCAAAGAAGCGTGGACATCTAACAGAATGAGCTTGGCAAGCAATAACGAGTGGTTGACTACATCAAAGGCCTTGCTCATGTCACAGTAGACCACATCAAGCTGGCTTCTACCAACGATTGCTGCGACAGCCTGCTCCATGAAGCACGCGAGGTTTGTGGAAGTTGAACGACCACGCATAAAGCCATGTTGATTAGGAATGAGGACGTGTTTAAGTGAGAAAGACAACACCATATGAAGAGATAACTCGAATAGTTTAGAGGCAGAACAAAGGAGCGAGACTGGCCTATAGTTTATGGCGTCAGTTTTTGGGCCTAACTTGAATACAGGGAATACGCGAGAGATTTTCCATGAGCGAGGGAACGTGCCAGACCGGAGACAGTTATTAAACATTGAAGTGAACACTGGAACGAATATGTTTGCATACGTTTTTAGAATGGCGGCAGGAATACCATCTGGCCCACAAAAAAGCGAGGGCTTTAGCCGCTTGATACTGGTCCGCACGATGTTCTCATCCGGTTGGAAACAACCATAGTTACCGCCCTGGTGACAAGGAGCGCTACTGTTATCACTGCCACCGCTAATCCCAAAAAAAGAAGAAAATTGACGAGCAAAGCAGTCGGCCACCTTGACAACCTCATCGCCGTTGGAGTCTAGAAGACGAATAGAATCTTTAGTTGTACTAGATCTAGAATGAATGTATTTCCAGAAGGCTCCCGGTTGGTGAGTTGCTTTAGTTTCTACCGACGCCAAGTACGAAGTATGATCACGTTTGTGCAATATTTTACATAGGGCACGTAGGCGCCGGAATTCCTGAGCAAACTGGTTGGCACCAGAGCGCTTCATCTTTCTGTGCGCACGTTCCTTGAGTTTCAGGGCATCCCGCAATTCAGAAGAAAACCAGTGTGGAAACTTGAACCTCCTCGGTAAATATTGCGGGATGTATTCCTTCATACCCGAAAGCACAATCTCTGTGAAACGGTCGACTTGTTCATTGACATCAGTGTGGTCAATGACGGTCGACCAAGGGGCAGCGGAAAAATAGCCATACAGCCCAGCATAATCTCCCCTGGCGAAAGCGTAATGAGGTTGCGTGTTGTTGGAATTTACGGAACGGTGGAGCAATGAAGGGAGGCAACAGGAAATAGAAAGAGGAGGATGAAATCTGTCCGGTATTACTAAAGAACAATCAGAGTGCAACACACTAACGCCATCAAAGTTCGAAAAGCACAGGTCCAGAATATTTCCACTGCAATTTTTTATGCGATTACACTGTGCCATAGAAGTGAAAGCCAAAAAATCTAGCAACCTATTACCCTTCTGTTCAATGTGGTGGTTGTAGTGGGAACAAGTTAGCTGGCTCCACTCCACGCCAGGAGCATTAAAATCTCCAAGCAGGAGGACTTTGCGGTTGCCATGTGTGATAAGCACCTGTTCAATGGAGGAGATTAACTTATTGAACGCCTCAGGAGCTACATCAGGAGGAATGTAAAAAACACCAACTAGAAGTTTTTCAGTTTTAGAGAAATGAATTTCGACCCATAAAGACTCATCTGCGTTATCAATATCGCTACGTAGCACACACGGGAGAGATTTGTCAACGGCGAGAAGGACCCCGCCCCCTTTTTGTTTGCATCCCGTTAAAGCACGATCATTACGATAAACATGGTAATTTTGAGGAAAATAATCACTGGATAGGATATCAGGGCACAACCAAGTTTCAGATATAGCTATTAACATAAAGCAAGAAGCCAGAACGTTACCAAAAAATTCAGTCGCCTTAGTTCGAAGACCTCGCACATTCTGATAAAAAACATCTAAACTAGTCATGGTTGTTATTCTTACGTGATGCGCTCAGAGCTGTGAAGCATGCCTTCGCGAAACATGCCTCGAAGCTCCTTAAAGAGGCAGTCTTTCGGCCAAACAGCGGGGTCACTTAGGCGCTCGAAATAATAAAAATAATAAATAATAATAATAATCAAGCAATCAATCAATCAACCTTTATTTTTGGTGCCCAGGAACAACCCTAGGGTCTTGGTACTAGTACACCATATACAAGCATTCATAAAAACAAACTAAAATCAAGACAACACAACACAGAAAACCGTATATATGAAAGAAACAATAAGATAAAAATAGTTACAGAGATCCCAGAAAGCAAAACAGCAAAAAAACGGAAGCCTGGTGTTAGAATCCATGACACCCGGCCAGCAAAACGTTGAAGGCACGTGAAAAATTGAAAATACACAAGCAAATACTCAATGCACATGACGGAGATAGATTATACACATAAAACAAAGGTTTTGTAACAAAATGTCAGGAAGTTTCAAAATGGAAAAACGAAGTTCAGCGTTACAAGCACTGACACTTCAACCGACAGAAATTCAAGCAACACAAAATCAGGGAAAGTGAAAAACAAACAAGCAAGATGATGATTTGCATAAAATAAATACGGAACAGAAATACGGCACATAAATGACATAAAGGCACTTAAGTTACAACAGTTTTCAATTCATTAGAGAACAAAGACAAATAGCTCTGGAATATATCAAGACGATCGGAATATTCATTATATGCACATTGTATTCTGCAGATGGACGAGCATCGTTTACTTAAAGCATCTGTTCAGAAAGTTCGAAATCTTCGGAAAAGTTTGTTCGGCAAGTTGACATCGATAAGTGCAACCAAGTCATCACACAAAATATCACCATGAAGAAGTTTATAAAGAAAGATAATGTCAGCTCTCATTCGTCGACACCCAAGGGAATGAATACTTTTGAGACAAGACGTGCTGCCGTTTGCGTCTTTTTGTACATGACGCAAACGGCAGCACGTCTTGTACATAATAATAATAATAATAATAATTATCAATCAATGAATCAATCAATCAATGTTTATTATAGTGCCCAGGAACAGAGGCCTTCGTGCTGGAGCACTCAGAGGGGAAAATTCAGCACTTTAGTACATCAACAATTTGCTAATAAACACTCGGTGAGCAAAAAAAAACAGAGAGAAAGAAAGAGCTACAAAAACGGCAAAAAAGATTAGAAATAAAATAGTGCAATCCAACCGACTTTACACAATCAAGTCGTGCTGGCGCACAGACAAGGTATAAGACAGCAATGAAAGGCATCAACAGCTGGCAAAAAAACAGTGAGTGAGCAAAAAATAAGAAGAAACTACAACTTCAAAGAATAATAAAAATACCATAGTGTAATTTTAGGCAACATTACACAATCAATAGAAACTGTAATGTCTGGTCAGTTGCAAGAAGACATCTTACAATAAGCGTAACTATACGGAAGGGTGAGTGAAAAGAAGAAAGTTTTTACAAGATTCGGGAAGCGTACATTTTCAGTTTCAAATGGACGCATGAAGTGAATATGGCAACTTTTAATGATAAAAACGGCAGAAAAAGAAAAATTCTACGATAATTACAGTCGCACTATCAGCACAATACACGAATAACCAGGAACAAGAACAAGCTTGGTGAAGTCAATGCACACGTCAGGACGATAAGTGAAGAAAAATAGCATTGCCAAGATGAACCTAGTGTGTCAGAGCTGACAAACCGGCCAAAAACTCCCGAAGAGGACGCTGAAAGATATCGAGTTTCTCGGAGTGAACATTATGCAGATGCTGCATCCTTTGAAGAGGAGAACGTGTGCCGAGAGCTCCAGCTGCTTTATAAGGGTGGGCGAGCCTTGTAGCTTTTTGTGCAACGCGAAAACTGATTGATTCAATTAGTTCCGGGCATAAAATAATACCATGAAGCAATTTGTACATGAAAAGAAGGTCTGAGTGGGTCCGCCAGGAACTTAGAGAAACAGTTATAGGCATAGGCTCCGAACGAAAACGAAGCCTAAATATTGATGAAAATTTGGTTTGTACACGCTCTATACGTTGACAGTTGGAACTACAGGTTCCATTCGAAACGACAGAAGCATATTCTAGTTGCGGAATACAAAGCGTTCTGAATAATTTTAGGAATGAAGAAGGAAACCGGAATTCTCGAGAAAACCTGCATACAGCCCCAAGAGAGCGTAGCGCCCGCCTAGTAAGTTGAGTGACATGAGGTGAGAAAGTTAAGGCACTGTCGAAAAGCACGCCGAGGTCTCTGATCTCTTCAACTCTAGACAAGTAACCGCCGTTAATACTGTAGCAAAATAAAGTGCGGTTCATTTTCCTGCTATAAGACATGTCCTTTGTTTTTGTAGAGTTAAGATTTAATCTATTGTCTGAGCCCCACTTGGAAAATGAGGATATATCTTGCTCCAGGGCAATGCAGTCATTAATGGACTCAATCCGTCTGAATATTTTAATGTCGTCAGCGTAAAGAAGGAAAGACGACATCTTAATTGCGGCTGACACATCATTAACAAAAATGGAGAACAAGGGAGGCCCAAACACGGAGCCTTGAGGCACACCGCTTGTTGATCTGTACAGAGCAGACGTCTGCCCGTTAACGCTAACGAAACTGAACCGGTTATCTAGATAACTAACCAACAATGCCACGAGTGGTGTATCAATTCCTACCTGTAAAAGCTTTTTAAGTAACAGCGTGTGGCAGACAACGTCAAATGCTTTGCTCAGATCACAGTAGACAACGTCGAGCTGGCCCCTCTCAGAAATGGCTGCCGAGGCCTGCTCCATAAAGCAGGAGAAATTAGTTGTTGTCGACCTTCCTGATATAAAGCCGTGCTGTTTACTTACAAGAAAATTCTGTACAGAACTTGACAGTAATTTGTACAGCGCTGTCTGAAACAGCTTGGGACAAGCACAAAGGAGAGAAACTGCTCTGTAGTTTGTTGCATCCGATTTGGAGCCTGACTTGAAAATAGGACGGACTCGAGAAATTTTCCACGCGAGAGGGAACACGTTTCTTTTTAGACACTGGTTAAATATCACCGTCAAAACAGGTGCAAAAATGCTGCCGTATGTTTTGAGAATAGCTGGAGGTATTCCGTCAGCTCCACACGACAATGACGGTTTCATGCGCTTTAGGCTCCCCAAAACCAACTGCTCGTCCAAAAGCACTAAGCTGGAGCCTTAATAAAATAATAATCAATCAATCAATCAATCAATCAATCAATCAATCAATCAATCATTTATTTAACGTGCCCAGGAACAACCGAGAGGTCCTGATGCTGGTGCACAAAAAAAGAAACAAAAAAAACTATGAATAACACAACAGAACAAGATAACTGTTCAGAAGAAAACTATAAGAGACACAATGAGTACAGAAATTTTAGGACGACAGGACAAAAGTAGATTAACACAGTATGAGAAATAGTTAATGATAATGACGAAAAGTCAGATAATATACATACATACATACATACATACATACATACTTACATATATACCTACATACAACAATGCGCCAGATAAACTAAAAGAGAAGGATAGAACAAATTGCACATCTGATGTATTCTTATAACGGTAGAAACCTTGGAGGAAGACGATAACTGTGACCCATCAAAAACATTGAGGTCAAGAAAATAAAAATTATAAAGACTTTGTGTCCTGTTGAGGGTTGAGTGCTGAGAGAGGCGGGTAGTTACAAGAAACGGCCTGCTCTCTCTTGTTTGCTTCCGCGGAATCCGAAAATTAATACTATTCAGCAGCATAGGACAGGATATAGTACCGTGAACGAGCTTGAAAAGAAAGAAGAGATCGGCGCGATTTCGCCGGCAGCGAAGTGAAGGCAGTGACAATAGTTCAACGGTGTTAGAACACGAGCCAGAGTCATCTTTAGCGAAGCGATGGTTGTAAACGCTTAGAAATTTTTTCAGGACACGCTCAACTACGTTACTTAAGGAATTAGAGATGCCATTCCAGATCACAGATGTATACTCAAGTCGAGGAAGACATATTGTGGTGTACAATTTGCGGAGTGGCATAGGAGAATTGAATTCTCTCGATATTCTACAAACACAGTCGAGAGGACGAAGACCCCGCATAGCAACACGCTTAGTATGAGCTGAAAAATGCAAGGTGCTATCAAAGAGAACGCCGAGATCATTGATCTCACAAACCCTACATAAAGGCACAGAATTGACAGAGTATAAAAAAGATACGCTAGATGATTTGCGAGTGAAACTCATGACTTTTGTCTTTGAAATATTGAGAGAAAGGTTATTGTTTATACAACATTCTGAAAAAGAACATAAATCAGACTGCAACAAGCGACAGTCGTTAAATGAATGAATTTCCCTAAATATCTTTATATCATCGGCACACAAAAGGAAAGAAGAATTGCGAATGGCAGAAGAAACGTCGTTAACATACATTAAAAAGAGGAGTGGGCCTAATACTGAACCCTGAGGTACACCACTGGTCACTTTGTAAAAGGAGGACGTTTGGCCATTGACGGCAACATAACGTGATCTGTCACGAAGGTAGCTATGCAATAGATTCACAACAGCGGTGTCAATAATAATAATACTAATAATATTAATATTAATAATGTTAATAATAATAATAATAATAATCAATCAATCAATCAATCATGTTTATTTACGTGCCCAGGAACAGCCAGAGGCCTGAGTGCTGGCGCACGGATAGTTACATGAAAACAAAATACAAGAAACATATTGGAAGAAACAAACAAGCGACAAGACACACACAAATTGAAGTGGCGAAAATTACAGAAATAAAGCACAGGCGGAGCCTGGGTACAGGTAAAAAAGAAAAAGAAGATGCCTTTGTGGCTCAGCTCATTGTAATGAATACACAACAAGCAGAGAACAAAGTTTATCAGTAAGACGACAAAAACAATGACAAGAGTATAGAGACAAATGATAAGACAAGCATGATAAGTAAACAGTTTCAAAAACAGGCAACTATATTGGTTAAACAGAACCACAGAGAAACCAAATTTCAGCAATAAAAAAAAGAAAAACGAACGACAGAGATATCGTAGATGTTTAAGATACTGTGTTCAACCGCGCAGTACGGTAAATTGTAAAGGAGCTTTGAAAGATAATAATAATAATAATAATAATAATAATAATAATAATAATAATAATAATAATAATAATAATAATAATAATAATAATAATAATCAATCAATCAATCAATCAATGTTTATTATAGTGCCCAGGAACAGCGGAGGCCTTCGTGCTGGAGCACTCCGAGGGGAAAATGCAGCACTGTAGTGCATCAACAATTTGCTAATAAACACTCAGTGAGCAAAAAAAAAAGAGAGAAAGAAAGACCTACAAAAACGGCAAAGAAGGTTCGAAATAAAATAGTGCAATCCAACCGACTTTACACAATCAAGTCGTGCTGGCGCACAGACAAGGTATAAGACAGCAATGAAATGCATCAACAGCTGGCAAAAGAACAGTGAGTGTGCAAAAAATAAGAAGAAACTACAACTTCAAATAAGAATAAAAATACCATAGTGTAATTTTAGGCAACATTACACAATCAATAGAAACTGTAATGTCTGGTCAGTTGCAAGAAGACATCTTACAATAAGCGTAACTATACGGAAGGGTGAGTGAAAAGAAAGTTTTTACAAGATTCGGGAAGCGTACATTTTCAGTTTCAAATGGACGCATGAAGTGAACATGGCAACTTTTAATGATAAAAACGGCAGAAAAAGCACAATTCTGCGATAATTACAGTCGCAGTATCAGCACAATACACGAATAACCAGGAACAAGAACAAGCTCGGTAAAGTCAATGCACACGTCAGGACGATAAGTGAAGAAAAATAGCGCTGCCAAGATGAACCTAGTGTGTCAGAGCTGACAACCCGGCCAAAAACTCCCGAAGAGGACGCTGAAAGATATCGAGCTTCTCGGAGTGAACATTATGAAGATGCTGCATCCTTTGAAGAGGAGAACGTGTGCTGAGAGCTCCAGCTGCTTTAAAAGGGTGGGCGAGCCTTGTTGCTTTTTGTGGAACGCGAAAACTGATTGATTCAAGTAGCTCCGGGCATAAAATAATACCATGAAGCAATTTGTACATGAAAAGAAGGTCTGAGTGTGTCCGCCGGGAACTTAGAGAAACAGTTATAGGGATAGGCTCCGAAGGAAAACGATGCCTAAATATTGATGAAAATTTGGTTTGTACACGCTCTATACGTTGATGATGATGTTTAGAGTTTTTTGGCGCAAGGCCAGCTAGGGCAAAGAGCGCCAAACAAAAGTATCTAAAATAAAATAGTGGCTACTAAAGCCAAAACAACAATAAAATCAATTAACGGCAATGGTGATGGCTGGTGTATAGGGCCAGATTTGATTATGCGTGATAGGAAATGAGGTTTAAAAAATTCACATCTGACAAGTACTCACACACACATTTAACGGAAAACATGGCATCGTCACCCAGAAACTGAGATGGATGTAGGGGAATATGTTGTCTGTAGAGTTCTCTGAAGTGTTTGTGTCGTGTTGTGTGAAGTGCCTTGCATGTGATTAGTATGTGCACTACGGATAGGGCCTCTCCGCACCTGCCGCACTGGGGTCTAGGAGATCCCGTCAGCAGATACGAGTGCGTCGCATGGGTGTGCCCTATCCGTAGCCTTGCCAAGGCGACTTCTGTGTGTCTGTTGTGTGAGTCAGTTGTGTACCGTCCCAAGTGTGGCTTTATTACGTGTAGTTTGTTGTCTGTCTGTTCGTCCCAGTGTGTTTGCCATGTCCTGCGCAGGTGCTGTTTTATGTGAGGCTTGAGGTCTGTATATGGTACGCTTGTTATGTCGACAGTGTTCCTGAGTGCAGCAGCACCGGCCCTCTCGTCCGCCAACTCGTTCCCAGCGATCCCAGCGTGTCCTGGGACCCAGCAGAGGAGCAGCCGATGCTTCTCCGCATACACCGACATGATAGTGTTGAATACAAGATTAATTATGTGGTTTTTGGAGGGTTTATGCGATGATAATGCGCGAACAACACTCAAAGAATCTGTGTAGATGATAGAATTGGGAATTTGATTTTCAAGGATATGTCGTACAATCAGTAAAATTCCGTACGCCTCTGCTGAAAAAATTGTTGTGTGCACGCTCATGGTTCTGGATGCACTGAAATCCGGACCATGAGCAGCGCACGACACCATAGTGGAGGTTTTAGAAGCGTCACTGTAGAATTCAGCACGTGGGTATTTGAACTGCAAAGAAAGAAAGTGCTGAAGTATTGCAGCTCGCGGTACCCGATTTTTGTCAAGCTTTATAAAAGAAAGGTCACAGGACACAGGGCGAACTTGCCAAGGCGGTAAAATGTTTAAAGAGGATGACCTGTACACGTCTAAAAACGAAGCACTCAGATCCGAGGCTCGCTCTCTCGCTCGAAGTGAAAAAGGCGGAGTAATGGACGGGCGATTTACAAACAGCACAGATGTGGATGTATCGTTAAGGACAGGATAAAAAGGGTGGTTATTCTGAGATGAAATTTTAAAAGCATAAAGCAAGTCCATGTACGTTCGCTGGTTCTCAAGGCTCCACTTATTACATTCAACATATAGACTCTCGACAGGGCTAGTGCGAAAAGCACCCGACGCAAGCCGTAGCCCCAAGTGTAGTACTGGGTCAAGCATTTGCAATGCTGTTTTACTCGCCGACCCATATACCACACTGCCATAGTCCAAACGAGACCCAACCAAAGCAGTATAGAGCCGTAGTAGGAGTTCTTTGTCAGAACCATACGAATGATGGGAGAGAACCTTCAGGATATTCATTGTTTTAAGACATTTTTGTTTTAGTTGTTTCATATGAGAAATAAAGGAAAGTTTTTCATCAAGAATTATACCAAGGAACTTGTGTTCTTTTTTGACGGGAATCGAGACACCATTCAGTTTGATGTCTGGATCTGGCCTGATCCCACGCCTTTTGGAAAACACAACACAAGTGCTCTTGACTGGGTTCAGCTTAAAACCGTTCTGATCTGCCCAGCCTGCTAGTTTGTTGACCCCAAGCTGGACTTGGCGTTCGCAGATTGACATATTGCATGATTTAAAAGATATTTGCACATCATCTACATATATTGTACAGGAAATGGTTCGTGGCAACGCCTTTCGAAGTGAGTTCATCTTGAGAATGAACAATGTGCAGCTCAAAACGCCGCCTTGAGGCACGCCGTTTTCCTGCAGGAAAACATTTGAAAGGGCAGTGCCTACTCTCACACGAAAGGTTCGCTCCGCCAGGTAGCTACGAAGTGTATTAAACATATTTCCCGAGACACCGAAGGCTTTTAGGTCGCAAAGTATCCCGTATCGCCAAGCGGTATCGTAGGCTTTCTCGAGATCAAAAAACACCGTTGCACAAAACTGCTTATGGACAAACGCATCCTTGATATACGACTCAAGGGCGACGAGTTGGTCGTTTGTGGATCGCCCCACCCTGAAGCCGGCCTGGCAGCTCTCGAGAAGACCATTGAACTCTAAGAAGTACACAAGTCTCCTGTTGGTCATCTTCTCGAGAAGCTTGCCCAGGCAGCTTGTGAGGGCGATGGGTCGATAACTGGCGGGAGAAGAAGGGTCCTTACCCTCCTTCAGGAACGCCACTACAATAGCCTCCCTCCAAGATTTTGGGATGTGCCCCGAAAGCCATATGTTGTTGTATAGGTGTAGGAGTGTTTCAAGAGTGTCCGGGTGTAGGTGTTGTATCATGGTGTATGTAATCTTATCTGCGCCGGGAGCTGATGGTTTACACGTGCTCAGTGCAGCCCTCAACTCATAGAGTGTAAATTCAGAATTGTAACCAGATTTTGACCTGTTATTGTCATGTAGGGACTTCTTTTCACAAGTATTTTTATGTTTCAGGAAAGTGTTTGTGTAGTGTGCAGAGCTGGAAACGTGTTGAAAGTGTTGTGCAAGAGTGTTAGCCTGGTCTTCGAGTGTGTCCCCTGTTGTACTGACCAGGGGCAGGCTATGTGTATGTTGTCCTTTAAGTTTGCGTATTCTTGTCCATACCTTGTGTGCATCTGTGTATGAGTTAATGGATGTAAGGAAGGTGCGCCAACTCTCTCGTTCTGCCTCACGGCGCACACGTTTGCCGAATGCCTTGGCCCGTTTGAACAAAATGAGGTTACCCGACGTGGGGTACCGACGAAGGATACCCCACGCCTTGTTCTGGGCCTCTCGCGCCCGCCTACAGTCCTCATTCCACCACGGCCTCCGCTGGTTGCGCGGGGCTCCAGAGGCGTGGGGAATGGACTTTTCGGCGGCGTCGAGGATGTGCGCCGTGAGGAGTTGGGTAGCTTCTTCAACGTGTAGGTGTCCTATGGATGTGTGGTGTAGTTTGGATGTCTCTGTAAATGTATTCCAGTTAGCTCGTGCTTCATTGAACCTATTATGGGAAGATGGACTGCTTGGGCCTTTGCCTATGTATGTGAGTGAGGTGGGGAAGTGGTCACTGCCATATGGGTCAGTTCCCACTCCCCACTCGGCAAGAGGAAAGAGAACTGCGGAGCCAATAGCCAAGTCAAGACATGAGTATGTGTTGTGACCTATGCTATGGTATGTAGGCTGTTCATTGTTGAAAAGGCATGCTCCAGAAGATGTAAGGAATTTTTCTATCAGGCGACCTCGGGCATCCGTGCTGGAAGAGCCCCAAAGAGAGTTGTGAGCATTAAGGTCGCCTGTAAGGATGTATGGTTCGGGCAGCTGGTCAACCAGCGCCTCGAAGTCGGAGCTCGTAAGTGAAACATCAGGAGGAATGTATATGGAGCATACCGTTATCAACCTATTAAATATTATTAAGCGTATTGCTACAGCCTCAAGGATAGTGTTCAAGGTGACAGGGTGGCATGCTAAGGATTTCTGGACGATTATGGCCACACCGCCAGAAGAGTGTGTGCAGCCATCCCTGTCTTTCCTGTATACCAGGTAACTATTCAAGAAATTTGTGTGTTTAGAATTCAAATGTGTTTCCTGAACACACATTACACTTGGCTGATTGGTATGCAGAATCTCATACACGTCGTCAAGATTATTCAGAAGGCCTCTGCAGTTCCATTGAACAATATTTTCTCTTCCCATTATTTAGTGTGAGAGCTACTGGAGTGTGTATGTTTATGTGTCGTCTTTCGGGGCTGTGACTCTTGGATTGGGCTTTTTGGGCGGCCTGTCTGAAGGTTTGGACGTCGTAGGCCGCTCCTTGCGCTGCGTTGCAGGCAAGAACGGCACGACGTCCATCTCGTCGTCCGATGTCCTGGGTGTGCCCGTCGAACCGGGCCCCCCGGACTTGGCCCCCCTTCGGGGGCCCTTCGTTTGACCCGCTGCCGCCGGTGGTTTTGGAGGCACCAGAAGTGGCACGGGCGGTGCAGTGGCGGTGGGAGCCGGTGCGGGGCTCGTGGTGTCCATGGCACACTCCAACGCACTGGACGATGGGGAGGCACGGACGGGAGCGGCACCGGTCCCGACGGAAGAGGTTGCCACCACAACCGCTGCTGCCTCAGCAAGCGGCGTGGTGGCGGGTTGGGCTGCCAGAGGCAACCCAGGGGGGGCGGGACGGGACCAGGTCCGACTCGCGGTACTGGGTCCCCACCGAAACCAGACGCCGCTCCGCCCCCCGGCGAGCCGCGTCGGCATACCTCCCCAGGGGGAAAGAGGCGAACCTCTTTCGCGCCTCTGGGAAGGTGATGTTCTCAGTTACCTTCACATTAATGATCGCCTTCTCCTGCTTAAACTTCTCGCACGTTCGAAAGTAGGCGGCATGGGGTCCCTGGCAGTTGGCGCAGGTGAGGGTTGACGATGGACAATTATCAGAAGGATGATCATGCTGAGCGCACTTTGCGCAGGTCAGACGACCACGGCAGGAGTTGGTTCCGTGCCCGAACCGCTGGCACTTAAAGCAGCGGCGCGGGTTTGGAATGTAAGGACGAATGGAGCATCGGATGAACCCTGCGTTGATATGGTCAGGAAGTGAGGAGCAGTTAAAGGTCAGGATAATGTGTTTCGTGGGGATTACCTTATCATCTCTACGCATCGTGATGCGGCGCACGGCTGTGACACCCTGATCCTTTAGACCTTCAAGAATGTCGGCATCTGTCTCATTAAGAAGATCTGCCTCAGAGATCACACCCTGCGAGCTATTCAGGCTGCGGTGGGGTGTGACCCTGATGTCCAGATCGACCATTTTCGTCTGACCAAGAAGTGTGGTTGCCTGCTGTTGGTTTTTTACTTCAACAAGGACTTCACCTGTGTGTTGTTTTTTGGCATTGTAGGTTTTCCCAATTATTCCATCAAGGTATTTTGTAATTAAAAATACTGATTGTGAAGCAAGAGGGCGAGCTGAATCAAGAGATTCGACAACAAGGAAACGAGAGTATTTGTCTGGCTTTGGGAAGCTCATACTTGAAAGTGGAGGGAAAGATACTTCGGTGCGGCCTCTTTTCAGGGACCGATCACGTTTGGAGGGGGGTTTTGAATTTTCCATACAGCATAGAAAAAAGCAGGGGACGGGGGTACTTTCTTCTCAAACCTTACCCTGATAGCCTGAGAGGTCCCGGAGCTCCCAGCCTGGTAAACAGACAGGGAGCCCATCCGCCGGAGCTTGATCTGGGCTCCGACGGCCACCGTTTGAGGCTTCTACCCTTCACCTTTAAACACATCACCACGGTAGGTTACAGTTTATGTTGGGGCTCGGGGTCCGCGGTGTCGCCAACACCGTCACCATGAATACGCTCTATACGTTGACAGTTGGAACTACAGGTTCCATTCCAAACGACAGAAGCATATTCTAGTTGCGGAATACAAAGCATTCTGAATAGTTTTAGGAATGAAGAAGGAAACCGGAATTCTCGAGAAAACCTGCATACAGCCCCAAGAGAGCGTAGCGCCCGCCTAGTAAGTTGAGTGACATGAGGTGAGAAAGTTAAGGCACTGTCGAAAAGCACGCCGAGGTCTCTGATCTCTTCAACTCTAGACAAGTAACCGCCGTTATTACTGTAGCAAAATAAAGTGCGGTTCGTTTTCCTGCTATAAGACATGACCTTTGTTTTTGTAGAGTTAGGATTTAATCTATTGTCTGAGCACCACTTGGAAAATGAGAATAATAATAATAATAATAGTAATAATAATCAATCAATCAATCATGTATATTTATTGTGCCCAGGAACAGCCGTGAGGCCTTAGTGCTGGTACACAGATGGATACAGGTACAAAAAAAGGAAAACAAAAATTGAAAGGAAAGAACACTTTGACAGCATATAAAATAAAAGAGTAGAAAAAAATAACTTTTAGAATGTATATTACAAAGTATACCGTACAAATCACTACAAAAACGTAGGTAGCGTATGCACTACATGCAATGAACACAAACAAAAACTGACAGGATATAACAGAGTTGGTAATTACATCGTACTGATGAAACAGAACGTCTGCACACTATAGATATTGTGTAACCTTATAACAGCAATCCATAAAATGGAAAACAACAAAAGAGTCATATAAACAGCATACTCTCTATACAGTAAGGGAAGCAGGTAAAAAGAAGTTACTATAACTAGAATAAGATCCATTCAGTATGACTCAGCAAAAAAATATTCCATATAGTTCCATGTAAGAGAATAAGAGGGAGAATATAACGAATGAGAATTCTGGAAGTGTCTGAACTGAACTGATTGAGGGAGCTGTTAAAAATATCTACGTCTGCAGAGTAGAAGTTACACGTGCTCTGCAGCCTGAACAGCGGGCAATGTCGGTTACAGGAGCTGAGAGTACTAAAAGGATGACATTTTCTTGTGATTTTAAGAGGCACTGTTAGTTGGAGCTCAGAAAGAAGTTCCGCGCTGCTAATTTGTCCATGTATGAGCTTAAAAAGAAATAAGAGGTCAGCTGTATCGCGCCTAGCCTTTAGCTCAGGCAGCACTTGCAAGTACCGTGGTCCAGAGTCAAGACGGTGATATTCGTGAGGGAAGCGATGTCTAAGTATGGACAGCAGCTTAATCTGCACTTTATCAATGGCCCTGCTGTTAGATTTGCATGTACCATTCTAGACAACCGAGACATATTCCAGCACGGGACGACAGACAGTGGAGTACAGTTTCAGGAAGGACTTTGCACTACGGAATTCTTTAGACATTCGGCAGACCATGCCCAAGCGGCGGAGAGCTCGCTGTTTGATGAATCGAACGTGCGGTGTAAAAGTCAGCTGGTTATCAAAGAGCACGCCAAGATCAGTTGTCGTCGAGATTCGAGGCAAAGTAACACCGTGAACTGAGTAGTGATAACGCAGGCAGTCTGTTTTACGTGTGTATGACAACACTTTGGTTTTCGCAGTGTTCACTATCAGTTTGTTCTCTTTACACCAGAGTGTAAATGCATCCACGTCTCTCTGCAAATGCCCGCAGTCGCTAAGAGACGAAACTTCCCTAAAAATCTTGATGTCATCAGCATAAAGTAAAAAAGAAGAATGCCTTATAGCAGCTGAAACATCATTGACAAATAAAGAAAACAAAAGAGGGCCTAGAACAGACCCTTGTGGCACACCACTTGAAACGCAGTAACGATAGGATTGCTGGCCGTTAACATTTACGTAGCAGGTCCGCCCACGCAAGTAACTAATTAGGAGGTCAAGAATCGAGTTATCTATGTTCAGGAGTGACCGTTTAGAAATTAACAATGGGTGACTGACCACATCAAAAGCCTTGCTCAGGTCAAAGTACACAGTATCAAGCTGCCTCCTATGATGAACCGCTTCGGACGCTCGCTGCATGAAAGAAACGAGGTTAGTGGTTGTGGAACGTCCGGACATAAACCCGTGCTGTTCGGATATTAGTATTCCCTTGACACTATAAGTTAAAACATCGTGCAACACAGTCTCAAAAAGCTTAGACGCCGCACAGAGTAGCGAAATAGGCCGATAGTTTCTAGCACTATCTTTATCACCAGTTTTGAAGACAGGGACCAAGCATGCTAACTTCCAGGCTGCTGGAAAAGTAGCAGATTGAATTGAATTATTAAATATAGCGGTTAGTATGGGAATCAGAAGCTCCCCATAGGTTTTATTTATTGCGGGAGGAATGCCGTCAGGGCCACAGGAAAATGACGATTTGAGGTGCTTCAGGGCTTTTCGAACGTCGCCCTCACTTATTCGGGGAACGCAGAAATTAGACGACGCAGAGGAAGAGTTGGACAAAATGTTAACTTCACCCTTTGGAAATACTGAGCTGAAATGATCCGCAAAGGCATTAGCAACGTCTCCAATCGGGTTTCCATTGTCGTCTAGAAGGTTAACGATTTCGGCAACCTTGCCAGCAGATCGAGAGCGAACATACTGCCAGAAACATTTCTGGTCGCGTGTAGCGCTGATTTCTACATTGGCTATGTAGTCTGACCGATCGCGATCATACAGCTCTTTACACAGGGCTCTGAAATACTTAAACTCTGTTTTCTAAGCTTCGGATTGTAGCCCGCGAATTTTCCTGTGAGCACGGGTTTTACATTATAAAGCCTTTCGCAGTTCCGCAGAAAACCACTTCGGAAATTTAGATTTATTTTCCGGACGTTCTTGGTATAAACATTTGCATTCCTTGCTGAATAATTGTAGAAAGTTTCTCGACCTGGTCATCAACAGAGGGAAGTTTGACAAGGAGAGACCAGTCAGTGTTACATAAGTAGTTATAAAAAGCAACGTAATCTCCAGCAGCATAATTGTACGTCGGATGTGCAGAATGGCCGGAGCATCTCGATTGCCCCGACACATACGGCAGTGAGATATGAAGGACAGGATGAAATTTGTCGGGACGGACCAGCATGGTATCCGACAGAGAAATGGTAAGGTCCGCCTGGTTGGAAAAGCAAAGGTCTAAAACATTACTACAAATGTTTTTACACCTATTGCTTTGTTCCAGACAAGTGAAAGAAATAAAATCTAACAGACAGTAGCCCTTCTGGGAAATGTAATGATGATCGTGTCTGACAGTGCGATCTTTCCAGTCTACACCGGGAACGTTGAAATCCCCGCATATAAGAAATTTAGTGTCCGAGTAGGCATCAACAACATCCTCTATTGATGTGACACAGCGCTGAAATTCGGCGTAGTTTATGGATGGAGGTATATAAAAGGTGGAAATTAGGATACTATTTTTTCTACCGCCGAGAACCTCCACCCACACTGATTCTGCGGCAGTTTCGAGGTCTGACCGACGACGGCAGTTCAACGACTTGTCCACCGCAATGAGCACTCCACCACCGCAATTTTTAGAAGTGGGGCCAGTACGGTCACTTCGGAAAACAACATAATTATCGGTAAAATAATCGCTAGACGGAATTTCGGAGGATAGCCAAGTTTCGGTAAGGACGATTACATTATGTGAGGACGAAGCTATAGAGAAAAAGAACTTAGCAGATTTGGTCCGTAAACCATGGACATTTTGGTAACAAACACTGATCATGCTGACGAGGAAAGTTCAGACAGGTGCAGCATGGACTCACGTAGTACGCCCCGGAAGGGCTTAAAAAGACACTCATTTGGCCACAGAGCTGGATCCTGCAGTAGTTCATAGCACACGTTGCTTACGGCAACATGGAAGGAGGCATAGGTGTTGTACTTAGTTTTTATCCGCTTGCAAGCAACAGGAGCAGCATCTCTGGCAGTCAGGTACGAGCACAGCTGGGCTTCCGTTGTTTCCGGCGAAAGTTTTGTGACGAATAGAGCCTTCGGCAGCCGCCGCCGCTGTACCACCGTGAGCTCAGATGAGTCCGAGGTGCCGAAGGATGCGGGTGGACGAGCCTTGCCGTTGACATCACCAATGCTGGTGTGGCGCACGGTGGATCCTCCTCCTCCAGCTGACGGCTGCGATGCGAAAATATTAATAATAATAATATTAATAATAATAATCAATCAATCAATCAATCAATCAATCAATGTTTATTATAGTGCCCAGGAACAGCGGAGGCCTTCGTGCTGGAGCACTCAGAGGGGAAAATGCAGCACTGTAGTACATCAACAATTTGCTAATAAACACTCAGTGAGCAAAAAAAAAATGAGAAAAAAAGACAGAAAGACTCACAAAAAACGGCAAAGAAGATTAGTAATAGAATAGTGCAATCCAACCGATTTTACACAATCAAGTCATGCTGGCGCACAGAAAAGGTATAAGACAGCAATGAAATGCATCAACAGCTGGCAAAAGAACAGTGAGCGAGCAAAAAATATGAAGAAGCTACAACTTCAAAGAAGAATAAAAATACGATATTGTAATTTTAGGCAACATTACACAATCAATAGAAACTGTAATGTCTGGTCAATTGCAAGAAGACATCTTACAATAAGCGTAACTATACGGGAGAGTGAAAAGAAGAAAGTTTTTACAAGATTTGGGAAGCGTACATTTTCAGTTTCAAATGGACGCATGAAGTGAATATGGCAACTTTTAATGATAAAAGTGGCAGAAAAAGAAAAATACTACGATAATTACAGTCGCAGTATCAGCACAATACACGAATAACAGGAACAAGAACAAGCTCGGTGAAGTCAATGCACACGTCAGGACGATAAGTGAAGAAAAAGAGCACTGCCAAGATGAACCTAGTGTGTCAGCGCTGACAACCCGGCCAAAAACTCCCGAAGAGGACGCTGAAAGATATCGAGCTTCTCGGAGTGAACATTATGCAGATGCTGCATCCTTTGAAGAGGAGAACGTGTGCTGAGAGCTCCAGCTGCTTTAAAAGGGTGGGCGAGCCTTGTAGCTTTTTGTGGAACGCGAAAACTGATTGATTCAAGTAGTTCCGGGCATAAAATAATACCATGAAGCAATTTGTACATGAAAAGAAGGTCTGAGTGGGTCCGCCGGGAACTTAGAGAAACCGTTATAGGAATAGGCTCCGAAGGAAAACGATGCCTAAATATTGATGAAAATTTGGTTTGGTTACGGCAACATGGAAGGAGGCATAGAATAATAATAATAATAATAATAATAATAATAATAATAATAATAATAATAATAATAATAATAATAATAATAATAATAATAATAATAATAATAATCAATCAATCAATCAAATAATAATAATAATAATAATAATAAAAATAATCAATCAATCAATCAATGTTTATTATAGTGCCCAGGAACAGCGGAGGGCTTCGTGCTTGAGCGCTCAGAGGGGAAAATGCAGCACTGTAGTACATCAACATTTGGGTAATAAACACTCAGTGAACAAAAAAAGAGAGAAAGACAGACCTACAAAAACGGCAAAGAAGATTAGAAATAAAATAGTGCAATCCAACCGACTTTACACAATCAAGTCGTGCTGGCGCACAGACAAGGTTCAAGAGAGCAATGAAATGCATCAACAGCTGGCAAAAGAACAGTGAGTGAGCAAAAAATAAGAAGAAACTATAACTTCAAAGAAGAATAAAAATACCATAGTGTAATTTTAGGCAACATTACACAATCAGTAGAAACTGTAATGTCTGGTCAGTTGCAAGAAGACATCTTACAATAAGCGTAACTATACGGAAGGGTGAGTGAAAAGAAAGTTTTTACAAGATTCGGGAAGCGTACATTTTCAGTTTCAAATGGACGCATGAAGTGAATATGGCAACTTTTAATGATAAAAACGGCAGAAAAAGAAAAATTCTACGATAATTAGAGTCGCAGTATCAGCACAATACACGAATAACCAGGAACAAGAACAAGCTCGGTGAAGTCAATGCACACGTCAGGACGATAAGTGAAGAAAAATAGCACTGCCAAGATGAACCTAGCGTGTCAGAGCTGACAACCCGGCCAAAAACTCCCGAAGAGGACGCTGAAAGATGTCGAGCTTCTCGGAGTGAACATTATGCAGATGCGGCATCCTTTGAAGAGGAGAACGTGTGCTGAGGGATCCAGCTGCCTTCAAAGGTTGGGCGACCCTTGTAGCTTTTTGCGGAACGCGAAAACTGATTGATTCAAGTAGTTCCGGGCATAAAATAATACCATGAAGCAATTTGTACATGAAAAGAAGGTCTGAGTGGGTCCGCCGGGAACTTAGAGAAACAGTTATGGGGATAGGCTCCGAAGGAAAACGATGCATAAATATTGATAAAAATTTGGTTTGTACACGCTCTATACGTTGACAGTTCGAACTACAGGTTCCATTCCAAACGACAGAAGCATATTATAATTGCGGAATATAAAGCGTTCTGAATAGTTTTAGGAATGAAGAAGAAAACCGGAATTCTCGAGAAAACCTGCATACAGCCCCAAGAGAGCGTAGCGCCCGCCTAGTAAGTTGAGTGACATGAGGTGAGAAAGTTAAGGCGGTGTCGAAAAGCACGCCGAGGTCTCTGATCTCTTCAACTCTAGACAGGTAAACGCCGTTAATACTTTAGCAAAATAAAGTGCGGTTCGTTTTCCTGCTATAAGACATGACCTTTGTTTTTATAGAGAATAATATTATTAATAATAATAAAAATAATCAATACAATCAATCAATCATTTATTTAACGTGCCAGGAACAACCGAGAGGTCCTGATGTTGGCGCAGAAAAAAAGAAGCAAAAAAAACTAAGAATAACACAATAGAACATGATGACAGTTCAGAAGAAAACTATCAGAGACACAATGCGCACAGAAATATTAGGACGACAGGACAAAAGTAGATTAGCACAGTATAAGAAATAGCTAATGATAATGACGAAAAGTCATATAATATACATACATACACACATACAAACATACATACATACATACATACATACATACATACATACATACATAAATACATACATACATACATACATACATACATACATACATACATACATACATACAACAATGCACCAGATAAGCTAAAAGAGAAGGATAGAACAAATTGCACATGTGATGTTATCTTTTAACGGTATAAACCTTGGAGGAAAACGATAACTGTGACCCATCAAAAACATCGAGGTCAAGAAAATAAAAATTATAAAGACTCAGCACTCAGCACTCAACTCTCCTGATGAGGCTTGAGTGCTGAGAGAGGCGGGTAGTTACAAGAAACGACCTGCTCTCTCTTGTTTGCTTCCGCGGAATCCGAAAATTAATACTATTGAGTAATATAGGACAGGATATAGTACCGTGAACGAGCTTGAAAAGAAAGAAAAGATCGGCGCAATTTCGCCGCAGCTACGTGAAGGCAGTGACAATAGTTGAACGGTGTTAGAACACGAGCCAAAGTCATTTTTAGCGAAGCGATGGTTGTAAACGCTTCGATTTTTTTCTGGGCACGCTCAACTACGTTACTTAAGGAATTAGAGATGCCATTCCAGATCACAGATGAATACTCAAGTTGAGGAAGACATATTGCGGTGTACAATTTGCGGAGTGGCATAGGAGAATTGAATTCTCTCGATATTCTACGAACACAGCCGAGAGAACGAAGACCCCGCATAGCAACACGCTTAGTATGCGCTGAAAAATGCAAGGTGCTATCAAAGAGAACGCCGAGATCATTGATCTCACAAACCCTTCATGAAGACACAGAATTGACAGAGTATAAAAAAGATACGCTAGATGATTTGCGAGTGAAACTCATGACTTTTGTCTTTGAAATATTGAGAGAAAGGTTATTGTTTTTACAGCATCCTAAAAAAGAACACAAATCAGACTGCAATAGGCGGCAGTCGTTAAATGAATGAATTTCCCTAAATATCTTTATATCATCGGCATACAAAAGGAAAGAAGAATTGCGAATGGCAGAAGAAACGTCGTTAACATACATTAAAAAGAGGAGTGGGCCTAATACTGAACCCTGAGGTACACCACTGGTCACTTTGTGAAAGGAGGAAGTTTGGCCATTGGCGGTAACATAACATGATCTGTCACGAAAGTAGCTATGCAATGGATTCACAACAGCGGTGTCAACATCAAAATGAGCAAGTTTAACCATAAGCATTGAGTGACTGACTACATCGAACGCTTTGCTGAGGTCACAGTAAATGGTGTCGACCTGTCCTCTCTGGAATACAGGTGTACATATTTGCGTCATAAAACTGGCAAGATTAGTGACGGTTGAGCGGCCAGGGACAAATCCATGTTGAATATTATTCAACTAGTTCTTCACATTAAAAGACAGTATGTGATGAAGGGTCAGCTCAAAAATCTTTGATATGGCACAGAGAAGATAAATCGGTCGATAATTCGAGACATCAGTTTTAGAGCCAGACTTAAATACTGGAAAAACACGAGCAATTTTCCACATGCTGGGAAATGTGGAAGTAATCAGACAGTTATTAAATATGCTAGTCAGTACTGGTACCAATATACTGCTATAAGCTTTTATATGGCTGAGGGGATACCATCTGGACCACATGATAAGGATGGTTCCAAGCGCTTAATGCATTCGCTGATGAGATTTTCAGATAGCGACAGAGCATTGGGTTTGTTGATTTCCAAATGTTGTTCTGTAGTAGTGCTAGAGTCAGAGGCTTTATAAACGGACGAGAACTGCGTGGCAAAACAGTCAGCGACGGTTTGTAGTTCTGTTCCATTGGAGTCCAGTAGTATTAAATGCTCTCCACTATTGTTAGACCATTTGCGTACATACTTCCAGAACTCAGCTGCCCTGTGAGATGCGCTTTTTTCTAAGTGTGCAATATATGAATTGTGATCCCGTTTATATAGGCGTTTACAGAGAGCTTGAAAGCATCGGAAATCTTCCTTGCGTTCGAGAGATGGAGTGCTTTTAAGCTTTCTGTGTGCGCGATCTTTATGCTTTAGAGCACTGATAAGTTCAGACGAGAACCAAAGGGGATATTTATGGAGTTTAGGAGTATATTGGGGAATATATTTGCCCATACTGCTTAAGATAGGTTTCGTAAGCTGATCTACTTGGTCATCAACATTGGTTTTTTGAGTTACCACAGGCCAGTCAATGGAAGACAAGTCACGGTGTTAGCCAACGTAGTCACCTGTTTTGAAAGCAAATGTGGGCGATTTGTTGATGTTATTTTGAAAGCTCTGTTTTCCTCCTGACGGAGAGAGTTTTATTTTAGGTGGTGGGTGAAATTTATCGGGACAAACAAGAAAAACGTCAGAGAGTGACACTTCAATAGCCTGATTGTTCGAAATACACAGATCCAATATGTTACCGCAAAGATTGGCAATAGAATTATGTTGTTGAAGGGAAATAAAAGCAAGAAAATCTAATAGCAGGCCGCACTTTTTCTCTATGTATTGATGGTAATGAGAATATTTATGTGTTCTCCAGTCAATACCAGGGGTAATAAAATCACCAATAACAACAATCCTGTGCTTCCTATGTGAAGCTATGACATTTTCAATGGAAGAGATGAAGTAATTAAAAGAGACTGGGGTAATGCTAGGCAGAACATAGAAGGACCCAGTCAACAATTTTTTGCAGCGATCAAGGCTAATTTCGACCCATATTGATTCAGGAACAGTTTCAATGTCACGTCGGCGAACAGATCTCAGAGAATTATCTACAGCCATAAGTGCGCCACCAGCTTTTTGTTTGGTTGCACTGAAGTCACGATCACTGCGGAAGGTGTTGTAACTTGAAGGAAAATAGTCTGATGAGGAAATCTCATTGAACAGCCATGTTTCGGTAATCACAATAGCAGGAAACGAAGACGAAATAACATTAGCGAAGAATTCAGTTGGCTTAGTTCGTAGACCACGAGCGTTTTGGTAAAAGATGTCCAAATTACACACCTTCACTGTCAATTACACATTCTGAAGGATGGAGATTATCATCATGTAGAATCCCACGGAATGGCTTGAAAATGCAGCCACGCGGCCACATTGAGGGGTCGTTCAGACGGTTCATGTTTTCTTTGTCAACCATGACGTAGAATGAGGAGTACGACAAATGTTTTGTTTTCAGCCGCCGGCTGGAAAGCGGACAAATATTTTGAGATTCGATGTGCTTCTTGAGGTCAGAAGTGGGAGTGTCCGGGCTGAACTTTGAAACACATAGTGCCCTTTGACGCTTCGGCAGCTCAACCACCGACAATGCACACGACTCCATGGCTCCAAGGAATGCAGGCCTGTTTCCCTTCTTTGTATTCTTTACACCCTTTGTAGCAATTGTTGTCAAAGGGGGTCGGGCAGGATCGTCAACGCGTTGCTCCGAAGGGGATTGACGAGCTGGCGGCGTAGGGCAAACAGGACTGGTCTCGGTGTCTCGAGGCATGTCGGACGGTGAGGGGTTGTCGGAGGTTGAGGGGATCACGGAAGCTTCAAATAGAACAACCGTCGGGGACTTCGCAGGCGCGGGGTCCCACGGCGGGCCAGCTCCTCACGTAAAAAAACGAACCTCGGAGCGGAGGGAGGCGACGATTGGAGCCTGCTGTTTGGCTGCGCGGGAATGGTCCTTTCGGAGGCGCTCATTTTCTTCTCGCATTTGCGACACTTTGTCGCTCAAAAAAGAAATTCCTTCCAGCGCGTCGAGGAGAAGACAGCGCAGACCGGCAATCTCACCACAAAGGTTACCCGGAGGGGAGAGAGATGAACCGGTCGGGGGAGCGCTGGGCTGCGGAGAACACGTTTCCGTTGGGGATGCCTCCATCTCGTCTCTAGGCTTAGCGCCCGACTTGGTAGAATTGCAGAAATTGCAGCAAATTGGGCGCGATCCAGCCTTGAAAAGTTCCAGTTGGTCGTCCGGCCAGGTCACACACATTGCGTGCACACGTTTTACAAAGCTTTCGCTGCGATAGAACTGTTGTTTTCAGAAAAAAAGGGCAGGAGCACAGCAAGCATGCATCCCGGCTGGGCGCCATGCTGCGGGACTAATAATCAATCAATCAATCAATGTTTATTAGAGTGCCCAGGAACAGCCGAGGCCTTGGTTCTGGCGCACTGAGGAAGAGAAAATATGGCACTTATAGACAGCAGAAACTCACAATATAAACAGTCAACGAGAAGAACGAGCGAAGAAAAAAAAGAGCAGTAAAACCCTAAAAATAATAAAAAGGTATACCAACCAAAATTAGACGATTAAGAAACTCTAATGATGGATCAATGGCAAAAGTATGTGGAACAATGATCACAGAAGTTGGGTGAAGAAAGCAGACATAAAAACATATTCGCAGATATAGGCGAAAACACAAAGCTTCAATTAAACATGAATGTATGAAACAAAATACAGGAACTGATTTTTGAAATTACAGCAACAGAAGACGCAAAGTAACAGACACATCACTGTGGCTCGTCGCGGCACAATGAGTCGGGTGCGATGGCAGGCAAGTAGCATACCGTAATATATGACAAGAACTATGAAGACATTGCACACATAAAAAAGACATAAAAACTAAAAAAAACGTGCCGAAAAGAAGAGTAATTATTGTATCACAGATAACAACCCAGTCAAAAACTCCCGAAGGGGACGTTGAAATATATCGTTTCCCAGAGTGACAGTTATAGAGACGCTGCACTCTTTGGAGGGGGGAATGGGTGTTGAGTGCTGTAGCATTATGGAAAGGGGGGGTGGGTAAACCTTGTTGTTTTTTGCGAAACACGAAGGCTGACATGTGCAAGTAGTTCCTGGCATGTGATAATACCATGAAGCAGTTTATATAGAAAAAGATGATCTAGGCGGGTTCGCCGACAACTCAGAGAGACAGGAAATGGGAATCTGGATACTGCTAAGGCAGTCTCAGGAGGCCCAGAGGAAAAACGATGCCTCTATATTGATAGAAATTTCGTCTGAACACGCTCTTGACGTTTGCTGTTAGAATGACAGGTTCCATTCCACATGACAGAGCCATAGTCTAGTTGGGAATACAAAGTGTTTTGAATAGTTTCACGAATGAATTAGAAGACCGAAAGTCCCGTGAAAATCTGCATACAGCACCAAGAGAGCGAAGAGCCCGCCGAGTAAGTTTATCGACATGGGGCGAGAAAGTTAAGGTGCTGTCAAAGAGCACTCCAAGGTTTCTGATACCATCAACTCTAGATAGGGGGCCGCCGCCAATGGTGTAAGGAAAGTAAAGAATGTTTGTTTTTCGGCTATAGGAAATGACCTTTGATTTCTTTGGATTAAGATTTAATCTATTCTCTGAACACCATTTAGAGAACGAGGACACATCTTTGTTTATGGAAACACAGTCCTCAGCAGACCTAATACGTTTGAATATTTTGATGTTGTCAGCATAGATTAGGAACGAAGACTTCTTGATTGCAGCTGACACATCGTTTAGAAAAGTAGAGAACAACAGAGGGCCCAACACAGAGCCTTCGGGCACCCCACTTGTTGTCCTGTACATAGCGGACTTCCTGCAGTGAACACTCACATAACAAAACCGATTGTGTAGATAACTCCACAACAATGCCACGAGTGGTGCATCAACGCCAGACAGTAAAAGCTTATTAAGTAACAACGAGTGGCAGACAACTGCGAATGCCTTGCTCAGGTCACAGTATACAACGTCCAACTGGCCCCTCTCTGAAACTGCTGCGGAGGCCTGCTCCATGAAGCAGGCGAGGTTTGTTGTTGTCGACTTTCCCGATATAAAACCATGCTGGTTAGGCATAAGGACGCTTTGTACAGAACTTGATAAGACTTTGTGAAGCGCTGTCTCAAACAGCTTGGAGCAGGCACAAAGGAGAGGAACAGCCTTATAATTTTTTGCGTCAGACGTCGGGCCTGTCTTTGAAATTGGACGGACTCGAGAGATTTTCCACGTGCGGGGGAAGACGTTTGTTTTTAGACAATTATTGAATATAGAAGTTAGAACAGGTACAAAAATACTGCCATAGGTTTTAACAATGACTGGAGGGATTCCATCAGGGCCACAGGACAAAGATGGTTTCATGCGCTTTAGGCTCTCAAGAACCAGCTTTTCGTCTAATAGTAGAAGGCTTGGGCCTTGTACATGGTTTACCAAAAGGTTCATTACCGTCTCATCGCGCTGGCCATATGTAGTGCTAAATTGCGGCGCAAAATAGTTGGCGACGTCATGCCCCTGTTCCCCAGAGGAATTAACCAGGCTGATGCGATCACATGAGTTGTTTTGACGAGACCGGATATACTTCCAAAATTTTGCAGGCTGTTAATTCATGCTGCTCTTTACGGAATCTAGATAGGAGCGGTTGTCACGCTCATATAGACTTTTACATATTTTTCGGTTAGAGCGAAATTGCTCCTTCCATTTAGCAAGTCCAGTGCTCTTTGACTTTCTGTGGGCGCGGTCTTTTCATTTTAGCGCGGTACAAAGTTCTGCGGAGAACCAATAGGGTTACTTTGAGCGGCTGGGCTTGAACGTGGGGATAAACTTGTCCATACCGCTTTTGACAACCTCAGTGAACGGCTCGACCTGCGCATCACAATCAGGAAGATCTTGAATTGCAGACCAATCAAATGTGCAAAAGAAGTCATACAAGCCAATGTAGTCCCCACGAGCATAACAGTAGCAAGATAATTCGTTATTCTTCGACGAGACAGTACGGCGTTGAAAAGAGATTGGAGTAGACACTAAAAACAGAGGATGAAACTTGTCGGGTTTAACAAGAGAAATACCAGACCTCGATACTTATGCATTCTGAATGTTTGAAAAGCAGAGGTCTAAGATGTTGTCGGAGCTATTTTTGATATTATTTAGTTGCATCATGCATGTAAAGGCTACGAAGTCTAATAGCATGCTGGATTTCTGTTGCACCTAATAGTTGTAATGTTGAAGGATAAAGCTATCCCATTGCACACCAGGTGTATTGAAATCACCCAGAATAACATGCTGATGGTTTTGGTGAGATGCGAATACTTGTTCTATAGAAGTAAGAACCTGATTGAACGAAGAAGAAGCATTATCCGGAGGAATATAGAATGCCCCAAGTAAAAGCATCTCACCTCCGTTTAGTCGTATATATAGCCAGACAGACTCGTGGTCGCCCTCCAGTTCATGACGCCGCACACATTGCAAAGTACTGTCAACCGCAACTAACACCCCCCCCCTCCCTTTTGCTTAACCCCACCAAAATACCTACGCTTTACCTATAATCAATCAATCAATCAATCATTTATTTAACGTACCCAGGAACAACCGAGAGGTCTTGATGCTGGCGCACAAAAAAAACGAAACAAAAAACTAACAATAACAATAGAACAAGATGACTGTTCAGAAGAAAACTATCAGAGACACAATGGGTACAGAAATATTAGGACGACAGGACAAAAGTAGATTAACACAGTATTAGAAATAGCTAATGATAATGACGAAAAGTCAGATAATATACATACATACATACAAACATACATACATACAACAATGCGCCAGATAAACTAAAAGAGAAGGATAGAACAAATTGGACATGTGATGTTATTTTATAACGGTACAAACCTTGGAGGAAAACGATAACCGTGACCCATCAAAAACATCGTGGTCAAGAAAATAAAAATTATAAAGACTTTGTCTCCTGTTGAGGGTTGAGTGCTGAGAGAGGAGGGTAGTTACAAGAAACGGCCTGCTCTCTCTCGCTTGCTTCCGCGGGATGCGAAAATTAATACTATTGAGCAGTATAGGACAGTATATAGTACCGTGAACGAGCTTGAAAAGAAACAAGAGATCAGCGCGATTTCCCCGGCAGCGAAGAGAAGAGAGTGACAATAGTTCAGCGGTGTTAGAACACAAGCCAGAGTCGTTTTTAGCGAAGCGATGGTTGTAAACGCTTAGCAATTTTTTCTGGAAAAGCTGGATTACGTTACTTAAGGAATTAGAGATGCCATTCCAGATCACAGATGCATACTCAAGTTGAGGAAGACATATTGCGGTGTACACGTAGCGGAGTGGCATAGGAGAATTGAATTCTCTCGATATTCTACAAACACAGCCGAGAGAACGAAGACCCCGCATAGCAACACGCTTAGTATGAGCTGAAAAATGCAAGGTGCTATCAAAGAGAACGCCGAGATCATTGATCTCAAAAACCCTACATAGAGACACAGAATTCACAGAGTATAAAAAAGATACGCTAGATGATTTGCGAGTGAAACTCGTGACTTTTGTTTTTGAAATATTGAGAGAAAGGTTATTGTTTTTACACCGTTCTGAAAAAGAACACAAATCAGACTGCAAGAAGCGACAGTCGTTAGATGAAAGAATTTTCCTAAATATCTTTATATCATTTGCATACAAAAGAAAAAAAGAATTGCGAATGGCAGAAGAAACGTCGTTAACATTCATTAAAAAGAGGAGTGGGCCTAATACCGAACCCAGAGGTACACCACTGGTCACTTTGTAAAAGGAGGACGTTTGGACATTGACGGCAACATAACATGATCTGTCACGAAGGTAGCTATGCAATAGATTCACAACAGCGGTGTCAACATCAAAATGACCAAGTTTAACCATAAGCATTGAGTGACTGACTACATCGAACGCTTTGCTGAGGTCACAGTAAATGGTGTCGACGTGTCCTCTCGGGAATACAGGTGTAGATATTTGCGTCATGAAACTGGCAAGATTAGTGACGGTTCAGCGGCCAGGGACAAATCCATGTTGATTATATTAAATGAGTTCTTCACATTAAAAGACAGTATGGGGTGAAGGGCCAGCTAAAAAATCTTTGACATGGCACAGAGAAGAGAAATCGGTCGATAATTCGAGACATCAATTTTAGAGCCAGACCTAAATACTGGAAAAACACGAGCAATTTTCCACAAGCTAGGAAATGTGGAAGTAATTAGACAGTTACTAAATATGCTAGACAGTACTGGGACCAATATACTGCTATAAGCTTTTATATGGCTGAGGGGATACCATCTGGACCACATTATAAGGATGGTTTTAGGCGCTTAATGCTTTCGCTGATGAGATTTTCATCTAGCGAGAGAGCATTGGGTGTGTTGATTTCCAAATGTTTTTCGATAGTAGTGCTAGAGTCAGAGGCTTTAAAAACGGAAGAGAACTGCGTGGCAAAACAGTCAGCGACGGCTTGTAGTTCTGTTCCATTGGAGTCCAGTTGTATTAAAGGCTCTTCACTTTTGTTAGACGGTTTGCGTACATACTTCCAGAACTCAGCCGGCCTGTCAGAGGCGCTTTTTTTAAGTGTGCAATATATTAACTGTGATCCCCTTTATATAGGCGTTTACAGAGAGTTCGAAAACATCGGTAATCTTCCTTGCGCTCCAGAGATGGAGTGTTTTAAGCTTTCTGTGTGCGCAATCTTTATGCTTTAGATCACTTATAGGTTCAGACGAGAACCAGGGGGGATATTTCTGGAGTTTAGGAGTATATTGTGGAATATATTTGCGCATACTGCTTAAGATAAGTTCCGTAAGCTGATCTACTTGGTCATCAATAGTGCTTTTTTCAGTTACCATAGATCAGTCAATGGAGGATAAGTCACGGTGTAAGCCGACGTAGTCACCTCTTTTGAAAGCAAATCTGGGCGATTTGTTGATGTTATTTTGAAAGCTCTGTTTATCTCCTGACGGAGAGAGTGTTATTTTAGGTGGTGGGTAACATTTATCGGGACGAAGAAGAAAAACGTCTGAGAGTGAAACTTCATTAGGCTGATTGTTCGAAATACACAGATCTAATATGTTACCGCCAAGATTGGAAATAGAATTATGTTTTTGAAGGGAAATAAAAGCAAAAAAATCTTAGAGTAGGGCGCACTTATTCGCTATGTATTGATGGTAATGAGAATATTTAAGTGTTCTCAAGTCGATACCAGGGGTAATTATCACCAATAACAAGAATCCTGTGCTTCCTGTGTGAAGCTATGACATTTTCAATAGAAGAGATGATGTCATTAAAAGAGATTGGGTTAATGCTAGGCGGCACATAGAAGGACCCAATCAACACTTTTTCGCAACGATCAAGGCTAATTTCGACCCATATTGATTCAGGAACAGTTTCAATGTCACTTCGGCGAGTAGATCTCAGAGAATTATGTACAGACATAAGTACGCCACCGCCTTTTTGTTTGGTTGCACTAAAGTCACGGTCACTGCGGAAGGTGTTGTAATTTGATGGAAAATAGTCTGATGAGGGAATCTCATTTCACAGCCAAGTTTTTGTAATCACAATGACAGGAAACGAAGACGAAATAACATTAGCAAAGAATTCAGTTGACTTAGTTCGTAGACCACGAGCGTTTTGATAAAAGATGTCCAAATTACACACCTTCACTGTCAATTACAGACTCTGAAGGATGGAGATTATCATCATGTAGAATCCCCCGGAATGGCTTGAAAATGCAGCCACGCGGCCACATTGAGGGGTCGTTCAGACGCTTCATGTTTTCTTTGTCAACCATGACGTAGAATGAGGAGTACGACAAATGTTTTGTTTTCAGCCGCTGGCTGGAAAGGGGACAAATATTTTGAGATTCGATGTGCTTCTTGAGGTCAGAAGTGGCAGTGTCCGGGCTGAACTTTAAAAAAAATAGTGCCCTTTGACGCTGCGGCCGCTCAACCACCGAGAATGCACACGACTCCATGGCTCCAAGGAATGCAGGCCTGTTTCCCTTCTTTGTATTCTTTTTACCCTTTGTGGCAATTGTCAAAGGGGTCCGGCAGGATCGTCAACACGCTGCTCCGAAGGGGATTGACGAGCTGGCAAGTAGGGCAAACAGGACTGGTCTCGGTGTCTCGAGGCGTGTCGGACGGTGAGGGGTTGTCGAAGGTTGAGGGGATCACGGAAGCTTGAAATGGAACAACCTTCGGGGACTTCGCAGGCGCGGGGGTCACAGGGCGGGCCAGATCCTTACCTAAAAAGCGAACCTCGGAGCGGAGGGAGGCGAAGATTCGAGCCTGCTGTTTGGCTCCGTGGGAATGGTCCTTTCGGAGGCGCTCATGTTCTTCTCGCATTTGCGAGACTTCGTCGCTGAAAAAAGAAATTCCCTCCAGTGCGTCGAGGAGAAGACGGCGGAGACCGACAATCTCACCACAAAGGTCTCCCGGAGGGGAGAGAGAGGAACCGGTCTGGGGTGCACTGGGCTGCGGAGAACACGTTTCCGTCGGTGATGCCTCCATCCCGTCACTAGGCTTAGCTCCCGTCCTGGTAGAATTGCACAAATTGCTGTGAAATGGGCGCGATCCAGCCCTCAAAAGTTCCAGTTGGTCGTCCGGCCAGGTCGCACACTTCGTGTGCACACGTTTTACAGAGCTTTCGCAGCGGTAGAACTGTTGTTTCCCGAAAAAAGGGCAGGAGCAGAGCAAGCATGCATCCCGGCTGGGCGCCATGCTGCGGTACTGTAATAATATTAATAATAATAATCAATCAATCATTCAATCAATCAATCAATTTATTTTCAGTGCCCAGGAACGACGGTGATGTGTTAGTGCTGGTACACAAACAAACACAAAACAAACAAAATGACATGGTACATACAACACGTATCACTAAAAGAAGCACAAAGAACTATTAATAGAACTACAAAGAACTACACTAATAGAAGCACAAAGAACGCTAATAACAATGATATCATACTCTATGGACAGAAGAGTTAGCCACAAATAATGTACTGGTTAAGTGAACATACTGCCAATTAGAAGATAGTGAGGTAAGAATAAAAGCTATACAAACGAGAAGTTGAATAACATGCAGTCACGAGCAAACAAAAGAAGGTGGCATAGCAAGATTGTGTGAAAGGAGGAAGGCATATACCGTTATCTACCAAGAGCACTACTCAGCCCTGCACAAAACTGGGCGAGGAGCCATTAAAACATCTAATTTGTCACCAAGAAAGTTTTACAGGCTTTGCAGTCGATGGATAGGCGAGTGACGACTACTAGTTGCACCAGTATGGAATGGATAGCGTGATCGCGTGCACTTCTGGGGTATTCGGAGCATAAGCTGGGACAGACGTTCTGGGCAGGAAATGACTCCGTGTAGTAGCTTGTGAAGAAAAAGAAGTTCAGCTCAATCACGCCTAGAACTCAACGCAATAAGCTTAGGAAGCTGATGTTGACTACAGGACAAAACAGAACCGCGTCCTAGCCGGTGTTTATATATTGACAGGATTTTTTTCTGCACTCGTTCAAGATACTGGTGGTTGGACTGGCAGGTACCATTCCAAATGACAGATGAGTATTCTAATTGGGGGAGGCATTCTGATGAGTAAAGCATAAAAAGGGAACAGGAGAAGTGAAATCTCTTGTAAACCTGCACACCGCACCCAGAGAGCGGACGGCCCGCCCGACCACCTGTCGTATATGTGGAGTGAAACTAAGAGAGCTGTCGAAAAGCACTCCAAGGTCTCTAACCTCGGAAACTTTTGACAGACGAGCATTATTAAACGTGTAAGCGAATTGGAAGGGATGTGTTTTCCGGCTGTAGGTGATAACTTTGGTTTTATTAAAGTTAAGAATTAATCCCTGCTCAGAACACCAGAGCGCGAAAGATGAAATGTCATGTTGAAGGGCGAGGCAGTCCTCTGGGCAATAAATTTTTTGTAAACCTTAATATCGTCAGCATACAAAAGAAAAAAACGAGCTCTTAATAGATGTGGATACGTCTGGATCGGAAAATAATAATAATAATAATAATATTAATAATAATGTGAGGCCGTAGATAGCAGGCGACCAGACCGTGGCTTCGTAGCTCCTTTATTCGGATGCGAGTCGACGATAACGCAAGATGGCGATCCAGCCCCAGCACTGATGATGATCTCCGAAGAAGCGGGCTTGTCGATGATGATGAGTATGTACAGGAAATGAAGAAGTGATCACCTCAAGCCGGTGGTGATGATAGTGAGCAATGGCTACCTATGGTGGCAGACAAGTGGTAGCCTCAGACAAAGCTCACACTAATGCCCCCTCTTGGAAAAAGCGGCCGCCTGGCCGCGGGTTAGGCAGGATCACGGCGAGCGAAGGCCTTAAGCCGGGACACGTGTACAATCTCTGTACCGCGACGACGACGGTCCGAAGTTTCACAAACTGCGGTGACGCGATAATTGACGGGTGAGGTCGCCTCGAGAATCTTGTAAGGACCAAGGAAGCGGTGTAAAAATTTCTCGGAGAGGCCGGGAACGCGAAACGGTGTCCAGATCAAGACTTCGTCACCAGGGGAGAAGTGAACAGATCGATGAGGAGTGTCATAGCGTTGTTTGCGGTCCTGTTGACTAGCTTGAGTGCGCGTGCGAGCAAGCTGGCGGCAATGTGCGATGCGAGAAACGAATTGTTCGGGAGACGATGCAGAAGGGAAAACCGGAGCGGTAAAGAAGCAGGTATCCAAGGTGTGTGAAGGGTGCCGACCGTACACAAGGTAGAATGGGGTGTATCCTGTGGTGCGTTGAACTGCGGTGTTGAAGGCAAAAGTAACAAAAGATAGGATAGTGTCCCAATTCCGGTGATCAGGCTGTATGTACATCGAGAGCATGTCGGGAAGAGTGCGGTGAAAGCATTCCGTAAGTTCGTTAGTTTGAGGATGGTAGCTCGATGTCATCCTGTGAGAGGTGTTAGCAGCTTGAAGTACATCGGAGAGGACCTGCGACAGGACGCTTTTGCCCCGGTCACTTAGGAGGACGCGTAGTGCGCCATGGCAAAGTAAGATATTGTGCAAGAAAAAGTGAGCGAAGTCAGCAACGCTGGCCGAACGAAGTGGAGCCGTCTCCGCATAGCGAGTTAGATGGTCAACAGCCGTGACGATCCAGCGTAGACCAGTGGCCGTCATCGGCAATGAACCGTGAAGGTCAATACTGACCACTTCAAACTGTGTAGCTGGGCATGGAACCGGCTGCAATAGACCGTCGGGTGGAGACGTAGATCTCTTGCGATGTTGACATGGCGGGCAGGAGGCGACGTCTTTGGCTACACTAGTTGACAGTCCCGGCCAAAAGAAGCGACCTCGAATGCGCTCGTATGTCTTGTGAAATCCAACGTGGCCAGTGGTTGCGTCATCATGGAAAGCTTGCAAGATGATTGAACGAAGGTAACGAGGTACAACTGGAACCCATCCGGCACCATCGGTGTGGTGGTTGATACGGTGCAGCGCGCCATCAACCAACCGAAAATTTCGTAGTTGCGTCGAAGCGTTGAGCCGATCGTTTATGTTTCGGCAGTAGCTGTCGGCGCGTTGACGGGCAACCAAGTCGCGGAGATCGGCAGACGTGACATCTATGGGTGCATTGGGCAGGTGGATCGCATGGGTGGGTGACACCAAGTCGTCCGACGACTGTGTGAGCGGGCACCGTGAAAGCGCGTCTGCGTCGAGGTGCTTGACTCCGTACTCGTACGTAACCCTAAAGTCGTATTCTTGGAAGCGCAGCACCCACAGACCAAGTCTCCCAGACAGGTTCTTTAATAAAAACAGGCAACAGAATGCGTGAAGGTCTGTAACTACCGTGAAATGTCGGCCGCAGAGATATGGCCGGAATTTTCGCACAGCCCATACAACCGCCGCACACTCTTGCTCAGTTATTGTATAGTTCTGTTCCGATTGTGTCAGAGAGCGGCTTGAATAAGCTACGACTCTTTCACGCAACTGGGCATCTCGCTGTAGCAAAACGGCGCCGATGCCTTGCCTACAAGCATCGGTATGGAGTATGGAAGGTTTTGTGTCATCGAAATGACATAGTACTGGTCCGGAAGTAAGTGCCAGCTTGAGGTCTTCAAAAGCTTTTTCGCAGTCATCAGTCCAGACGAAGGAGGTTCGGGAATGCAGTAGCTGGTTGAGGGGCGAAGCCAGAGTGGAGAAATTACGGACGAAACGACGAAAATATGATGCTAGACCGAGGAAACTGCGAAGGGCTTTTTGGTGTTGGGTGCGAGGAAAATTGGCGACTGCGGAAATTTTGTCTGGGTCGGGCCGGATACCGTCCTTGCTGATGACGTGACCGAGAACCTTGATAGATTTTTGGGTGAAGTGACATTTTTTGGTGCTCAAAGTCAGGTTGGCGTTAGCCAGACTAGTCAATACTTCATCAAGTCGTAGGAGATGTTCAGAAAAACTTGAGGAAAAAATTACGATATCGTCTAGGTAACATATGCATGTCTTCCATTTAAGGCTTCGAAGGACTGTGTCTATCATGCACTCAAATGTAGCAGGAGCATTCCACAAACCAAAAGGCATTACGTTAAATTCGTATAAGCCATCTGGACTCGCAAACGCTGTCTTCTGTTTGTCAGACTCGTGCATGGGGATCTGCCAATAGCCAGATCGCAAATCCAAGCTCGAGAAATATTGAGCGCCTTGCAAACAGTCGAGCACATCATCTATGCGCGGCATCGGGTAGACATCCTTTCTTTTGATCTTATTCAAAGCCCGATAATCGACACAAACACGTACTGAACCATCCTTCTTCCTCCCCAGGACGACGGGGGAAGACCACGGGCTGGAGGACGACGAATAATGTTGCGTTGAAGCATGTCCCCAGCGTTTTCTTCAATCACTTTTCGTTCTGATGAAGACACGCGGTACGGGCGACGACGAACGATTTGTGTCCCTTCCGTCTCAATACGATGCGCTGCCATGGGTGTTTGTCCTAGTTTGCTGGAAAAGTAGTCAAAGGAGTCCTTGTGTTTTTCCAGGAGCTGAAGAAGGAGTTCTGTTTCCCTTTCTGTGAGGTCTGTGCTTATAGTGGCCGCCAGTGGGGAAAGTTATTGTCCAGAATTTGAAGGCCGTCAAACAGGGAATACCGAGCAGAGGGGAAGAAGGAACACGGCTTCGCCATACACAACAGAAGCAATGTTGGTGCCTTCGGGGAGCCTAATCGGTTTGGAAGTGGCATTGGTAGCTAACAGCGTAGCCGAGCCTTCTGTGAATCGGACGAGACACGTTGCAATGACGACTCCTTTGGACATAAAACGCGGAGACGGAACTATCATCACGTCACCGTCCCTGATCTGCGGAGAACGAACAGAAAGTCATGTCTCTTGGTCTGGATATAAAACGCAGTCGGCACTGGCTGTTAGGTGCATAGTAGGTTGCACATCCGAAATGCTGGGATGCTCAGTATCGGTCATTGCAATTTCGGGTTGGTGACAGGAAATGAAGGCGGAGGCGGAAGAGAGAAAATCCCAACCCAAAATCAAATTATAAGCACAGGGAGACAACACTGCACACGGAATATGATGGCGAAGGGCACCGATGAAAACCCGCACCGTACGTAGTCCGGAGGGCCTAATCACACTGCTGTTGGCTCCTTGTAAAGAAGGTCCGTTGTATGGTGTTCGTAACTTGCGTAAGCGTGCAAACAATTCCGCGCTTATGACTGGAACACTAGCACCAGTGTCAATTAGGGCATCGATGCGAACACCTTCCACTAAAGCAGACAGCAAGTTTGACGGGCGCTCTGGAGGACTTGTAAGATTCGCAAGAGATGCAGTTTTCACTCCCAAAACTGCATAAACTAGCTTTCCGGGTGGTGGTCGGAGACTTAAGCCGCAGGGCGAAGAGGCGGTACCGAGCGGCGACCTGGTGAAGGCGAGCGGGGTCGTTGTCCACGGAAGCGGCGGGGAACGTCGCTAGACCGAGGCGGAGACGGAGAGCGGCGGGAAGGCGACAGGTACGCACGCGGCCGCTAGCCGTAGTAATTCGGAGCTGCGTGTTCGCGTTCATAGGCGGCGTAGCCACGTCGTTCATCCCGTTGGCGACGTCGACAAAACCGGGCGACGTGACGTCGAATGCCGCAATAGTAGCACACGGGGCGGTTGATGGCGGCATCCTGGCGGGCCGGAAAGTAGGGCGGCGAGCTCGGCACACGAGGCATGGCTGCCACATAGCCAGACGACGGCTGAGCCGTGAGTGGGGACAACGGCAGGGGTGTCCGTCCAGCGACCTCAGCGTAAGACGGCGTTGAAGGAGCCACAGGATGAACAGGAGGCAATAGCACCGGCATGGCGGCAAGCTCCTCTTTAACAATCTCGCGAAGGCCAGGAGCAGAAGACGTTGAGCGGACAGCATGTGTGCAGTGAGAGACGTCGCCATACATTTCCTCGCGAATTATAGCGCGAATGATCGCACGAAGGTGTTCGTCTCCAAGATGAGGAGTAGACGCCATGTCCCATGGAAGGCGGATAGACTGACGTTCCTCGAGACGCTGACAGGAAGAGATTATGTCTGATACAGTGTCCACGTTCTGAAGGACAAGTGCGTTGAACGAGAACTCGCCGATCCTTTTGAGAATGTGACGGACACGGTCGGACTCCTGAATATCTTTGTCGACGCGGCGGCACAGGACTAGAACATCTTCGATGTACGAGGTGTACGTCTCGTTAGCTTGCTGCTTGCGGAGATCCAGTATCCTCTTTGCTTTGTCGCTCCGAGCTTTAGTGGAGCCAAAAGTCTTTCGCAGCTCCGTAGTGAAGCCAGCCCAGTCGGTAAAGTCGTGTCGGTGGTTTAAATACCATGTCTCAGCAACTTGCTTAAGATAAAAGCCAACTTTCAACGGTTTGTTGCGATCATCCCACCTATTGAACTGGCTGACGCGGGTGTAACTGTCGAGCCACTCCTCCACGTCTTCTCCCCGAAGACCATAGAAGTGGGGCGGGTCGCGCTGGGGGCTGGTCACGATGCACTGCAGGGGCGCTGAGACAGCGCCACTGGGAGTATCTTGCCACATGGGCAGTGGTCCCGAGGGCAAGCGGAGACTGGAACGAAGCTCCAGGGGTGTCGAAGGAGAGGTACAGGCCGGGATCGAGTTGCAGCTCCACCACTTGTGAGGCCGTAGATACCAGGCGACCAGACAGTGGCTTCGTAGCTCCTATATTCGGAGGCGAGTCGACGAGAACGCAAGATGGCGATCCAGCCCCAGCACTGATGATGATCTCCGAAGAAGCGGGCTCGTCGATGATGATGAGTATGTACAGGGAATGAAGAAGTGATCACCTCAAGCCGGTGGTGATGATAGTGAGCAATTGCTACCTATGGTGGCAGACAAGCTGTTGCCTCAAACAAAGCTCACACTAATAATAATAATCAATCAATCAATCAATCAATCAATCAATCATTTATTTAACGTGCCCAGGAACAACCGAGAGGTCCTGATGCTGGTGCACAAAAAAAGAAACAAAAAAAACTACGAATAACACAACAGAACAAGATAACTGTTCAGAAGAAAACTATAAGAGACACAATGAGTACAGAAACATTAGGACGACTGGACAAAAGTTGATTAACACAGTATTAGAAATAGCTAATGATAATGACGAAAATTCAGATAATATACATACATACATACATACATACATACATATATGCAAACATACAACAATGCGCCAGATAAACAAAAAGAGAAGGATAGAACAAATTGCACATCTGATGTTATCTTATAACGGTAGAAACCTTGGAGGAAAACGATAACTGTGACCCATCAAAAACATCGAGGTCAAGGAAATAAAAATTATAAAGACTTTGTATCCTGTTGAGGGTTGAGTGCTGAGAGAGGCAAGTAGTTAAAAGAAACGGCCTGCTCTCTCTTGTTTGCTTCCGCGGAATCCGAAAATTAATACTATTTAGCAGCATAGGACAGGATATAGTACCGTGAACGAGCTTGAAAAGAAAGAAGAGATCGGCGCGATTTCCCCGGCAGCGAAGTGAAGGCAGTGACAATAGTTCAACGGTATTAGAACACGAGCCAGAGTCATTTTTAGCGAAGCGATGGTTGTAAACGCTTAGAAATAATAATAATCAATCAATCAATCAATAATTTATTTGCGTGCCGAGGAACAGCCAGGGTCGGCCTTTGTGCTGGTGCACGGAAACAGAAACACACGAAACATAATGTACACATCTTTCAAATACAAAATAAAATACAAAATACAAAAAAAGAAAGGATAGCTTATGTTGAAGTTACGGAATGAAAGTCATTTAAATGCATGAACTCATGGATAAAAGACAAATGCAGAAGAAGAAAGGTTGGCAGTTACGCCAATACAAACTCACAGACATGTTTGCGAAACAGAGTAGGGCAATCATTATATATCCATGAGTGAAACTTAAGCGCAAAATTTTTTTACAGGGACGAGAAAACAGGGATGAGAAAACACGGGCTCCAATTTGTTCGTTGCATGAACAATGTTGTGTACTGCATTCCCATGTCATGTGGCCGGGTGTACGTCGGCCAGACCGGCCGCTGTCTTAATGTACGCCTGAGGGAGCATCATTCCTCTTTGAAAGGGAAGCCCTACACACACCTGGCGCAGCACTGTTCAAAATGCGGTTTTCAGCCACGTTGCCAGCCACTCTTCACGGACACGGTAGTAGTTTTTAAGAACAGAGACCGTGCCACCAGGGAACTTGCAGAAGCCTTCCATATCTGGATTAAGGGTCCCGATTGCATAAGTCACCCGTCACGGAGTATTTTAGATAAAGAAGTGCAACTTTTCAATGAGAGGGGGTAGAGCATGAGGGAAAGGAGAAGAGAAAAGGGAAGGGAATGAGGCGGTTCTCTTACACGGCCGTACGCATGTGCGAAGGGCACACGTGCTGGGTTGTTCAGTCTGGGGGTGGTATAAATGTGTTTCGTTTTCATTAAAACTTTCAGTTGATAGAAAGCGCCTGTGTCGTTCCCTTTCTCGTCCCTGTAAAAAATTTTGCTCTTAAGTTTCACTCATGGAAATTGCGAACCAACTAGCTCGTCTCTCCATTTTGCTTCAATCATTAAATATATCAAGGTATTTCGAGTACCGATTGTACGTGCATTAGTCGGCACACAGGGCACAAGACACGCAGACAATTGGGGTTGCAAAAGGTATCATGTTTCCTGGTCCACTTTTGCGGCACATAAAGACGAACATGCTGTAGCAGCTCACCACAAGACACTATGCCGTGCATAATTTTAAAGAGGAAGAGAATATTAGCCTTGTTCCGCCTGGAAGTTAAGCATGATAGCGTCAATGAAAAGGGCGATCCAGGGTTATAATTACTACTATCGCCAAAGCGATGGTTGAAGATAGATATGAACTCTTTTTGGACCCTTTCTACAAGCTTACGGTTTGTTTTGCTCGTGCTGTTCCAGACAACAGATGCATATTCAAGCTGAGGACGTAATATAGTTGTGTAGAGCTTGAGAAGAGAAATCGGCTCCTTGAACTCCTTGGACACGCGACAGACAAAGCCAAGCGATCGAAGAGCTCTACGAGTAATTACCTGAATAAGTGGATAGAAGCTCAGTTTACTGTCGAAAGTGATGCCTAGGTCATTAACCTCTACCACACGTGGGAGTAATTCACCGTTCATGTTATAGGGAAACAAGATGTTGTCAGTCTTTCTTGTGTATGTCATTACCTTAGTTTTAGATGTATTAATGAGGAGTTTGTTGCATGAGCACCAATGCGAGAAGGACGAGATTGCTCTCTGGAGAGCGGAACAGCTGGCCGAGTTGGAAACAGATTTAAATATTTTTACATCATCGGCATATAAAAGAAAATTGCAATCATTAAATATTGTCACGACATCATTTATAAAGATTGAGAAGAAAAGTGGCCCGAGAACTGAGTCCTGAGGGACACCACTGGTGACCTCATAGGAAAGAGAAGACTGTCCATTTACATGCACGAAACATGACCTATTACATAGATAATTGCATATAAGAGATATCAGGGATGGTTGTATATTAAGCTCAGATAGTTTTTTGGCTAAGAGCTCGTGGCAGACGACATCAAAAGCCTTGCTTAAATCAAAGTAGACTACATCAAGTTGACCTCTCCCTTGCACAGCTTCCGAAGCATGCAGCATTAAGTTGACGAGATTGGTAGTGGTCGATCGGCCCGCGAAAAAATCATGCTGTTCAGGTATTAATGTGGTATTTATACTGAATGTGAGTAGTTTATGCAGTATTGACTCAAACAATGTTGAAGCAGCACATACAATAGATATCGGTCGGTAGTTCGTGGGGTCCAATTTAGAACCCTTCTTAAATACAGGAACAACCCTTCCTTTCTTCCAACGAGCGGGGAACTTGCCAGACTTGAGAGAAGTTTGAAATATACACGTCAATACTGGAACTAGGATATCACCAAACGCTTTCAGTACGGCAGAAGGAATGCCGTCAGGGCCGCATGAAAATGGCGATTTCAATTGTTTCAGAGCTTTCAAAACGAGACTTTCCGAAACCAGCACTTCTGAGTTTTTACAGTAACCTAGAGATTGTGGAGGGGGGCAAGCTGCACTGTTGTTGCCATAAGTGGAACGGAATTGTCGCGCAAAGGCATTGGCAACGTCCGATATGCTCTCTCCTCGTTCATCGATGAGGTTAATGTTCCCAGGTGAATTTTTACATGTTTGAGAACGGACCTGGCCCCAGAAAGCTTTTGCGTTGCGTGTTGCATCACCCTCAACCACGGCAATGTAATTCGACCTATCGCGCCTAACCAGACATTTACAAAGAGACCTGAGTTGACGAAACTCATTCTGCCACCTTTCCTGCCCCGTTTTCTTAGCTTGCTTGTGCGCTCGATTTTTCCTCCCCAAAGCTCGTTTAAGTTCAGCAGAAAAATAATAATAATAATAATAATAATAATAATAATAATCAATCAATCAATCAATTATTTATTTGCGTGCCCAGGAACAGCCGGGGTCGGCTTTTGTGCTGGCGCATGGAAACAGATACACACGAAACATAATGTACACATCTTTCAAAAACAAAATAAAATACAAAATACAAAAAAAAACGAAAGGATAGCTTATGTTGAAGTTACGGAATGAAAGTCATTTAAGTGCATGAACTCAAGGATAAAAGACAAATGCAGAATAAGAAAAGTTGGCAGTTACGACAGTACAAACTCACAGACATGTTTGCGAAACAGAGTAGGGCAATCATTAAATATATCAAGGTAATCCGAGTACCGATTGTACGTGCATTGCAGTCGGCACACAAGGCACAAGACACGCAGACAATTGGGGTTGCAAAAGGTATCATGTTACCTGGTCCACTTTTGCGGCACTTAAAGACGAACATGCTGTAGCAGCTCACCACAAGACACTATGCCGTGCATAATTTTAAAGAGGAAAAGAATATCAGCCTTGTTCCGCCTGGAAGTTAAGCATGATAGCGTCAATGAAGAGGGCGATCCAGGGTTATAATTACTACTATCGCCAAAGCGATGGTTGAAGATAGATATGAACTTATTTTGGACCCTTTCTACAAGCTTACGGATTGTTTTGCTCGTGCTGTTCCAGACAACCGATGCATATTCAAGCTGAGGACGACATATAGTTGTGTAGAGCTTGAGAAGAGAAATCGGCTCCTTGAACTCCTTGGACACGCGACAGACATAGCCAAGCGATCGAAGAGCTCTACGAGTAATTACCTGAATATGTGGAGAGAAGCTCAGTTTACTGTCGAAAGTGACGCCTAGGTCATTAACCTCTACCACACGTGGCAGTAATTCACCGTTGATGTTATAGGGAAACAAGATGTTGTCAGTCTTTCTTGTGTATGTCATTACCTTAGTTTTAGATGTATTTATGAGGAGTTTGTTGCATGAACACCAATGCGAGAAGGACGAGATTGCTCTCTGGAGAGCGGAACAGCTGGCAGAGTTGGAAACAGATTTAAATATTTTTACATCATCGGCATATAAAAGAAAATTACAATCATTAAATATTGTCGCGACCTCATTTATAAAGATTGAGAAGAGAAGTGGCCCGAGAACTGAGCCCTGAGGGACACCACTGGTGACCTCATAGGAAAGAGAAGACTGTCCATTTACATGCACGAAACATGACCTATCACATAGATAATTGCATTAAAGAGATATCAGGGATGGTTGTATATCAAGCTCAGATAGTTTTTTGGCTGAGAGCTTGTGGCAGACGACATCAAAAGCCTTGCTTAAATCAAAGTAGACTACATCAAGTTGACCTCTCCCTTGCACAGCTTCTGAAGCATGCAGCATGAAGTTGACGAGATTGGTAGTGGTCGATCGGCCCGCGAAAAAACCATGCTGTTCAGGTATTAATGTGGTATTTATACTGAATGTGAGTAGTTTATGCAGTATTGACTCAAACAATTTAGAAGCAGCACATAGAATAGATATCGGTAGGTAGTTCGTGGGGTCCAATTTAGAACCTGTCCTAATTACAGGAACAACCCTTGCATTCTTCCAACGAGCGGGGAACTTGCCAGACTTGAGAGAAGTTAGAAATATACACGTCAATACTGGAACTAGGATATCACCAAACGCTTTCAGTACGGCAGAAGGAATGCCGTTAGGGCCGCATGAAAATGACGATTTCAATTGTTTCAGAGCTTTCAAAACGAGACTTTCCGAAGCCAGCACTTCTGAGTTTTTACAGTAACCTAGAGATTGTGGAGGGGGGCAAGCTGCACTGTTGATGCCATAAGTGGAGCGGAATTGTCGCGCAAAGGCATTGGCAACGTCCGATATGCTCTCTCCTCGTTCATCGATGAGGTTAATGTTCCCAGGTGAATTTTTACATGTTTGAGAACGGACGTGGCCCCAGAAAGCTTTTGCATTGCGTGTTGCATCAGCCTCAACCGCGGCAATGTAATTCGACCTATCGCGCCTAACCAGACATTTACAAAGAGATCTGAGTTGACGAAACTCATTCTGCCACCTTTCCTGCCCCGTTTTCTTAGCTTGCTTGTGCGCTTGATTTTTCCTCCCCAATGCTCGTTTAAGTTCAGCAGAAAACCAACGCGGAAAATTGCCTTTCTTTTCAAATTTACGGGGAACAAAGCTCCTCAAGCCATCGTGAACAACGTCAGTAAAAAAATCGGTCTGTTCATCAACGTCGTTGAGGTTAGCTATTGGTGACCAATCAGTGTTACTAAGAAAGTGAAACAAACCAATGTAGTCACTACGAGCAAAGTCGTAACTACTGCTTCCTGGTGTGCAAACAGGGGGACTGTAATGGAGGAGAGATACGTTATGCAATGAATTATGTAATGACGGATGAAACTTGTCCGGTTTTACAAGGTTAGTAAGACTGCGCGAGACGTCGACAGCTTCCAAGCTAGTCAGACACAAATCTAAGACGTTCCCACATGAATTCCTAATGAGGTTGCACTGCTGCAAGGAAGTAAAGGAAAAAAAATCAAATGGAAAGTCACACTTCGGAGATATTGGGTGAGACACCTGACTGACCCGCTGAGTCTCCCAAGAAATCCCCGGTGCGTTAAAGTCCCCAGTGACAAGGAAATGGTGATCACTGTGAGATATTACTGTAGTTTCAATTGTGTTAAGGATATTTCTGAAGTCACTGGCATGTGTCTCGGGGGAAATGTAGTATGTACACACTAAGAGCCGTTCACCCCGATCACAAAACACCTCTAACCAAATACACTCACTCTCTAATTCAAGGTCAAGGCTTGATGGAGTCATGTAGGGCAATAAGCACACCACCGCCCCGTTGTTTATCGTGCAACGGGTCACGGTCATGCCGGAAAACTTGGTAATGCGGAGGGAACAAGGTATCGGAACTTATGTCCGGGCACAACCAAGTTTCTGTTAGAATAATTATAGGCCAGCAAGAAGAAACGACATTTGAGAAGAATTCAGCTGACTTTGTGTGAAGTCCACGGACGTTCTGATAAAAGCAATCAAAGCTACTATTACCTGCCATCATCATCAAGTCGTTGCTGCTCTGCATGAATCATTTTTTCATGCAATTCACCACGGAAGGGCTTGAAAAGACAGTGCCGAGGCCACAGCGCAGGGTCTTTGAGCCGCTCAAAACACGCGTCGTCAACGGCGACGTAGAAAGAGGCGTAAGAGTCATGCCTCGTCTTTAAACGTTTGCACACAATCGGGGCGGCCCCCACACCGGACAGGTGCTCGAAACCTTGAGCTGAAGTTGTAGACGGAACCAGTTTTGTTATAAACACAGCTTTTGGGGGCTTCCGACGTCTGACAGCCACAAGACCAGATCCCTCAGATACACCAACAGCCAGGGGACGTGGTACGGAGTTCTTGGGAGTGCGTTGCTGCAGGGGTAGGTGCAGGGGCGGATGGTCCAGGCGATGGGATTTCGAAGAAACCACCTCCAAGCTGGGATCGGCCGAGAGGCGATGCGGCAGGCGAAGCGGTCTGCGACAGCGGAGTGGGGGGTATTGTTTCCGCGGACGATGCGGTTGGAAGCGGCGGGAACTCGGCTAGCCGAGAGGGGGAAGGAGGGTCGCCCCTCAACCGAGTCAAATCTGTGCGCAGTGCACGCACCTCCTGCCGCAGGGTCTTCACGACATCGGCGTGAGCTTCACTCTTTGTAGCGTTGTCCCAGCGCAGCCGCTCATTGTCCTCTCCCAACCTGGTAACCTGATCGGAGAGGAAGGAAATTCCTTCCAGGGCGTCCACGAGAAGGGCGCGCAAGGACAGCAGCTCGGCCGCAAGGTCAACAGGTTGGGTGGCGGGGGTTGTGCGGGGAGGGCTCGACGAAAGGGTCGCCGCCGAAGCAACGCCGCCGTAGTCGTCGTTAGAGCTAGCCAGCACACACGGCGACGAGGCAGACTTGCAGGCATTGCACACAAAACGACGCGCGCCTGACTTAATAGACTGTAGGTCCTCGTCCGGCAACGTTATGCACTTTGCGTGAGCACGCCTGTTGCACTCACCGCAAGGAAGAAATTTCTGTTTCCCGTAGAAGACGCACGAGCACAGAACACGCGCATCCTTACTGGGCGCCATCTTGGAAAAGATGGCGCCCAGTAAGGATATTAATAATTATAATAATAATAATAAAATATAATAATAATAATAATAATGATATAATCAATCAATCAATCAATCAACCAATCAATCAATCAATCATGTTTATTTACGTGCCCAGGAACAGCCAGAGGCTTGAGTGCTGGCGCACGGGTAGTTACATGAAAACAAAATACAAGAAACATATTGCAAGAAACAAACAAGCGACAAGACACACAAATTGAAGTAGGGAAAATGACAAATACAGCACAGGCGGAGCCTGGGTACAGGTAAAAAATAAAAAAAGAAGGTGCCTATGTTGCTCTGCCTGTCGTAAAGGCCACACGACAGGCAGAGCAACAAAGTTTGACTGTAATACAACAAAAACAACGGAGTGTAGAGACAAATGGTAATACGTACAAATGACAGTAAACAGTTTCAAAAATAGGCAACTATCAGTTGGATAGACACAACCGCAGAGAAACCAAATTCCAGAAAAAAAAGAGTGACAGACATATCATAGGTGTTTAACATAATGTATTCAACAGCGTTGTACGGTAAATTGTAAAGTATTTCTGAAAGATGTCAAGGCGTTCAAAGAAGCAGTTGTAACAATTCTGTATTCTGCGCACAGGAGAATGACTGGAGTTGCGCGCAGCGGTCAAGAACGGGCGATGCGACCTGGTGGGCTTTTGTGGTACACTAAACTCTAAACAGTTAAGCAGGTCTGCGCAAGAAAGGTCGCCATGAACAATTTTGTGAAGAAATGTAAGGTCTGCACGCATAATAATAATATTAATAATAATAATAATAATTATACTTTATTGCCCGTATTTGTGCAAGTACAGAGTAGCGGGCCCGTCAAAGCCTACTTAGGCTTGGGGGACTGGGCCCGGCAAGTCGACGAAGCGAAAGAAAAAAAAGGCAAATAAGTACATATTGTCACCTAGATATCAACAAATCATAGCCACCTAACAAGATAAGTATTCGTATAATGAGAGATACAAAATTTACAAACAATCAGGAAACTGTACCATGTAATCATTCAAAGTTTTCTTAAGTTGCCTTTTTGAAGAGGCCGAAAAAATTTCTTCCGGCAACTCATTAAATATTTTCGCTACATAAACACATCTTCGTGCCGTTCCGTACCGAGTACGTGAACGAGGAACAACAAAACGAGGTTGCGAACGCACAAATCTAACAGGCTTGTTTTCAACCTTAAAATCAGACTCCCAAAAGTGAGTGGTTACTACAGTTTGTACAACAAGACTATCAAATGAAGGCAAGTACAACGCTTTGAAAATGTCTGTAGAATTGTACATAGGAGAACCATAAGCTATAGATTTTAATTTGTTTTTCAGGACAGAATCAACTCGAGTTTTCCAACGTGAAGAACAGCTACCAAAAATGGTAATGCCATATCTTAAAACACTATATGCGAGAGCATGCGCGATACTTTTCTTGACATGCATGGGAACAAAAGTTTTCATATTAAATAGTACACACGCCACCTTACGAAGCTTACCACAAACATACGATAAATGGTGTTGCCACGTCAATGCACAGTTTTAAAAAATACCTAAATACTTGACATATTCAACATATTCAACCACATTAAATTGGCAAGGATGGTGATGGTCATGTATATATACAGGAATATTGATCAATGTAGTTTTCAATGGATTTCGAAAGCAAATCATTTTAGTTTTGTTGGAATTTATAGTAATGCGATTTTGAGAAAACCAACGTACCGCGTTATTTATGTCACTTTGTAAAACATTTACCGCTCTTCCATAGTTAAGATGCTTTGAAGTAAAACTGTGTCATCGGCGTAGTGAAAGACTTTACATTTAGCCATTGCCGAAGGAAAATCATTCATGTAAAGATTGAACAGGAGTGGAGATAAAATTGAACCCTCTGGTACACCGGTTAATAAAGGCAAAGGAGTGCTGAATTCTGAATGGTTATCCGTAGCAACAACCTGAAATCGACCGCATAGATATTGATTTAGTAGATCATAAAACGGCCCCCGGAAACCTAATAAGTATAGTTTGCGTAACAATATTTTATGGCAAACAGAGTCAAACGCTTTTGTTATATCTAAAAATAAAGCACAGGCGAAGAGATTGCATTCAAAAGCGGAGTACAGTTAGTCCGCAAATTCTTCCAACAGTGTAATAGTTCCACGTCCGGCAACGAACCCAAACTGCCGAGGTGAAATTACGAAAAATTTTTCAAGAAAGGACGACATCGTTACCAGAAGAAATTTTTCTAATATTTGAGACAGGATGGGCAGTATAGAAATGGGCCTATATGAGTTTACATTATCTTTCGGACCTGCTTTCTGGAGAGGACGTACAATAGCAGTTTTTAATGCCATGGGAATATCTGCACCGTTTATGAAGCCATTTAAAATGAAAAGAACGACACCTGCTAAAGGCTCGAAATTTCTACGAAGTGTATCAATAGACATACCGTCCAAACCGGCAGGCTTATTCGAACGAAAACTGAACACAATGGTTTTGAGGTCAGATTTGGATAAACGAGGTAAAAACGCTGACGAGGGAATGGAGTCTTTAAGTGTGCAGGGCCCACCAGAAAGTTCCGAGGGTTCAGGTACGTTTCTAAAAGCCCGATTAAACTAATTTGCTACATCAATCGGATCATCATAGAACGATGAAAAAATGGAACACCTATTGCTCACATGACCGCGTAAAGCGTTCACAAGAGACCAGGTCTTCCTCGGATTCTTTGAATGTTGATTAAATTGTTTAAAGTAATGCCGGCGCTTGGCCGCTCGTAAGAGGGCGACGACCCTATTACGTGCGGTTTTATAATTTATGCGCAACTCATGGTCTCCAGGTGACCGCTTAACACGTTTCCACAACCAATCTCTGTACGGATAGCCTGCATCACCTCGGAAGTTATCCAGCAGCAATCCTTACGGCGCTTTTTGGACACTAAAACCGTGCTGGAACGTTCGAAAGTTTTCAGCTGTTCACATAAGTGTTCAAAAACCGTACGAGGGGAACCGTTCAGCATTAACGCCGACGAATTGAAGTTAGACACCAAACTATCAAACTTATTTTTGTTCACGAAAGAAAAACGAACGTCGCTATCTGAATTTCCTTCCACCGTATATGCTCTAGATGAAGCAGAGTTAGCCGAAAGGCGACAGGCCACAAAATAATGATCAGCCAACTTTTTAGTGATGACGTAAGAAGCAAAAGAAAAGTTTTCGGCCCTGCAAAGATATGATCCAAGCACGATGTAACCAGCTTATCACATACCACTTCTTCACGCGTAGGAACATTTACAGTGCACTCAAAACCGTGTGACGAAAGCAATCCCAAATAGTCAGCAACAATAGGTTGGACAGGACACAATATATTTATATTTAAGTCGCCGACTAAACATAATTGATCCGCTGCGCCGAATTTTTTAAGCGTTTCCCCTAATTCAAGCAAAAATCTAGTTGCACTGCATGAAGGAGGACGGTAAATTGTAAAAAGTACCATAGATATTGCGCCATTTGCCAGTCTAATAGCTAAACATTCGGCATGAGTGAAGGTTACATCAATATCAGTTACCTCGAAATGATCGCGAACAAAGATAGCAATGCCTCCGCCTCGGCGGCCTGTTCGAGTTACAAAGTGAGAACGGTTGCTTGGTAAGGTGAACAAACTAACACAGGATTGAGAAATATTTATTTCGGTTATAACAAACACATCTATAAGCTCAGATGCTGATTCAGCGATATGTTTGAATTCGTCCCAGTACTTACGCATGCTGCGAATATTTATGTTAATAATTGTAAACTCAAGACCTGATTTACTGCTGCGAAGCGTATCCCGTAGGACGCTGAAGTTAGCAAGCTCTTTAGAAGCAATAGCCATGAAGTTTATTGTATTTTAGAGATGTCGGACACTTTGCTTATTCGGAGGAGTGGAGCATCTTCAGTCTTTTTAAGATAGATTTTTCCCGTCTTCACCCAAGCGAAGAGATAGCCTTTGTCTTTTGCTGCAGTCCTCGCGTGCCAGAACAGATCACGATTGAACTTTGTCAGGTTGTCATTGAAAAACAGTTTAGGCAGTGCCCCAGACTGGTGCAATTGCCTGAGTGAACCGCGTGCAGCAGACCAAGACTCTTTGACCGACAGTGACGCGAATCGCACGAGAACTACAGGTACAGTGTCACGTTTAGAAGGAAGCCTGTGAATTGCCAACACATCGGAGAGAGAGAAGTTCGGCAACTTCAGTGCGACTGCTAGTTTCGAAAGCTCATCTTTTAAGTCTTCATCTTTCTCGAAAGGCAAACCATGGATCTCTAGGTTTGCTTTGCGACTGTACTGTTCGCTTTCGTTCTGGTCTTCCTGTAGCCGCTGTATCTGCATTGCTTGCTCAAACACAGTCTTTTTCAAGGCATCGATCGCTTCCTCCCCTTTCGACATTTGCTGTTGGTTAGCTTTCACTTGATGTAGTATGGTATCATACTGTTTGGAGGTGAATTCCACCGATTCCTGCAATTCTTGGACATGCTTAGACAGCCCTACAAATTCCGTTCTGAGGAGGAACAGCGAATCTACTTTTGCATGTAGTTCTGGTAGAGATTCTAAACTTTTCCTAATCTCCCGAAGTTCTGACAGCAAAGCAGATTCGGAGCAACAACTGTCACCGGCTTGAGAACCATCGTACTGAGAGGACGGACCCTGACGCTTCTTCACTGAACGACACGTCTTGCACACCCAAGCGTCTCGTTTAGCCTGACCCATAGTTGTAAAAGTGCCAGAAGCAATGCCCGAGCACGTTTGGCCGAGATGATAACAGTGGTTGCATTCCGAACACTTTATAAATTTGCCATCATCCGGTATCAGTTCATGGCACACAATACAACTGTCCTGGTCCGACATAGTGAATAACACCCCCAAAAAGACAGTAGCACAGTGCAGTCAGCGGCAAAAATCAAGCAAAACAGGCTAAATGAACAAAATACTGTGACTACCTGTAGGAGTAGAAGCCGTTAGTCTGTGGCAAACTTTCGCCGCCGACTGCGAAGCACCGCCGAGATCCGCTCCCTTTCAAGGACGATCACATGGCCTGGGTTTCCAGCTGCTGCGCAGACTGCCGCCAGATAAAGCAGAATGGTCCGGACCGGCGACGAACAGGCACAGATGCGCCAACGAAGAAGCGACGAAGTGTCGTATGCGTCAGCAGGCCACCCAGGTCCAGAAAATCACGAACTTGATCGGACAGCGAAGCCACCGGGATAATCTGTAGGAGTAGAAGCCGTCAGTCTGTGGCAAACTTTCGCCGCCGACTGCGAAGCACCGCCGAGATCCGCCCCCTTTTAAGGACGATCACATGGCCTGGGTTTCCAGCTGCTGCGCCGACTGCCGCCACATAAAGCAGAATGGTCCGGACCGGCGAAGAACAGGCACAGATGCGCCAACGAAGAAGCGACGAAGTGTCGTATGCGTCAGCAGGCCACCCAGGTCCAGAAAATCACGAACTTGATCGGACAGCGAAGCCACCGGGATAATCTGTAGGAGTAGAAGCCGTCATTCTGTGGCAAACTTTCGCCGCCGACTGCCAATAATATTAATAATAATAATAATAATAATAATCATTTAATCAACCTTTATTTTCGGTGCCCAGGAACAACCCTAGGGTCTTGGTGCGGGTGCCCCATACAAAACGAAAAAGAACACTGCAATTAAGACGAGACAACACACAAAAACAATATTTATGACATAAACAATAAAGTAAAAAAAGTACAGAAATCTCAAAAATCAAAAAAAGGAAAAAAGAGAAAAAAAGAAAAGAAAGTCACAAAAGAAAAGACAGGCTTGGCGTTGCAACCCTTGACACTCGGCCAGCGACACAATCAATAGACGTGAAAAACAGGAACTATACAAGCACATATTGAATGAACATGACATAGAGTATACGCATAAAAAACAAGGTTTTCTAGCAACATGTTAAGAAGTTCCAAAAAAAAGAGAAAAAGCTTCAGCGTTACCAACACTGACACTAAAACGTACAGATATTCAAGCAACACAAAAAAAGGAAAAGTGGAAAACAAGCAACAGTACAGTTTGCAGATAACAAATACGGTACATAAATTTGGAATGACATAAAGGACTTAAGCTGCAACAGTTTTCAACTGATTAGAGAACAAAGTAAAAGAGCTCTGAATATATCAAGACGAACGGAATATTAAGTATATGAACCTTGCATTCGGCAGATGGACGAGCGTCGGCTATTTAAAGCAACTGGTCTGAAAGCTGGAAATTTCCTAAAAAGTTTGTTTGGTAAATTGATATTGATAAGTGTAACCAAATCATCACACAAAATATTACCATGAAGCAGTTTATAGACAAAGATAATTTCAGCTCGCATTCGTCGACAGCAAAGGGAAGGAATGCTTTTCAGAAAAGAAGACATGATGCCGTTTGCGTCTTGTGGCCCATGACGGAAGCGGTGCTTAAAGAAAAAAATGAACTTATTTTGAACCCTTCCGATACGGTCACTATTGGACTTGCAAGTTCCATTCCAAACAACAGACCCGTATTCGAGAAGAGGTAAGCAGAGAGCCGAATACAACTTTAAGAAACTAAGCGGAACTTTAAACTCTCCAGAATACCTGCAAACAGCACCCAGACATCGAAGAGAGCGTCGGGTAATTTGTGTAATGTGGGAAGAGAAAGTCAGAGAAGAATCAAACAGTACTCCCAAGTCCCGGATTTCGGTCACCCTCGGCAGTGCAGTGCTTGCAATTCTGTAAGAGTATTGCAGCTGTCTAGTTTTTCTACTATAGGAGACAACCTTAATTTTTGAAGGGTTCAAAATAAGGTCGTTTGTGGTGCACCAACGATGGAATGACACAATATCAGCCTGAAGAGAATTACAGTCCTGAACACTACGCACTTCTTTAAAGATTTTTATATCATCAGCATACAACAAAAAAGAAGAATTTGGAATGGCAGAGGCAACATCGTTAACGAAAATGAAAAAAAGAAGGGGACCCAGAACGGATCCTTGGGCTACACCACTGGTTGCTTTGTACCTAAGCGATGTTTGACCTTTGCACTTACAAAGCAATATCGCTTCTTGAGATAGCAACGTATAAGACCCACGAAAGAAGCGTGTACATAAATGAGAGTGAGCTTGGCAAGCAATAACGAGTGGTTGACAACATCAAAGGCTTAGCTCATGTCTGCACAGTCTGCTCCATGAAGCATACAAGGTTCGTGGAAGTTTAACGACCACGCGCAGATTTATGTTGATTAGGAATGAGGTCGTGTAAATGAGAAAGACAAGACCGTATGAAGAGATAGCTCGAAAATGTTAGAGGCAGAACAAAGCAGCGAGAAGGCCTGTAGTTTATAGCATCACTTTTTAGGCCTGACTTGAAAACAGGTACTACACCGGAGATTTTTCATGAGCGAGGGAACGTGCCAGACCACAGACAGTTATTAAATATTGAAGTTAACACAGGAATGAATATATTTGCATATGTTTTTAGAATTGCAGCAGGAATACCATCAGACCCACAAGAAAGCGGGGGCTTGAGCTGCTTGATGCTGGTCCAAATGATGTTCTCATACAGTTGCAAACAACCGGAGTTCCCGCCTTGGTGACAAGGGACGCTGCTGTTATCACTACCAACGCTAATCCCAAAAAAAGAAGAAAATTGACCAGCAAAGCAGTCCGCCACCTTGGCAACCTCATCGCCGTTTGAGTCTAGAAGACGAGTAGAATCTTTAGTTGTACTAGATCTAGAGTAGATGTACTTCCAGAAGGCTCCCGGTTGATGAGTTGCGTTAGTTTCTATCGACGCCAGGTACGAAGTATGATCACGTTTGTGCAATATTTTACATAGGGCACGTAGGCGCCGGAATTCCAGAGCAGACTGGTTGGTAACAGTGCGCTTCATCTTTCTGTGCGCACGTTCCTTGAGTTTCAGGACATCCCGCAATTCTGAAGAAAACCGGTGTGGAAACGTGAACTTCTTCGGTAAGTATTGTGGGGTGTATTCCTTCATACCCGAAAGCACAATCTCAGTGAAACGGTCGATTTGTTCATTGGCATAAGCGTGGTCAATAACGGTCGACCAAGGGACAGCGAAAAAGTAGCCATACAGCCCAACATAATCTCCCCGGGCGAAAGCGTAACGAGGTTGTGTGTTGTTGGAATTTACAGGACGGGGGAGCGATGAGGGGAGGCAACAGGAAATATAAAGAGGAGGATGAAATCTGTCGGGTATTACTAAAGAACAATCAGAGCGCCACACACTAACGCCATCAAAGTTCGAAAAGCACAGGCCCAGAATATTTCCATTGCAATTTTTTATGCGATTAGATTGTGCCATAGAAGTGAAAGCAAAAAATCGAGTAACCTATAACCTTTCTGTTCAATGTGGTGGTTATAGTGGGAACAGGTTAGCCGGCTCCACTAAACGCCAAGAGCATTAAAATCTCCAAAGAGGAGGACCTTGCGGTTAAAATGAGTGATAAGCACCTGTTCAATGAAGGCGATTAACTTATTGAACGCGTCGTGAGCTACATCAGGAGCAATAAAAAAAACCAAATAGAAGTTTTTCAGTTTTAGATAAAAAATTTCGGCCCCTAATGACTCATCTGTGTTATCAATATCGCTACATAGCACACACGGGAGAGATTTGTTAACGGTGAGAAGGACACCGCCCCTTTTTTGTTGCTTCCCGTTAAGGCACGATCACTACGATATACATGGTGATTTTACATGGTAATAATACATAGTATTAATAATGATAATATTAATAATCATAATATTAATCAATCATTCAATTAATCAATCAATCAGTCATATTTATTTACGTGCACAGGAACAGCCAGAGGTCTGAGTGCGGGCGCACGGATAGTGACATGAAAACAAAATACAAGAAACATATTGCAAGAAACAAACAAGGGACAAGACACACACAAATTGAAGTAGCGAAAATGACAGAAATAAAGCACAGGCGGAGCATGGGTACAGGTAATGAGAAAAAAAGAAGATGCCTTTGTGGCTCAGCTTATTGTAATGAATACACAACAAGCAGAGGACAAAGTTTGACAGTAAGACGACAAAAACAATGACAAGAGACAGACACACAGCCTGCCCCTGGTTAGCACAACAGGGGACCCACTGGAAGACCAGGCTAACACACTTGCACAACACTTCGAACACGTGTCTAGTTCAGCACACTACACAAACACTTTCATGAAACACAAAATATCTGCAGAAAAAAAGCACTTACACGACAAAGACAAATCAAAAACTTCTTACAACTCTGAATTCACTCTCTATTCACTCTGGGAAAAGACGTTCTACGTCTTCCCGCGGTGGTCGAGGGGCGGCGCTAGTTGACCGGGCTCTGAGCAGTCGTAAATACAAAACCCCGCTGTATAGTCGAGAGGGGAGTCGCAGCGGAACTAGCTCAATGGTAGAGCACCGCACGCGTTATGCGGAGGTTGTGGGTTCGATTCCCGCTTCCGGAAAAGACGGCGCAATTTTTCTCGACTTGAATTTTCAATTATTTATTCCTGCATAAAAAAAAGCAATCATACTTCATTCGGCACTATAAAGCACTGTTAAAAACGCCAAACAGCACTGGCAATAAGGACTGCCACTTTGATATGTGTCCTTACGGAATCCCTCGTCCCGTACGTCTCTGTTCTACAAAATGCATTACGAGGGTTCTGGCTTCAGCAGTCTGAAATGCCTTTGGCTATCCCCGACTTCCGACCACGTATTACGTGCGGCCGCTGGGAAAAGACGTTCTACGTCTTCCCGCGGTGGTCGAGGGCCGGCGCTAGTTGACCGCGCTCTGAGCAGTCGTAAATACAAAACCCCGCTGTATAGTCGAGAGGGGAGTCGCCGCGGAACTAGCTCAATGGTAGAGCACCGCACGCGTTATGCGGAGGTTGTGGGTTCGATTCTCGCTTCCGGAAAAAACGGCGCATTTTTTCTCGACTTGAATTTTTAATTATTTATTCCTGCATAAAAAAAAACAATCATACTTCATTCGGCACTATAAAGCACGGTAAAAAGAAAGATAGGTCGCCAGTGTAGAACGCCAAAGGAGGCACAGGGGTGTTTTTAGGATAGTTTTTACTATGGTTAGTGAAGTAAACGTTTTTTATATTCTTAAGAAAGAAAGAACGAAAACAAAACACGCGTCCAGAGTGGGCACTGAACCCACACCTTCGATTTGATCTCGAATGCCTTACCAATTCGGCTATCTGCGCGACTTTTTTCTCCTTCACTTTCTGGGGTATTTATATTTGCTAGAACTGTATCTAATGCTTGAGAGTGGTTGCCAGCGCTACTCTGACTACACGTGGAAAAAGGGACCTTCTTTTCAACCCCCTGGGCGTGACTCGCATGTCTCCAGCCTATTATGAGCGGGAAACTGGCGCGAAGCCCTCTTATGCTACCTAGGCATCAAGGCTGCGAAAACGGGCACCTTCGCTAGGTATTCGAAGAATAATATAGTTAGAAATGAGGGGCTTGTTGAGGAAATACAGAAAGATTGGGCAGTCTACAACGTCAAAGAATGCATAGAGGTGTTGTTAAGCTCTTTTTTACTATGGTTAGTGAAGTAAAAATTTAAAATATATGTAAGAAAGAAAGAAAGAAAGAGAGAAAGAAAGAAAGAAGGAAAGAAAGAGTGAAAGAAATAAAGGAAGACAGAAATAAAGAACGAAAGAAAAAAGAAAGAAAGAAAGCAAAAGATGCACCCACCGTGGGCCCCGAAAGCGCGCCTTTCGGTTTGATCTCGACTGCCTTACCAATTCGGCTATCTGGGCGATTGTGCTCTTATATTTATTAGAACGGTATCTGACGCCTGAGGATCTTAGCCAACACCACTCTGACTACACGGGGAAACGGGGACCTTCTTTTAAACCCTTGGGCGTGACTCGAACGTCTACAGCCTCTTAAGAGTGGGTAACTGGTGGGAAGCCCTTATTTGCTACTTAGGCATCAAAGCTGCCATAACCAAGACCCTGGCTACTCTTTCGCAGAATAATATATTTAGGAAATGAGGGTGTCGTTTAGGTAGGTCGGCAGTCGACAGAAAGATAGGTCGGCAGTCCACAACGCCACAAGAAGCATATGGGTATTGTTAGGCTCTCTTTTTACTATGGTTAGTGAAGTTAAACTTTTTAAATATACGTAAGAAAGAAAGAAAGGCATTAACACACGTCCCAAAGGGCCGACCGAACCCACGCTTCTCCATTTTATCTCGAATGCCTTACCAATTCGGGAAATTGGGTGACTGTGTTCTTCACTTTTGGGGTATTTATATTTACTACAATTGTATCTGACGCTTGAGGGTGGTAGTCAGCGCCACTCTGACTACATGGAGAGAAGGGTACCTTTCTTTTCAACCACCGGAGCGTGTTTCGAAACGTTTACAGCCTGTCATCAGCGGGTAACTGGCAGGGAGCCCTCTTATGCTACCTAGGCATGAAGGCTGCCACAACCGAGACCCTCGCTAGGCTTTCGCAGAATAATATAGTTTGGAAATGAGGGGCTCGTTGAGGAAGTAAAGAAAAATAGGTCGGCAGTCTACAACGCTGAAGGATGCATAGGGTTGTTCTTAGGCTCTTTTTTACTATGGTTAGTGAAGTAAACATTCCTTAAATTTACGTGATAAAGAAAGAAAGAAAAACAACGCCCAGACTGGGGACAGAACCCACGCCTTTCGATTCGATCTGGAATGCCTTCGGCTATCTGGGCGACTGTGTTCTTCTTCACTTTCTAGGGTATTTGTATATACTAGAGCTGTATCTAATGCTTGAGGGTGGTAGCCGGCGCAACTCTGAATACACAGGGAGAAGGTGACATTCTTTTCAACCCCGGGGCGTGACTCGAACGTCTAGAGCCTGTCATCAGCGAGTAACTGGCGAGAAGCCCTCCTACACTACCTTGGCATAAAAGCTGCCCGAACCGAGACCCTCGCTAGGCTTTCGCAAAATATTATTGTCACAATACGAGACGATCCCCGTGGCGCGATGGCCCAGCACCGAGGATAACGACGAAGAGTTGTGTGGGCGATGCATCCAGGCCCGGTTTGGTTATGCCTTGATGTAAATAGTTCACCATTATGTAAATGCATCACTTTATCGCTACATGGTTCGTGTCAGCTGCCGCCACGGAACAGTTTGGTAGTGTGTCCTCGGGTTCGTCATCCGCATCGTCATCCGCATCGCTTCGCATCGGCGCGAACGCAGCCGCCAAAGACAACAAAGCCATGCCGGCCCGCCCCAGCCTATGGGAGACCAGAACAAGACGATGTCCCCTGCGCCATGTTCCCGCGCCTGAAAGACCCGAATGAAGACCAGAGGAAAGGAGCCGGGCCCAGACAACCGAAGTTGTGTTCCCCCGCCCTTCCATCTGACGCTCGACGACCTTTGGTGCTTCGCCGCGGTTGAAGCTATTGCTGTGTCTGGGCCAGGCATCATCAACGCCATCATCGTCATCCGTGGTGGCAAGTGATCCGTCACTGCATTTTTTATCCCAACACTCATCCGCCTTCAATCTCCAAGTGGGTTCGCTGTCGACCGGGACGGTCGTTATCGACTGAAGAATTACACGTTTAAGTCGACATGCAGAAATTATTCTGGTATAAAAGTCTGCCATTTCTAAACCTAGTTGGGCTAGTCTATCTAGTGTGGGTACTGTCTGGAATGATGCAAGTGCGTCTGGTGAGGGTAGAGCGTGTGGATTTTAGTGTTACACTAATCGGCAAATGCGATTTGATGCTTGGCACACGACCCCATTGCCACTGATCTTTGCAACAGCGGAATACATCTGCCACAGCAGGTGCTGCCAAGCAGAATTTAGCAGTTCGTGTCGTGTGTTAAAAGAAAATTCTTGCTTTTTCGCAGCCCCGCCATTTCGTTTGGGGCGATTTTCCATGCAAGCCGGGTGAACTTCCCAAGCGTTGTAGTCCCACACAAGGGCCGAGCGCCAGGCCGGGGAGTCGCTTGTCCTATTTTACCGATAGCTTTCCGGCGCCACCGAGGCACACAAATGCACATGGTGCCTTCCTCAGCCACGGTGGACGCTCAACTCGGAACCGCTTATGGCCGGACACGCCACCAAACTCTTTCACTCCCGGCAGCGGCGCAGTGCCGCATGATGGCCGGGGGCCCCACCAGATGGTGAAGGGTCAGGAGCCCGTTTCAAGGGTAAAGGCAGATTTTCAGGCGTGAATGCCCCTTTCAAAGGTCCGCACTCGACAGGGGACACCTTGATCTCTAAAGAAATCGGTGGATGCCCGGCGGTACCAGGATTCGAGCCCGGTACCTGCCGTATACGAGGGGAGTGCGATACCTCCGAGAAATCAGTGACGTTGTAAATGTTACGACCCCTTCCACTGGGGCATTTCCCGATGAAGTCGGGTAACTTCGCAAGCACTGGATGCCCTGTTCAGGGGGGGGGGGGGGTTGGGGGCTTGTACCAATTTCTTATAGTGGTTGGTGCCAAGCGGTACTAAAGTACCTGCCACTTTCTTGTATCCAATGATACGGTCCGGCGTGGTGTTATGCTTTCCAGGAACCCCGCAAGGTACGCGCCTGTTCCCACTCTCAAAGTCGAGGGTAGCCAGCGGAAGACTTCGGGGAGCACAAGCCGCCACGTATGCCGCAGTGGTAGAGCAGGCCCAAGCCCTTTATCCCCGGCCAAGCCAGTACAGGGAGCGCTTGTATTCTTTTGACTGGTGGGTACCCAGAAGTCCCTGACGCCATTGGAAGGGGTTCGTGAGACCTCCTACACAGCCTTCCATGGCTGCTTGTAGGGAAGCTGCAAGCGTTTACTCCCATGGGGAAGGCGTCCAGAGGCCTCGGAGACGATTCTACCTCTTAAAACCGCTGGGTATCCGGCGGCCCAGGAGTCGAACCTGGTACCTCTCACTTACGATACGAATGTTTTACCACTCGACCATCGCGTCGTCCAACCAGTACCACTCGACCAAAGCATTTAAACCCGCACATGCACCAAAAAATGTGGTATTTTAATAGGGTAAGGAAAGTTTTTATTATATGCTCATATTCCCGGATATACGTAGCCGATTCGTTAGTTTAGTGGCCAAGTGCTTTTCATTTATCCCGAGTACTTGTCCAGCCAAACGCAATTGCTACTGCTATTTGTTGTTCTTTCTGATTTTTAGTAAGTTCAAACATTGTGCACTATACGTCATCTTGGCTAGTACGCACACTATTTATACTCTGTAATTCAGCAGCAATGTTAGAAAATCGATACCTCCTTCAAGTTGTTACAGAAATTAGAGGCTCTCTTCCTAAATTTTGCGGTTTTTGTCGTGGTTCACTTACGTCCCCACGTAATAAATGTACCTTCGTCTTGCTGTATTTGAGACCCCTAACATATATGCGCACTTTCTAGCCGTCTATATACAATTAGTTGGCGCTCCTGAAATGTTTCTTTTGTCTACAAAAACATTTTCAGATATAAATATCTAGAGTGTTCTTGTTATTCTTGTCTCATATCTCCTCGGTGAAACGTAAAGATGCAAAATATTTTCCGATATCTTGAATTCTGGAATTCCCTACTGATTGATTGTAGGATTTATCACGCCGATGCAACGCAGGCGTTGAGGGGTGCCGTAGTGGAGGCCTGCAGATTACTTTTCACCACTTGGGGATTTTTAAAGTGCTCCGAGATATCGTACACATGGGCCTTTTTGCTTTTCGCTTCCATCATAAAAACAAAGCGGCCGCCGCGGCTGGGAATCGAGCCCGCAACCTCATGCTCAGTAGCGCAACGCCTTCGCCACTCAGCCACCGCGGCGGGTACTCTCGCCTTGCGGAATCTTGCATTTATTTATCTGTCTCTGCACGCAACACATAATTTTAGCACTTTAGTGTTTTGTAGTGTGACGATGTCTCTATTGGGAAAGTTGCACTCTTCTGAATAAGCATTTTCATGGACGTAGATAATTGTGTTTGTCCTCTATGTACCACATCATGGCATAAAGCGCTCTCAAGACTCCCCTTACTGTGGGAATCTCTCAATCAAAGGCGTTTGAAATAAAAAGGCAATTTTCTTTTGCCTATTTTACTACTGCAATTTGTAAAATAAATGCTTGACTGCATAAGCACTGTTAACGCTTTACAAGCCTTCTTTTTTACATTCTGCTTTTCTTTGTTTGTGTAATATCTCAAGTTTCTCAAGTTTGTGCACTTAGTGACCGCAGAAACAGCTTGAACTCTACGAAGGGTAGACATAAGTTTGTTCTTGTTTAAACTTCTTGAACGCCCTGTTCTTGGAAAAAAATAATTATTTTTGAAGCTTACTCAAGGCCTAGATCAATCTCCGTGTAAGCAGCTATTGGAAAATGAATCTGCGATAGTTGCAAGACGGACGTTGCTGCTATGGCTTACGAAAATTGCGCTAAAAGGACAAACAGAGGACGGACGACAGACAATGCGCAACTCACAACTATTCGTGATTTGCGCATTGTCGGCCGTCTTTCCGCTGTTTGTTCTTTTAGCATAATTTTCGTAATTGAAACTGCAACCACTAGCCCAACAGCACATTTTACTGCTATGGCTAGTCGAGTCACACTAACGGGAGCCTCAGCTTCGGTTCGGCCTGTCTTAGTATGATTGAGTGGTTTTTCTACTTCGGCCTTTTTTCCAGGAGGAAGATTTCAAATATTTTTTCATATTACATACTGTTTTATTGTCCGACATTCCCAGGGCAAAATGTGTGCAAACTCTTGTACCTGCAATACTCTTCCGCCTATGATTTGTAATAGTAATTTAGTTGCTTGTTTGAGGCACCTATTGTATGAATCTAACTAATGCTCGATTTGGGCTGCTTGGCTTTTATCATTTGAACAAACGGCAAGGACGCGGACGAAAGATCGAAAAAAAGACAGTACAAGAGGTATGACTATTGTATGAGTATGGTTTTCGATTTTCTTTTTCTATTTTTAATGGCCACCCTGGTTGTTGCTTCTTCAGTCCTCGCAAGGGCTGCGGGGTTCTTTGTCACTGTCTTCGTGTTTGTCTTGATCAAAAAACACAGTTTCTTGTCTGGGGTTGCGTTTAACTATGCTACCAGAGTTGGCTTTCATATTCATGACTCTTTTATTTTCCGTCGTTTCCAATTGTTTTCTTCGTTTGGAAAAATCGCTGATTAGGTGGCAGTCAATGTTTTCGCTCTCTGACGTCAACTGGTAGATCTGTAGCGTTAGCTGTGGTAGAATTCAGTGTAGCATTCATTGCCTTTTTGTATTGATGCAATTTGGTTGTGAAGCGGCACGCAAAACTCCTACGTCCATCTTGAAGGCGGAAGTGCTCACAAAACAGGGACCAAAGTAGAAAGAACATAGCCGACACAGCGCTAACTCGCAACTATTTGTTGCGAGCTAGCGGCTACTAACTCGCAACTAACTATCGCGCTTCCACCTTCAAGATGAACAGTTACAAACTAGCCCAATTGTCCGTTCTACTGCAAAACTCCTGCGCCGTGTGTGTTGCGGTGCACAAGGTTTTGTTCTTATTTTACTTATCGCGACCTTTCTATAGCTATAGACGCTTATGGAGTCTCGGCTCACTACTCTTGGCCTTGCGAAGCATTTGCAAATCTGCAAAGTATTTTGGCTGGCGCCTATGGCAAAGCCGATGGCATCGGTTTTGCCCTATCGGGCTTTTGAATTTTTTGTGTAGTTTTCTGTATGGACGACAATGGCCTATATTGTCAATTTATTTATATTATCTAATGCCGATTATTTCATGCCGAGGCTAATTCTGCCATCTACACGAAGATTTCCCGTTATACGTTAAACGAACTCTTTTTCGCCTATCGTAGCGTTTATCCTGCTATATACTTATTTACTCATTGTTGGACCTATTTACTTTCGATTTGACATTCTCGTAGAAACTGTCAAAAGCTTCACTGTCTTTACCTGTACATCGCGGCGTACCATAGGTAAACTAGAAATTAGGATTTCGAAAATTGCCATTTACAGCAGTCGCACCATATGGCCTAAGCAACGGACTTAGAGATTTCCTGATAGCCTTTGTCGACAAAAAATCCTACCCGCGTTTTTCGTCTGGTCAATCTTTTCCTAGCGCAGAAGTTGTCTCGTTTTCTTACCTAATGGCCCCGCCTTTTCCCGTGATGGCGTTTATCCTAATGATACCAAATCCGATGCAATCAAGAGCGTCCTGCTGGAGTCTTAGTTAAAGGCCTTAAAACGGTCATGTTCTGGTGGCAACTACTCCGCATACAGACGTTTGCAATCCCAATGCCATATTTCAAATCTGACAAGAGCTTGTTTAGGGTCAACAGGTGACGGCGTTTATCCTAATGATACCAAATGCGATGCAATCAAGAGCGTCCTGCAGGAGTCTTAGTAAAAGGCCTTAAAACAGTCATGTTCTGGTGGCAACTACTCCGCATACACACGTTTCCCACCCCAATGCCATATTTAAAATCTGACTAGAGCTTTGTTTGGGGTCAACAGGTGCCTGGGACTTAGTGCCTTATGGCTGGCGACGTACTCAAAAGGCTTTAAAGTATCATTAGCCAATGTAGTTCGTTACTTGCAATTGAGCCAAATATGGGTCTTTAGATAGTTCTGGTGTGTATTTACCTCAATTTGTATCTTGATATTACATCAATTACCTTTTTATTAGAGCTGAGTTTTGCAGTTTTTAAAAAATGAAGCTATTGGGTGTTGAATGTTTATTCGAAGCATGTTGCTTGGAAAAATGTCTGAATTCAAGTGAAAAAACTGTACCAGGAACTTTTTGAAAGAATAAAAGAAAACCACTAAAGACAATCCTGGGCCAAACAATAAACAATGGTACTAAGCGATCGTCTAGCGAAACAATTCGTACATCTATCGCAAAAACCTTACAATATGTCAAGATTTAGAAACGAAGCTACGTAAGCGGGTGAGCGCTTAACCACTTGATGTAAACTTTATTTTTGTATTTAAAACAACCAGCGGCAGTACGTTCCTAAAGTTACATACTTGATGTAACCTTATTTCACACGTCGCGTACAGTGCCGACTGGCGTATTGTGCGTATTTCCCAGAATATATATAAGGTTCAGGTTTTAAGACTGGTCATCCAAGCTTTGGCAACCGTTTGTTACACTTGAGTGTGCAGCAATGGGAACACAGGGAATTCTGCTCGTTTTTGCCACTGTGGCCTGTCTCATGTGAGCAACCTTTGTAAATACTTGATATGAGTTTCCACATTTTCTGCATCAGTTCATCTTTACACCTTGTTTTTGCAGCATATTATAAACTCACATTTTGAAAACGTGCCGGTACCATCGAGGGCCCGAACATCAAGAATATTACCCCCTCAGGTGCTGAATATTATCTGCATGACAAATACGCTTGTTCCTTACTTAAGTTGCAGTTTGATATTACGGTTTCAATGATAGGTTATAATTACTGACTTGGCCAACTATTACAGTTTGCCACGGACAATATTGCACGAGAAAGTGTTTTAGTCCTGATTTGTATTTCTACGTTCTCATCATGGACATTGCAAGCCATTTGTCGCGCCCGAGTTGAGTCCTTTTTTATGTTGAGTAAGTACTGACGTCTAACTGTAGGCACTTCGTTTTGTAGGTTGAACTTTTCAATAGGCCATCTTCATCCGTGATCTTGCTAGGTATGTATTTTTGTTCCAGGGATAGGGAGTGTAAAAACTGAAGGCATCTGACACTAACGGGTAAAACGGGAAGGTACAGTAGCTGCACGGAACCGTGACGACCATCAATCACGAAGGCTTAAATACACAAACCGCCGTGACATCACGACTATGCAACAATACTGAGTTGCCTCTGCAGGAGCGTCTATTTTATACCGACGCTAAAATAAGGAAGCAAAAAAAAACACACAATCCGCCCGCTGCAGTGGGGAGGACTATTTTCTTTCTTGCGCCTTCTCGAAGAATAAGCGCGATTCGATGCTGATAGTGCTACCCGGCTTCTGAGCAAGGTGCTATTGGTACCCACCGTTCGGGCTTGTGGGCGTCTTGTTCTCGTTCCTACCGGCAGCCGAAGGATGAGTCAAAGAGGCTTGGTCCAGAGCGTTCTTGAAGGCTATAGAGGGGGGCGGTGAGGAGAAGGTGAATGAAAACGAAAAGTGATTGCCACCGAGAAATTGCAGAGTACAAATAGAACGCTATACAGCAATATAACATGCTCTGTACTAATATTACATATTTCTACAACGAGATCACATGCTATAATTGAGATTTTATGACAGCCGTGATTTTCATAAAAAAAAAAACAATCTACTTCTAAATTCGGCTAGGCTGGCCGGTGATTTCACTTTTTCCAGCAAGCACCGGTTCCAAAATCTTTTGAGTGCACTGTCTCCACTGTCTACGATCCGGGTATAGAAGTTTTTCTCCACTGTCTACGATCCGGGTATAGAAGTGCTTGCATTGAATTGATTTTGCTGGCTGAGGCGCAAGTTTGATTAACGTAATTCAACTTCACGCACGTGCTTTACTGTCTGCTTATCTTTCCAGATCTTGTTGAGTCGATACAGTTCTTGAGAAAGTTTGTCTTTTCGCGCATTTTATTGAATTGCATAAAAAACCGCAAAAAAACTATAGGCGCTGGAATTTGCGGCTGGAATGTAAAAAGATGCCCGTGTTGGGGGTGCGCGGTCCGTGCAAGCGCCTAATTAGGATGCTTTTTTTTGGCAGGCGGCCCTTGACGCGGATTGATGCTGTGTGGGTTGACGCAGTGGCGGATCGTCACTACGTCCGCGTCGCCCGCGGGTTCATGGTATATCAAAGCGTTAAATTGGGTGCAGGAGTTTCTGTTGTACCTGTTCACTGTAGCACTGCGGTGTAAATTATGGTATTCAGCAAATGCGGACAACTGCGCAGAAGAAAGAACGGGCATGGCACTATCTAACTGCCCATGCTGATAGATAACTTCGGAGCGAGGGGAATCCATTGAGGCGAAAAACACGCAGACGTGCCCACCGAAATGGCGAAGCACGATTGGCATGGCGTGCAATGAGGGCACGAGAAACGCCAAGTGTGAGGCTGCTAAACCAGCAAGCCAGTTTGCCTAGAGACCCAGTCCCAAGTTCAAAAAAACAGGGAAGGCTTGATAGCGTAATCTTAATAATCCACAATTCGGCATGCGATACCCACTAATATTGGGATAGCAATTATGAATTCTTAATAATGAAATTGATGCTATTATACTGGAACGCACTTAAACTAGAACGTTATTACATTGCTAATGCACAGGAATGCTATTACACTAGAACGCCATTTGGTTGATTGATTGAAAAAGACATTGGTTATCCACGCTTTATATTTGTATGTGGAAGATTTCAGCTTATCCAGCAGTTTTTCTAATTAATGTTCACGGCGGTTTCTTTCACTATTTAAAGCTGTTTTGAGTGTGGATGTCTTGGTGGTATCTTTAATAAACTGAAATACTACTGACAAGCGGTACCACAAATATAAATCTCGGTATCATCTATCCACGAATAAAATTGTAATATAATAAAAAACCCGAACATGTACAGCTCCAAAATAAATATTAGAAATGCCCTGCTATGTTTGAAATCGGTTTTGCATCCCTGAATGACACCCCCGCGTGATCAAGTGGGGATTCACACACCCCGTTAGTCGTTCTCTGGAAATCTTAGTGAATTAAAGTGTATGTTCGAGGAGATCACACACACACCACAACCGGGTCCGAGGGCTTTACGCGCCTGGCCACACTCTCCATCGCCGCGTCCACGTATTCGACGACGTCGTCGCGCGAGATGTTTGGCGCGAGGTAGAGGGTGACGACCACGATTCCGTCGCCCGAGTACGCGTCGGTGTAGACGGCACTGTACGGCGACTCGTCCCTGACCGGCGAGGTGGACACGCCGTGCGACACGAGGTTCGCGTAGACGTGACCGACGAGGTAGACGCCGCAGTACTCGCCCCGACTTCCGCTCCTGGCGAAGCAGCAGTCGTCGATGGGGAAGTGGGAATGCACGGTTGATGCGAAAGAATTCTTCTTGGCCAATCGCCCTAAGTGGGTATGTGCTAAAGAAATTAGGAACTCTTCTTGGCCAATCGCCCTAAGTGGGTATGTGGTGCGGTCGGACGGACGGTGGTGGACGCGTGATTCAGGCTCGCATAAGTGCATTCGCACTTAAAAAGATTATGTATCGGATGTTGGGAACGGCCTCTCGACACATACCACTAAAACGTTCAATGCCATTCCACTCTCCCAACAAGGATTTTGATTGAAGCTTGATGCCGTACAAGGAGCTGAAAGAATAAAACACGCTTGTTTGTGATTTGCAATCGAACATACTTATACCCAAACAGCTGTATAGATAGAAGTAGTATAGTGGGGTTTATTGACAGGGCGTTATAGCGAGGTCTTACTGCCGTGAAGTCCAAACGGGTCAGAGCGAGCTCTCGGCGGGTCTCAGAAGCAGTCTCGCGCACAGCACTCTCGGTGGGGCTGCCAGTCCCAGATCCAGGCAAATAGCCGCTTGTGGCGGATTGTCCCATATTCGAGCACATACCCGCTTTGGGGGAATCGTCCCGATACTACGCACATACCCTGTTAAGGAAGTGCCCTTGCTGCTCGTAGTATCTTCATTACAATCACCCCCCGGCAAAGAGAGACGCCATCCTGGCGGCTCAAGGCGATGCGACAACGACGGGGTCATAGTACGGCTTCATGCGCTGTACGTGAACTGTTTTGCGCCCACGACGACGAAGCTCGGTCGTGGCAGTGATTGGCTCAACGACGTAATTCACGAGTGACGTTTTCTCGATAACTCGGTAGGTTCCATGGTATTTAGCTTGGAGTTTTGGTGAAAGACCGGGTGTCTTGGACGGAATCCACAGCCACACGAGGGATCCGGTTGCATAAGTAGGTGCGGTGGCTGAAACGTCACGACGAGATTTTTGGCGCCCTTGTCCCGCAGCGGTGAAGGATCGAGCCAGTTGACGGCACTCTTCGGCATGCCTAGCTATCTCGGAAACAGGCCTGCACTCGGAGACATCGGGACGGTAGGGCAGGATGGTGTCCAGGGAGCCGGAAGGCTCACGCCCATAGAGTAGAAAGAATGGCGAGAAGCCCGTCGTAGTCTGCGTCGCCGTATTATACGCAAACGTGACAAATGGCAGAACCAAGTCCCAGTTTGAATGGTCCGAAGAGACATACATGGAAAGCATGTCGCCAAGCGTGCGGTTAAATCTTTCGGTTAACCCATTGGTTTGTGAATGATACGCTGTAGTTTTTCTATGAACGACTTGGCACTGGGTCAGCAGGGCTTGTACAACGTCGGATAAAAAGACGCGCCCTCTGTCGCTCAAGAGCTCCTTGGGCGCGCCGTGGCGCAAAATAAACCTTTGCAGGAGGAATTCTGACACATCACGCGCCGTGACAGTGGGGAGTGCGGCTGTTTCCGCAAATCGGGTAAGATGATCTACTGCAACGATGATCCAACGGTTTCCTGCGGTTGTGCTCGGGAGGGGCCCGTAGATGTCGATCCCAACACGGTCGAAAGGGCGCGCCGGGCATGGTAGTGGCTGTAGAGGTCCGGTAGGGTGTTGCGGCGGAGACTTGCGGCGCTGGCATTCGAGGCAGGAGCGGATGTACTTTGTAACAAACCTGTACGTTCCGGGCCAGTAGTAGCGTATGCGCAGCCGCTGATATGTCTTGAGGACGCCAGCGTGGGCGCATTGCGCGTCAGCGTCGTAGGATGAGCAGATAGCGGAACTCAAATGACGCGGAATAACTAGCAACCATTTGCGGCCGTCTGCGGAATAGTTGCGCCTATATAGGAGTTCATCCCGAACGGCGCAGTGTGAAGCCTGGCGACGGAGTGCACGGGACGCCGAAACTGTGGACGGACTGGACAGGTATTGCAGTATGGACGCAATCCAGGGGTCTTTCCGCTGCTCTGCAGCCATGTCGCGGATGTTAAGTGACGCCAGGGCGCAGTCGATCGAGGATATGCAGGCATTTTCTGACTCCAGGGGACATCGAGAAAGGGCATCAGCGTCCGTATGCTTGCGGCCGGACCGATACACAACGCGAATGTCGTACTCCTGGAGGCGGAGAGCCCAACGGCCAAGTCGGCCGCACGGGTCTTTTAGTGACGACAGCCAACACAACGCGTAATAGTCCGTGACAACGTTAAACGGGCGTCCATACAGGTAAGGACGGAACTTGTGAATCGCCCAAACGATCGCAAAACATTCTTTTTCGGTGACCGAGTAATTTCGCTCCGCCTTTGTGAGAGTACGGCTGGCATAGGCAACTACATACTCCTGTACGCCGTCTTTTCGTTGAGCCAGTACAGCGCCAAGACCGACACCACTGACATCAGTGTGTACCTCAGTTGGTAGTAGGTTATCGAAATGGCGTAGTATTGGGGGCGATGTAAGCAAGCGCCGTAAAGACACAAAAGCTTCCTCGCAGTCAGGCGACCAGGCGACAGCTTCTCTACCGGATTCATTGAGAAGCTTCGTCAAAGGTTCGAGGATGGTGGCGAAGTTCCGGACAAAGCGGCGAAAATAGGAACATAATCCGACGAAACTTCATAGGTCTTTATTCGTGGCGGGTTTTGGAAATTGGGCGACGGCGCGAAGCTTCTCCGAATCGGGAAGGATGCCACCTTTTGAGACGACATGACCCAAAATGGTCAGTTTGCGAGCAGCAAAGCGGCATTTCGTCAAGTTCAGCTGTAATCCAGCAGACGTGAGGCACGTCAAGACCTGTTCTAAGCGCTCAAGGTGAGTGGTGAAATCGGGCGAAAACACGACAATGTCGTCTAAGTAACAAAAGCATGTTTTCCACTTGAGGCCCCGTAGAACACTGTCCATCATTCTCTCAAATGTTGCGGGGGCATTGCAAAGTCCGAAAGGCATGACGTTAAATTCGTAAAGTCCATCAGGTGTCCCGAAGGCAGTTTTTGAGCGATCAGGTTCGGCCATGAGAACTTGCCAGCAGCCTGAACGTAGATCGAGAGACGAGAAGAATTCAGCGCCTTGCAAGCAATCAAGAGCGTCATCGATACGAGGTAGCGGGTAGACGTCTTTGCGGGTGATTTTGTTCAGATGCCTATAATCGACGCAGAACCGGATGGACCCATCTTTCTTCGTGACAAGCACGACGGGCGATGCCCAGGGGCTTGAAACGGGTCGAATGACGTGGCGCGTGCGCATTTCAGCGACGTGTTGGTCAATCACACGCCGTTCCGCAGGTGGAACACGATAAGGTCGCTGCCGCAGTGGGACGTGAGATCCGGTATCCATTTCGTGGGCAACTGTCGACGTGCGGCCCCAGGCGGTCTGATGACAGTCGAAGGATTGACGGAAGCGATCGAGAATGGCGAGAATTTTGTCCCGTTGTGCTGGGGTGAGATCGCCATCTTGGGATCGTTGAAAAACATCGGGGTCTTCCTTGGGATGAGGGCTGAGGACATTCACCGAAAACGAAGATGTTTCCTCTGGGACGGCCATGATCAGAATAGGGTCGAGAGCTTCCACGTATCCGAGACATTCCCCACGATATAATGTTGATGGGCAAAACGATGGATTGCTGACAAGCATAACAATGGACCCAGATTGGACGTCGAGAACAGCAGCGCGCAAAGGAAAGCATTTCCGAGACGAAAATACACTCGATGGCGTGAAAACAACAGGGGAATCAGGGGTGACGTCACAAGAAACAGGCACAAGCACGGAGGAATGGGGTGGGAGAGACGTGTCGTCCATCACGATTAACCTCACGGACACGTCAGTCGATGGCGGTTCGCATGACGGAAATAGTGCGACCTCTGCACGAGCACAATCAATGATGGCGTGATGACGTGATAAGAAGTCCCACCCGAGGATGATGTCGTGCGAACATGAAGGAAGGAAAATGAACTCGATGACGTATGTGATGTCTTGTATCGCTACACGAGCGGTGCACATGGCTAGTGGTTTAACTTCTTGCGCGCTTGCGGTTCGCAGAGTAAGGTCGGAGAGTGGCGTTGTCACTTTTCGCAATGAGCGGCAGAATCGTTGACTTAAGACGGGCACAGCGGCACCAGTATCGACAAGCCCTAATGCGGCTACACCTTCAACGGTCAGTTCAATAACATTGGCGGGTGAGAAACGAGGGCTTCGGCATTTAGACGTCAGTGCAGTTTTTGCCTCGGGAACTGCAGCCGTCAGTTTCCCTCGGTGGGTGGATTCTGGCGAGGGCGCATGGGAGAAAGGGAACGGGAACGCGGGGACGAGGAGCGGCGGCGTGGAAAGGGCAGCTGGTCCGCAGGGTACGAACTCGGTGTCGGGCACGTGTCAACATGAGCGAAGTACTGCTGCGGTCTATAGGCGGGCGCTTGATACGGGGCGTCGTTAGAAAACGATGGCCGCCGGCGGCACAACCGGGCCACATGTCCTGGAGTACAACACGCGTAGCAGATCGGGCGGTTGTCGGGAGTGCACCAGGGATTCGGTGTTTGGGCTGGCGGCCGGTTATACGCCATCGGTCGCAGATCTGGCGTACGGTAGTAAGGCTGGAAAGCGCCTGGTTGCAGCTGTAGGACGACTCCAGCGTAACTCAGCGGTAGCATTTCAGGAGAGGCGAGAGGTGTGGCCACCGGTGGCGCAAGGGGAACTGCCAGTTGAGGTTCCAGAGGTGCCGCTACGGGTTGCGCGAAGGCCACCGTCGAAGGAGAAGCAAACGGTGCAGTTACAGCGGAAGTTACGGGAGCGGGCAGAGGCTGCGGTTGGTCGAATGAAGGAAGCGTCTCGGCAACCTGTTGTCGAACTAGGCGGCGCACAGTCGGAGGCAGTGGACCCGCAGGCACAGGAGCACTGGGGAGCAGGGAAATCTGCCGCGTAACTTCTTCCCGCACGAACTGCTGGATGTGGGGCAAGAGGCACGAAAGGTCAGGAGGCAAGGTTAAGGATGATAGCGATCCTCGGGAGAAGTCGTCATTCGGTGACGGACGCTGGCGTGTGAAAACGCGCTGCTTTCGCAGCTCGTCGTAGCTCAGGCACAAATTTGTGACTTCGCTCACAGTCTGCGGGTTCTTTCCCAGCAGCATCTGGAATGCATAGTCTTCAATGCCCTTTAGAATGTGTTTGATTTTATCACACTCGGGCATCGCAGGATTCACTCGCCTGCATAGGTCAACGACGTCCTCCATATAGCTCGTGTATGCCTCGTTCTCTTCCTGGGCTCGCGTGCGTAGGCGCTGTTCAGCTTGAAGCTTTCGCACAGCAGCTCGAGCGAATGCTGCCAGGAATCGGGCCTTGAAATCCGTCCAAGTGCGCGTATCAGTTGTATTGTTACGGAACCACAATATTGCGACTTTGTCCAGATACAAATCGACGTTGTTCAGCTTCATGGTGTCACCCCATTTATTATGAATGCTCACCCTTTCGTAGGAGGTCAGCCAGTCCTCTGCGTCGGTATCATCCTCGCCAGTGAAGTGGGCAGGTTCTCGTTGGAGCAGAACACTGGAGCACATGATGGGTGCGGGCTGCGGCGACACCATTTCCTCCTGGTCGATTCCTCCGGGTACCGGCCTAAGCACTCGCTTGCTGCGTAATTCCAGGTTGGGGACCTTGTAAAGTGTAGGATCTCCACCAAAATATAGTGGGGTTTATTGACAGGGCGTTATAGCGAGGTCTTACTGCCGTGAAGTCCAAACGGGTCAGAGCGAGCTCTCGGCGGTTCTCAGAAGCAGTCTCGCGCACAGCACTCTCGGTGGGGCTGCCAGTCCCAGATCCAGGCACATACCCGCTTGTGGGGGATTGTCCCATATTCGAGCACATACCCGCTTTGGGGGAATTGTCCCGATACTACGCACATACCCATTTAAGGAAGTGCCCTGGCTTCTCGTAGTATCTTCATTACAATCGCTTTATTAGGGATACGACTGGCTCAGAGGCCTATAAGAATGGTAGGGCGGGAAAGGAGGGGGTAAAATAAGTCCGGCTCAGAATGCCAGCCTCGCGTGCGAAGTTCCAGAGGGAACGCAGGACACGGACAGCGTGCGTGTGCTGTGGTGGCGAGATCCAGTTCTCGTACGGCAGAAATTGGCGGCGATGGCGTGCGCGAATAGTCTCAAGTCCGGGACACTCCCATAGAAGATGCTTTAGAGTGGGGCAGACTTCCAGGTCGTATGTTCGACATGAGACGTCGGGAATGAAGGGATCAACGTCTTCAGGTTGGTGGCGTTCATGACGAGAGATGTAGGCTCGCCATTTAGCAATAACATCACTGGTGAGTGCTGCTCCAGCTCAAGCCATATGAATAGAAACCTCGGCAGCATGTGGAAGTCCGCTCGGCAATGAATGGGGGTCACGAGGTACCGATGCCAGAAGTACTTGATGTCCACGTTGCATCAGGAACTCACGCTTGGTGGCCGTTTCCTGGAGTGGACGGACGGTAGTGAAGTCGTGTTCCAGCGTTGGCGAGCGTGAGTTGAGAAGCACGCTACGCAAAGCAGGAGCGGCCTCATTTCCGAAGCCGTTCACGTGATCGGGAACACCGATCACGTGTACGTCCACATTGTTTTGTACGCAAAGGGCGCGGCAATTGCTCTTGATTTGATGAGTTAAACAGCCGTGCCGTGGAATCTGATTTCATTTGTTGATGACCTGAAGGGAATCTGTGTGAATAGTTAGGGCTCCGCAGGGGAAAAGGTGCCTTGAGACACTTGCTGCGATAAAAAGGTCCAGGGCCATGTGAATAGCGCGCCACTTCAGTTCACAAGACGTGGGGCACTCCTGATCATTGTACTGGAGCACCAGGCCATGGCGTATGTCACGTTGGGGGTGGTAAAAAGCAATGGCTGCGTAGTGGGTGGTTGAATCCCACGAGGCGTCTGCGAAAACGGCCCCAGGATCGGCATCGGCACGGGCAGCCTGAGCGGATAGCTGGAAAGCGTGGGACGCTTTGGTAATCTTTCGGGTAGTAGGATTGAGCCGGCAGACATTTTCATCCTCCGATGGTGGAATGTGTGGAGGAATGTTTGGCAGGTCGTTGTGGCGCACGGGTGAGCCAAGCAATAGTAAACGTTGACCAGAAAGAGTGCATGTGCGGTGCCTTGAATGATTGCGCCTCCACTCTTCGGCAGTCGCAGTTATTGCAGGAAGACGAGAGAAACGACCCAGCTCTTCTACTCGCGCGTGCCGGGAAAGGCCCGTAATAACACGCACGGATGCTCGGTGCAACACATCTAGTTGTTCGGTTCGAGCAACAGTGAGGTCAAAACGATATGCGCCAAAGCGGGCGCGGCAAGATAGAAAGGCTACTACTAACATGCGCGCGGCCTTCGTACCCGCACCCCCACTACGATAACAAATCATCTTAATAAGTTGAAGGATCTTCATCCATTGGCGATGCCACACGTGCCGCACCGGGAGGTCTCGCAGTGGCTCAAAGAGAAAACGAAATCATAAGTGTCTGAATATTCAAAAAAGTGACGAAGATTGCAGCCATACAGAACAATCGCGGGATGACACTCGGGAGCGTCCGAACTGATATCGCCACAATTCGTCTTGATATCCAAATAAAGCTCAACTCACTGCTCGAGCTACATACTGTTGAAAAATATTGAACTTTCAGTAGAACTGATGTCAGATGACACTCTTCTAGCCGACATTACACGTCCTGAAGGTGAAATAAAAACATCAAGACGGAAGTGCGTATTCTTGAAACCGAAGTTTATTCCGAGCTGTATATCACTGTCCCATTACTATCACGAATTTTTATCAATGTTTTCTAGCAAAATGCCGTACTGCCCGTTTCAGCCACTATATTTGACCCCAAGAGTTGTAAATATTTCTCTTATATATTTTTCTTAATATTTGTAAAACATATTAAATAAAAAGACATCCCCCTCGCGAGGGGCACGATCAAATGCACAGCATTTCCGAGGGGGTGCGCCGGCAAGTCGTATCTCTTGATCGCGGGACCCGTGTCGCCATCTTTTGGAAGCGCGGGACAACTTGTGGCGCTTTCGAAACAAACGAGAAATGAGTGAAGGATATAAGGCGCGTTCGGTGCATTGAAATCTGTGTCGGTTTCGTGGCTCGGTCGGTTGTGCGCCGGGCACCTTGCGTTCCGACCGCGGCGTCATGGGTTCGAAACCGGGCGCCGGAAACTGTTATTTCTTCCTGGCTGCGGACTACGACAGGGCGCGCATGCGGACTACGACAAGGCGCGCATGCGGACTACGACAGCGCACGCCAACGCCGCGTGACATTGTGAGTTACTAAAATGCTATGCAGTTAAAACAGTGGTTGTGGCCGCTTCGTCTAAAGCCCACGAAGTAGTGCATCGCAGAGAGCAGGTTCGAATACCCCAGAGAACTTTTTTGATGTTGATTTATTTTTATTATGGTACAATTTCTATACTGCAATCACCGTAATGCACCGCGACATTTATTTCTTCGCGCTCTGGTTGGTGTGGTGTGGTGAAAAGCACCTACAGTATTCGGGTACAGTGCCAAAGAAGCGGACTTTCAACAGCGAGAGTACAACCCTCGTGCAACCCAGGTATGGGCTGGGCAAGCTCCAAAGGTGGGCGAGAAGCACCCTGAAGTTTATCGCTTCGGATAACGCGGAGGGCCTTCAGCCACAGTATGTGCCTCAGCTAGAGAACGTTGCGGTTTTAAGCGGCACTGGCAGGCTCATTCTGACTTACTCTACAAACAACATTGCAGAAGAGCGGTATGACGATACGTCCGATATCGCGAACGCCTAAGCAACGATAACGTCACATGCCACCTTTTGGTTCACAAAAATGAATCAGAAACTGGTTTGCATACAAATCTTCAACAACATCCAATCAAAATGCCTTTGGACTAGGCGTCACTGCTGTTAGTTGTTGGGGCCACGCAGGCGCGGCATGGTGTTTTTTTTTTTCTTTTTTCAGGCTTCATAAATATTGCACTGCTTGATCTACGGATAAACGACGTAAACTGTGATAAGTTGAGCAAGTCTATGCAATGCAAACCCAAAAACCTCATTTCCACTTCAAAGTTACTGTATTGCCACAATGCCAGTTTATTATGCATACGTTTTTGCGTATTTCGTAAGTAACAGGTAAACTCTAGAATAAAGCTTGTCACCTAATAGATATGGTCGAGTAAGCAATATTTTAAACGGAATAGGACGTAGCTATCTGGTAAACCTATTAAGATTAACGCAAACAAAAGCTAAATTATTGGTGTACATATTAAACCCTAAACAAAACTGCAAGGTAGTAATCCCTTGAACAATATGTGCGAAATTGTAAAAGCGTAGCAGATGCATAGCCGCGACTCAATTCAATGGTAATGATGATCATAGGGCAATATACGATGATAGCGGACGAAGGCAGCGTCCTTGCCCGCACAGATGCACCAAATATAATTTCATTTATTGTATAGCTGGGAGAAATTGATTTTATTTAAATTTTTCATATGTTAAGATTTAAAAATTCCAGTATTGAAGCGGCTTAGCAGATTGTTGATTCCGGCGTTTCCCCTAACTCGGCATAACAGAAGAAAGAAAAGAATTCACATGCTCTGCAAAAATTCTAGCCTGTGTGGTAGACCAACGCGTTTAGTCGGTAGTATTACCCACTCGGCTGCGACAGTGCGTTTGTGCCTGAAATCCAAACGGCTTAGTCATTCGGCTGTGACGATGGGGAGAGGAATCCCGCCAAGTGTTTGATACAGATCACCTGGTAGGATACACGTTCTACGTGCTTGCCTAATTTTTTACCTGCGTGCAATGTCTTGCTTGCTTCTGCTTCTTTGATTTGCTTCTTTTCCGCAAATATAGCAACAAACATAAACATTTTTTCGCGGCAGCGCATAGGAAACAAATTGGATGCAATCGTTACCTCAAATGATCGTAATGGTCACAAAGGTTACGTAGACCTTCGCTACCGTCAAGTCGTATGTGTTAGTGTGAGCTTCCTTCTTTTTTGCCTAATATTTGTCCGCAAGAAGGACCTGTTATCAGGTTCGGAAGTGCACACAGCAATGTACGATAACATAACAAATTTGTTAGCGGAAAAATGCGCTTTTAACCAGAACTCGTTCGTACGATTTCTTGTACGGTAATTATGCCAACGTTTCAGAACCACGCGTGTAGATGATGGAGCGAAATGAAAAATTCAAGACTTATTCCTGTGTAGGTCACTGTGTAGGTAAGACTTACTCCTGTACACAACCAGGTGGAAAGAGCGACTATTTTGACCAGGACGAATTTTTCTTCAACTGCGAAGTTTCCGAGAAAGCTGTAGAGCTTTCCTTTGTAGCCGTATGGCTGCATTTCGGTGGATGTCAAACTTTCCTTCACAGACACTTACTCCACCTTGGGGATTTCCCCTAAATCTGGTCGATTGCATACTTTAGTATTACCTTCGTATGCAATATGCCTAAATATTTACACATTTGCCAGTAATTGCTTTAAAGTACAGAGCTTTGGAACTCTTCTAAAAGCAAGCTTCTCGCAATATATGAGGGCTTCTTGCATGAAAGTTGACAATCGCTTTCAGAAAAACCTACAACCGCAGAAGGTACCTCCGTGCTCTCGACGGAAATTACGTACTGAGTGGATTTGGTGTCGCCAATGAATGACGTATTTTTTGAGATACTAATTGTTTTAATGTATTTGAGGCCTCCACACATACAGGTCTCGAGACGCAGGATTGGCTTTGTGGTGCGAAAACCGCAAAACTGAAGTGTTTTTTATTTCCACCACCGGCATTTCATTTTGATGAACTTAACACGACACTAAAGGCACATTACAAATAAATTGGGTTGAAATAGCAGAAACTGTCGAAGGTTTTTTTTTTTTGGGGGGGTAAAATATTTCAGCGAACCTTGTGGACGACTTCGGGGCGCGTACGTCGTCGTGATGTGCCGGAGTCACCATCGGGGATCACTTCGTAGGTAAGTTGGCCAACACGTCGTAGAACCTGGTAGGGTCCGAAATACCGTCGCAGAAGTTTCTCACTCAGTCCGCGTCATCGAATGAGAGTCCAGACCCACACACGATCCCCAGGATGGTACTCGGCGTCTCGGCGACGGAGATTGTAGCGTCCGGCATCCACCAGTTGCTGGTCCGTTATACGAACTCGAGCGAGCTGACGGGCCTCCTCGGCACTTTGAAGATATCCTTCGACGTCGGCGCTGAGGTCGTCGTCTTCTACGTGCGGAAGCATGGCGTCGAGCATCGTTGTCGGCCGTCTTCCGTAGACAAGCTCGAACGGTGTCATCTGCGTAGTTTCCTGGGTCGCTGTGTTGTACGCAAACGTGACATACGAGAGGACTTCGTCCCAAGTCTTATGTTCGACGTCGACTTACCTAGACAGCATATCCGCGATCGTCTTGTTCAGACGTTCCGTAAGTCCGTTCGTTTGCGGGTGGTACGCCGTCGTTGTTCTGTAAGATTCCTTGCAAAAGATTCGTAAGATTCGTAAGATTCGTTGCAAAAGCTCCGTAGTGAAGGCCATTCCGCGGTCCGTGATTAGGACTTCAGGGGCTCCATGTCGCAGCACAACTTGGTTAATAAAGAACTTGGCGACTTATTGTGCTGTACCCCTTGGAAGAGCGGCGGTCTCGGCGTAGCGCGTAATGTAGTCTGTCGCTACGACAATCCACTTGTTCTCGGATCGTGACGTAGGGAACAGCCCGAGAAGGTCCATTCCAATCTGTTGGAAGGGCCTCGATGGGACGGCGATCGGCTGCAGAAGTCCGGCGGGTCTTGTCAGTGGCGTTTTTCGTCGCTGACAGTCACGGCAGCTCCGGACGTAGTGGGTAACGTCGGATGTAAGGCGGGGCTAGTAGTAGTTCGTCTTGATTTTTCCAAATGTGCGGGCTGTTCCGAGATGTCCGGAAGACGGGTCGTCGTGGCACGCTTCCAAAATTTCGTCATGAAGGTGTGCGGGAATGACAAGAAGGTAATTCGTTCTCGTTCCAGGGCTGAAATTCTTCTTCACGAGAACAGAGTTTCTCAGGCTGAACGCTGGTAAGCTGCGTTTGAAGGTCCTAGGTACGGCGACGTTGAATACCTCGAGGTAGTCGATTATGACGCGTAAGTCGGGGTCGGCACGCTGCTGGGCGGCTAGGTCGCTCTCCGTCACGATTCCGAAGAACGCGCTGTCTTCATCAGAGTCTTGTGCTGGTGGGTCGACGGGGGCGCGGGACAGGCAGTAGGCGTCGGAGTGTTTCCTGTCGGATTTATAGACGACTGTAACGTCGAACTCCTGCAGGCGCAAGCTCCACCGCCTAAGACGGCCAGAGGGGTCCTTCAAATTGGCGAGCTGACACAACGCGTGGTGGTCTGTCACAACCTTGAATGGTCTTCCATACACGTATGGGCGAAATTTTGAAATCGCCCATATAATTGCCAGGCACTCTTTATCAGAGGCAGAATAGTTTTTCTCCTCCTTGGACAGGGCACGGCTGGCATAGGCAATTACCTTTTCGCACCAGCTTTGTTTTTGGACGAGGACGGCATCCAAGCCTATATCACTGGCGTCCGTGTGTATTTCCGTTTCGGCGTTTTCGTCGAAATGAGCGAGCACGGGCGGGCTTTGCAGGCGTTTTTGCAGCTCGCAGAATGCTTTTTCGTGGTCGTTTTCTAGCTGAAAGGGGTGCTATTCTTCGTAAAGCGCGTGAGCGGCTCTGCAATACGTGCGAAGTTTGCGACGAAGCGCCGATAGTATGCGCATAGTCCGAGAAATCTTCGCACGCACTTCTTGTCTTTCGGCCTTGGGAAGTTCGCAACGGCTGAAGTTTTTGCTGGGTCAGGTAGGACTCCCGCCGCGTTGACGACGTGGCCCAATAACTTGAGTTCCTCGTACGCGAAACGACACTTTTCAGGCTTCAGCGTTAGCCCCGACGTACGAATGGCCTCTAGTAGAGACTCCAACCTTGCGAGGTGTTCGTCGAAAGTCCGGGCGAATACGACAACGTCGTCGTTTATTTTCGGACTGTCGCTTATGTTAGCATCCGGTCGATGCACTCTTAGAGGGGGGGGGGGGTAATGCAGCGAACCATGCATTGGGTTTGTTTACTTGTGTTTTACTTTTACCGCCCGGCTGCGCCGGTGTGTGTTATCTCTGTGCCAAGGGAAGCGCGTGTCCCATTCTTTCTTTCTGTGCCGCATATGTTATCTGTTCTGATAGGGAGAGCATTCCGATCTAACGTGAACAGCCCGGAATAATCTTCTTGCATCTACAATGTTCTCGATGCGAATCGACGGTTCCAGAACAACGCGCGCCGAAAGATAAAAATTCCCCCGCATTTCCCCGAGGGGGAGAATGTGAAAGTGCGAATGGATGGTTGTCGGCCCGCTTGCGGCGCTTGCGCTCGGCCCCCGCAGCCCACCGCCTCGCCGCCTTCTCTTCCATCTCTTCCATCGGGTTTGTAGTATCACGTGTACACCACGCAGTTATCAAGCCGCTATAACGCCGCTGAGTCGCCAACGCACGCCGCTGACGACGTAGTTTGAATGTGTTAAAGATATAAGGCGCGTCACTAACACTGATATCAGCGTTGCATCCGTGGCTTGGTCGGTAGAGCGTCGCGATGCGGCCGCAAAGTCCTCGGAACGAAACCTGGCGCCGGATGCTGTTTCTTTTTTAAATATAGAGGAGCCCTGCGGACGCCGCCGCCGCCGCCGGCAGTGGATGGTTTGGGGTCGCTTATAAAGTGCATTCGCACTTAAAAGTCTGCAGAGCAGACGCCGGGCTATTCGATTCTGCGACGCTCGCCGACGCACGTACGTCACTTTGTTGACCGCTGCTTTCTCGCCTCTGTATTCTTTTCCGTTGTTAGGGGAGCACAACATCGCTCCAATAAACTTGTTTCTTTTCCAAACAACTGCGTCGTCCTTGGCTTCGTGACAATATTAGCAATCACCTAAACCTGCCAACTAAGCAGAATCTACGCCTGCTTACAAAGAAGTTGTGTGGATCTGTTGCTAATCAGGATGACATGCATTCAGGAATGAATGAAAGACTACAACAAAGGAGGGGTGCTTAAGTTTGAAGGATTTGCAGTGGCAGATTGTATACATTTGTGGCGCTTTTTTGTGTGCACACTGGACGTTTACTGCCATAGTTTTTCGTTTTAGGCACCTGAGTCGAGGAGAACACAAAGTTTATAGAGTTTTCATCCGAAAGAAAAAGTTTCTTTATTTCATGATACCGATTTTAGGAATGCGTTGAGCACTTTCTGCAATCGCGTTTAGCAGAAACACATAGTGCCCCTTGTATAACGTGATATTAGGAAAAGAGGCGATGGACAAGTGTTGCACTGAAGCAGCACCTGCACGTTTTTGCAGGTGGTTTGGTACACTCAAGTATAAAAATTAGTAGAAGGAACGCAATCATTGTAATTTGCTACTGGTGCGCTCTTAAGATACCCATATGAACGAAGGTTTCAAGAAACAACAATGATTTGGTCATGGTGTAGTGTGAGGAGACAATAAAAAATTTTTGTATTGGGCGCATCCTGATAAATAGTCACTGAGGACGTACGGCACTGCACCTGCCGGATAAGTCAAAGTAATAAATATTTCTAGCTTTAAAATATTCTAGCTGGTGCGTAAACGTGACTATCATGTTCAATCTAACAGTTGGAAAGCGTGCACAGCTGTAACACAGAAGCCTTCTGTAACACAGAAGGGCCACACAATTTGGTCTGTACTACGCACCTTCACGTACATTTAGGTAAGCGCAGGGAACAAGAGAACAAGCATGGAAACAAGAGTAATTCAAGTAATCCTACGAGGTAGCTGAAGAGTGACTTATACCAGAGTGAAGACTGACTAGAGGATACGACATCCTAAATTATGGCAAAAATATGGCGAAAAAATGAGAAGGTGGTTACAAAGCGTTGTTTTAAACCACACCCACCGCGATTACCCATGCGCCGTCACTTCAGTTAACACTCCTGGCTTGACAAAGAAGGAAACCGGAGACAAGGGAAACGCACTTAACCACACCCTAACTTTAATCCTTAAACCTCAACCTTAAAGATATATCCTTTGCTAAGGTTCAATTATTGCATGATTTATGAATGGTTGTTGGTTTAGTTGAATTGGTGAAGCACATCAGGGGAAACATGATTCTATAAAAAAAAGGAAGCTCAAACCCGGTGTTACACGATCAGTCTTCCCCTCCGTCTCTGTCGCCAATCTCGTCGCCTCCGTCGTCAACAGATCCATGCGTTGGTGTGAGCTTCTTTAACTTTTCCTAGCTCCTAGAGCATGGACAAGGAACGCAAACGGACGCTACACGTGCTTTGGGAGGAGCACACAATGGCAGCAGAGGTCGCTTCATGCGGTAACATACATTTTCCCAGAAATGCAGGGGTAAACCCGGAGATGCACCGTGTCTCTCCCTTAGTTTCCCCTTGGGCTAGCAGCTCAATCTCTAAGGCAACAGACCCACGCTCCATTTCACTATTCACTCCTGGTTCGATTCCTAGCAGTGCCAGGGACTTCGCTTATTTGTTCCCGGGAGTTGCCTGTTGACACCAATGGTCGCGACAGAACCTTTGAGGGCAGAGGTACAAAGCGTCGCTTTAAAAAGTACAGAAAGGATGGGAATGTTGGAAAGAATAGATAGAAATCCTTTGACCAACCCGTTGACAATTCGTTATTTTTATTTTCTGTTTCAGCGTAGAAAAACGTAGAAAAAAGCGTAGAAAAACGTGTAGGAAAAACTTTTTGGTCCCATAGCCTGGCTCGCTAGCGTCGCGACCAATCGTTGACACATGGCGTACCTCAGCACATGGCAGCAACAGCGGCAAACGGAACAGGCACAAATACATATACTAGATTACACAATGCATTTTGTTGTCAAAAAAAAGCACAGATAATTTGTGAAACAGCAGCACTATCCTCTAATACAAAACGTTTCATTGCCGCAGACAAGTTATGTGCTTCTTTCCCATCCGCCAGGCCTAGCAACCCCAATAACAGCACCACAAAATTCTATTAGCCGCCGGCCGTATGCGTTTTTAGCAACCGTTACATGAAAGCGATTGTTTGTCGCAGTTCGTCTAGTGAGCGCTGGTAACTTAAAAATACTTAGTGGTAGAGGGTCGTCATGTTTTCTATTTTTTTTCATTGTATTGGCAACGCCTAAAAAGTGAACTGAGTGCAGCGCAACTACCTGGATGTGTTGGATAACTGGTTGACTGGTGTAAATCGTTTTTGAAAATGTAATATTTCTTATTGCCATCCCTTGTAAGTGGCTGAGAGGTTTCAGATAGGTTTTGCATGTGCTGCCTCACGATCCTATACGGTAGCTTAGATGGCTGTACACAAGTGCGAAATATAAGGTACTTAAGGTGGCTGCGTTGAAACACTAAAGGGCATTTATTAACGTTTGGCAATAATTCCTCACCTTCGATCACGTGTTATCTATGCCAGAATTCTAGTTAATATCTTAGCCCAACAAGACACCTAAATATTTAAAGGTGGTTACTCTCTGCAGCAGCCTATGTACTAACTCTAAATTAAAGCAACAAAAATGGGGCTCTACCTTGCGGCAGTGGAAAACCGTATATCTATATTTGTCTGTATTTAGGTGGTTCCCTCTAAACCGTAAATGAACTCTCGGAAACTACGCGTTTATTTTGGATTCCATCTATTTGGGTAGTCTCACACCAAACTTATAGGTTGTCGCATGCATAGTTTACGGCTTCTGAGTACACCAACACACAGGGAAAGTCATTGACCTGGAGTTAACAAAGATTACGCCCAATAAACGAATCCTGTCGTACTCCTGACACCACCGCTTAAGTATACGGCACAATACAACCTATCACTACTGTTTGCTGTCATTCGGAAAGGTAGCATTTAGAGGCTCATGAATCCTGCCTCTAAAACAATAATCGCTAATGTTAGTTGACATAGTGTTGTGGTTGACTGAATTGAAGGCCTTCCTTATGTCGAAAATATGTACGACGGCAAGCTTGTTATTGTTTAGGGCCGTTACACTTGACGGTTAATACCACAACCGCCGAAGACGTAGATCTGTGCGGCCGGAAGCCATTCTGATTTCGGCTTATTATATTATGTTTGGGAGCAAATTATGCAATTTGCTCTGAGGATATCTTTTCAAATATTGTGTTGTTAGAAATATTGTGATTCAAATATTATCGCAACATGATTATTCAAGTTATAATATTCAAATATTATTATTCAAACATTGCAATCACACATAACACACGTAACATAGTGGCCACTACCACACATGAAATAGTGGCCTGTACCTCGAGGGACTGGAAGGATCATCATCTTTGTATACAGGGACGTCTTCGCCCAAATTAAGTTAATTTGGGTACATAACATAGTCTTGACAGGGGTGAAACATATGCCACAGGTGGACTGCCAAAATATCAATATTATTCTTGTATGAACTGCACTGTGATACTCTCAAGCCCGGCCACTTCACTACCATCTAAATTCTTCGCCTCTGATAAGAGGTGTGGCAGTTCCACTTCAAACATGCCAAAGCTATCGGAGACTGGTCTACAAGGGACAGTATAAACCGATGTGTCTGGAATCTTGCAGCCAAAGACCGCCAGGCGTCTGCAGAGTAGTTGTTGAAACTATCCAACCTGTCATGTGTTATGACATTAAGTAACGTACTTTCATTTTATTGTAAACCAGCTGCATCCTCAACCATCTCCCAGATTTTTTGGTGTTGCCTTCAGCTTCTGGGACGAGCTTAGTGAAGTATTCTTTTTTACGCTTTAGCGTCATTGAAGCTGATTTATTTCTACACAGCTTCAATATCTGTATGCAATATTTATTGTCGCTATGCTAGAACCACTGGTCCTCTTGTATTAGTATTCTTTTGTATTTTTACTTGCGCCGTTTGTGAACACATAAATAATGATTATTATCATAAATTCATGTGTGTCACCCAAGGACCGAGTGGATTGATATAACTATGGTTGGTTGTACTGGTGTTTAATAAAGCACCATTTTTAGACGATCGTATTAAATAGCCGTATTTACATCCTCATCATACCTACCACAGAAATTCATTTTATCTCGCAATAACTTGTAATCAACCTTTTTAGTGCCTGTACCCCTGGATTGTTTCCCATTAAGAGGTTGAGATTTAAAGGCAAGGCAACTAGGCGTGTGATAAGCTGCGGAAAAAGGAAGCACGCCAGCAGACACATCATTGTCAACGTTGCCAAGGGAGTGGTCAATATGGGTGCTTGACTACTTGTGATGCGTGTTGGCTCACTTATTTTATTACACGTATAAAATATTTTTGAAGAAGTGTCTATTCGCTTCAGCTGTCGCTGTACAAGTCAGGATTGAAGTTGCTGATAACTTCTGTATGTTTGCAGAGCACCCAGAAAGTTTCTATTAGCACAGACTCCAATTCGTTCACAAACGTTTTCACTGAAAAACGTAGCGTGCGGTACCCGACTTAACGCAAACTTCACACATTGCAATAAAAAATAAAATTTGTCAATGTTTCTGTTTTCGAAACCAGTAAGATTAAGCATATTGATAACTAAGAAGCTCTACTCGACACGACCGCCTACACAATTTTCTAGAGATCTTTTCCAGAGTGACTGTGTACCACCGTTCAGTTTTCAGCTTTCTGCATCGAAACGCGGCCCTGGAAGGTTAATAAAAATTTTCCGCTTTGTACTGCTTGCGCCTCACGAGCCTTGTGGAACAGTATCTTATTTTGTAAGCATACGTGTTCCAAGGCAAGTCGTTCTTTCGATAGGGGTTCTAAGGCTTGGGCGGTTGGTATACCAGTCTCAAAAGAGCGCAAAGGGACGAGGACGAGGTGTAGAAGTGACACTATTCATTGACATTGTTCATTGACGTAGATTGGGTGTATTAGCCTCGAAGACAGGTGAATGAGGTTTTTGTCTCGTTTTGTAAAGTGCAGACAGGAAAATATCAGGGGATTTTCTGGTGGCCAACCTTACCACAACATTTGGCTTATCATCTTCTCTCGATCGAAAACGATGGCCACTTCAACGTATCCTTCACCCAACTCGAGTCCTAGACTATTGGCCATTTTACCCACGTTCTTCTTAAGATTATCGTCTTCAGTACATGGAACCCTGGTATTTGCACGTTCACGTTTCTTTCTTGCACCTGGAGTTCAATTATCTCCCTCTTTGCATGAGGCAGTTGCCGTTACATCTCTCGAATTCGTTTTGTAAGCTCTTGGTTTTAGGCCTTTACCTCTCTTAGCTGCTGTCGAAATTGCTGAACATCTATTTTACGCTTCAAAGGTCGTACTCAAGAACTCTACATATACCGATAGTTTACCGATCTCACCTTTTATTTCAGAGTTGGACTTCTTGATGTTTTCAACGTGAACGATAACGCCTACAATGAACGTTTGGAGCTTAGTGGCTAGTTCACTAATGACCTTGAGGACTACCTTGATATTGTAACGAGGCGGAAGAGCCAATGACTCGAACGATGGTTGAAGGATGAGCAACAATCTATTAACAGAATTCGGAATGCAGCCATAACAGCGCGCGCTGCCAGCCAGCCACTTCTTCGTCGTCCTCGTCGTCTTCTGGGATGAGCCATGATGGGGTATTGGCCGCCTAGGTGTCCCGTGACATTACCCCCGCGGTCGAGTGCTACCATCCCGGTCGAAGCTGCAGCGCGGTGACGATAGGGACGCAGATGAGCAATGTGGGAACACGCATGCCAGGCAGCATGCCCCACACAGCTTCGTCGTCGTCGCAAATGCTTGTTTGTGACGCCAGATGCGGCAGCTGTCTTCATCGTCTTTAATGGCGTAAAATGCCCCTTTCCTCGGAGGCGACCATCCCGGTCGAGGCCGCAGTAGCATGATGAGCTCGGTGAAGGTGAACGATGTGATGGGAATATACAGTGAAGCTCTTGCCACCACGCATGTAAGGGATGGGTTTGGTGAGCTCCGGAGCACAGCAGCGACGCGCCCACAAAGGAATGACGAACCGGTGAGGGCTTGCTACCACGTCGGACCACAGGGATGGGGACACGTCGTCGTCGTCGTCAGATCAAACGTCGTCGTCGGATCGGCTCGTCACGGGCTGGGGGCACGGGGCGGGGGGACGTCGTCGAGTTCTTGTAGCGGTGGGGCTGGGGCTGCCCGATGCGGTTCACGCACCCTCGCTGATTACAGCGATGCCGATGAGGTGCGAAGCTGGGCCGAGGACGGGGATGACGACCCGCACTCTCCATCAAATGTAACGAGGCGGCAGAGCCAATGACTCAAACGATGGTTGAAGGATGAGCCACAATCTATTTACAGAATTTGGAATGCGGCCATAACAGCGCGCGCTGCCAGCCAGCCACTTTGTCGTCCTCGTCGTCTTCTGTCATGAGCCATGATGGGGCATCGGCCGCCTAGGTGTCCTGTGACAATATTATTGGGAAGCATCTCGGCCACCGCCTTCACTGCATCTTTAACAAGGCCAAGATGAGCGCTTGTATGTAGCATAGCAAAGCCTATAAGTAAGGCTTATATGTAGCCTAGAAGCACAGGAATAGACAGCTATGTAGGACTTGAAAAAACACTACACTGGCAAGCGCTTATGGCAGCGGTATCATCGGAGGTTGTATAAAAGATAATAAAAACATTAACCAACGTGGAAAACAGATGACCGCTGTTATTCCGTTACCGTAAGCCGCCGCTGCCGCGGCAAAGTGAGCAGTATAGAGATGACTGGTGCAGTAGTGCCGTGCGTGCGCGGGAAGAACTGGTTTGAATTGCAGGGATTCGTTGTGTCTCCGCAGATGTCGTCGTCAGTCTCTAGAAGTGCGGCGGCCACGTATTTCCGGTGAGACTGAGTACAGGGCAGAAGCGTTAAGTGTTCCCGTGCACCGTCGATATGCGTGAACTGAAAAACAGATGAACGCTGTTATTCTGTGTCCGTAAGCCGCCTCTGTCGCAGCCACAGTGACAGTGGCAGTGCCGGCTTTAATAAAACGGTAATCCAGGAAGCAGATGAATAATAAAGCAACAATTTTTAGGGACAGGGGAGAGTTATAAAATTGAGAAAAGAGCACCTTTAGGGATCAAAATGCCAACTGCTTGAGAGAGAGAGAGAGAGAGAGAGAAAAACTTTATTTAGAGCCACAGGCGGTTCAGACAACCCAATTACAGGTCGTCTTCAGTGAATGGGGAACTCAGCTCTAGTGCGTTTTTGATGTATTGCACTAGAGCTAGCTGCTCCTCGAAGGTAGAGGCGAGAGTCAGCCAGGTTGGGTCAATGGGATATGGCAGCTGCGTTGGTGTGTGTAAGTGGGCAATGCTGGGAATGGTGTGAGGACATTCCCATAGGATATGTTGCTGATTAGGATATCCACCACAGTGTTGGCAGACTGGCGGTTCTTGTGCTCTTCCTTTAGAGAAAAGATATCGCCTAGCTGGGGTGCATGTCGTGTTAGTATGTGCTTGTCTCAGTAATACTGATTGCTGCCTGTCTAGGTTAGGGTGAGGTGGAGGTAATTCCCTTCTGTTGAGTTTAAGGTCTCTTAGTGTATTGTTCATGATGCCACGACAATTGGACCTCTTCAGGGAGATGTTCGGTGCCTGGATTCTTAACTCACGGGCGAGCGTGTCTGCCCGAACATTGCCAAACATCTCCGCGTGGCCAGGTGTCCAAATAATATCGTAGTGATGATGACAGTGACTATTAAATAAATCTGCTGTATCTTTATTCATGTAGTTCAGTATAATTTGCCTACATGCTTATTGGGAATCTGTGAAAGAAACCTGTGTAATTTTAAGCTTGCTCAAGACAGAAATGCATGTAAAGGAAATGGGGCAGTAAGGGATAAGATGAAAAAAGGGAACTGGGGCCGCTAAATAGCAGGGCCCAAAAGGAAAGGAAATGTAACAGCTGTAGATGCAAAAACAAACCAGTCGCTAGTTTATGACCAAGTCACACCAATGCCCTAGCGGAAGTGCGCAAGAAATATTTTGAAATTTTCTCGATGCAATCAAAAGACATGTATGGCATGCGAAAAGCGCCATGCCTAGTGAATAACAGTAAGAATATCAGGGCAGAAAAAAACTGAATTCTTTAACTATATCCGATAGAGAGTTATGTTGAGAAAGCACACAAAAGAAATGGTTGCAGATTTTTTACTGTAAAGAAAGGTTTATCTCGCGGTACAACAATGGAAGAGAGGCGCACTTGAAAATGGTCACTACGCGTAATGAGAAGTTATCAGAAAAATAAACGAAGCACACATTAACGCCCAAGATTTGAAGGTAGTGCAGCTCTACGCAACCCTCATGACCATCGCGAAGGTTAAAGTCCACAATTGCACCTGCTTTGCTACTTCGTCGTTGGTGCAAAGAGCTTTACGCCATCCTTGTTACAATAGGTGTATACTTCTTTCATAGTTTTTTGGGGAGTGACCATTATTGGACATCACCTCGGAGGGGCGGAAGCTGTGACGTGTGTTTCTTGTTTCGACGACGTGTTGCAACAGTTACGGCTAATGCTGTAGTTTTTTTCCAATCTTGGCCAATCTCCTAATAGGGTATGCTTAGCTTGACAAACCTCCGCTGCAGGCGCTGCGCGCACGCCGCGAGGCAAGCACCTACGAGGGCTTGGCATTTTCTAGCTTTTTTTACCTTCCGGGCAGTCGCCGCAATCTTGGCCAACCTCCCCAAGGGGTATGCCTTGCATGACGAACGTGTTCAGGGAACACTGGGCGGTCGTTGGAAGGTACGCACATTTGACTGCTAGGCATTTTCTTGATTTTATTTGAAGGGTACGTGAAGGGACGTTCCACCTTCATTTATTGAGGAGGGCCGAGCGAAGGGTACAAGGCGAACAGCGGCGGAGATTGGCGCAGGTGGTGGTCCTTCGTGGCAGGATTGAGCTCTGTGCTTTCAGCTCGGTGTCTGGTTTCCCACTGCCAACCGCGTGATTCGTGCCTCGTGGCTCGCGGCTCGGGACAGGATCTGGAGGAACGCGGTGCACTCCAATGGCATCGCAATGGTGAGACGCGAGAGAACGAACAAAAATTAACAAAATATTGACTACAACAAATGTCGTATGTGCAGTGTACACTATATACAAGTTCGTTTCAGTTACAGTCCAGAGGGAGGGAAACAGCAATCTGTACACTATTTACAAGTTGTTTCCAGCCCTGAGCACGCCGTGGAAGCTGTCCGGTGGTTACCCATTATTTGGAGTGGTTATCCCATGGTGCTCAGTGGTGCACAAGTGAGAGGGGGTAGCGCGGGTCGAGGACGGGGCAAAAGTAGTCTTCTGATTTAGCGGGTTGTCGCACAAAAGCTCTGTTGGTAGGAGGTTTCTGATCTGGGTGCACGCCGCGCGGGACCTCGGGAAACCTTCACTCGATCTGCGAATTTAGGACGTTCGGAATGGAGGGCCGTTGTTTGACCACCATGACCTAGGCGGCACCGTTTAGTACGGAGTTTGTCTTGACACTGCTGATTGTAGCCTCGTGACGGCGGTCGTTGTTGACGGTGACCGAATGGCGGCTGGTGCGCAGTCCTGCCATTGTTCTTAACAGGCACAATAGTCGCGTCTGATTTCTGAGCGTAGGGCTTGGCTTCCAGAAGGTCTGCCCCACCAGCTGCCTCAGACTGCTGAGCTGAAACTGGCGACGGGCTGTATGTTCGTTGCGGTGATTTGCGATCACTCGGAATCGAAATGGAAGAACATAAAAGGCCGCTCTCTTGGGTGGAGGACGTCACACGCTTTGGTGCATCAGCGGAGATACAGTGGTCAGCGTTCCGGGAGTGGGTCCCAGTGGCCGCTGTGATGATGCAATTAGCAGGCAATGCGCAGCACAAAACTGATGGCGATGTCTCCGACGTGGGCGAAGGGGCGCAGTATAGGTGAGGGACGCACTCGGCTTGTTGTCCGATCCCATTTGTGAGACGGGTACCGAACCTGGCTTTGTTGTTTGTCCCTGTGGGGAGAGTTTAGATGGCGTAAACTCGCTCGTGTTTGCAGTAGAGGATGGTGCCGAGAAACACTTTGGCATGCATGACTGACTTACTCGTACGCCGAGGTAGAGAAATGATGGATAATCCGCAGTTACGTCGTTACGGGTAGTAATGGGTTCTAGGGTGCTAGGCGGAGATGAGGTCACCGGGCCAGGTGCTGAGATATGTTAGTGAAGGCGTATTGGCTAGAGGATCACTTACTTCAGCAGGGAGTACTGGACTGACGGAGAAAACAGCAGCTTGTAGCGAACGAAGGGCAGGATATTGGTTGGCAGAGCTCGAATCACCAGTTTGCACTTAAGAACTTCACTGGTAATGCCGTTGACAGAGATAAAAGCTTCTGCCTGAGCCAGCAATACCTCGACATCTTTGGCGTAAAACGGCTGTAGTCGCGGGTAAGGACTGGGCCTAGAAACATCAGTCTTATCATCCACAACACGAAAAAGCTCACCGAAACTGTTGAGCTTCGTTGGGGTATCGACGGCTGCGTGGCCGTGGATGGCAGTCAGGTGCGTATCCGCGACAGTTGAGGCCACAGTGTGTTCTTGCGATGCGGAGGACAGAACTGAACGTGGCGTCTCCGCAGTAGCAGTTGATTGTCCTAGAGATGTTGCGGCAGAAGCTTGCTGTCAATGAAAAGGGCTGGTCCAGCCAAAATGAACCAGGACTACCGTTTTTAAATTGGTCGTACACATTGGGGCTCTGCAGTGGAAGCCGAAGTTGTGCCACGATGTGCTCTGGGAAATGTGCGCAAACCACACAGTGCGCAAACCACACAGGGGTGTCTTTGTCGTAAAACCCCTGTAGTTCTGGAAGCGTGAGGTTGGGCGGCTGGACAGATGAGCTTGGGAATCCGGACCGGCGCGGTAAAGCCATGGCTGACGTGTCCAAGAGGGCGATTCAAGAGGGTGTCCAAGAGGGTGATGACACTGAGAGCGTTGCCGTAAACGCCTTCAACTGTGGTGCGGGCTCGTTTTTCGGGTCACCAATTATGAAGTGGATGTGTGTGGACGTTCCGCCTTCATTTATTGAGAAGTACAGAGCGAAGAGTAGAAGGTGAACAGCGGCGGAGACGGCCAAGCCATGGCACTGGTGGTGGTCCTGCGTGGCAGACTCGAGCTCGGTGCTGTCGGCTCGGTGCTGTATTTCTACTGCCAGCAGCGTGACTCGAGCCTTGTGGCTCTCGGCTCGGGACAGGATCTGCAGGAACGCGGTTCACTCCACCGGCGGCGCGAGCTCCGTCGGCTGCCACAGCTGAGCTTCTACATATCAACTGCCGCGCAGTTGTCGTGAGTACTGCGCTCACATGTGCTCGCTCGCAATATCTTGGATTTTAAGAAAATCCCCCCACCTCCCCGATGGGGATCGTGCGGAAATGCGAATGCATTGGGTGCACCGAATTCTTCTTTGCGGTATTGTTTCAGCGAGGGATTCGACTTCACCGACGTCCATCGCTATTAAGGCGCCAGTCGGCAAGCAGCCACGGAGAGAGGCGCGCGCTCCCTGCATTTATATGCGCAGCGAGCGGTGAGGGGTACGCTGAGAGGAGAGAGAGACCCGCGCCAGCCCGCGCACGAGCTCTCTCTCCGCCCCGAGCTCCGCGATGCAACCGCCCTCACACGCCGAGCGCGCTCCTCCACTCCACTCACTCTCCGCTACTCCGGCCGAGCTCCGCGATGCGAGTGCCCTCACACGTCGAGCGCGCTCCTCCTCTCCCCTTGCCCTCCGCTACTCCGCACCTGCTCCGGTTGCTAGGCACACGCCGCTCAACGACGCAAGACAACCTGCGGCTAAGAAATGCATTCGCATTTAAAAAAATGCGGAGTCAAAAAATAATGATTTTCTCAACAGCTTCGCTGTTGAAATGTAAATTTCGGCTTTTCCCACTTCCACTCAATAGGATAAGATCGGTTGGCAAAATCTTACATTAAGCTTTTTCGATTTTTTTATATATGCAGGTCACGGCTGAATTGCGTGAGCTCCACACGTGCATGTGACGGTGTTTCTGTAAGTGTTTCCACACATGGCTCCTACCTTTATTCACAACTTATTTATACGTACTTATGATACGCATGTCCCCAACTTTTATAATAGTTGCTTAAAACTCTTTTGTCCACATTTACCGAAGTAACTGCGCAGAGCACAATACGAGAAACAGTTTGCGGTTCAGCTATTGAGCATGAATGCCTTACAACAGAGAGTGAAAAACCAGGGTAACTTAAACACTGTGCGCACTATATTCCTTAATTATACTGCAAAATTGCCTCGCTCGTGTTTAATCACCAGCACCTGGCTGCTCGTGGAAATTGATCGTTTACGATCCGACCCTGCATTACCTCTTGGTACGATTTGCTGCGGAGAGCAATCATGGAAGAACCCCGGAGTGCTTTTAATATTCTAGATTTTTCTTGATTCTAGAGAATTAATGTTGCTGAGATATAAATTCTCCATAGGTAAACAGCGCGGCGTTCGCCCTACCCAATTTCAACACGCGAATGTCAGTTTGCTGGCTACTTCTTTGATGCTAATGTTTTCTTGTGTGTTGCTACAAACAAGTCCGCTCCTATCAAATTGTTCACTTAAAAAAAATCGACATTGTTGCCGGCTACGCCAAATCTGGTATCAGGATGTGTAGATGTCTTTTTTGAATTTTCCTCACAGGTTAGTTGTCAATACAAAACCTCAAAATGCATCTGTTTTTTCCCAAGAACAGCTATAAACAGTGCAGCAGTTTTTCAATGGGGGTATGATATTGTTGAAGAGAATGTTTGCCACTTGATTCCGGATGGCCTGATGTTCCTCAGAAAACACTTGTTATTGTGATTGTTGTTTTGATGGTGTGGCAGAAAGTTGAGTACAAGCAGCAAGACCCCCGCCAATCCGCAGCGGGGCATGGCCTGAGATGTCGAACGGGAGAAATATGAAGAAGGGTGTGTGCAGCTGGCGGAAGATCTGCTATAGAACGGCTGCCGCTGTGAGCAGTCCCGGCAGGCAAGACACCAGTGCTTGGCTGGCCGACGACTTCAGGACGCAGCAAACCAGGCTCGATGTTTTGCTTGGAGTCCGGTGTGGACGTGACCCTCAGTTCAAGTGTGCAGGCGCCAACTAGTCTGAAAAGCTCCGGAGCCGCATCAGACCTGCCAACGAGGGCGACACGGGACCACGCCACAAGCTGCGAGGCAACGCCGCTGTGCCGATAGTCCCCGGGCGCACGGATAGCCCCGCGTAGTACGTTTCGGGTTCTCGTGCGTGTATTTACCCTTAGTGTTTAATGAACCGTTCAGTGGTGTATTACCCACCCCGTGTAGTTTCCACATCTGTCCTTTTGCATGTCACTACTGCATGTCTCAAATCACATGAAAGAAACCTAACGTGTCCCATCCCTTCACAGTCGTGAAGGCAAGGCGACATTTTGAATGGTTACACGTTACTCTAGGAGGGGCGCCTAGCATACTTTCGAGGTCGATAGTACACAGTCTTTGTAACGAACTAGGAGGGTTTTACAGGACGTCTACCAAGGGCGTCTTCTAAAATACTTCTGGATTTTTCCTTAGAGTGGTTGGTCGAGCAAATAGCTTTGATAAGGTGTTTCTGAACACACGGAACGTGCGTGAAACTTGGCTTCAAATTTGTCATAACGGTTACTTAATAATCACGAAATAGGAATGGTTGTAGGTAAGGCAAAACACGCATCGATCACGAAGCACTACATTATACACGTTTAGCTCATATGCCAGGTATCGTTATGCATTTATTACATTCGTAAGAGCGTGCACTTATCAGGCAAACGTCGCATCATCGTTTGCGGTTTCGATAAGTGAAGTTTGAACGATCGAGTAGACCCACTTTCAGAGAACATTCTCAACTTTCGCGCTTGTCGCAGATCGCTTTAAGGAGGCATGGCAAAAATTTTCTGGTTACCTCGTGTATTCGCCGGTTTGCATCGAAAAAATCTCGGGCTTGACGGCGTTGTTGGGCCCGCGTTCAAAGTTGACCACCGTAATTACATCAGTTGCTTAGTGCATTTCTTCGAGGAACACAACCGCAGCCCGCGTGAATAAATGCTAATGTTTTTCTGTAAATTCATTGAGTAGAACGTTTGTTTTTATTTGCTATAAGCATGAAAGGCCTCTTGCGACAAAAACACTATGCTCAAGACGCAGGCTTTGGTCGCTATCTACTATAGCGCCAGATCAAGTATCAGCGTCTTGGGGATTATAAGGCTTCCATCGGCATGCCGAGTTATGTTTTCGCGGCCTATTGTTGAGCAGCACGGTGTTGACGCCTTTGCGCTATTCCCATGCCGTGATATCAAAAGAAACATCAGCGCTGGTCCTGCCAAAAAATTATTGCACCCGTTTGCGTAAAAAAGTACACTTCGAGATTTAGGTCAAGGAGCTGTTGGGAATTATGATGAAAGCAGCAAGAAACATGGTACCATTTTAAATGCATAGCATTTTAGTAACTCACAATGTCACGCGGCGTTGGCGTGCGCTGTCGTAGTCCGCATGCGCGCCTTGTCGTAGTCCGCATGCGCGCCCTGTCGTAGTCCGCAGCCAGGAAGAAATAACAGTTTCCGGCGCCCGGTTTCGAACCCATGACGCCGCGGGCGGAACGCAAGGTGCCCGGCGCACAACCGACCGAGCCACGAAACCGACACAGATTTCGATGCACCGAACGCGCCTTATATCCTTCACTCATTTCTCGTTTGTTTCGAAAGCGCCACAAGTTGTCCCGCGCTTCCAAAAGATGGCGACACGGGTCCCGCGATCAAGAGATACGACTTGCCGGCGCACCCCCTCGGAAATGCTGTGCATTTGATCGTGCCCCTCGCGAGGGGGATGTCTTTCTGCAGAGAAATTCAAATGCTTTTTTGTTGATGCGTGCTGTTCACGTTCTATTTCGTGTGGTGTAATGACCTGCTTGTTTGTTTATATTCCGTCTATCGCATTTGCTCGCAGCTTCATTCAACTTCGCCACGAGAGGTACACTCATCGCTGGGTAGTCGGCAGCCGTGTCCATGAGAGCTCCTACATAAAAGCCGTTGCTTGATATCTGCAAGTAGTGCGTAGAAGGGAAAGGTAAGCTAGTTGAATGTATTTATGGGTTTAATTGAAATCCATGCTCTACTAGCCTACTAGCGACCTACAGCACACACCAGCCCAGACAAAACACAACGACACACCACATTCAGAAACGACTACGTTCGACTCATGTTTTAAGCGCAGACAGACGATACACAAGAAGTGGACAACAAAACCGCTTTCTATGAACTGTTTATTCAACAAAAACCAACACAGGCATTTATACTCGTTCGTTCGTTCGCAACACATGTGCAAAGAACATGAAGATAGCTTTTGTTTGTTTCAGTTACCATCCCGCAAAGCCCTATATTCTTGTATACGAAAACTTAAATTCATTCTCGTGTAGTGTTATCCACGGCTGGGTGACGCACGTGTCTCCTGATTTCCTTCTTTTGTTAGCTTGTGTCGGCCCATCTTATCTTTGTCCAGATATTCTGCTGTCGCACTCCTACAATCTGGTTGAAACCCTAAGCACAGTTTACAATGTAGTGAAAGATTCGAGTTCGTAGTTCCTTTGGAGAAATTCTCATGCTCGCGCAGTCTGAGATTTAGGCAGCAACCGGTTTGACCGATGTTGTGCTTTCCGTAGTCCAACGGAATGTTGCACACAACACGTTTCTTACACTCTACATACGGGTCCCAGTGCTTGACGACGCATTCGTCAGGATGTCTTAACTATCGATCTCTTCTCCTGGCAACGCTTTCGCAGATCCTCCCAAGATTGTTCCGACCCGTAAGAACAATTCCGGCGCCATAGCCCGCAGGAACCTTTTTCAAGTGATGCGAAAGGTTGTGTATGTAGAGTAACACCGCAACCTTTGTTCTGCCCTCCTGCTCCTTCCTGCAGGGCGGCTCCTTACATCGCTTCAATTGCCCCAACAGTCGTTGCGATAATGAAGCAAGAAAGATCACAAGAAAACCCGCTTTTTTCAGCCTCCCGACTTGCACTTCGAAGCTTGCTGGTGTCATGAACGCACACATGATGTAAACACACGGATTATGTGCAGAAGCGTTGCCAAGAGAATAGGTAAACAGTTCAAAAATGCTGATGAACGCGTAGTCAAACACCGGGACCGTATAGAGAATGTAAGAAATGTGTTGTGTACAACATACCGCTGGTCTGAGGAAAGCACTACATTGGACAAACCGGTCGCTGCTTAAATTTGAGACTGCGCGAGCATGGGAATTTCAATAAAGAAACGCCGAACTAGAATCTTGCACTACATTGAAAAGCCTGCATAGGGTGCCAACCAGCTTGTTGGAATGCGACAGCTTAATATGCGCTGTTGCGATGCTATAACGCAACCCGGCTTCAGCGCTCGGTTGAACAACCAAAAACATGCTGACGGTCTTCCCTCATCGACTTTTAATGACCCAATGTGTTCACTTTGGCGAACTATGTGGTTGCTTGACAATGGTGTTTCAGCGACATCGTGGCCCGTCAAGCGCCATCCGCCCAGTGGCAGTGTTGACAAAAGCATTGCTTTGCGCCCCGCACTGGAAGCTTCGGCGGCGTGCCCGCGAATCATTGTCATGCCCTTTCCGTGGCTTATTTGGTGATGCTGCAGATCACTTTAACGAGCCATTCAAAGAACATTACGACACAGGAATGCAAGACGTCTTATTGGTAGTGCAAAATCGCCCGTACAACAGGGGGGCTCCGAGCCACGGCCGATTGCCACGGCGGGAGCAACCTAACGCCCACCTCGCCGGTGAGGAGCGGGGCTCTCGCGTGTGTGTGTGGGGAGGGGGCGCTACTATCAGTGCTATGAATTTTGGGATTGGTGTGTCCTGACGTCAGCTGAGAAAAAGGGTGAAGGGGACCGGACCCAGCGCGCCTGTTTAATCTCTAGAGCTTGAGCACATTGCCTGTTTTCTGATACCTAGATGTAAATACTTGTATGTAAAGTTTTCTACTCCTTTAACTTCGTCATCATAACTGTCGCGGCACGACACGAAGCACGGTCCACTTCGACCACGCTACCCTGGTTCGCAACAGTGGATGGCAGCTAGGATCGGCCAGTGTCAGCACCTTGGTGGGGTAAACGCCTGAAGTTCTACCTCTCGTATTGCCAGACCTTGCTAGCGCAGCGCCGTGCGTTCTGGTTTTTTACTTTTCTCACTGGTTTCTACTTCGTTGTAGCGAGTAGGCGAGGTTAAACTATTCGGGTGCAGTATCACGATGGATAAGTTCAGAGTACGGGACCTCCTCAAACTTTCGGAGGAGTTGGGTGTTTCTGTTGGCTCCGCAAAGCGAAAAATTCACATCATCGAGCTAATGGAGGCCGACGAGGTAATTCTAGAGGCAGCCCAGCAAGCGAATGAGGACATTCAGCAGTGGGCTGGACATGACAGCCAAGCGCGGCGAAAAAAGGAGACTGAACGTGACAGCCAAGCCCGAAAAAAGCAGGCTAAAGTGAAAAGAAAAGTGCGAAAAAAGAAGGCGGAAATTAGGGCTACGGAAAAAGCTCCCGAGAGAGCGCATGAACTCAAGATGAAGAAGTTAAAGTTCGGATGTCCGCTGAACACTCTGCTTCATTCCTGCGGGAGTCCGCGAGCCTTGAAATCCCATACCTTCTGCAGCCGTTCGAGGTTGGCAAGGAAGTCGCTGGTTGTCTTGTAGATCTTGAGTGCACTTTTCGGAAGGAGGATTTCTATTGCGACGTTTGGCCCCAAATACTTTTGTAACTGCTCCCATGTGAGGTAGCCAATGTAATCGCGCGGCTGAGTAAAGAAGATTCGGAGGTGTACGAAGGGTCAAACAGCTCTCCTGCAGAGTATGTACCTCCGGTCGGCAGATCCAGGAGCGCGAGCTGAACCAGTAGCCGCGCAGGGTAGTAGCGAGCCGATTGGTTCGGCAGATCGCGATTCCTAAGTTGTACGCGTAGCCGTTTAGGATAGAAGTTGGCTGATTGTGACGGAAGATCACGGAGGGCACTTTTACTCTCTTGGCGCGCGGGAGGGTAGCGAGGTGGCCGCGTCGGCAGATCGCGATGCGCGAGATAACTCCGTAGCCGCGCCGAAAAGTAGCGAGTCGGCTGCTTCGAGAGATGGTGAAGTTGGAACTGACTCCGTAGCCGCGCAGAACGTAGCGAGTCGGCCGCTTCCGCAAATCGCGAAGCGCGAGCTAACTCCGCAGCTGCGCACAGAGGTAGCTAGTCGACTGCGTGAGCAGATTATGAAGTGCGACCTAAGTCCGTAGGTGCGCAGAGATGTAGCGAGTCCACTGAATAGGGGGATAGCAGAGCGCGAGCCGAGCCAGTAGCTGCGCCGGAAGGCAGCGAACCGCTTTTGTCAGTAGATAGCAATATGCGAGACAAAAAGAGCAAGTGGGTTAACCGGCACGTGATGTGACCGGACCGTGACAAAAGCCCAGTTTTGTACCCCTCGTAGGAAACTTGCAAGCAGTTTACGAACGCTGAGAAGGAGACGTTTGTCATCAAATAGAACACGTGTTTGATGCGGACCTAGAGCTCAACAAGAACGTGGAAGGCTCAGCGGCTTCAGACAGGGGCGGGCTGAAGGCGAAGGCTAGTGAAGCCGTAGATCTTGGGGCACTGAGGAAGCCACCGAGATCACAGCGCACCCGTTTTGGCATTGGCCAGGCTTTGGAGATAGCGGAAGCTAGGAATGACTCATATCACCAAGCGGAGCGATTCCCGGGCAAGTTGTTTTCAGCAGAGAGACGCGGGAAATATGCGGATCTTCATGCTCCCTACGCAGAAGAGTGCTGAGCGCGAACAGCGGCCCAGCATACGGGTCTTAGCTATGCCAGCTTAAATGCGTTTGTAGGCCCAGGTAGTCAGAGTAGCACTGGCGGGTACATGCCACAGAAGTATGATTGCAAGTCGCCTGGGATCGGTGCATTGCCACTCGATTGTACCGTGATTTCCAAAAGAAAGAAAAGGAGGCGATTGAAAAACGATCAGAATGAAAAGCCGTAGAAAGACAGCGAACCCTCTACCTTTGCAGCATTCAGGGCTAAGATGGCCAGAAACGCAGAGAAAAACGAAAGCAAGGAGGAAAGCAAATAGGCCGCTTCCTAGCCGTGACAAAGGCCGAGTGGCGCTATGCCAGGAAGGGCAGAAGGGGATGACTAGGTTCCACAGAATTTCTCGGAGAGCTAGGGGAAAGACATTTCGGGGAGTGTGTGCTCACCTCCGACGCGTTCGTCATGGTCGGGTGTGCCATTATTCTCTAGCTTCCCTTGAATTTAGTACTCTCCGAAAGCGTTGCGCGTGCTTTCCCATTCAGTTTCAAAGACCTCTGTACACTGTGAGGTGTACGTTGCAAAACATGAGCAGAGCCTGTCTGCCTAAGTGGAAGCAACGTTTCGGCAGGGTAAACCCGGAAATGTTTGTTTTGACGAGGGCTTAGGATGTTTACAAGGATTCCGAGGAATCCGCGTGCGCGTGCATAAACTGCGTACTTCACTCATTCTGTATTGTCAGTCAAGTGTTTACCCAGTTCTGGTAGTACGGAGGAAGTTAGGCGTCTGTTTCTTACGGTAGCCATGTGCCGATCGTCGTGCTTTAACACAGCGTACTTAGAATTTTGCTTGGCGTCGTAGAAGTTGTTATTGTTTGTGATAGAACTCACCGGGAAGTTAGAGTACATTTTTGTGTTTTTTATTGTAGTGTTTATGTGCGTGATCTAACACCGCGTAGTTAGACCTTTTGTTAGGCAGCAGAGAAGTATTTCTTGTTCGTGATTGAACACAGCGTGAGGTAAGCGTAAGTTTGGTGTTGATCGTTGGAGAAGGGGTTATTGTCTGCGATTTAACGCCCCGTAAGGTATGCGGAATCTGCGTGCCAGTGTTCATCTTGTCTCATTCCGGTGAAGTGTACGAAGTTGTATATAAACACCGAACGTAGGGGCGTTTACTACTACGTGTTTGTGGTGAGTTCGTGTTTTGAGACATTAGGAACAAAAAAAAGAGACGCCGACCATTCAAAACAAAACGTACTGATGTTTCGCCTTCCAACACGGAAGCCTTATTCACAACGAATGCATCACCAGAAGTGGGTCGTTTAGGTGGGCTTCAGTAAGAGCGTGCGCCCGCCCGGTTTAGATTTCCGTCGTTACCATTCACTGTGTTAGTTGTGGTCTGCATAATTAGTGATTCCAGATGTAGCCATGATGCTGTAACTTTTTCTGTGGCGATGATTCTTGCGTTGTCCCAATCAATCTTCTGGTCATTCACAACGGCGCGTTCGGCTGAAGCATTGTTGTGGACGCCCGTATTCTTTACGTCACGGGCGTGCTGCTGGATACGATTCTAATAATTCCCTGATTCGCCAATATACACACCGCTGCAGTCTGCGCAAGGTATCTCGTATACCACACCGGGGAAGCGTTCCTTGGCAAGCGGTCCTTGACTCTCACGAGCTCATGGCGAATCTTTTTGACTGGAACGTGGGCCACCTACCCGTCATATTCCCGTAGGACACGTGCCAAAAATTCACTTGTTCCTTGAAGGTAGGTTATAGGAGCTCGCTTCATTGGAACAGGAGGCGCGTCCAATTGTCCCCGTGGGGTCAGTTGGCGTTCCGTTGCGCTTATGAAGGGCCTCGGGTAACCGCAGCTAGCCAGGTCGTGCCGTACCTTTGCCGTGTCTAGCGGCGCATCCTCGAGCTTCAAGCATAATTTTTTCGAGCGCTGCAGTAGTGTGCTAACAACAGCCCTCCTGTGGGAAGCAGGGTGCATGGAGCTGAAGCTCAGGTAGTGGCCTGTGTGCGTTTCCCTACGGTACAGGCTGAAACTTAGCCTCTGGCCCTGCCGAGACACGAGAACGTCCAGGAAGAGAACTTTGCCATAGGCCTCTTTTTCAAACGTGAACTTAATGGCACGTTCTATGCTGTTGAGGTGGGCCAGCAAGCTGTTCGCCGCGTCTTTCTGAACGATGCAAAAAAAATCATCGACTTAACGCAGGAACACTTTTCGGTGAGGGGCAAAGGAAGCTTGCGCCCGTGCTTCTGGCGCATCTATGGGCATGTTCGCCGCCGTGATCGAAAAAGCCGCACCCATTGAAGTCCCCTGTCTTTGCCTGCTGAAATGGCTGATAAAGACGAAGTAAGTATTGTTCAGGCAAAAATCTAGAAGCCTGCGTAGGTCTTGCACACCGATGTAAGTGTCTGGGGCAACGTCTCATCCGCCTCGAGAGCAGGGGTGCATACATTGTGTGTGGCAGTTTGGTCGTTTTGCGTAATGGTAACGCCTGCGTAATTTTATGGTTCAGTGTAAAGGCAAGCTACAGATTACTGTTGATTGACGTAGCCGAGGTCTCTGAGCTAGCTGTCACTAGGTTATCTTTCAGATAAGTGTTCGTATATCTGATGGGTTTCCATGGCATCAGAGGTTTCATTGCGGTAAGTGTACGTGCGAAATGTTACATTTTTCGAGGGGTCGGTAAAGTCATACTTTTTTTGCTGTACCATCGTATCGGTATCGTAGTTTTGACTTTTATGCTGTAGACTGTGGTGAAAGGCATGCGTTGCTTTGGTTACGTTGTACGACAATTACAGCTAAGTAGATTTAACAAATGTTCATTGAAAAAGGCGAATTTATTTTGAGTTTTCTTTGACTTCTTCGCTCGTTTGCCTCATGTGCCCCATAAAGCGTCTATAACACATTTGTAATTCTTTTGCTCTGTTGTAGTTGTTTTAACAACACCCAAAATGTAGGCCTGTTCTGAACTGGAGCCACGAGATGGGGGCTTCGAATCGTGTCGAGGTGTGTAATAATTAGATGTGTTAGTAATGGCTTTATTATCATCTGGCATCCCGAGGGGTGTTCAGAAGGTCCTTTCCGCATCGAGTGTGGTTGGACAGTGGGTGTCCTGCACAGTTTGTCTTTTCTCAAGAGCCTTGGGCTCGCTCCTTCTGTGAGTTCACGAACAAGACCCGCAAAAGAAAGCAGCACATCAGAGAACTCCGCCTCAAGCCCTTGATGGGCCAGCTGACTTCCACCCGAGTCGCGATGAGCCGCTCCTTATGCTAATGAATTGAGTGGCGGCACGGGTGCTCTTGCGATGCTGTTACGCAACCCGGCTTCAGCACTCGGGTGAATCACGAAAAACCTGCTGCCGGTCTTCGCTCATCGACTTTCCACGGCCCGGCGTATTCACAGTGGCGAACTATGCGGCTACTGGACAATAGGCTTTCAGCGACCTCTTGGCCCCTCAAGCGCCAACCGGGCAATGGCTGTGCTGACAATTGCGTTGCTTGGCGCCCCGCACTGCAAGCTTTGGTGGCGTGCCCGCGCATCGTTGTCATGCCCTTTTCGTGGCATGTTTGGCTACGCTGGAGACGTCTTCAATGAGCCACTCGACCAATATTACAACATAGAAATGCAAGACGTCTTCCCGCTAGTGCAACATCGCCCGGACTAAAGGGGGGCGCCGACCCACTGCGGATTGCCACGGCAGGAGCAACCTAATGCTCACCTGCGCAGGAGAGGAGCTGGTCTCTTATGCGTGTGTGTGTGTGAGTGTGTGTGTTTGTGCGTGGGGTAGCTACTATCAGTGCAATGAATTTTGTGATTGGTGCGTCCTGACGTAATCCGAGAAAAGGGTGAAGGGGACCGGACCCAACGCGCCTATTTAATCTGTCGCGTGCAGGAGCCCAGTGCCTGTTCTCTGACACCGAGATGCAAATACTTGTACGTAGTTTTCTTCTCCTTCAACTTCGTCTTATGACTGCCCCGGCACGACACCAAGCACGGTCCACTTCGACCACGCTACCCTGGTTCGCAACAGAGCACAAAGATCAGCTGTGCCGAGTCATCGTTTAAACTTACAAAATAAGAAAATTAGGCGACACGCGCATCGCCAGCCACCGATAATACTACAGGATAAATGAAGGTAAATTTTTGTATTCAAGAATCGAGGGTCATAGGGAATAGTATTGCAAACAAGCGAAAGCTATGTTCATGTTCTTTGCGCATGTTTTGTGAATGAACAATCGAGTATAAATGTGTGTGGCGTTTTTATTCAATGAACGTTGACAAAAGTGCTGGTTTTGTCCTCTTCTTGTGCATGGTCTGTCTGCGCTTAAAAAAGGAGTCGTAGATTATCATTTCCGAATTTGGTGTGTCGGGGCGTTCTGTCTGGGCTGGTGTGGACTGTCGGTCGATTGTAGATCATCGCTTTTTGTTCATGTGTGGCTTGGGCATTCCAAGTATGCACCAAGACGCGTAGGTGTTCAGTTCGTCGTACCCTGATGGTTACACCGGGTGCAGGGCTGGGTGCATGTCATGCGTGAAGTTCGGTATTTTTGCCGTCTTGGGCGGGTTCGCATTTTTCTGCCGAAGACGGCATTCTGCAGAAGCTGTTGCTTTTCTTTCTCCCTACGTGAGATGGCAGACATTCCAGGCATGAAGACGATGTTACAGAGGCGAGTTTAGCGACAGGAAACGACTAAAGCTTGGCAGGTGTCGATTATACTCGCGCTCGCTAATTTCATGCAGGCAATGTCGGGGGAATGCGCAAGGTGCATCGATGGCTAAAACTCGCAGAAGGTCGACATAAGGCACTCAATGATGGAGAGCACATGCTCGACGTGCATTCAGAGGCAGCGAAAAGAACAAGAGGCGATTCTCTTCCGATTGAATTGAACCGACTGTGTAGCTCTACTTCGACAACGCAAGCGGCAAGTAATTGAACATTTAGCTAAGTTCAGTGTTGCGTGAAGTGGACTGAGTTAGACGCTCTAAAATTGTGAGTTGCTATGGATAGGTCAACGCAAACACACTCTCATCATTCCAACACTCACAACACACACATACATAACACTATGGCGAAGAAGTACTCGGACCAGCGAAAAATCTTGCAGCCACGGTCATCACTACACATCATCCAAGTTAATTTGGCAAAGTGTGCCAAAGAGAACGAGGCGTTAAGTTTCTACCATAACAAAAATCATAATCACGTCTCAGCAATACAGGAACGTTATCATGTTAAAGGAAAGGTTATAGGTTTTCCCATCCGTCATCAAGTCATAGCACACAAAAATAACCCGAAAATCGCTCTAGTAAATCATTCTCCAGATGGAAAAATATTCCCTCTCATAATCGACCAAAAAATAATTGCGGCGAAGGTAAACTGGGAAGAAAAAGAATTTATTATAATTAATTGCTACGCCCCTCCCAGAGACGATTTCGAAAACATGTTAAACCGATTAGAACTCTTCTTTAAAGATTTTTCTACAGGCCGTGTAGCACTAATGGGTGACTTCAATGCTAAACACAGATAATGGGGAGGAGATATAACCGATACAAGGGGTGACAATTTACTTGAACTTTCCCTTAGGCACGACCTTTCTGTTATAAATAGCCCTAACTCACCTCCGACATTCGAAAACAGTAAAGGTAGGAGTTGGATCGACGTAACCATTTTAGGGCAAGCGTTACTACCAGAAGTTATTCACAGGGAAGTACTCAAAGAATACAACAGCAGCGACCACAAATTTATTAGTTTACTTTTATACAATATCTTTACACACCCAAGTATCGTCTCAGCCTGAAAGGTAAGAAACATGTCCTAGAAGATTTAAAAAATGACACTTGGTTCGAAACCGCTCGAAACGGGATTAAAACAACAGAAGAAATTGAAAATGCTGTGAACACAATGTATGATAAAATAGAAAAATTAGTAAGTAAACATAGCAAAAAAGTTAAACCATCCCACACACAACCAAAACCGTGGTGGACAGTTGAACTTGATAACGAGAGAAAGCGAGTAAGAGCACTAAGGAGGAGGTATCAAAAATCGCGAGGAGAAATCAGGGAACAATTTAAGCGCGAGTACTATATTGAACACAAAGCTTAGAATGATAACTTAGCCACAGCAAAAAGAACAAGTTGGGAACAACCTTGTTCACAAGATCATAAAAATCCATTCACATTACCGTATAAACTAGCCAGAGGAACAGTAAACCAACCAATCATCATTTCAATTTTAGAAAAAGAAAATGGAGGAAAAACAAAATCAACCGAAGAAACAGTTGAGCATATATTAAGAGAGTTATACGATGTCGACAAGGTTTGTGACGAAGAAGAAATTCTTCTTCTTGAAAGCGATAGCGATGAAGCTATTATTACTGAAAATGAAATTAAAGCAGTCATTTCTGAATTACGCAGAAATTTAGCTCCTGGACCAGATGGCCTATGAGCCACATTTGTACAATGTCTATATAATTACCAAAAATTATTCTTTCTTGAACTTTACAATGCATGTATCAAAGCAGGATACATTCCATCACGGTGGAAGGAATCAAATTTAATCCTAATACCAAAATCAGAAGATAACCAAGGAGCCAACAAATATAGCCCCATAGCGGTCAACTCTATAATAGGAAAAATACTTGAAAAAACAACTAAAAACAGAATATATTACTTCTTAACCAAGAAAAAACTCCATAGTACAAAACAGTTCGGATTTACCCATAACACGTCCGCAACCATCGCCTTAAACCAGTTAAAAAAGAAAATTGAGCAAGCAAGATTAGATAAAGCGGTATGTGTTGTCATTTCTTTAGACATAAAGAACGCATTTAGCTGTATCAAATCATCTGTCGTTGTAAACTGTCATTGTCTGTCATTGTAAAAAAAATCAGGGTGCCCGAAAAGTGTGATCACTTGGACTCATAACTTATTTAAAAATAGAAAAATTATCTATAACATAGAGAAATCAAGAATTCAACTCTATCTTCAGTCAGGTTCTCCCCAGGGGTCACCTTTAAGTCCATTACTCTGGAACATAACAATTTTAGATCTAAACAGCAAATTTCCAGCGATGTATATATTCAGGCTTTTGCCGACGACATAACCTTAGTAATAAGAGGCAATTCAAGAAATAATATCGAACAAAAGGTAATCGAAGCGCTCAAAATAGTAGAAAACTGGGGAATAGACAAAGAATTTATATTTACAACAAAATCGAAATTCACTGTAATAGGGGACAAGTACATTAAAAACCTCCCACTATCAAACTAGAAAAAATAAATCCTAAATTCTGTAAAGAAATTAAAATATTACGCGTCTATATAGACAACAAGCTCAGTTTTATCCCTTACATCATCTATGTAAAGGAAACAGTAAACGAAATGTTAAACAGCCTAGGAAAATTTACAGCATACAACTGGGGGCTTACCAGCAAACACCTACAACAAATCTATATCAGAGCTATAGAAAGAATTATAGTTTATGCCGCTCCCATTTGGTATAAAAAAAGGTACTGATAAGAAACAAACTAAGAAGTATTCAAAGAACAAGCCTCCTTAAAGTTACCAAAGCATTTAAAACAGCATCCAATCCGGCCTTAAACATCATAGCTAATGTCCCACCAATTCATCTGACGATCGAAAAAGAAATCGAAACATTTAACAAACTTTTCGCCGGAACAATGTTCATCTGGAAAAACCGCACTTTTACGGGAGACCAAACAAGTAACAAAATAGATACATGGCAGCTGCATCCAGCAGATAAGATATCTTTTACCTATCTTACTCAACCAATTTCGCAAACAGATTTTATAGTATTTACAGACGGCTCGCAAGATAAAACCGACATAGGAGCAGCTTTTATAATTCTAGACAAATCCGGCAAAATAGTAGAAACCAAACAATACAAACTTCCGGAGTACAGCAATAACTTTGAGGCAGAAGGAATCGCGATTTTAAAGACACTTGAATACCTCCAAACTAGCTTCAAAGGTAACGTACAGTTGTATACTGATAGCCTATCAACCCTAAAAGCAATTAGCAATCCAAATATTGGGAACCCAAATATAATTAAATTTAAAGAAATGCTAAGTGAAATAGCAAAACAGGTGAAAATAAAGTAAACTTACATTAAAGGTCACAGTGGCAATGTCGGAAACGAAATAGCTGACGAAATGGCTAAAAACCCGCCAAATATGGCGAAAAAATTGACTGGCCTATTTCACTACAATTTGTCCAAAAACTATTCAATATTAATCTATGAAAACAATGGAATGTTGAGTGGCAAAAGAAGGAAATGAAAGCTACACATTCCAATGGATAAAACATATTTACAAAATTCCGGACCACTTTCCCACCAATTATTACACGTCACAGTTTGTCACTGGACACGGTAGATTTCCGTTTTATTTTCTTAGGGTCACCATCGCAAATAATAACATAAGTAAATGTAACCTACCAGCAGACAGTTTTGACCACTATTTACAGGACTGCCCAATAACAAACACAGAGAACAACTTCTTCATATTCATAGAAATTATCCCGTGAGAAGGAAACCAGAGCTACTAAAACATACAAAAACATTAAAAATTTTAGAAGAAATGACAATTCTAGTTAACGCTAATATTCAACAATACTAACCCCTCAAATATTTTATCACAATTTCATTGACACGCAGAAACAAAGTCAGCGGCAAATAACGCGATAATAGCCTTTAGATCGTTTGTATTTACCATTGCTCTTCAGTAAGTCATTTTCTGTGTAATTATCTTGTTTAATTATGTTTTTATGTTTTTTTAATTTTAAATCCATACATCCATTTTCAATTTTTTTAATTTGCCCGTTATACCTCGGTGGAACGGGAAGGGTTTCAGTTCTTGAGCCCGTTATAATAAAGTCCTCCTTCCTTCTACGGGAAGCATCGATAGTTGTCCACCACTTCTACGCTGTTGTAGCATAGCAGACTGCAGTCAGTATTTCGCCAAACAGCAGTACACCTCAAGGTGGTGTGTTGCACCAAAGCCGGCCGGAACTAGGAATATAGACGATTGTACCAAGCTTCCTCTTCCTCTTCCACAATATACACGGGCATAAGGGCGACAAACCGCAGCCACGCAGCTTATATCTTCCAGCTAACGGGGTAGGACAGGCACAGTAGAATACTCCAATGCTTGTTTCACTTACTCTTGGATGACAACAGTGGAGGAAGCAGTAGATGCGGTGTTGTTGGGAAGCGCTTTCGTACTCTTTACCCAGAGACTGCAAAGCTTTGAACATTTGTTGGCTCCAGGTAAAAGAACAGAACCTCAATTCTCCCTCAAACCTGTTTAACCAGTGAGAGAGCTAAAAATATTTTGATTTAACAAGAGGGGTTCGTAAAATTTTTTTGGTCGGCTAGATTTCCTTTTATTTCACCTCAAATGATCTCTCCCAATAGGGAACATTGAAAAGATTTTTGGTAGCTGCGTTTTCGGAGCCTCGCAGCTTCGTTACCGTATCTTCCAGCGATCACGTTGAAATTAGATTTCCCTATTCCCGGCATTCGACATGCACTGGTTGTATTGCGGGTTACCACTAATATGTGCGCCGAGTCAGGAGAAAGGTTCTGCTTCTGTCCTGGTAAGTTGGTCTCCGTTAACAGTTAGCTTCAAATGTAGGTACTTAAGAATATGATTTCACCGTAACTGCTGCGTATTTTTCGTTTAAGCAACCAAATTCTAAGCAACCGAATATTTTTTTTGCGACACGGTCATTGGCGCTAGCACAAACTGAAAATTTAGCGGGAATAATCGGCGGCTCTAGGTGAACCGCACGCTTTTGAGCAGACGGATGTTTCGGGGAATCTTTCAGTGCACTGCGCCCATTCTGCAAGCGTTCGGGTATTAACTCATACGGCGGCCTTTTTGAAATAAAGACATAAAAAATGAGACAAAAGATTCCAGGATATTTTTGCTGTTGGGAACGGAGGGCGACTGCGTTAGATCACGTTTTATTGCCTTGACAGCGAGAGCAAGTTCACTGGAATAACTTGAGAATTTGTAGCATCCTCATAGGGATTGGCAACAATTGCATATATATATATATATATATATATATATATATATATATATATATATATATATATATATATATATATATATATACTTATATATATATATACTTGCGCGACTTTATTATTGTGGGAGCTTTTGCGTAGACTTTCGCAAGCTGAACAGTATCACTACATGCGATGTTTATCCACTTGCCCGAATAGATGATACGTTGGACCGTTTGCGTAACGACAAACTCTTCTGGTCTCTGGACATAAAATCTGGTTATTGGCAAATAGAAGTTGATGAAAAGGACCGTGAGAAAACAGCATTCATTACACCCGATGGCCTATACGAATTTAAAGTCCTCCCATTCGGCCTCTGTTCTGCCTTTTCATTTTTCCAGCGTATGATTGATGCCGTACTCGCTGGATTGAAATGGCAGGCTTGCCTTGTTTACTTGGACGATGTAGTCGTGTCTTCTAGTTCTTTCGAAGAACATCTAACACGACTGCAAAGCGTTTTAGAAGCAATTTGCTCTGCCGAGCTTACTATTAAGCCTCAAAAATGCCACCTTGGGTTCCAGGAGCTGAAATTTCTTGGACACATGGTTAGTGCTCAAGGCGTACGCCCAGATCCGGAACAAACAGCGGCCGTGAGCTCTTTTCTAGTACCAACCGACAAAAAAGCTCTCCGACGCTTCCTAGTTATCCGTGCCTATTACAGACGCTTTGTCGAAGGGTTCTCTGGAATTACGGAGCCACTGACGCGCCTCACAAGAGAAGAAGTACCCTCGTTTGGACGGAAGCGCAGAAAGTGGCATTTGATGAACTGCGTAGCCGCCTGCAAACGGCCCCAATCTTGGCACACTCTGATGAAGATAGCGACACACAAACCAGGACTGACGCCAGTAACGTCGGCATCGGTGCTATCTTGGTTCAGTGGCAGCAGGGTGCCAAGAAAGTTATAGCCTTCCAGTCGCACACTCTCTAAAGCTGAACGCAACTATTCGGCAACAGAAAAAGAGTGTCTTGCCGAGATAAGGGCTATAACTAAATCTCGGCCACATTTGTATGGAAGGCCCTTCAGAGCCATAAGCGATCACCATTCGTTGTGTTGGCTTGCCAACCTCAAGGACCCCTCCGGTAGACTTGCTCGATGGAGCCTACGGCTGCAGGAGTACGATGTAACGGTCGTGTATAAATCTGGAAAGAAGCACAGTGATGCCGCTTGTTTGTCGCGGGCGCCAATTTTGAATGAAGCACTTGAAACGGAAGAGGATTTCCCGTTCCTCGGGGTAGTCCATACTGCGGACATGGCCCTTTACCAGCAACGGGACGCAGACCTATGGCCACTGATTGAGCACCTTCGCGGCGAAAACACTACGCCACCACGCTGCTTTCTGCGAAGTTCGGCTTCGTATTCTCTGCGAAACAATGTGCTCTACAAACGAAGCTACGGCAGCATGGAGAAATTTTTTCTGGTAGTGCCATCTGCTGTGAGAAGCGAAATGTTACGAGCCTGTAATGACGAGCCTTCCGCCGGATACCTAGGCGTTAGTCGCACCTTCGGTCAGATTCATGAACGGTATTACTGGCCCAACCTTCATCGATCAGTAGTACACTACGTGAGGACTTGCCGGGATTGCCAGTGCCGCAAGAAACCCCCCGTCAGGCCACCGGCATTCCTTCATCCAGTGGATCCTCCCGATGCGCCGTTCCGGCAGGTTGGGATGGATCGCGTTGGTCCTTTTAAAACATCGGCGTCGGGGAACAAGTGGATCGTAGTAGCCACCGATTACTTGACGCGATATGCCGAGACCAAGGCCCTTCCCAACGGCACCGCTTCTAAAGTCGCCAAATTCTTCGTTGAACACATTGTTCTACGCCACGGCGCGCCGAGGAATATTATAACAGACAAGGGCACCGTTTTTACTGCCACCTTCCTTCAGGACGTCTTCAAGCTAACTAATAGCACTCACTGGAAATGCACTGCCTACCACCCTCAATCCACTGGCCTCACCGAACGCCTTAATAGAACCCTAACGGACATGCTATCCATGTACGTGGACCTGCAGCACAAAAACTGAGACGAAATTCTTTCCTATGCAACGTTTCCCTACAACACTGCTATGCAAAAAACAACGCGATGTGCAGCGTTTAAACTTGTTTACGGGCGCTCTGTAACGACAACCTTACATGCAATGTTGCCTGTCGATTCAACCGACGTGACCAGCACTGATTCCGAGGCTTTTACCCAATGGGCGGAGGATGCACGCTAGCTAGCACGCGTCCGCATTCGACATCAACAAGAAATCGACGCCGAGAAATACAACAAGTGACGCCGTAACGTCGACTATCGACCAGGCTACCTTGTGTGGGTGTGGACGCCGATTCGCCGCAGAGGACTTTCAGAGAAGGTGGTTCGGCGATACTTTGGGCCTTACCGTGTTCTTCGCCGTCTGTCCGACGTTACCTACGAGGTCGTACCCGAGTACACAACAACCCGTTCTTCAAGACGAAGGTCCGTTCCAGAAGCTGTCCATGTGGTACGCATCAAGCCGTACTACGCCCGGTCTTGCGAACCCGAAGGATGATGATATGCGAGCTTACGTGGCCTGACTCTCGCCCATCACTGAACATCTACGTGCCTATTTTGCATTTTGCTTCCCTGGCATCGGGCCGATGCCAACTTGGAGGAGGGAGCAATGGCGCGACTTTATTATTGTGGGAGCAATCCCGGACCGCCTAACGGGGCAGTTTCTAAGAATGGGTATGTGCTGACTGGTAAACGGAAGAGAAAGAAGTCCAAGCTGGCTTGCACTGGCTTGCTTGTGGATCGCCAGTGTTTGCCGACACAAGTTCGCCACTGTTAATAAACGCTTTTACTCTCCTTACTGGGGCTCATCGCATAGATATATATATATATTTTTTTTCTTATATTTATTATATATTTATATATATATATATATATATATATATATATATATATATACATATATATGTATATATATATATATATTTATAAATATTCTTTTAAAACGAACTTCACTTTTAGTTGGTGCTTAACTAGTTTCGTATTTTGCATTTGGTCTGTTTTTGTCCCCTGCACGCTAAAAGCTCCCTTAGAGAACGTAACGTTACCAACTAGCCCAAGATCAAATGTTGCTGGTCATCTGTTTCTTTAATTATTCATCATCATCGTCCTCACCATCATCACCAGCCTATCTGCGCTCACTGCGGGGCAAAGGCCTCCACCAATATTTCTCCAATTTTCCCGGTCTTGTGCCAAATGCGACCAATTTATGCCCGCAAACTTCTTGATCTCATCTGACCCTATAACTTTCTGCCGCCCCCCGCAACGCTTGCCTTCTCTGGGGATCCACTCTGTTCCCGCAATGACAAACGGTTATCTCGCCTTCGCAAAACAAGCCCTGCCGTCGTCTATTTCTTCTTTTTAATTTCTACAAATATGTCCTCTTAGTCAGCCTCCAAGTTTCTGGCCCGTAGGTGAGTACCCGTAAGATGCAGCTGTCATACACTTTCTTCTTCAGGGTCAATGTTAGGCTAGTATTCGTTATCTGAGAATGTCTGCCGTATGCGCTCCACCCCATTTTGATCCTTATAATTATCTCTGCATCATGGTTGAGATCCGGGGTCACAACATGGCCTAAGTAGATATATTCCCTTACCACTTCCACTGTATAACCCCAATTCTAAACTGCTGTGCTGTCCTAAGGTTATTGATCATTACTTTGGTTTTCTGCGTATTATTTTCAGGGTCATTGTTCTACTCTGTTTGTCCAGTGTGGAAATCATACTTCCCAATTCGTCCGCTGAGTTTCTTAGCAAGGGCAACGTCATCAGCAAATCTGAGGTTACTGAGATATTCTTCATTAACCTTTACTCCCACCGGTTCTCAATCCAACGCTCTGAATACTTCTTGTAAACATGCTCTGAATAACATTGGAGAGATTGTGTCTCCTTGTCTGACGCCCTTCCTTATAGGTATTTTAGTGCTCTCCTTATAAAGAAAAGATGGTAGCTGCGGATCCCTTGTAGATATCCACTAGTATTCTTACATATAGCTCATATACCCCCTGGTTCTGTAATGTCTTAATGACTGCTATGGTTTCGACCGAGTCAAATGCTTTGTCGTAATCTATGAAGGCTATAACTCAGCGCACTTCTCTGTCACCTCATTGACCGTGTGAATATGCTCTGTTTTTGAACAAGCTTTACGGAACCCAGCGTGTTCTTTAATTTGACTGAAATCTAAGGCTGCAGAAATTTGGTTAGCGATTACCTTGGTCTGTTTCTTAATTATGTGGTGTCAGATGATATGTCTGCTTCGTAAAGTAGTAATCACAAAATCATCGTCTCTCGTTGTAATTCAAAGTTTTCCAACTTTATTTTTACAAACAGCGCTCGGGACCACCAGGAATCATAGAAGCGCAACTCTTGCTATTTGCGCTACCTTAATGGCTGGCTGCTTGTTGGATCTATTCTTATAAGTACTTTTATTATTTCTGTGCTCAGATGAAGTAGACTTGCTCTGCTCATTTCAAGGGACTACAGCCATTTGTTTTGCCTAACGAAAAATAACATAAGGAATACAAAGACTAAATTTGTTTGATGTGTAATTTTGTAGTCACAATTGCTGTGCGGCTTTTTTGTTGTTGCTCAAGAATTCCTCCATGTTTCCTTGGTTTTCTCTGCGACATAGAAATTTTACTCATTGGCTTCTATTTTCTTGAGGACCTCGGAAAGACAGAATATGCCCACTAGCAAGAACCAGGAAGCCTTTTTCTGTGTTTTTACTTACCCTACCATTCCCAGTTTGTTTCCGATACCTCTTTTAATAGTGCCTCTTTTAATCATGCTCACCGGAGTACACCCCTCCTCCCATGTGACACATGTACATGCACAAGAGGCTGCGGCGCAGCGTCATCAATCGCCCCAGACCTAAGCTGGTTCCACAGGCGCACGCCTGTGCTGCTGCGACGCAGGAGCCATTGGTTCCACAGCCGGCCACCCCTCGCATTATCATCAAGTGGACGGGGACGCCACGTGCAGAACGGAGGTAGGCGAAGACGCTGGGCGCGTGGAGTGGGTGAGAGACGCCGCGCAGCGAGAAACGTTCTGTGCGCCGTGTGACGTCACTGCTCCTCGCGCATGCGCAGCACGGCTTTGCAGGAGTCACGCGAAGCTGCTGAACTTCGGCCAGTGTAGCTACACTCTCGCTGCACGTTTTGTGACGAAGTTTGCATTTCGTACAGGTTGTGTGACTAATGCCAGTGACTGCCTCCATTACGACATCATTCTGTATGACAGGACACGGCTTCAGCTTATCAGTGATCGTGTCTAATACATTTTATTTATTGTGATCTCTGATATAGTTCGTTCAACGTTCAACCCCAAACAGATACCACGGCTCACAGTTACTGTGCGAGCGGTACCACGGAACGTTTTATTCACACGTTTACACACGTGCTCGCTATGGGCTTTGAAGAGAAGACGTTTCTTCTGCTTTCGTGGGGTGGAAGGGGTGGTGACTACTCTCCCCACTAGAGAGCATTGCTCCTCGTGACTGCGTAGGTAGTCTCCATTCCTTTGCGTTTGTTATGAAGCGTATGTTTCTCTCCATGTGGCTTATTTTGCAATGTGTAGATTGTAACAAGAAGATGAAGAGGTCGACGAGGATCCTGGCAGCAGCCAGAGAAGGAAGAGAGGAGGCGAAAGGACGAGAACCGGACGGGTGTTTGTTTATTTAGTGAACTCAACCCACAAAAGTGGAACGTTACATTTGGCGCAGGCGACTATTCCGGACAATGCGGGTGTTGTTAAATCCGACCCAGCGTGAAGATGGTCGTCTGGTTGTCAGCGCTTACAAAGAGGATGGGGATGATGCGACCATTATCCTCCCAGAAAACGTCAGCACACCTGACTTCATATATTTCCTTGCACGAAAGCTAAACTTACGCTAGACGAGTTAGCGTTGGAGATTAACATCAAGGTGAACATGCTCGCCGCTGATTTTCACGCTTCGGTGATTAGGCCAACGGAATCAGTGAACGCAACGTCACAACATCCAGAGGAACTCACGCGTATCATGGAACACCATTTGCGTTTGCAAGAACAACAGCTTCAACAGCAACAGCAGTTTGTCTTTCATGGAATTGAGTCGCGATCCGTCCCGGTACAGACAGGAAGTTAAGCCTGATTGTTTTGATGGTACCACCTCAATTCCAACGGCATGGATTCAGTTCTAGGAATACGCGGGTTCCAACAATCACTGGATAACAGACTGTGATCGGATAAATAACCTACGAGTATACCTTTCGGGAAACGCGAAGAAATGGTATGAATTGCGGATGGCAGGAAACGGTGATAAGCCCTGGGCCGACTGGCGAGCCAACTTCATCCGCGCAATCGACTTGAACCCCATTGAGCGTTGGGATAAAGCCATTTTCTTCAAACACAAGGAGGAGACGTTGGTGGATTACTTCTACGAGAAGCGGAGACTCCTGCATCTTGCTGATACTAATGTCCACGAGTAATCTATTTTACCACTCATCTTCCATGGTTTGACGAAAACCGTTCAACGCCAGGTTTTTCAAAGGGCTCCTAGCACAGCGGAAGGACTCGTCCATGCGCTGAGGAACGTCGGCGTCGACCTTCTGCCACCAATAGGCCAGACCGGACAGGAAGACACGGCTCGGAAGGTCATACTATCGGTCGGCACGCCTAGTGGTGCTCATCAGCCAAAAAACGACTAAAAAAGGGTGATCGGTCCACCCAAAGACCGCAAGCGAGACTGTGTACTTAATTAAATCTGAATCCAATTTGCTGTATGCACCGATGTATGTCAGCGGGCGACTAGAAAACGTTTTAGTGGACACCGGAGCATCAGTGAACATCATGAGTACAGGACTTGTCTCGCCAGATGACATATTTCCTGGTAGGCTTGTCCAGGTACATGGCTACGATGGGACGGCTAGGGTGCTTGATAAATGGACGCGCGTCGAAGTCGAGTACCAGGGAAGTAAAGTGCTCGTAGAAGCATTACTAATAGACAACGCGAAGTTTAATTTCATCCTAGCCCGTCCTGACATGAAGAGATTGAGGCTCAACCTTTCTTGGAAGGATGAGGTGCTCGTTGACCAATCCACTGAGACGATATGCGCGCAGCCAAAGCCGTCCATCAGGCTGGACACGAATAGCGAAAACGTCTGTTCACCCAATCCCGAACTTTTGTGTGTAGGCACTTATCCGCCAGCCACAGCAGTCATGAAAGAGCCGTTTCAACTGCGCGATGTTACTGCGGTACGAAAAAAACCATATGGTATGTCCTACGTAAAAAAGAAGTGGCTAAAAACTGAACTGCAAAGTCTGCTGGAGTATCGTATCATCCGACCTTTCCGTATCTACATTTGCGGCACCTATCACAACGGGTCTCAAAGAAGATGGTGGATATAGGCTGTGCGCAGACTACAGGCTTGTAAATCGCCAGACTGACCTGTTCCCGTACCCAATGCCAAGAATAGACGACATTATCAATGAAACCGGCGGTTGCTCTTGGTTCTCGCGAGTCGATCTGTGCAAAGGGTATTGGCAAATACCATTTCAGGAGGAATACAATCACTTCACTGCATTTGTGACTCCTTTTGGTACATATGAGCACAACAGACTCGCCTTCGGATGGAAGAATTCTGGAGCATGGTTCCGGCAAATGATTGACACCATCCTACAAGTGTTCACTGGACAATTTTGTGGAGTGTACGTCGACGACATAATAATCTACTCCAGGAGCAGAGATGAGCATATATCACATCCCTCACAGGTGCTAGACGCCCTTAGTAAAGCTAAACTGAAGATTAAATTCAAAAAGATTGAGTTTTTTTTTAATTCTGTTGTCTTTCTGGGAAGAGTTTTTGATGGCAAGACGAAAAGCACGAAAGAGGAATCCGTCAAGCGAATTTTACAGCTATGCAATCCCTATGACATGTATTCTTTATGCGACTTCGTAGGACTCGCCGGCCAATTATGGGTATTCAAGGATTACGCCACTAAGTCGAAATGCCTCACAGTATTGACGCAGAAAGATGTTCCCTTTGAATGGACCAAGGAATGCGACAGCGCATATCAGGAGCTTACAAAGATAATATCGTCGGACCCAGTGTTGACGCTCCCAGATTTCACCAAACCGTTGAACTGACACAAGACGCCTCGCATTACGGAGCCGGGGCGATTTTGTACCAAAGAGATGACAAGAAATCACCGAAAAGACAGCCCAGGGCCATTGGTTAATATTCTTACACATTTACCAAGGCAGAGATTAGTTAATCTACGACTGAAAAAGAGGCCCTGCTTGTAGTGATGGCGCTCCGTTACTTCCGAACGTACTTGGATGGCCGACGCTTCAGATTATTCACATACAATCAAGCCTTGACCTATACACTTAATTTGTCCCATCCAAAAGGGCGGCTGGTCAGGTGGGTCAGTGAACTGCAGCAGTTCGCATTTGACATTGCTCACAGACCAGGTGACAAGCTACCGGACGCAGATGCCATGTCACGACTTCACATAACTGCCCCACGTGATGATCACCACGTGAGCGCGCTCTTATGGGACGGCACAGAGGCGATGTCGCTGAAAGATGGTCGTTTACATGTACCGAAGACTAGCGTACCAAAAAATCTTGGCTCTTTACCATGATTCACCTCACTCAGGCAGACATGACGGATTTTGGCGCACATACTGGAAAAACAAGCAAATACTTCATTGGAATATCATGAAGCAAGACGTCTCTGAATACATACGGACCTGTCACCAGTCTCAAATCTGCAAGGCCAAGTTCAAACCCACAGGTAGTGCAATGATCATCGCAGAACATTCCAAAGAACCATTCGCAACAATCCACCTTGATTTAGCGGAGCTCACAAAAAAAGGCGAGGGAAGAGGCAGCACGAAAGCGTTCCTACTGGCAATTGATGAGCGCACGCGAATGGTCGCGTGTACAGCCGGAAAAGAAGATGCAAGAAGCGTCATCTCTCTCTTGAACCGGGATATGTTTAAGGACACCAAAACAATTGTGGCCGACAACGGACCAGCCTTTCGGAGTGAGCAGTTGAAGAATTGGGCTCTCCAGCGCAATGTGAAGCTGTGTTTCCCAGCGCCGTACCACGCTGAAGCCAACGGGGTAGCTGAGAGAGCTATACGTGACATCAAGCAGTTCATTTCCCTCTATCCAGATTTTAAAGGGGGCTGGAAATGTTCTCTAGCAGCCGCTGTTGCACACCATAACCACTCACACACAGAAGCTTTAGGATGCAGTCCATACTTTGCATATCATGGGAAATCTGAGTGGCTGCATGCCGATCACCTCCTGGGGTTTACCGATTCAATAGTACGACTCAATAGAGAAAATGAAAGGTACCGGATCGCAATGACGAAGCATTACGACCGTCTTCGCACGGACAAGGTTCCGGAAATCAACGTTGGGGATTACGTCCTTGTCCGAAAAGGCTTGCAAGGTTCAAAGGCTCCTTTTTTAGGGCCTTACATTGTTGTGAAGACTGCTCGCAAACAAGGAATTTTGAAGTACTTATGCTAGAATGGACCTAATAATATCGTGGAAGCTGCGTCTATGTGCAACCTAGTGCCGTATCAACCCAGGAGTGTTGACAACAGAGGGGCGGCCTGTGTAACAGGAAGAGGAAGAGGTCGGCGAGGAGCCCGGCAGCAGCCAGAGGAGGAAAAAGAGGAGGAGGCGAAAGGACGAGAACCGGACTGTTGTTTGTCTGCTAAGTGAAGTCGACCCAATAAAGGGGAACGTTACATAGATCAATGTAAAAATGTTTGATTGTTGCTATTATTCGCATTTTTATCTGTCGAATAAACACTACAAAACGTTTGGCAGTATTATAGAGATAGCTAATGTCAGTATCGCGCACAAAGAACACGATTCTCGGCTTTGGCTCCGAAGATCTGAAGAGCGCAGTTTCGTGTGTTACGCTACCGCCTGCTCCGCCGTACTTTTTTGGACTGCCACAGGAATATTTTTATTGGTTTGATTAGTCAATGAAACTATGGGGCGGGAGTGGGAGAAAGTTGGTCAAGTTCGCCAAACCTGGCCTTTATTTTGTTGCCATTGTCGATCAGGCCACCATCGCTCTTCGACATTGTTAATGGTGGAGCTATTTAGGGGCTTGCAATGTCGTATCATGACACTTGTCACGCCAAGCAAAGGCTATTTTCGTCCCGCTTGCTGAAAGTACCCCGCGGGGGCGACAGATGGCTTAACCACCTTCACGGTCCTTCAAGTTCGAATACCACGCAGGGCCGACAGATGGCATCAGCACGTCGACCGACGTCCAGTGGAATAAAGCGGACGCGGCTCGCGTCAACATCCCCCCTAGTGTATGAACCGATATACTACCAGACCTCCACTGATGAACATTGGGCAGGTTGTGAGTGGCCTCCGCCTCTGCGGGAGGGCGCTTCCAGATGTCGGAATTCGCCCAATAGCACTGCCATAGTGAAGCGAAACGTTTCCTTACAGAATCCTGGGGAGCAGTACTCCTTCGGAGTAGTGAAGCGAAACGTTTCCGTTCACAATGGGAGGAGGGGGTTACTCTGTCCGTACGCACCCACCACCGGAACAGCCTTCGACCCTTATCGCTAACTCAGCACTACTACAGACCCAATGAGGCGGACGTCAGGTGCTAGATCTTCGCTCAACACTGGAGCACACAGCGCTCCGCATCCCCGACATGTGCACCCATACACTACGAGACCTCCCTATCTCTGCTTCGATTACGTGCGTACCACGACGACTGCGTTGCGAGCAACCCCCACCCCTGCTTAAGGTTGCTGCCGGTGTGCCAAAGCAGCTCCGGTGTTTGAGCAGATTTCACAGACGCCGAACTGGGTTCAGTTATTCTGTCAACCTACACGTTTCTCGTCCTCGGTTGGGGAAACATGAGAGGAGCATTAGGAAGGGCAGAATAGCTTTCTATCCGCGCTCTTTGCATACCTCCCGGGTCTTTTTGCGGATTTGCAGTGTTAACTGCGTGTGTTTTATTTTCTTCGTGGTGTGAATGAGTGTTTGTTCGTAGCATGTTTGCCGGCTCTTACTCGCTGGTCAGGATATCCTGGCCGTGGCAAGGCCAGGTTTAAGAGTGATTGTACCGGTACAAAAGCGCTCGGAAAGGTTCTTGACAATATAATGCTTTTTCTGGTATGTGAGCGTGGACGCTAACGGGGGGCAATGTTTTCTCAAGGAAGGTGTTCACTTGTCGCGCATCATTTCTCTGTGCCGCACTGTGTTCGCGTGTGTATGTGACAGCTGCAGTAAACTATCGCTTGGAACTTTCTGTCTGTATTTGTAGCTCGATCCAGGCAGAGACGTACACGCCGATTTGGGAAAGTGACACTCTTCTTTTTATATGCGTATGTTGGAGAGCTGTACTAAACTACGACTCACCGACATTGCTCTTGCCTCAAGGTATGGCTTCAAGGTTCGGGTAGGTACAAGATTTTGGTGCACCTTAACGATCCCGAGATAGTCAAACGTAACTCGAAAACCTCCAGTACGGCGCGCCGCATTGCTGCCGTTTCATAGATGCGTTAAACGCTACAGTGTGTAAAGGTACGGGCATGCAAGGACGATAACAGCTGAGAAGTGCTGGGCGGTCAGCATGGTCGACACACGGACGAAACGCTTTGCTAATAGCGCTCCGCCCGTCCCGTGTCGGCGAGGTTAGGTGTGGGCAACTGCGGCACGGCTGCTTCTCTGGTCAAACGGGTGCTCAGAGCTTCGGAAAATCGCTTGTCAAGACTTTTGAGACACTTATTATTTTGCGCACGGCCTACTTCCCATTCAACCGTATTCTAATTCCACGACCTGGCATAAGGCTACCTTTTTTATCAACTCTTATACCCCGATAATCTACAGATCAATCGAACAACTGGAATAGAGAAAGTTCACAGCCTGTGTCACGTTCAACCTAGGTCGTCGGTTCACGCTCGTCACCCCATCAGTGTGTGCTGCCAGTCGCACCGGTAGTCTTCTCGTTTGGAAACTCCACCTTTGATGTAGAGTGAGTAGAACAGGATGGGGGTACTTTTGCTACTGAAAGAAACCACGCTGATGCTCACTGACTGCTCACCTTGACCCCTTTATGCACCCCAAGCCCAGAACAGTCAGGGAACCCCTCCTAACAGAACTACCTACGTCCTGTCTACGGTAGTGTAATGGTTGTTCTTTGATTGTCGTACCTGATATGTGACGTATCTTTTTGTGATTGCTCAGAACAAGCCGGTCCGTCAATAATATTCCTTTGTCTCGATATAAAGTCTGTGTGCTTAAGTGTCAGTGCGTCCGTGTGCAGCAAGATAGGTATTTTGCCGGCAGAAGTAGAGTTGAACTTGTGGATTACGTGCTTTAAGGTCGGCATTCTTTATGCATATTCCCCGGTTGTGTTTTTGTGCATTAGAAATTGCGCACTTGGAATTTGTTTAGCTTTTTTTGTTCAGCCCTCTTTTGCATATAATACTATAGTGTTTTGGTGTGTATGCATACTCTCCGCAGGGGTTTAAAAAACTGTTTTAGCTTTTATTAGGGATTGTGCCTGAAGACGATTTACGGCGAAAGCTCTACTACAATACGACCTTAAAGTTCATTTTTCGCGTAGTAATGACGTTGAGATAATAGCGCGGAAGCTGTACCTTTCTTTCGTGACGCTTCACTCCCTCGGATCGTCACACCTGGCGTTTTTCACAACTAGGCGAGGGTGAAAAGGCTCCGTCCCTGTGTTCTGTCGCTCAACCCCGGCTCGCGCGCCTGTTCCTGTGCTTCAGTCCAAGAAAGCCAGATGACTAGATCAAGAATAACTGTTGCTTTACCGGCACTAAGAGTGCCACTGTGACCATCAATTGAGTACCGGATGGGCTGTCACTGCATTCCCTTCAGCGCAAGCGGATAGATGAATTCAACCACGCAGAATATATAGTAATACAGCCTGCCACAAAATCTCAAGCAATTGCAAACTTTCAGAAAAGACTGGGAGCCCAGAAGTTCTCCTTAAGTCCTGATAACTAGGTTTAGAAGCGTTAAACCTGCGTCGTTTTTTATATAGAACTGAAGGACAGGATGGTGGGCACTGTCATTGTTATACGCACATGTAGATACTTCTTTATTGTTAAATGGTGGTCGACGTGCTTCCACATAGCTGATCCCCTTGAAGGCGAAGTAGATATAAACATTGAGTGCCCTATAAGTGCGGCATGGCGCGCGCTTTGCTGTCCACGTTGACAATGATTACTCGGCGCACCCCTGTCCTTTATAGAAAGGCCACATGACCAATTCAGGCAATCCGTGTTCCCCGTAAGCGGCATGCCTACGCTTGGCTCCTTCGGAAGTGGAGTGTAGACCACGTCATTAAAATAGTGTTGCATGAATGTTAGGTGAAAGAAGTTTCCCTGGCTTCGTTGCATCGTGTTTTCCGCAGCAAAACACGAATCACAGTTGTAACCTGCTTAGGCTTGAGCGTGTTTCAAGCGCCACAGAGTCGAGGTACAAAATCCGCACAACGTTGAAACGCGGGACGGCGATTGCTCGCCGGAAAAAAAAAGAGCACTGGCATAGGTCGTCGTTGAAGGACTGTCGGAATGTTGGACAAAGCAAGGGTCGAGGATCGACAAAAAGCACCGCCATAGCAGGGTAGACAGGCGCCGCGATTGCAATACCGTCCGCCTTCAGTGGTAAAGGTACCAACGGGGCGAATAACGGTCTCCTGGCGAGAGAAAGAAACGAACGCCCGAGTGTGCAGTGCGAGGTTCAGGTCAAGGGATGATGGTCGAAGCCGCAAACACCAACAGAATGTTGAACAGCAGATGAACTAAAGGTCGAGGTAGGCGCACGTATGCATGTTTGTGTAAAGTTCTACCTAATTTATGTTTTTTGTCAACGACGACGTGTTCATTTTCAAGACACGATATTTTCTTCTGCGTTGTGGGCCTTCTTTAGCGAAGACGATCTGCTCTGCTGCAGAGGAACGCAGCATTTCCTTTTAAGACGCCTATGAGTGAGACGTACTCCAAGGAAACCTTGACGGTCATTACCGCGATGCTGCGTACTTGGAATGTCCAATATGCTCGTAGTGCCACCTTACTTACTATTCCATACTTTTTTGCGGCCACGAATAATGCCTGAGTTGTTGCAGTCAGCACGATTGATTTGTGGCGACTTGGGCTCTACGTTATGTAAAACGCTTGCAGTATACGGCCTCTGCCTGCGTTCTGCATTGAAACATTTTAGCGACGTTAGTATTACAAAAACATCCGGAATCGCCCTATGTTTCTCACACACAGCATCATTGTTGAGATCACATGACACAAAAAAGGCGTGCCTGATTTTTTAAGGAATACATTCAATCAAAATGTTGGTACAGATTGTAGGTCATGCACAGTCGCGTTCATGGCGCGGCAAACAGAGTATATTTCTTCGTCACCTAACTGTTCTATTAGTAGGTATTTTTTGCTTTCAATGAACTCATGTAAAAATGTCTGTAATGGGGACTGCGTGGCTCTTTCTGTGATTGTGGTGACTGCGAAAAATATTTTTACCGGGAGCAGCTTCGCACTTCCCAATATTAAAAAACTAGCGTATATGTGTTGTTCTATGTTATATGTGGTGTTCCAAGTTTGCATTGTACGCTTAAAAAAAGTTGAACGTGCAATATGGTACTGGGGCGAGGTGGGGCCAGTTAAGTTGTTTGTAAAGTTTTCATTCCCTCATAACCTCGAAAAATTCAAAATAACGTGATTTTTACTTTCCTGCCACCGGAGATTGACTATCCAAGAGTGCAAAAGTTAAGCGGTGCATGGTGACATTTAAAACGTTCCAAGAGGCGCAGTCGACGCTTACTTGTCAGAAAGCTTTGTCTAATACGGCAAAATGTTCCTTAAATGCAGGCGCCATAGATTGCACATATGCGCTGCATCAGCTCACATTACCAAAAGATCATGAAAGTAGAAAAAACTGCGCGTAAAAGACAGGACCGTGACAAGTAGACAGGACAACGGTCCTGTCTTTTACGCGCAGTTTTTTCTACTTTTATGATGCTGCACCAACTAGCCCAACAACGTGCTGTACCAAAAGATCAGCTGTACTTAACGGATGAGGTGGAAAACAAAGCTGCGCTGCCGGGTAACTAGCATCATAAACGCACCTAACAGTTATCCAGTCGTGGTTTCAGAACACGCTAGCGCCTTTTAGAATATCCTCCCTGTAACCATATCAAAAAGTATCAATAGAAACGCCAAAGGGATACAAGACATCTAAAAACTCTTAGGCGTTGGAAGTGCAGAAGCTTCCAATCCGAATTGTATGCCCTAGAATAATTTGTTCTGTCCTACGTTTTCAGAGGAAGTCGTCCCTTCACTTGTTCGGAAGGATTGCTTTGTGATCTGCTCCCATCACATGGCTTTTAATGATTTCTTGGCCTCCTACACGTTTCACCGCTGCCCGTTCCTGCCGCATTGTATTACAAAAGCTACCCCAGTAGATTTTGCTGGCACTGTGTTCTCCTGCTTGGCTGCGTTCTCACACTCTCTTTTTTCGTGTACGATGTGTTGCTGTGGACTGCCAGTTTCCACTACTGTTGAATTCAGGCGTGTGCAATTGAAATCATTTCACTACTGGATGATTACAACACACGTATAAGAGCGCTTCGTGGTGTAAGATCATTTGAGAGCAAAAATGCCGAACCTTTTGTTTTAGCCGGTCATTGATAGGTTGATATGTGCAGCATTGTTTCATAAAAAACACTGACTCATCATTCTGCACGAACCTAGAATAATAGCCATTTTAAAAAACCACCATCTATAGAGCAGTGCTAATGATGCCTCTTGAAATGCATTCATTCTATAAATGCACGCACCCGCCGATGTGGCTCAGTGACAAACCAATGGTATGGCTGAGCCTTAAGACACAAGTTTGACTGCCGGCTGCCGCGGCAGCTTTTCTTATGGAGGGGAAAAGAAAAACTGCCTGTGCGTTCGAGATTTTCGCGCACTTTACACATCCCCATGTGCTAAAAAAATCAGGAGACCTCAACTGCGGACCACCTGGTCGCATGTGCAGCGTTAGGGTGTTCTAGCTCGTTGTCGATGATGTCTAAATATATGCGTATCTTGGTCGCTTTCACCTCTCTATACTTTGTACGGTCGCAAGATTGAGTTCAATTACGAAACTTTATTTATTGCATCGTAGATTGCGGAAATGGTCTTGATAGACAAGAAAGTTGCCTACAAAGAAAGAATACGCAGCAAAACCAATAGTGATCATATCCTAATAGCAATGACAATGGCCTGATTGAATAATGCCCAACATTGGCAGCTTTTACTAAAACGTCTAAACAAAAGATGCTATCTGCATATTTGATTGGGAGCCTCAGTTGTGACATCGTAGGTGCTGTTTTTATATTTTGTTGCAACTGCGGAGGCGCAGGATCCCAATCAATGCGCGTTTGTTGAAGAGCCCCGATGCCCATGAGAACGTGTCTGTGTCCCCATGCGGCGCAGCTCTTTTAGCTCTGCTCTGATTAAGGTCACCACTGACCACCGCGTCTGCAACTTGCTAGATTCTAGAATGTGGTCCCGCGTTGCGCGAAAGATTCAAGTTTAAGGTTTGGTGGGAAAGAACAATTGGCTTAAAATGACGATAAGCGCGGCCGCGGCGGAAGATGTATCAACGAAGTCAGCACGTATTTCAGGCAGGGACTGTATGTCGCGCCACGTCGGCGCCTCCAGTTCTGATAACTACCGGTTGGTGTGATTCGTGAACACCTTTCAGTTTCGGGCTCGCATGTGCCGGACGATTTTTTTTTAAATTTGTCCTTCGGCAGTACTATTTCCAAGCTCTTGCTGTTAGTAAAGCCGATTCTCCTACCCTCCCAACTAATGGGCTCTTTTCTCTCGCAAGCAGTGCGCAAGCCTTCTCTCCAAGTGCCCTCTTTGACGCCTATACGACATTTGTTGTGTACTAGGAGCCCGGAAGTGGCGCCTAATGAATGGTCTCTCTACCCAAAAGGGCTAACAATTGTACCATTCGTAGTGCTGCGTCTTTAAAAACTCATAGTTCACCCATAGGAAAAAATTGGAGTCTGCAATATTGCTGTTACGATATCGCACAAACGCATCAAATGTTCCGTTTTGTTTAATAGCGACACCGTGGACCGCAAGCTCGTGTGGGTTGGACCCACCCACTCCATAGGCTGTTCGTAGCTTTGCCGTTTCTGATTGAACGGGCATCCTGGTGGCTGAGCCAATTCCCGGGTTGTTTTGGACCTTCATGGCCCCCTGGCAACAGCAACACACCACTTTGGCCGCCGTTTCTCACAGACAGAACCCATGTCTGACCCGCTCTGGAGGACATCAGCCACTTGCCTTTTTCCAGTCCTCCTCTTGTTCTTTCCCTTTCTTATTTTCTTTCTTAAATTTTTCTTGTGCTTTCCATCCTTCGTTGTTTCACATTTTTCTAGGCGGCGAGGGGTAACCTCGTGCAAAGATGTCAGCTTTGAGTGCAAGTATAGGGTTATAGTGGTAAGGTACGGTTAACGTGTGCTGCACAGTCACGCTCTATTGTTGGGCTGGCCGGTGGGCTACCGGCCTTGGCACCGAATTGACTCGGTTTTATGGCTCCATTTTGTACTCCCCTCAGATGGCCAGATCGACCTCCTAAACTGGGTCGCACTGAAGCACTGCGAAATGAGCCGCCCCAGGCAACATTCAGGAAGTACGTAGTGGTACACTCAGCCGACGATAAATCACCAATCACTTACCACTTACCATTATTCATTGCAAAGTGCAATGAGAACATTGTTGGAAAGATTACAATGCCACAAATATGCACTCTAGAGACCTACCTGTTGAGGTAATGCGAAAAAATCAAAAGTAACAACCTTCTGAAGCAAGAAAAAATGGCCAACTTGGCTGCCACCGTTACGCCAAGTCGCACTCTAAACACTGTTCAAAGTGTCATTTCTGACAAAGAACTACTGCATGAGACAGACGCCCATCTTCTTGAGCGAATGCGAGGCCAAGGTGTTTTTAGCGTATCATTCTTACTTTCGCCAGCTCTACCCTGCTTGAGACCGTAAAGGCAGATTTTATTAGCTGTCGTGTTCACGCCAACATACATTACCCGAGGCGATGCTTTAAGTGTCAGCATTATGGCCATAGAACACTAGCCTGCCGTGGCAAGCTCACCTTTTCTAAATTCCATGAAAATGACCACACCTCTCAATAATGCCAAAACAATATTCTGAAATGTCCGAACTGCTGTGGCACACAGGCTGCATACTCACAATCTTGCCCATCTTTCAAGAAAAAAAGACATCATTTATATGAAAGTAACTGATAACTTTCTTCGAGGCACGCCAAAAGCACAAACTGTTTTCGGCCACATCCTATAGAGAAGCCGCCCGCCGATGGTTGGGTCGACGTCGGGTGAGTACTGCAACACAGTGCAGCCTAGCTGATGTGTAGCTTTTGTAAACACTTCCTAGCAGCCACCAGCTCCTCCTGCCACTACAGCAGATTCGCTGTTGGTTCCTCATCCTGCCGGATGCCCCAACCCCATCGTGTGGGCGCCCCAACCCAGAGCCCAGCGCTCCAACGCTTCCCCTGCGGAGGCCGTGGAGGACATGGCAAGGGGCGCTGTTGGGTCTGGTTCCGCTTCTTCCAGGCCAGCTCCATTCGTCCCAACAACGCCTTAGTGTATGAAGAGCACGAACTAAGGGGCTCAACACTGACCCCTTCCCTTCCTGTACCGCAGGCTCCGACTGGGAATCCTGAGGCCACCTCAGGGACAATTCCACGAGGTTTATATCGGAAGGGTATCTTTTCAATGACACCTACATTGTCAATGTCATGCGAAGAAATCGCATCGGCAAGAAAGACCAGCACGAGGCGAAAAGACGCAAAAAAAGACGACAAAGAAGAAGACGCAATGCACGCAGCGCAAAATTCATCGACACCGTATATGGCGCGGAGTGCTTGGGACCACGGCACGAGCTCTCCCGGAAGGAACAACTACCGGTGAATGAGAAGCTGCCAGCGACAGCAGCCGCAGGCAGAGTAGCGATGCCGAGAAGAACAGCGAAGGGGTCGTGGTGTGGGGTTGACCAGGATGCACGGTGTTCCGGCTACCGGACCCGTGCCCTGTGCCAACAGATCCTCCACAACTGCAGCCTCCAGAAATTCTCCATCGCAAAAACGTCGGGTGGCCGTGCATCAGTGAAAGACAGCGACGCCCCGAGACAGCTACGTTCGCCACGACGGTGCTACGGGAACTGGGAGCGCACTCCATCACCGTGCCCTCAACAGGTTTCCTAGATTTTTGACACTGAACTACCACGACTGCTCCTCTGGAACGTGAGGTAGGACCATAGGTCGGCAAAACAGAAAGAACTCACTCAAACTCAATCACAATTTTTTTTCATTGAGGCTGTACTCAATCAAACTCAGACTCAAAAAGCTCGTCTGGTCACAAAATCACTCGTACTCACTCATCAAATACTCATTTGTAATCATACTCACTTGTACTCAAACTCATTTGTCCTCACGAGTATTCGTACTCAATCTGTACTCATGAGTACTGAATCTGTACTCATGAGTACTACTCAATTTGCACTCATGAGTATTCAATTTGTATTACTCATGAATAATCAACTTATCTGCTCTGTTAGCTAGGTCGTATCTCGAGTGGAAGAATAAATAGAAAAGAATAAAATGTTTAATTGATTAGAAAAACGCAGGTTACATATATATCAGTACAGAGGAAGAAACGTCTGACTCGGTGCATGTCGTAGGGCGACTTACTGCGCCAAGGCGAAAGAGAGAGAGCGAAACGGAACGTAAGCACTCGCGTTGCGCCGGGCGTCTCCTCTTGTTTCAGGAATAAAACAACGAAGTCTAGGCCGGGTCGGGCTAGGGGAGCTCGGGACTTGTCGGTGCGGCCGGGGCCGTAAACTGCGGTTTTGTGCGTGTCTTCGAGTGGCAGCTTTTGTCGTCCGTTTTCGTTTCCGGGCGCGCTGATACTCTCGTAATCGTGCTCCAAATCTCAATTATGCCTGCCCGCAGGCACAATGAAACCTTCGGGTAGATTGACGTCAGTTCGGATCCACATCACAGTCCGCTTATTCATAGATGCTCGATGCTGGGGTTTGTTTTTTATTGTTCCGGATACTGCAAACTTCGTTAAAAGGGTGTTCGTGTGGTTGAGTTTCGGTTAATTTTAAGTCTGCTTGATTTTATTGTGTGTGTGCCGTGGGATTGCCTTCGTCAGACCTGAACTTGACAGTGTTTACGGCATTGCGTTAGCCGCGCCACTTCCGTCGGCAATTGGGTTCGTGTAGCTCGTCGCGTTTTTGATGCATGTGGGGGCTTAAACGTCCGGTTTGTCCGGTGGCTAGTTGCGTTGTGTAGGGATGGCATAGTTCGGCGTGTTGAGGACGTTGCTTGAATTGTGTGCGTTGCGCATGGTGCGGGAGCCGTTAGGCTTTTCGTTTAGTGTGCCGTAGCGTGGCGTTTTCGTAGGGTGGCATGGCTGATCGGTCAAGGTCATTGGGGCTCCGTGCTCGCAGTCGGAGTGGTTGTTTTGGAAATTAAACCGTTGTGGTGGGGAAGCAGGCGTGGTTCATGCCGTCCGTTCGGTCCCACATTCCTTGGCGTCACACGCGTGACATCATCGTTAGGGCATTCGATGCCTTTGTCTGGATCAGGTTCATTTGTTTCCGTTCTTGCCGTGTCCGTGTCGTCGCTCAAGCCCTCATCTTTTGCCCGTTGTTTCGAGAATGCTATAATCGCTATCTCTCCCATACAAGCAGGTTCCGTTCATCCCGAGTCCACTTGCTCGCGGTTGCGTCCTCTTGTACAAAATGGTGTTTGTCGTGTGAGTCTCGGTAGGAGCGTGGGTGCCGGGGATCTTGTTCGTTCTAGCTCAGACATGCCGCATGCGATGGGCGTGTTGTTGCTCGTTGACGGACCTACCTGCACGAGTGTTATGTCGTTCGTCCTCTGGACATCGGGCTGGAGCAGCGGGTGTGGAGAGCTCGTACGTTCCGGTAGGGTTGAACTGCGTGCGCTGGGTCTATTGCTTGTGGCCAGGTGATTTCTGCGGTTGTAACATTCGCTGGCCAAGTCCGGATAGCAGCAGTGGAGCGGAGGATGTCGCGAATAGTATATTGCTCCGTGTGAGCTGGCTTGGTGGCGTTTCGTGCGCTGTGCGTCTCGTTTTATCTAGGAAACTCCCCTATAATTGGTGTGCGGTTGTTTGCCACGTATGGTACATTTCGGCCGCCGCGCGTCTTGTTCGCTTGTCGTGGCCATATCCACCAATCCGGATGTGATGTCGTTGGTTGCGTGGACCCGCGGCGGGACAGCACGAGCGAACATACGTACTGGCTCTGTTGCGTTCCGTGCTCTCAGCGTTCCGTTCGTGTACGTCTATACCGGAATAGCGGGTGCCAGGAACGTGGTGCCTTCTGGCTCGTGCACGCTGCGTACGTTGCGCGTCTCGTTGCTCGTTGCTGGAATGACCTGTGCGTGAGCGATGTAGCTCGTGGGCGATGTAGCTCGTGGGCGATGTAGCAGAGCAACGTGTGTTCGTTATCTCTCCAGAAATGCACTGACCTTCGATGCGTTTCCGTAATCGTGGCAATTACCTGGGAGAGGTCGGGTGAGCACGCAATCGCAATTTTGCATGCGTCGTATCGTTCATGTGCGCGCCATCGTGCATTCTGCCTATGTCCGGATCTCGTGCAGTCCAGGCTCCGTAGGAAATGTGCGGCGGGCTCTCGCCACTTGTCTCTGAAAACTTTCTCGTTCATCACACACTCTTAACAACTGACCTGATCACATTGTCAAGTTTCTTAAGATCGTTTTTCCGTACCTTGCGATAGGGCACTGCATATGTTATGTGGCTGATGACGAAGGCCTGCACTAGGCGGAGCGTCTCGCATTCCTGGAGGCCCCCGTGTTTGTTTGATACCCGACCGATCATGCGGCTAATTTGTTCACATGTGGATTTAAGTTTGTTAATGGCAATGGCGTTATTTCATTTGTTATTACTCCCTTCTAAAACGTCCACTAAACGTTTAACACAGCTCGGGATGCACAATACGATCACTGAGCTCATAGAGGCTAAGTACACGAGTCAAATCATGTGACTGTCAATGACAACTACTGGCAGGCAGGTCCTTGAGGATTTCCGCATCGCTCTACCCCCTACCACTGAAGACAGAGCGGACATCCCTCCCCCTTGGCGCCGGAAACTAATCGTTAAAGCTCTGCCCCGTGATATGCATCCTGACCGAAACTCGGGAAGAAGGCAAGCCCGAGCAACAGCCATAACAAAACAATATGGCACCCGTAAAGGCCGAACCGCGTGGAGTGTTTTTTCACGCGATTCGCGAGAGTCAGCGTTGCGCGTGCGTTTTTTCGACGCCTGCATCGACGATTCCGCGCCCGCGGCAGCATCTGCCCTGGCTAGATTTTGACGCGCGTCCCACGCGGCAGTGGGAGGAGCCTGGCGCCTTGCGCCAATGGGGAGGCGCACGCCTCATGGCGGCGGTTTTGAAGCGCTGGAGACAGCTCACTGGCTCCGCCGGGGACGGTTAGGCTTACCACCCCAGCAGATATTGAATGGGCGCTTTCACTAGCGACGCGGATGATGTTTTATAGTACCGTTTTCATCCACATTATAAGCTTCTTTAACGCACAAGCAACTTCGTGCGCGCCTTGAGCGGCATTTTAGAGAGCGCTTAGAAGCGGTCCCTCCAGTTCCCGACACCACATCGCTGCCGAAGCCGTCGCCATGTTGCTGCCGCCGGCCGCGGCGCGCGCAGCGTGCGGGTAGCTCCGCGGCAGCGTCAGCGCGCCTGTGGCGTGCGCGGCGCGTTTTCACGAGCAGAAAACGCTCCATGCGGTTCACGCTTAAAGGCGTGTATTATGTAGATGCAGCGGGGCCCACACCGGAGGCCATCTGTACGGTTGTGGTCCTGCATGAGGGAATACAGGTGGATGGACTATCGGTGAAAACGAGTAAAATTGAGTTTGCTGAAGATACGGCTATAGCTTTGGCCGCCACTCATTCTGACGCAACGCAAATAATGTCTGACTCGCAACAAGCTTGCCGAAATTTCATCAGGGGTCGCAGAGCACTCCTAGCTAGAAAACAAAATTCTCACAAGTGCCAATCCAGAAATATCCGACACCATAAAACCACTTGTATGGGTACCTGGCCACCAGGGAGTAGAAGGGAACCAGGCTGCGCAGCACACAACCGCCCAAACGTTTCTCCCCAGGAGTTCCTCTGACTTCCCAGGCTCTGACCGTACACTTAAAACTCACCCTCTAACCACATTTTATGAGGTCACAACATACCTGCACCACGGTAGGCGGGCGTTCCCGGTGCCCGCCAAGGGCCTGGATCGAACTGAGGAGCGCCATCTTTGCCGGCTGCAGACGGGCTCATTCTACAGCCCCGCAATGCTCAAACACATCAACCCGTCCTTCTCGTGTTCGTGTAACTTCTACGGTCAGTGGGCAGACACGTATCATATGGTATGGGCCTGCCAGTATAATCCAGAGTTAAGTCAAAGTGAAACCAACGAGGGAGGGCTAGGAGGCGGTCCTGTCCGGCTGCTCGGACCTAGAGTCTCAGCGGGCTCTCGTCTAGCGGGCACGGGCGGCGGCCTCGACCAATGGGAACCCGGACTGAGAAATACCACCCACGCAAAACAGGCCTAACCACCTCTCCCTCTCTTCAAGTCTGTCTTGTACATTAAGAAAGTTTTTCCTCCTCCTGTTCTTCACGCAGCCTCCTGCTCTCAAACAGCGCCGCTTGCAGGGTCCTCTGCCGTTTGGTGTCGGAGGCAGCCTGAAGTAGCCTTGGCACATTCGTTCGTTTGGAGAGATGGCGACGTTCTCTGTGGTCCTCTAGAAGACGCAAGACGATGTCTTTACGGCGAGACCAGGGTAGCCTTCGTAATCGTAGTGCGCTCACGAACTGCTGTTTCTTCGCAGAGCATAGGATGTAGCGTTGCGTTGAAGACAGCAGTGTGTCGACCACCACTGACATGGAGTCCGTCGGTGCCTCACGTCTGCGTGCCACACTCTCGTTGTCATGGTGCAGTTCGTCCACGTTGTTCGTCTCTTCCTCCGTTCGTCCTCTCATGGCCTCAACTCCTGATCCTGTCGACTGCAACATCTTAGCTAGGTCGTGGCTCGAATGAAAGGTTAACAGAACCGAATAATGTTTAAGTTTTTTTACGTATGTTTAAGTAATTATGCGAGGCTAAACAAAACGTCGCACGTGTTCACCTGGATATTATGATGTCCGATAAACAACTCACAAACGTGCTTAGCTGTACTCGGATATTTTATTTCCATAGCTGGGGCTAATTCCACCGCCACGCCTGTACGGTGGGGCTATATGCTCACTTGTTAATGGCACTACACGAGACCATAATACTAACGAACCTGAGCAAAATGTCTAAAAACGGGAACCTAATAAAGCCATGTGGGCGCACGTACATCAGCCAAATTGTCGCTTGAATACGCACAGCGGAATGGTGTGGACAATTGCGGTGAGACAAACGTTAAACCACGCAGTTGGTTTGACGCGAGTTACGTAAATTAACTGCGACTGTTGAAAGGAGCGTTTCGGCTCACGAAACGACTACACAGCGTGAAATGCGTCTACGGAAAATTCTGAAGACCGAAAAAAAGGGACTTCAGTACGCCTAGTACGTGCATTGTTAGCAGCCTCCACCGCCTATCCCCTAAAACAACTGGAAGGGACCAAGCGCAATGAAGCCGCCACGCGTTCCCAGGCCGCGTCAACAAAAATAACTGCGGCAGTCAACAAGTGCCATAGGAGAAGAGCAACTGCGGCCGCGTTTCCCGCCGGGCCCTCACCCGCTTGTTCTTCCCTCTTCACCGTGACCCCTTTGCGAGCGACCGCCGAGAAACGCTTACAGCGCCACACAGGGACCGGGAAAGGGGGGAGGTGCAGTTTTAATTGGCTAATTTTGCCATCCTTGACTGTTAACCTGCACAGCGGCACCGCTAAGTGTTTGCGACTCGTACACGCGCGTCCGAACTCGAGCTCGTGATAAAACTTGTTTGCACTACTGTACTCACGAGTGCATATACTCAAGATCGCAAGCACTGGCCAAACTAGTATTCATGAGCATTGTACTCATGAGTACTGTGTACTCATGAGTACTGTGTACTCCTCACGGGTACTTTTTACTCACGAGTACTGTGTACTCATGAGTACTTATACTCATTTGTACCCAAACTCTTGAGTACTCATACTCATGAATACTGTACTCATGAGTACTCATATTCATGAGTAGTGTACTCATGAGTACTGTACTCACGAGTAGTGGACTTACCCCTGTACTCACTCGTCATCATACTCACCTTTTTTTCTGTGTGTGTACTCAATCATCATCGTACTAACTCGTGAGTTTGAGTACAAATGAGTACAAATGAGTGTACTCACGAGTGATTACGCCGACCTATGGGTAGGACAACCCTGTTCCCACCGTGAACCCTTCCTGTGCCCCCGCAATTTATTCCCGGACTTTCACTGTTCCCCGTTTGCTTGAACTCTTTACCGTGTTCTATGCCGTTTTTTTATCGTAGTTCCCCTCTGTTATTTAGCTTATCTCTGTTTGTTTTGTGTATTTGTTTGGGTTTCGGGTTACATAAACAGAAAGTCTCGTTTCCACAGTATTATTATATTTTTAATTATTGTCCTTCGAAACTGACAGCAGATGAGGAAGAAAAGGAGATCATTTATATCAAAGTAACTGAAAACAAAACAACTTTCAAAGAGGCACGCAAAAACCGCAAGTTGTTTACGGCCACATCCTATGCAGACGCCGCCCGACAGGGGCTGGGGCGATGCCTGGTTAGTTCTGCTACACAGTGCAGCCTAGCTGAAGTGTCGCTTTCGTTAACCCCCTCCGAGCGGTCACCATCTCCGCCTGTCTCTACACTAGAATCCTTGGCGGTTCCTCATATTTTGGGGCTGCCACCCACAGCCCAGCGTCCCACCGCTGCCCCTGCGGAGTCCGTGGAGGAAGGTATCGACGGGTGGTTTTGGGACTGGTTCGGCTTGTTCCGGTCTAGCTCCATTCGCCCCAACAACGCTTTAGGGTATTGAAAGCACGAAGAAAGAGGGCTCCATACAGACCCCTTCTCTTTCTGCACCGCAGGCGTCGACGGAGAAGCCTGAGGCCACCTGAGGGACAATTTCACGAGGTTTATATCACAATGGTGTCTTTTCGGTGACACCTGAAGTGTCAGATGAGAATATGGACCATTTGGCATTTCAACCTTCACTGGAGCAACCAAATCAGCGGCGCAGCACCTTTGGCCGTGGAAAAAAACCAGCTCACGTACTTGAGCCAACGCAGGCCACTATCAAACTAATCTTTTATAACCTCTAACGCATAATTGCTGTTGAAAACATGCTTCAAAGAACTCTAGGGGTGCCATAAAAACATTGATGATGTATATGAGCTACTTTATACACATCGATCTAGTATTGTTTGCCTCTAAAAGACACACCTCAATTCCAAGTGAAGTAACTTTAGCATTACACTGTCTTTAGACAAAGGTAGACATGTGTCTGCTCATTGATCTGGTGGGGTTGCCTTTGTGACCCGACAATCCATACCATCATGAGTTCTTTAGACTGCTAACCAGCCTTGGGGCGGTTGCTGTACGCGTTATCATTTTTGGTCAGCTGATTACTGTATGTTCTTTATACGTTCCCCCGGATTATCGTCTGTATACCTCAGAATTCGAGTCATTGGTGGACGAACTTCCGGAACCCTTCATCATATTCGGAGATTCAAATCCACACAACAAACTGTGTGGCTCTCTCTGGGAGAACCGATGCCCGTGGCGGTTTAATTGAACATTTCTTGGTATCATCTGGTGGGTCTCAGTTTAACAATAGCCAACATACTATAACACCACACACAACTCGCGCTCACGGATAGACTTGGAAATCAGTTCTGGCGTTAGTTTCCCACTCATTGAGTGGCGGGTGAACAAAATTCCCGAAGTGAGTGAAGCGCCTCGACAAAGACCCCTATCCTGTGACCTCAACTAAACGGTTTAAAGAAACCGCTGCAGACGGAGAAATTTAGGCAACAACCTTAACTCTCACACACTTCTTAGAACACTTGGGTATTGATGAAGCGTGTAGCCTTGTCACAGACCATAACCTTGATGCTGCAGCCAGCTTCATTTCCCAGGCTTCCGGCAGCACGAGTAACCTAAAGCGGCTCTGGTGGAATGAAGAGTGTCGCAAGATCGCCAGGCACCAAACAAAGCGTGGGGCAATCTTCGGAGATACACAACTGCGGACAAATTTGTAGCGTTCACGCGCACCAAAGCCATAAGACGCCGTATTCGCGGTCGGGCGAAAAGCAGTAGCTGGAGGTCCTTTTTAAGTTCAATAAAGTCCTTCACAGATACGCTAAAGATTTGGAATAGGATAAAAAAATCAACGGACGAAGGAGTTAAAACTTGCCCCTTGTTAACACCAGTGGCGACACCTTAGAGAACCAGGCAAATGCGGTGGATAAACACTTGGAACACATCTCAAGCTCTTAACGCTAACAAGCACCATTATGCACTCAAAATGTCGTCTGAGCAGAAGCACATATTGGACTATAAGCAATCAAATAACACCCACAACTCTCCTTTCTCTCTTTACGAGTTCATGGAGGTGTTGGCCGGTTGCAAATCTTAGGCGCCGGGTGCAGATAACTTTACGTACACCGTGATCAAACACCGTCATTCAGATACAATGCATACTCTCGTCTTGTTATTTAATAAAATATTACATGGCGGCCACTTTCCTAAGACATGGAAACAGGCAGTCATTGTGCCACTGGCTAAACAGGGAAAAGTTGCCTGCTGCGTTTCAAGTTATTGTCTGATTGCCCTCACCAGCGGCTTGTGTAAGCTGTTTGAAAAAAATGATCAGCAAAAGGTTACTAGATATAGTGGAATACAATAATATTCTCTAGAGCTGCCAGGCAGGCTTTCGTTCGGGCAGGTCAACAACGGACCACCTTTTTTTTGCTGCTGTTGAATCCTATGTGAAAAATGCGTTTGTTAGCAAAGAGTTTTGTATGTCTATATTTTCTTGTCTAGAAGCATATGACACTGCTTGGCACTACGGCATCCTGCGTGGCGTTAACATCATTTGGTATTTGTGGAAATATGCTTAATGACCTTGAAAGCTATTTGTCTGAAGGAATATTCAGAGGGAGGGTGGGGGCTGCAGTATCCGCGGTGTATATGCAAGAAAATCGCGTTTTCTAGAGTGGAGTACTTCATTGCACACTTTTCACAGCTAAGATGAGCACACTTGGAAAAGTTTGGCCCCGTACAATTTCTCACCCCATTCATATGAATGATGTTCATATCAGTTACCGGTCACGTAACCTATCTATTTGTGAGCAGCAAGTACAACTTTCGACAAACAGGCTTGTAAACTACACAGAAAAAATTGGCTTTAAGCCGTCCTGAAAAGAGCGCATGTGTCTTATTTTCCAAGAGGCGTGGTATTCACCGTCAGCCCACCGTCCAGCTCAATCAAAGAAGAGAAGTTTTTAGGCATTGTGCTAGATGAAAATGGTCATTTATTCGAGATATGAAGCTACTCAAAACAAAATGCATAGAAGCAATGAATATCATAAAAGTCTAATCCCACCACTTCTACTGTGCAGATAAGATGTGACTGCTACGCCTCTACAACAGTTCAGGGAAGTCGCGGTTGTACTATGGGTGTGTAGTATACGGGTCAGCTTCGAAAAGCGCTTTGAAACAGCTTGACCCTATTTTCCACCTGGGACTTCGCCTTTCGTCAGAAGCCTTCCGGACTAATTCTGCACAAACCTATACGTGGATAGTGACCAGTGGTGCCTGGAAGACCAGCGATTATATACAGACTTATTGAATTCTGCGAAGAAAACACGTGTTAAAAATAATTCTTCATCATATATTACCACGACACCTCTGCCATGCACTTGTTTCTCAATCGGCCCTCTATATCTATGCCCTTTTCGTTGAGAGTGAAAGTGCAAGCTGAGGAGGTGGGGATTTGTCTTACTGAGACTTACAGAAATTCGATTACAGATCTTCTCGCTTCTTGGGAAATGTTCCTGGTTTGTTGAAATTTATCTTCTAGAGCCATTAACCAAAGAACTCACCAAAAGAACTTTTCTGAGAGCACTTGCTACAGGCACGACACAAATGTCCCTACACAACGTTTTACACAAATGCCACCAAGTCCGCCTATTCTGTGTCATGAGCTGCACATTGCCCAACTTTGCTATCACAAAGACAATAAACAAAAGTGCCAGTATTTTCACAGCAGACGGCATTTTACCCATGTGAAACACATTACACAAAGCAGAATACACAGTTTCAATATGTTTACAGGCGTTCTGAGCGTAGTACTACCTTTTCATTCAGCAAAAAAACGAACTTCACTTTAAATCATCTGATAAAATTCGTAATGTCAGTCTGTGCTGTAAAACTAACTGTAGTAGTTTCCGGGGTACCTGGCCATTGCGGTATTTCGGGCAATGAAATCGCTGACCAGAATGCCGCTGTGGCGGCTTTCCGCAGTGTTGTAGATATCCAACGTGTTCACTACCTAGATGTAGCCACTCGTTCGGACTAAGCTTCGGAGGCGCTGGCAGGTACAGTGGGGCACAGAAATCTGAACGAAGCTGCACATTATAAAACTGCAAATGGTGAAATGCGACCCAGACGAACGGAACAGGTTCACGAGAATATCAATATGCAGATTAGGAATAGGTCACACACACGCTACACACTCATGCCTTTTAAACGGAACCCCACAACCTGCTTGTGAGAAGTGCAGACGACGACTTACAATTTTCCATGTATTCATTGAATGTTTCGCATACCACTAAGCAAGGAAACGACACTTCGAACGATACGCGTACACGATACCCTTACACGCACTATTGTTTTTATCTGATCAGCCCCCCATCAGAAGTGAACACCTTTACGCCTACCTTGCTGATATTGGATTTCTAGCACTCAACTCACACCATGTGTTACATCAGGGCCACCTGATGAAAGTGAGGGTGGTTTTGGGCGTGTTCATAACATGTGCCAGGACGTCACTGCTATCGCTGGAGCTAGGAGCAAGTTCTGATACCCCCAGCACTATTAAAATAAACATCGTCATTGTTACCTCTTATGGTATTAAGTTTCGCTTTTGGAGTAAAGGCGGTTTACACCCACATATACACAATTGTTATCAAGTACATCAAATCATCGCCATGATATTTTAGCAAGAAACGTCACCAAACTTTGCTTTGGCGCTTTTTGGCCTGAGACGCCCTTGCGCCCATAAAACATGCATAGCAGTAGTAGTTTTGTTTAAAAACTTAACAGCAAATATCTGGAAGAGGTTTGGTGGTAGTTCATGTGCGCACAGATGAGAAATCTGGTTTGGGAGTTTCATTGTTGCCTATTCTGAGAAAAGAGCCCACTCGCTGAACTAAACTTGTTTTAGAGATGTTAGGTTAAAAGGATCAAAGATGTTCATTCCTTTCAAGGTGTTTGCTAGTGTGAAAAGGCCTCATAGCCCCTGGTCGCTCAAACTGCAATGGGTCTTTGGAACCAGTTTGTCCTTGTCCTCGGGAGGTGCACTCCTGTATTCATGCTTTCTACTGCGCACGTACCAGATAACAAGACGTGCTGCCGTCTGGAAGCTTTCAGCTGTGTCAGTGTTGGCTTTCTGAGGCCCTCTCACCTGCTGCACGATCCGACACCGGCGCATCTGAGGGCGGTCACTGCGTCATTGACAGTTACAACTTTGGCCCACTTTGTCTTGGCGTCAAGGCATCACCCCCTCAGTGGGCATCGGAGAACTGCAGCGACAACGCTGGCTCAAAAGCCATTCTGTCATTTTACCTAGGCAGCCCTCGTCATCGGAACATACATTCCTGTTTGCGTGGTTTTCATGGCGTACATTTTACAGACCAACACGTGCCTCTTTCTGGAAAGTTTTAGTTGTGTTGGTGCTGATTTCTTGAGACCCGTTTACCTGGATGGCCACTGCGCCATGGACGCCAACAAATGCGTTCTATGTTAGCTGGCTGTCAAGGCGTTAACCCCCAGTGGAAATGGGAGGGCCGCAGCGGCACTGGTAACTTAAAGTCCATTCTGTCTTTTTAGCCAAGTTAGTACATACGGTGTTGGAAATGTTTCCCGCGAGGCCAAAGAAGTGATCGCAGATGGCAGTAGAAGAGGACAACGAGAAACGCTGGCAGTGATCGGGCATTTTTTGTGTGTGATCTTATGTATATACAGTTATTTTCCTTTACCGGAGGCGTTGTAGTCGCGACATAGTGGTGCCGAAACTCGGGATGAACTAACACCGACTTGAACATGACCGAACCACGAAAGAAGCCTACTGCAGATCAACTGTACCGCAATCGAAGTGTTCAACGCTATGCTATAACGAAGTTGTTCACCGCAGCGAAGGCTGCCATTTTCAACGCGGACACAACGGATGGAGAAATATCCGCCAATACCGACAGCCTTGACTATGAGTCCGGACCACTACGCAACGCCGACCGCGACATCGAACCCTTTCTCTCTGGCAAGTACGCTAAACAAGAGGTTATAGACCCCTTTAAGTTCCGTGATTTCATCGTGACTTGGCAATCCATCTTAAGGCAAGCGAAGGAGTTCCCAAAAAGAGATCTTCACGCCCTTTCTCTCAGGTATGAACGAGCTCCATTTGAAATTGATATCCCTACAACCAATCAACGAAACGCCATGGGCACTGGGACGCTTCTCGGGACAACCCGCGTCTTCAACAATAATTTCAACAATAATTTTGACTTCCCCACTGAATGCTATTAAAACTCATGCCACGATACCGACGTCTATACAGTTACACCGGCAGCTACAGTCAAAACTGAACAGGAAGAGTCGGACATGCGTGCAGAGAAGGTTCCACGTTCTAATGTTTTGCGGGACCCCAAGACCAACCTACTATGAAATAGCCAGTAGCAAGTGTGGGTTGAAGGATTAAACAGCGAAGATACGTTCCTGCTTCCCTGACAAGAATAATAAAGTGGCGTGCGCGGAGAATATTCACTGGTCCAAACAAGATTCGGCCACCAGCGAAAGCCGAGCCAGAATTGTAGCCATCGCTTCTGACGAAAAATTTCCAAGACAGTTGTGGCTTTCATGTGACATGAAGGTATATGCATCAAAGGAATCCGTAACTAACGGAAAAGTGAAGCAAATAGTAAAAAACCAAACAAGACAGGAAAACGACATTCGCCCCATCCCAAGTTTTGCTATAAGCTCTCTTCGTACCGATGCACAAACGTGGAACAAACAATTCGCGTCGCTCGTGGTGTGCTTGAAAAACATCGGGGTCATCGCCACTCCCATGACAGCTTCCACTCGCGAAGAGAACAGTAGGGCAATGACAACCGAATGAAGGCTTCTCCTGTTGTTTGGCATACCTTGAAATACAGGCCCAAGAACCGTCAGCGGTGCTACTTTTTGTTCGGAACGACTAGAAAGGGACCATACAGGAAACCACATCGCTGGTGGAAGTACAGGCGCAAAGACGGTGCCACGACGTTCCCCTAATCATCGCTGTTGTTTTTGCCGTAGGGGGAGGTTGTTGGACTCTTTTCCCGCGAGGACAAAGAAGTGATCGCAGATGGCAGTAGAAGAGGACGACTGGAATCGATGGCGGCGATCGGGCATTTTCTGTGTGTGATCTCATGTAAATACAGTTCTTTTCTTTTACCAGAGGCGTTGTAGTCGCGACATTGTGAAAAGGGGTCCAATTAAAAGGGCTCGAATGACGTATGCTTTCTGCTATTCCTATGCCCACGTAAATCCGTTCGTAAATCCGTTCGTGTCGCACAATTTGCTTCTCAGGAGCTTACTTTGAACTGAGTTTTCGCCCCCAAACCTTCATCCCAGTGTATAGCACAACAAAAACGTTTCGCTACAAGGATCCTCACGCAGCACATCGATGAGCGCCATTTTAACCTAGTGGTAGCTATTGAAGGGATAAAAAATATTCAGAAAATCTCGAAAGCTAAAGTGTGAGAATAAACAGAGCGTCTAAAAAATCACCAAGAAAAGATCAACGCTTTTGATAATCTAGCCGTCTAATCACTATTAGAGTGTGGTTATCTCGGCAGTTCGTAGTGAGAATGCCGTCCAGTGCTCGTGTCCGGACCACTCCGAAGGTCCGTCGCGAAGAGGCAATTTATATTTGTGAATAATTACTGATACTGCCACTGGAACAGGAACAGAGACAGAGAAGACTGTTAGAGCAATTCTTTCCAGTTCTTTGAACTTTCAGGTATGACTTGAAGCGAAATCTGGAGACATAGGCTAGGATCAATTGTAACCGACAAGCTCTGCCCAGTTAGTGTACGCTTTGCATGATTTAGTTATAAAGACTCAATATTTTCCTACAAAGCGTCCTTGCATTGTTCTAGTAGTAAAATAACCAAAGAAATCGGTAGAGTTACAAGATCTGTCAGGAAAAGAACCAATAGAATTTGCCAAAGCTAGCAGTTGACACTTCTAATTAAAATACAAGGTCGCCTTAAAGAATAAAATCTACGTGTACTGATAAGTCACTGAGCGTGGGCTAGAGAATTATTCAATTGACAATACAAACGAAAGTGAACCCAAGATAGACCATTCTGCCTCGCTTACCTAAGCGTGTTTATCGCAAAAACAAGAACAACGATAAAATTTGGAACTTGATTATTCCTTCCAGCTTTGTTATGTAAAAATAGTGATGGCAAGCGAGACCCTCTGTCATCTAATATTGATAGGCGGACTGCAGATATTCTCTGATTACATAGACCTGGCTTTCCGCGAAATTTTGCTCCTCTGGAATTCTCTCTTGAGGGACGCAATATCACTACTAAAGATACGACAGTGGATCGTGTTTCGGAGGCGTCCTTACACTGGTTGCAACAAAAGTAGCTAGGACGCGCATATCTCTCGTTTGGTCTTCAGGATTGGTTCGTGTTAGAATTCGTTTACGTAATAATGATGACATCGTTTCTGCGTGATACAGTCCCCAAAAGTTTTCCTGGTGGTTTTTCGTGAGATTCTTATGATGTTCTTAACACGATGCCAATTGGAACTCGCCAGCAATGTTACATAGCGCCGGTAGTTCTGAAAGAGCCTTTTTTCTGTTCACACTTGCTTAAAATGTAATCTTAGCCGTATGGTAAATACTCCAATCTGTACCACGCCTACTAGATCCACCAGAATAAATTGAGTGTTTACAACTTCCTTCATCTCATACAGCCCCGGTCACTGTGGTGAGGTCTCATGCGACCACTGTGCCAATAACATTGTTTTACTGAACACCACGTGCATACCCAGTAAGACAACAAAACTGGTGAGGGACTACCAAAGAGGTGACTGCAAAAAATAATACCAAAATTGAGTCTTTTTCACAGCACGTTTTTTAGCTTTCATGAAAGCTCGGCCAACAATATTCGACCAAGTTTCGAACCCAGAATCGCAGAACTCAATGAGCAAATCACACAGCTTCATAAAATGAACGACAATATACAACACCGAAAAATGGGACGCGTATTCCGTGCCGCAGATAAGTACGCAAGCGCAGTTTCATATCCGAAGCAGCCATATTTTGAGCAGACGTTGCGTTCTCTGTTAGTAAGCCCTCAGCTTACATTCTGCCGGGTAATCAGTGGAACCAATGAAAACACATTCTTCCGACCTCTCAAAGTGATTACGGTATTTCGATAACTGTTGCGACAACTGTAGTTTGTATGTTTACACTGTCGTTTTATTCACTATTCTTTACTGTAGTGGAATTCTTTTTTATTTCACTTTTTGTTTTTATTTACTGTATTGTGCTGTATTGCACTGTGTTTATGTTAGTTTTACGCCTACCGCAGTTCCTAATTGGCCAATTTTAGGTACGATACCCAGAAACTTGTGTACATCGATTGCGTTGGAATCAGAAAAATCATCCACAACAAAAGCAGGCTCTTCTCTGTTGACGATAGAATTACCTATTATTTAAAAACAAAAACAATGACATTTTAGTGTTTGTTATAATTTACACAATGCTCCTTAGTTCTTTGTAATCCTGAGATCTACCAATCAGCTGGAAACTGCGAAGGGTAGTGGCACTTCACAAATTAGATAACTCTGGCGACTCGCACAATAATAGCTCCATCCTCCGAAATAGATATTTCTGTTCCTTTTAATTTTTACAGCAAGAAATAATTACTTTTCAGAGAAATCAAAAAGTTGTACAACAATTGGTCGTGGGCGTTGGCTACCGGGATTGCCTACTCTGTGGATCCCTTCTACATATTTTACTGCAATATCAAGTATCTCAGGAAAGCTAGTTCCTTGCACCTTTTCTTGTAGCGATTTTGAGTCTTCGTCAGGCTGTTCAGTCACCCCGAATATTACAAGATTGTTGCGAGGACTTCTGTTTGCCAGATCGTGGACCTTAGCTGACAGTTCTAGTATTTGCTGAGTCATGCATAGCAGTTTTTTGTACTCTGGTAGTTTTTACTTATATTGCTTTAGCTGACCGATTTCATTTTCCATGGAAGTTTTTTCCTCGATAGTGGATACCACACCCTCAACTTGTGCCAATATAGCTGTAAGCTCTTTAAGCGTTTTGGTGGTTTTCGTTTGTTCTTTAAGGATTTTCTTCAACACGGCGTTGGTTGATGTGGATTCCAACTCTGAGTCAGAAGTTGGCCCTGGGTTCTGTTCCAAGTCCCAAGATGCTAGTAATAACAGTCTAAAAACATGGCAACAATCAAATATTGTGGCAATAAGACACTGTGAGCTCGGCAGCACCGTAAGGGTGCTGCCCGAACTCGAAGCTTCTAGCATGGTTAACAGGTCGCTCTAATCAGATGAACGAAACGCGTTGGTCCACCTTCTTTCTCGACATGTCTCTGTCGTGGACTTCTCAGCGAATGTTTCTCAGGAGACACTTCCAGCCTCCCGCGATCGTCACAACATAGATACTGGATCGGGCACCCCGTTCTACAGAAGCCTTACAGGGTGGCACCATCTGAGCGAAACAATCTCTGAGCAAGTCAAAGAGATGTTGCAAAAAGGTGTCATACGTGAGTGGGGCAGCCCATAGGCAGCGCCTGTGATCCTCGTACAAAAGAAAGATGGTACCTGGAGCTTTGTGTTGACTACCTACGTTTGAACGCCATCAACAAAAACGCGTCTATTAAAATCCGGCTATTGACAGATCCCCATTTACCCAAACCACAGAGAAAAACAACCTTCGTCACTCCGGACGGTCTTTTTGATTTTACCGCGATGCCATTGGGCCTCTGCAATGCGCCAGCCCCATTCGAACGGTTCATGGACACAATTTTGCGTGGTCTGAAATGGGACATGTCTTTGTTACCGCGACGACCTAGGCGTCTTCGGCGAACTTTTCACGAGTACAACGCACGACTTGAGACAGTCTTCAGCTGCCTAAAAGGGGCCGTATTAGGGTTGAACTCCAAGAAATGTTTTGGTGAGCGTCAAACGCTGGTTTTGGGACACCTTGTTTATAAGGATGGCGTGAGACCGGAGCCTCAAAAGATCACCGCTGTTGAGATATTTGAGCCACCACAATCAGTGCAGGAGCTCCATAGTTTTTGGGGCTTTTTTTCATACTTCCGTCGTTCTGTGGCCCCCTTTGCAGATTTGGCGTCTCCCTTCATTACCCTGTTGCACAAAGACGCTGCCTTTACCAGGACCGCCGAGCTTCCTTCTCCCATCTTAAATATCTCCCCACGTCGGGCCCTATCCTTCGCCAATTTGACCCTGGCGCTCCAAACGAAATACACGTTGACGCTAGTGGTAGTGGGCTTGGTGCAGTGCTCATACCGCGGCATAGCAGTGAAGAGCATGTGTTCGCTTACGCCAGTAGTTGCCTCAGCAAAGCTGAGCGCAATTATAGTCGCTGAGGAAGATTGCCTGGCTGTCATCTAAGCCATCAGTAAATTGCGTTCGTACGTCTACGGGCGTCCCTTTACAGCCATCACCGACCACAACGTGCAGTGCTGGTTGACTGGCCTCCGTGACCCTAACGGCCGATTAGCAAGGTGGGCCTTAACGCTCCAACAGTGCGACTTTGTTATCGCCTACAAGAGTGGTCGTCGGCACGCAGACGCTGATTGTCTTTCCCGGCTGCCAAATGCGTGCACTTATCGGGAGGAAGACCATTTCAAATGACTGTTTGGCATCTGTAGACACAGAATTCCCCGATGTTGCAACTTACCGTTCAGCAGGCAGCAGAAAGACCCAAGAACAGCAGAAAGACCCAAGCATCCAGCACCTCTTCGCTGCTGCTGCTTAACCTATGGCTCCTCAGCGCTACTCATTGCATGACGGGCGACTCTACAAGAATAACTACATGCCTTGGGAAGCACGTTTTCTTCCTGTCGTGCGAAAGCCCAACATGAGACCACGGGCTACAGCCTGTTCTATTTGCTCTACGCCCGTACACCTCCTAACATCCTGGATACAATATTGTCCTGCTCTTTATATTACGACACATCCGTTTCGCGCACACTGTGTCTTTCTGAAGAAGCTCGTGGCCTGGCTTGTTTACGTACCCTAGTCTCCCAGTGCCGCTCAAAGCGCGTTTACGACATTAGGCGTCGTGCGGTTTTGTACGCAAATGGCGACATCGTATTGTTGTGGGTGCCTGTACGCAAACTGGGCCTGTACACCAAGTTCTTGCATTAATACACAGGCCCATACGTTGGAGTCGATCGGTTGAGAGATGTCACCTATGTTATCTCTTGCCTAACGACCCCTGGACGGAGAAGCAGCAAAACTGAACTCGCCTACGTCGCCCGGTCGAAGACAACCCACCCTCCCCAGTGACTTCCTCTTCCCTCGCCCGACGGGCTTCCTCTGCGAAGGGGCAAATGTCACGCTCGAAACTGTACAGCGTTCAACTAGTCGCGACCATTCCCCAAGCTGGGTATGCGTCAAGGGTTGGAGCAGAAGAGGAAGCGGAAGACGAAGCGCACTCGTACTGACCGCAGGATCGTGGCCGCTTCCATCAACTAATTACTCCTATTTACGGCTGTAATTAAACCCTTTGCACCGTAGGAATACCCTTAAACAGTGATCACCAATACAAATCTGGCATTCCTTGTAGACTGATGAACAAATATTTCAACATTTCGACACCAAAACGTCCGGTAACCTGACAACCTTCCTGCATCCATCGCTTCGATCACACACGCAACCGCCTTCAAAAGGGTCATTTCTAACGCTGAATTGTAATTTATTGTAACTTGTGCTTTTTATTGTACGTTCTTGTTTGTTACCCCACTGCTCTTGACAATGCCCCATGCCTTCAGAGTAGATGAATAAATTTAAAGGTGTTCAGAAAAGTTTATAATGGGTTACGATCAACCGAGTACAGGCTCTGAAACCAATATTTTCAGTGTAATTGTACTGCACCTTTTTCGATGATTTTGCAATATTTAAATTGTTCAACGGTTCGTTTTAACTAACATGGACATTTTCCAGGGCTACTCCCGATATGATGCTGTGTAATCATAGGATGGCCAGCTGTTGCCTTTTTTACAAGTTCCTGTGCGCCGCACGCAACGATATGTTCTGCAGCCATTTTCATAGTAAAAAACAAATTGCTATGTGGATACTTCAAGCAGTATATTTCCGAAGAATGGGATGCTTATTAGGTTGCAGGGCATTACGTGGTTTCAAACGACAGAAAACATGTTCAGGCTGCTGCATTTATCAGACCAAAATAAGATGGATCTCAAAAGCACTTCTCTACAAGCTTTACGCTTCTCCTTAAACAGGAGCAAATACACGCACATCACTAAAAACTTCAAGCACACATTTTCTTACATTTTAAATTGTTATGAAAACGTTGCCCGCTGTGAAAATGTTTTGTGCCACACATACCAAGCATATTTTAAGAGGCACCAACCGGTACTCAGGACAAATTGCACTTAAGAAATTCTGCACTGTCCTACGTGAATATACTAGCTTCTACAAAAGCTTTTTACCAAGAAAATAGCTTGTTTGTAAACGTGATTTTTTTCACAGTGCAGAATGGGGCATCGTGATTGCGAAGAACCTTGCTTCTGCAACGGAGAAGCGTGGCATGGGGGACACGGAACTTGCGCATACAAGAGCGAGAATGTACCAAGACCAACAAGGCGACATTGAAGAACGCGCGAAAGCTTCTTCTCTACAAACAATTGTATTGTTCCAGCAAAAATAAACTGATTCACTAAAGTTGGTTGCAAAACTTGAATGAGTTTTATATATTGATTGTTTTATGAATTCACTTTACTGAGCTTATACCTTTTAGCATCCCTTCACAAGTGTTGCTAGCAATGAATACAGACTTATTACAATTACCGGTGTAAATTGAATTACACTCGTTATTGTGGGGAATGTGTAAAAGATGTTATCGGATTTAAGTGTATACAAATTATGCGGGATTTGTCTCAATAAAAAAAGAGGAAATATTTATGCAAAAGATATCACAAATACATTCAAAACGATGCACGAATAAACATCGGAAAGAAGAATAATACCACACAAACATGCTAAAGTGAGCGACAGTGCAAAAAAGAGCGCCTAACGACGGTTACGAGGGAATTTAGCAGTACGAAAATATGTAAAATGTAAGTACAAACATTTGATAAAATACAGTGTATGTTTATCGAATGCAAACGTTTTCGCTGTTGTGTTGGAACGCTTTTTATTCATTTTTAGTGTCCATTTTACAATTAGAATAAATATTTGGGACCACACAGGGTATTACGGATTTTGATTTAAATATCAGTCAGCACAAAGGCTAAGATAACTGAAATGCTTTCGTAATTATACGTCCTAGTTTATACGTTCTTAAGCATATTGTAAGTACCAAATGTGCGAAAACAACCCTACAAAAGAAAGAAGCGCAATAATATGCCAGTTTTTACCAGGCCTGTTTTACAGAAATAAAGGAATCCCCGGAGGTGTAGAACAAAAAAAGAGACCGGCTTAGACTAAGAGCTCGTGTTAACCTGCCAAACTTTTTTTAACAAAGCTTTAAATTTAAAACATATAAGTTGATCACATGCATGACGTTGGAATGACTCATTGTCAAACACATTTTTTGACTCGTTCCCACCACGCACATCAAAGGATTGGAACCGCCTTCCTGCAGATCTAGCGCAAATAACAGATCATGCCCTTTTCTGACGATCTTTATCTGCATATTTCATTTCAGATGACCCATGATAATTTGTGTCTTCTAGTTTTGGCGCCCAGTTGCCTTTGTATCTGCATTTATCTTTTATTTTGTATGTTTTGTTCACCATATACCACGCGATATGGATGCTTCTTTCTGTGACATGCAACGTTGCCACCTTACGTTCCCACTTTTTTCCTTCCTTTGTGATGTGCATATATTTTGCTTTATGCTTTTTTGATGTGAATATAATTTCTATTCTGCTAATTTTTGTTTACTGTGCTATTTATGTCGCGACAAAGTATACTTAGCCAATTTAGGACATTAAGAGATTTTGTGTCATTTGCCGCATGTGTCATTGTTTGTGTGAGTGTACTCTGTAAACCACGCCTCTCTACAATGCTTCGCGACTGAGAGTACGTAAGTGAAATAAATAAATAAATAAATGTTATTTTCCCGTATAGTTTCTCATCTCAACAGATAACTTTATTGCTGATTCGACAAAGTACAAACCTATTATCACTAATAATCTATACCAAAAATACTCACCAATTCATCTTTCACAGGTTGCTCAAGAAGTTAACAACAGTGCTCCAAGTGCGAAGCCCACACATTTATTGAAAAAAATAGTTGGACAGCTCTGGTTCTATGAGATGCATAAAAGTATTCACTTAGGTTTCTATGCTGAATTGGGACAAAACTTCTGGTTATGTTTCTCAGTTCCACCACACGGAACTTTTTGAAAGCCCACAGCAGACGCCACGGTGGCTTAGAGTAGGTAAGGCATTGCGCGTCTGAGCACGACGTCCAGGGTCCGATTTCCGGCCACTGCGACGGCTTTTATGCTGGAGGTGAAACGCAAAAACACCCGTGTGTACGAGATTGCGGCGCACGTTCGAGATCCCCAGGTGGTCAAAATAAATTTCGGAGCCCTCCATTGCGGCGCCCCTCATCGCCTGCGTTATGTCGGCGCGCTAAGCCCTATGACCAAACAGTTGAAAGCTAACAACACTTCGTTCGATGTATCAGTTCTAGTAATACACGCAATAAAACTATCCGAATTCCCGAATGGATATAATACTAACTCACAAAGCAATTCACTAGCCTACACGAAGAACTCATGGAGACTGCTCCTTTGCCCCCAAATCTTTTCGTGTAGAAAAATACTGGACTGCAAAATATCAAGTTGACACCCTGTTGGATCACCTCTCTGCTTCATTTATCCACCACATTCATTTATCTCACTCAGACCACAGAGCACGACCAGGCATGGTTACACAATGCTGAAATAAATGAACGAGACATCTGCTTACTTCAGAAGTCCATACAGGCAACTCCGCCTGAGAGCTTCCTTTGACCTAAAAGGCATTGTACTAGCGGCCGGCCGATTATGAATTGGCATGTGCTACAACAGCCAACTGGGACAGCCACGTGGGCTCAGGAGGCTTCTTTCCAAGGGCCGAAAATAAGACACTGCCATGTTCGCTTGATGTATTATCGCATCCAACGTGGTGAATTCCGTCTGTGAACATCGGTGTAACAAGCGCGCGCATTCTGGATATTATATAGACCAATTTTCTTACAAGGACAACCAGATCTCGGCCGCAGGAGTGAGGCACCATGCCACTACTTACATTCGAAGTCTTTGAGATGGGTTATCTCGATACCTTCTTTAGGTTATCGGGATATGGTATGTCACAGGAAACCTCCTATAGGCTACGTTTTGACGATTAACTGCTCGGCTATATAGAATGTGCAGAAACGTCGTTTGGCGAAAATTAATTTCTACTAAAATGTATGTGTAGTCACACTCCACCACGATGCTCAATTTTATTGGCTTTTTGCATATACCTCACAGTAAAGTTGAAAACTTTACGGAATTCCCGGTTAACGTATATGCAAGGCCATGAAAAGCGGCCATATGATGGCCAAAATGGTTGTAACTATTTTTATATTGAAGAAATCTTGATACCTTTTATATGCCAATTCGGCGGTCTGATGCGTACTTATTTACGCCATTTATTGTACGTTTACAGATAATGTATTTTACTTAATTGATACGTAATGTCAAATTATCGTCCGCGCTTTATACGGGAGCTTTGATATGAGAGAATGAACTAGCCCCATTTTCTGTGCTAAAATAAAGCTCCCATGCCTCGAAGTTTTTTCACGGCAAAGGAGTCGAAAGTATTCGGAATCACTAATTTCGAAGAGTGTTTTGTTCACTTTTTCTACTCAGGAGAAGCTGCTCGGGTGATTCTTTTTGAAAGGGTAAAAGGGCTCATATTTTCACTCTTTTTCTCGACAATTACGTGTGAAAGCGCCCACATAAAATCACTTGACATCACAAAGTTGCATGAGATTCGCAAACATTTCCTTATAATTGACATTGTTGAAGAGAAAACATTTTGAAAAAAAACCATGCTTCGAATAGCAAAACGCTAAAAGGATGTTGTAAAACAGATCCCGGTGTAAAAAGTGTACATCTGGTTGCCTTTTTGTCGAGCTGAGAGGCAAACCGAAAGACAGAATCAGTAAAACGAGAAAACGTTCATTGCAATCACTCGAGTTTAACAACCGATTCTACTCTTAATACCACATAAAAAGACATCCTGGTTGTTACCGACAGTGCCCTGCTCGAAAGGAGAGCCACGAAGAAGTCAGCGTTTGCAAATAGGGCACGGAAAGGGGAAATAGTGTTTTCCACAAGGCACATACATTTACCTCTCTGCACTACCCAAGCACTGCCAGTGACAGCAGGCTTTGAAAAATTCCTCGTTTGTGAGCCCAACTCAAACCAGAAAAGTTGCTTTAATGTCAGCCCTCTGGCTGTGCCACTGTCCTGTCCAAATCTCGCTACTCCGGGTATGGCTGGCATTGCTGCCATCCTAAACAGTGGAATGCTGTACTGAGAAATACGACCACGCCAAATACGGCCAAGCAGTAATATGCAGAGGCGGCTCCAACGGCAGTCCCAACTTCTTGGTCAACCGTACTCCCAGCAACACAGATACTCACGGAATGGCACCACCGGCATCGCCATTAATAATTGGACAAGCACCTAACCCGCCAACCGGCATTGCCACCGGTCCTGCTTCATGACTACAAAGTGGTGATTCAGACTTGTACCGGCCTCATCCTTCCCCAGTAGCTCATTCAGGTTGTCACCAATTTAGTCATTGTCACAGCGCCGATATCCGACGCAAAACTAGACCGCAACACTTTTCGCATCCGAAGAACGAAAACCTGGTCGTAGTCAGTTCTCCGGACATAAACATTGCCACGTAGGTCACGCAAATCACCACACTTAACATGGCGGGCAAGCAATAGGAAGTCACCGCTTACACTGCTGTCTCAAACCACTCAACGAAAGGTATGATCACCGGAATTACGGCCAACAGCACCAACGATGAACTTAACGAGCATCTGCGGTCACCAAACGCCAAAATCATCCACGCCAGGATGACAGAAAATTCTACCACCGCCGGCCTCACCTTCGCGGGTCTCCGTGTGCTTCATTACGTCCACTATTACGGCGGAGATACCGTTGCTTCATATATAACCTCACCACAAAGTAGGCCGGAGATGCCTTAAGCTCGGACATCGAGATGACGTCTGCCATGAAGACCACCCGACCGGGGATCCTCGCTGCCCGGTCCACCAACAGCGCCCGTATGTGACGCATGTTCCTAGGTTCGTGGTATCGGCAAACCTCTCGCCACAATTTCTCCTGTCTGCCACTAATAAACAGTGTAATACCACACACTGCACCGGTGAAATTTTTGCCCATTAAACCCAGGGATCCCTGCAGTCCTCTACCACTGGCGAGAGCCCGCTGGCCAATTCAGAGCTACCATCCATGGTGTCCTATTTGCGCGGCCGCAGCAAAATCCGCAACTGGAGACGCGGGGACCAAAGTCGGTCACTGAGACATGGCCAATCCAGGGTACCAGGGCGTAGCCGTGAAGCCAGCGACAGCCGGTTAAACGAACCTCCACCTAACTCGAGGCCGCAGAGCACCAACTTGAAGGTGAGCTGGGCAGAGCAGTTTTCTCCCCTACCTTCCAACGAGACCTCATCGTTGTACTCCATACCAACACTATGCCCTACACCCACACAAGCGCCCACAATCCCCTTTGCGCTCCAGGCGATACGAACCAAACTACAAGCCCAATTCACGGCCACCATAAAAACTGCAGGAACATGTCGACGAGCTCCACCAACAACACACATGAGTCTTACAACACGGAACAGCCACCCACCACCGACAAAATCCAGAGCCAGCTACGGATGCATCCCGGGTATCTTCGGAAGGAGCTCCGAACACTCGTAATTGATACCATCGCCGATAATCTCAAACAAGCTCAACCCCGGCCGATTCTTCGACTTACTCCCCCTGTACTCTCCCCCGTCTCTGTGTTCTTAACAAGCGCAACTTACCTTCAAAAGAATGCTACACCAACTAGCCTGACATCAAGCTTTACTGAACCCCCTGTAGACACGCGTGGCGACAGAGATCACCGAGAGCTACGCCGCATCCACCAGTACGCCGGACCCACAAATGATCTTCAAGGCAATGCTGCAAACTACGCCCAGCGACTCCGTTAACATGGCTAGCAAGTCGAGAGGACCAAAGCGACACGCCCACCCAAAGTCCGAACACCTGCGCATTTGGCACTAGAATTGTGGAGGTTACCACCGCAAGAAAGGGGCACTATTGTAATATATAAACACGCACTCAACTGCGCCATAGCTAATGCCTCTTCAAGAATTCAGATGCGTTCCCAGTATACCAGGCTACTCTCCGTACTCCTACTCCATAACCGCCGACTAGGCACCTTGAGTGACATTTGTAGACAATAGGATGATAGTCATTGATCACTCTCCAAGCTGTTTCAATCACATCTCCCACGTGTTACTACAAATCATCCCGAATACCTCCAATAAAACAAATGTATACGTCCTCCACATATCCAGTACTCCTGAGGCCAGATGAAACACATTTGAGCCCTTCTTCGACAGTACCGCTTTTTAGCAAAATACACCTACAGCCCCGTACATGTAGGGGCTACTTCAACGCGGCCGGCCCGTCTTGGGGCTACATGACAGAAAATATCAATGCACGAAAGCTGCCCTGACCACAATAACGTGCTGTCGTATACTTCTTACAAATCCTGGTTAGCCTACTCACCGGGGTAACAGCGTTACACGGGATGCCTGTCCGCAGCTCACCCGAACGCATGGGTTTAACAACCATAGGTGGTCATACCTCCAAGAGGCACGCGGCAATTATCATTGCATCTTCTTCACTGAGAGAGTGGACTTCGGCTACAAGGTTTCTAACCAATCAGTCACAATTACCTCCTGGGTAGCCTGACGCAAGCGTTGTGCCCTGCAGAGTGGCTTAGCGCACCCGACACCGACCCTATGTCAATTACCTGAGGCTCTGTGCAATAGCGTTTTGCTTCCCTCCCATAGGGGATCAAACGAATTCAAAGCCATCTGGCCGACATTAGTAGAATCGTACAAACCAGAGCTCCTATGCCAGCCGTGGTAAACCACATTATTTATATTTGGGATACCCGGAGTAGCCTCAGCAAACGAATGGGAGAGCTAAGACACAATCGGAAACTTCGTAAACGGGTCGCCTTAGTCACCACCGAAGCGTAACGCTACGCGGAAAAGTTGACACGAGTCAACTGGCAAAATGTCTGTAACTAGCTACAGGGAACACTAGAAACAGCACTGATATGGCTACACAGTCTTCTCGACCCCAAGCACACCAAAACAGAAACCACGAAAGCCATCCGTAAATTACTCCAGAGGGAAAACCTTGACAATTATACCCTCCTCGCTACACTGAAGCAGCGCTATATCAGTTTTAGTCCCCGCCCCCAGTATTCACCGCACCCCGAAACCTCTCATGCGAATGTCCTTCTTCATGCTGACATCACAATGTCGGAAAGAGAGCGGTCCTTCAACACCTCACATGTAAGACTGCACCAGTAGTGGACGCCATCAAATATAAGTTGTTTTCGCAACCTGGACGACCGATTCTTAAACCAGTTGACGACTTAACTGCCTAAGAACACTCTACCACAAGAATGAAATCACGCGGATATTGTTCTTGTACCCAAGCCGGCAGACCCCTTTCATTTTGGAACCTCCGCCCCATCTCACGTCTTGTCTGGGCAGGCCTATGGAACATCTAATTCTTGCTAGCTACAACTGCATTCCGAAGCCACCCACTTCTTCCCCTACACACTGTTCGGTTGCTGGTCCCAATTGGCCCTACAGATGTTCTCCTTCAACTCAAGTATTTCATCCTGGTTCATCCTAATAGAGCTAGCTCCAAGACGCACCGTCCTGACATTTGACCTGAAACGTTCGTTTCACACCGTCGCACACAACCTTAATCTTGACAATCTGGCCTCATGAAAGTGCAGACAACGCATATAAAATTACGTCAGAGCATTTCTGGCTGATAGGACAGCCACCGTAGGGTTACGGGAGCACCGTTCACCACCCTTTCAATTGATTGGAAGAGGAACGCCCCAGAGCTCAGTTCCAATCCAGATCCTTTGCAATGTGTCCATGACTAAGCTGCCTCCTCAACATGGTGCCATCGGGGAGCTTCGCACCCCGCTGAACCCGGGCTATGTAAATAAGTTGCAACATGCGGATCGGCTGGCCAAATACAGGGCGCGTTGCAAGAGCCAGCAAATGTAAATCTGTGCAAATGTAGTTCTGGGCAAATGTAGTTCTCTCTAGGAGGAATGTCTTGCGCAGCAGAGAAATTCGGGCTTCTTGTTTTACCTCGCATGCGACCAGTAACCACGCAAGAAATCTCCTTTTACACTGCCAGTAATTTGATACTCTGTGTGACCCAAGTCAGAATCCTAGGCCTCCATCTGCATTATAACAGCCGCACTACGCACACAGTTCACCTCCTCCAAACGTAAAACCTGCAAACCAAGCACATGCTCGGTCGCATCTCCAACTGATGAGCCGGCTTCTAGGAAACAGAAACCCTCCAAATTGTTCAGTACTGACATCATCAGCTGCCTTGCCTACAACGTCCCCTTCCACAGTTTGTTGCGCTTCGAACTCCAGTGCCTGAATACTACCTTACGGATGGGAATCACAGCTGCACTGGGCTGCCCCTACACTTTACACAACGTCTTCTTCCATCTTCAATTGAGTGCCCACAACACGAGAGAGAAAATAATTGAGCACAACGAGCTGGTCTGCTTATTCGCCTTAGCACCACCCTCATCGTACGTCACGTGCTCTCCCGCTTAGAATACCCTGCGTGGACGTAACCCATCTAATTGAACCTTGTGGGCATCGGCCCTGCCCTTTGTGCACCTTGTAGCAGTACCTCCTTGCTTCTGCCGCAAAGCAATATACGCTGAAGCCGTGGTACAACAAAACAGCGGTTTATTAGCCGCTCACAACGCTTGATACTTGATGATTGCAGTTAGGCACCTCGGACGCTCTTCGAAGACCGGGTGGTTCATTGCGAGGTATCGGTGGCGGAGCCTTCACGGCAAAGCTGGCTTCCCTCAGCGTCAGTCGCCTATGTTCTCGTAAGGACCCATGCGTGAAGGTGGACGCTGCCCACAGTGGCTTCCATGGCTCGGCACGTGTGGCGGTAGACCGGTGCCAAACATGTCCGCCTAAGACTCGGGGGTCCATGTACAAGGCCCAAGCGTGGCAGGGTCCCGTCCGTGGCTCATTCTCCGTGGGGGCGGGGTTGTCCGCGCTGTCGCTAGCCGCTGTCTCTGTAAGCAAACACAAGCCGTCGGGCCGGCGCACGCGCAAGTTATAAAGAATTGTCGCGGCCACCGCGTATACTTCAAACTTTCCTTCACAGAAACTCACTCCACCTTGGGGATTTCCCGTAAATCTAGTCGATTAGCACCATATAGTTCTCCGCAGGAGCAAGAGCGACGCCTTCAAGAGCGCGACACCCAGAAGATACACCAATCGCGCTGTTTCAAACGCTCGCACGTAAACGCACGGACACGTCGAAACGTACATGGGCCCTGGGTTCGTACACTCGCCCCCTCTTGAAACAAAACCGCAGAGACAGGTGAGTCTTGCGGTGGAGATTGCAGTTCTGGCACTCAACGACAGTGGCGCAGACTATAACGCAGGGAGCTATAGTCGACCCGCAGGCGAAGCATTGTTTTATTTATTTATTTATTACATACTGCAGGCCCATTTAAGGGCCCAAACAGGAGGGGTATAACATCAAGGTATACACAACAACACATATAAGGAAACAGTTTGTTGGGTAACATCAAGGTTCAACGTTTGAGGGTGAAAGCTGGTTCCACTCTGTTATCGCTCGAGGGAAAAGAGGGTATTTGAATATATTAGTTGTGGTGTAGTAGGGAGTAGTTGATTGGAGGTGCATGTTTCATGACAACCGGGCTGTAGATGGCTTAATGCAAGAGTCAGATTGCAGGGCTAATTTGTTGTTTTTAAGCAAAAACAATAATTTTAGCCGTAACATTTTTTTTGTTTTTGCAGCGTAGGAATTCTGTTTCTTCAACAGTTGGGTAGGAGGGTCAGTTGCACGACACTTATATTATATAAACCAGACAGCCTTACGCTGGACGATTTCAAGGGCATCGATAATATTCTGGTGTAAGAGTCCTATACGTAACAAGCCCACTCTAATTTGGGCCTTTTAAAGAAAGTATAAGCGAGAAGCTTAGCATTAGCCGGAGCATGGCGCAGTTTATGTCTCAAAAGCAGAGTTTACAAAAGGCGAAGGAGCAAATAGTTTAATGTGCTTATTTCGGCTAAGGTTATTGGTTAAGATGCACAAGTATTTGTATTCGTAACTTGTAATAGCGGATGGACCGGAAGATAGTATGGGAAGGAAAGACTAATTGTTTTGTTAGCAATTTTCATGAAAACAGTATTATCTTTATTAAGCTGGATCCCCCATTTATCACACCATGCAAACATTTTATGCAATGACGAGTTTAGTAGACGTTGGTCATCACGGCTAGAAATTTTCTCATACAAAGACAATCATCAGCAAAAAACCTAATTTGTACAGAGTGCGGGATAATGTTAGGAAGGTCTTTTATAATAATAAAGAAAGTAAGAGACCGAAGACGCTTCCCTTGGGAATTCCAGAGATTACGGGTTGTGCATCAGAATTCTGACCATCATTGCGCACAAATTGAGTGCGCTTAGACAAATATGCAAAACCCAGTTAATATTGAAACGCAGAAGGCCAATAAATTCGAGCTTATACAGTAGTTTGCAGTGTGGGGTCAGATCAAGCGCTTGACGATGATCCATAAAAACGACGTCAAATTGACCCGACCTATCAGGTACCCGAGGAAAGCTATCAACGACTGATGTTAACTGAGGTGCCATTGAAAAGCCTTTGCGAAATCCTCCTTGGAAGGAAGAAAGTACAGCATTGTCATTCAGGAACGTTGTTATGTAAGCAGTTGTAATGGGCGTCAGCATATTGAAGCATGATGAAGTCAGTGATAAAGACCGGCTTTTTAAAGACCGGCTTACAAACACAACGTAAAATATGAAACTTGCTGAACCCTGAACACGGGTAGGCTGAGTTACAACATGTTGCAAATTCAGGCTTAACATCATATGAAACAAATATTTCGCATGCACGCGAGGCATGGGTTGGGGAACGCCCCAGTTCCAATCAAGAGAGGGCAAGGTTATATCACCAAGTAGAAATATTTTATCCTTCGTAAATGTACTCATGAGTTCAGACAGGGCAGCCGAAAAATCCGGTGGTGAATCGTCTGGAGGGTGATAAACAAAAGAATGGGTAATAAGTGGGTAATGGGTAAGTAAACAAAAGAACGGGAAAGATAGCAAATCTTGGGCGTAATACTCTCATGATCGTCAAGTTGTCAAGAACAAAAGACTTGAAAAATATGTTTAACTAGAACAGCAATACCGCCTCCTCTAGCCGACCTGTCGCACCGAAAAATCTGATAGTCGGTAGGAAAACCGTCACCATCAGGAATGTCGTGTTTTAGCCAGGTTTTAGTAATCACTAAAACATGTGGATCTTGACCCCAGCCTTTAATTTTTCACTTTTCTTGTCAACACTGCTGGCAATAATGTTTAATAGTCGATATTATTTCACGTTTGAATACTTAAGTCAGGCTGTCCTTGCCGCACCTGAGTTAGTGCATGACGCACCCAAGTCCTTCCTGTCTTTCTTTGGCCGCTGGCAGGACTTGAGAAGTTTAACTCTTGTGTTGGAGGTATCGTCCGAACCGTGAAGTTCATTGTGAATAATATTCCTGTCGTTTATTAGGTTATTTTCTTAGCACTTAACTTGTCATTTTTGGCATTGTACCAGAGCAGTTTTCTCTTCTGAAGGGTAGGATTTGAATACTCGGTTTGTATAGAAAGTTTACTTCCTTTACGTTTATGTGTATTGTGAAGAATCTCTTGTTTTTTATTGTAATTCTCAAAAAATATTAACGCTGGCTTTATGTGTCCTCTCGGTTTCCACTTCCCACAGAACTGCAGGAAACACAAAGTTTATGGTTATAGAGCTCGGTGAGCAATTTCTGTTTTAAGACAGTATCACTTTCTTTTGGCCCTTCGGGCTGTCTAAACACGATCAGGTTAGACTGTCTGCGACGATCCTCTAGATCGACCACTTTCACCTGCGGAGAATACCTCTTTTGCTGAATGATATTAATGTGGGCAGTTTGTTTTTCTAAGTCTGCAAAGCGGGCACTTAGGTCTGTTATCAGTTTTTCAAAACTTGCTTGTGTTGCTCTGAGAGAAGGAATATCGAGTGATACTTTATTTTGGTCAGTAACAAAACTGATCCAATAGATTACCTGTACTCATTTCAGGCGTATCAGGACCGGAGTTCATCTCGATATCACCGCATACGAGAAATTCGCATGTGAATCTGCATCATACGCAAACACAACACACTGCTGTGAGCACGGCAGGACCAGAAAACACCAGCAATAAGAAATCCATCGATACGAGCTGATGCATTCATACGAGCAGGCCAACCAAAGAAACCTGCCCGAAGCAGAAAAATGTTTTTTTGCGCCCCATGTCGCTCGATGGTCTGCTGTTCCCACTCAAGAGAAGGAAAGGGTGTCAGTGATAAGACTCCGCCTTGGTCTTCTTGGTGATCTTGATCTTGTTCTTCTGCTTGGTAGAACTGCTTTAAATAAGAAACGTCAATGGACCCACGTTGCTCGTCTGAAGAGCAGTTAGTCAACGTGTTCGACAACCAGAACCGAGTACTCGCTCTGTAAGGTCCATCCCACCTGTGCGCAAGTGATGCCGTGAATCCTCGTGCTGCGGCAGTGAGGGGATGCGTACACTCGAGTAAAAGATCACCAACGTTGAACTGACTATCTCATCGGTGCTTGTCGCACTGTTCAGTTTGTTCCAGTCTCGAAACGGCCAGTTGTTCACGATCGTCTCTTACGGAGTCTGTCTACAGAACTTTGCGTGTTTTGCCGAAACACCAAGCGAAAGCGGCTGCAATGAATTCTCCAGAGGAAATTGTAACTATATCCCAACATTTATTGTGCAGGAAAAAGCCCAGTTGATCTTTTAACAAATGTCGCAAACGCCCTTTCATGACATTTAAATGCAGCTCCCATTCAAATTAAGCACAATTAAATGCAACATTTAAACGCGGATAGTGTGAATGACAAGCACGAATTTAAAATATCGGATTATTCTTTCGGTGATGTTTGCCTGTGGGCGGTAGGTTGACATTCCTGCATGAACAATCCCCAGGCATCGCAGCAGTCGATTAACAACTTGCTGGTTAAGTACGTCGCGTTGTCCGTGATCAGGCGGGTTGGGACGCCGAACATGGTGAAGACTTCAAGCAAACGCTCCCACACTTCCTGAGATGTCGATTTCGGCGATGAACAAGCTCGACCCACTTATGAAGTGGTAGGTGACGACAAGAAGAAATTGGTTTCCGTGAGGATCCCAGGAAAAGGGCCCATTACATCACCAGCAACGGCTTGACATGGCGCATTGCTTTCTACAGCGTTCATTGTCCAAGGAGAAAACCACCACGTGGCTTCTTTTTTTGGCAAACAGCAGGAGCGTGCGTAACGCAAAATATCATGGCGCATCCCTGGCAAAGTTACTATCCTGCCTAGTTTTTTAATTGTTTTCTCTCCAGTTCGTGACCAGCAAGAACAGAATCATGGTAGTAGCGCACGAATGACTTACGCAGTTTGAGGGAAACAATGACCGGGAATGGTGCCACAATGTTTTCCTCAGCCTTTGCATATAGCTCTACAACAAGCCGACGTCTCCCAGCACATTGGAGTCGAATTCTTCTTCGCTTCCAGTGTTGACCGATGCTTAGGTGGGCACCTTTTCGATCATCTTACGGAAGAATCCGTCGTCTTGTTGGGCGGAGCGGAGGTCCTCCGTGCTCACCAAAGGTGGTACCCCTGTGGTTGTCCATGGTTTCCTGCATAGCTGCGCCTAGCCCTCCGTCCTCTTGGTCTACCTGCGCCTGCGTACAAACAGGAGCACGTGAAAGCACATTGGTAACTGCGGTTGTTGTGCCCCTCTTATACTCAGTGAAGCAATTGTAGCACTCTAATGTAAGCGCCCATGTCGCCAGTCGACCAGCCGGCTTATGAAGACGTATCAGCCAGGACAGGGCTTGGAGATCCGTCTGGACCGTTAATTCAGCTCCATCTAAAAACATGTCGAACTTTTTATTGCAACAACAATGACATGGCACTCCTTTTTAGTTACCAAATAGTTTCGCTTGTCCGCTCGGCGGTGGTAGCTGGCACACGCCACAGCCCTCAGAGCATTATCGCACTTCTGAAGCAAGACAGCTCCCAATTCAAACTCAGTGGCCTCTGTCTGTAACACAAAATGTTTGTTAAGGTCCGGCAGGTGCAGAGAGGCGTTCTCTGCTATTGTTTGTAGCAGCGTCACGAAAGGGCTCGCTGGCTTTGTCCCCAGCCCCACTTCGCGCCGTTGCGCAATAGCTCAGTAAAGGCCGAGGAAATGTTGCCGCACTATGGAATAAACTGCAGGTAAATTCCAAGCACGCCAAGAAAGCGCTGCAAACTTTCTACATCCGGTGTGGTTGGTAGTGAAGAATTCCTTGCAGCTTGTTCGGATTAGGCCGAAGGTGGCCCTCGTCGATCACAAAGCCTAACAGGTCAATCCTATAGAGAGCGATCTGAATTATACCGGGGTGAACGTGAGGCCGACAGCGTGCATTCGCTCTCATACAATACGCATATGGTTAATGTGCTCTTCAAATGAGTGTGCAAACACAGTCACATTCCTCCAAATACTAAATGGCGGATTTGTGTTTTGCGTCGCCAAGAATGATATCCATCTTTCTTTGATAGGTGCTTGGGCTCTCGCTCAAACCACATGGCAAGCGTACAAATTCAAAAATCCCTCTAAGACAAGTGAACGCTGTGTTTTTCACGCCGGCTGGGTGCGCTTTGATTGTAAAATACCCGCAAGAACAGGTAATTGTTGTGAAGTACCTTGCACCAGACATTTCATAGGTAATTTCCTGAATTGACGAAAAACTATACGCACCTCTTACAGTCATCACAATTATTTTGTGGTAATACACACAAATGCTTATCGCCTAATCTTTGTTTTCTATGCGCACAACTGCAAACACCCACGGGCTTTTGGATGGGTGGACCATTCCGATTTCCAACATTTCATCTAATGTCTTATCAACACCCACTCTTTTCCGATGGCTCAGCAGCCTTCGATTGCATCACCAAGGGCGTGAGTTTCTGTTGTGTACACGATGTTTCAACAGTGTCGTTTTCCCAGGCGTTTCTGCTAGCATACTGCCAAACTGCATAAAAAGCACTTCGAGCCGCCTCCTCCAGCGCGAAAGTGTACGGCGCGAAGTTCTTAGTAGGACGTACGAGCTTTGTTGAACGAGTGAGACCACGTTATAACGCCACGTCAGCTACTGCGAGTTGAGTGTGTTTATCAAGAAAGTATGGATCAACAAAAGTGTTGTGGTCGAATGTTTGGGGCCGGCGGTTTTTATGTATGACCTGAAATTAGGGCATTCCATGCGAGGTGAGGTATTACAGAATAGTCAATTGGGAGTTGCTACCCTAGGAACTCGTCCAGATTGCTTCATGGTCTGGATGTCGTGCCCATTACAGTGAGTATTGCTCTTATTTTTGCGGCCTTCAACCTTCAACCTCTGGGGTAACGGTGAGTTAAACCCTTTCCCAATGATAAAGGCGTCTGTGCTTCTAACTTCAGGCGCGAATGCACGTGAACTGGTGAGGAGAGCACCAGGCAAGCGATCAAGAGTGAAAGCAATCGCATAGAAGTTGGTTTCATAACCCGAGAGACCCAGGTTAGCCTCCAAACAACTGAATTGTTTTTCCCCCCTGCTATGTGTCTTTTTTTATGTGGCAGCGGCGTGTTATTTGTTGGGTTGCCCTTAATTGGCGGGGGGGGGGGGGGCAGGAGTTGGCTGGGATATTACTTTTTTTATGCTTTAATTATTTATTCTCGACCTCACAAACCCACGAGTGGGCATGACTCACCTTTTCAAAATAAGACGCCCTGACAAGCTTACATAAAATGGTTTTTGCGCGCCTAAATTGATGGTATGTTTTTTTTGAATTTCTTCTTCAAAATTAACCCTTTTGACTTTACCACTTGTATTAATTCCTATCCGGCCTTTCTTGTAGCTCCTGCACACTGCGTACCAAGAAAGCCTTTTTTTCTTTCGCATGGGCTGCACCTGTTGCTGTTTCCCGCCTCTGCTAACCACCATCCTCTGGGCGTTGGGGTGGCCAATTGGTTAGATTGCCTGTTTCACAGAAGTAAGGTCCTCGTTTAGATTCCCGGGTGTGAGGAGGTGATTTTCAAGGCAAGTAGGGAAGGGAAGAAGACGAAGTAGGTGTAGAGGTCGGGGAAGATCGCGCAGAGAGAAGTGCGAAAGAGAAAGAAGAAAGGTGGAGCGAGATGGCAAAGTCGAAGGCAGGACAACAAGGCGTTTGATGACGGCTCAGCTGGATGACATTGGCCAGGAGACCTCAAGGACAAGCCACAGCTTCCATCTATCCTCCATGACTCACGACACCTCTAAAACGACAACAACCCAAGTCAGCCTTTTCTTGGAGCAGGGAGCAGCGTCAGCAAGCCACTCCGGTGACGAGAGGAACGGGTTCGGGGAGCTAAAGGCTCGGTGTGAACGTTCAGAGTACCTCCACTTTGAGCCGCACAACCTTCGCAGTGTGAAAAAATTGCAAAGACGCCAGTACGTTGACAACGCAGTGGTCTTGGACCAGTGAGACCAAAAGAGCCACCTTGTCATCAGCCTACTGTAGCAGTGCTACGGACCAGCGCCAGCACACCGCTCCAACGTACGGACATCCAATGTTAGGGGGCTGTTTTACGGGCACAAATAATGAAGTGCTCGAGCCAATGTCGTGAAAGAGCGCCTGGCTAAAGGAAGAAGAGGCGAGGAAGCGGGACAGAGGAGCAAGCCGGAGGCAGGATATGGGCGGCTCGCATAGTTTTCTGCGGCACGATCCCAGGAGACTCAAACCTATACGAATCTTTCTCCAGACCACCGACTTTGGCCACCGACTTTGGCCAGCTCTCGAAGCTTCCGCTACGCAGCCCTGTTTTTTTACTGGCCAGTGCTCGGAAAACAGCGCCGCCAACGCCACGATGGCGCCAAGGCCCAGCGCATATTTTACAGCACACCAAAAGCCAGCGACTTCCGCACGCGAGTCCCAACATTAGTAGCCTGGACATTTTTATAGATATTATTTGTGTGTAGAATATTCTGGTTACCCGTGGTTTATTTTATTAATTTTCTCTTTATTGTACTTCGTGTTTGTCGTCACGCACCTCGTACTCCCGTGCTGGGTCGGATAGCCCCTCTTTGTTGTAATAACCATCTGCATCACACCGGGTCGTCGCTAACCACATTTTTTTTCAACGGCCCTAGTCAAACTACTTGTGGGCAACTTGTCTCCGCACCCATTTCCCTCACATTTTTTTTTGTCTTGGCATGGTCCCTGTTTGTACTTCACCAACGATCATATTTTTGTGGTAATACTTCGTGGTGGAACAAAAGGCTTAGACTGCTACCCTGTTAAAAAAACGGCCCGATTTGTCTTTTTGTTGACTTTCACCAAATGTACTCGATTCTCGTCTACTACGTCGCGCCATACCCATGGCGTGACACGATGTCTGCAAAACTAGGCAGATGTCCTAACTTTGAGACATTTAAAGGCTTTTGTCACGTGCTTGTGCAGAACTCATCGATACCAATGACTGAGTTTTTTTCCGCCTATCACCTCTACTGATTTCGGTATATGACGTATCCCATAACAAAGGCGCCCGCTGTACTCCCACGACTACCACCACTACCACGCAGTGCTCACTGCAATAGAAATATGTCCTAAGCCTGCAGAAATTCTCCAGTCCTTTTTCCATCAGGTCTCAGAACCCACCTGGCCACTGATGCAAAAAAGAGCAAGGCGGCTACTTGTCGCTAAACTCTGTTCTCAAGTTGCCGGTCATGGTTCTTTTCATGTTCAAGTGTAGACAATTAAGAAATGGCAGGTTCAGCAACGCCCCATGACACATGAAAAAGAGCGCGTTTTCGTAGCTCTGGCGAATATAGATGTGTTGTTTCTCGATAAGAGTCCCACCTGTTGACTGAACTCTCAAAAAGAGAGCCCCCTTTAAAAAAAACTTGTAAGGGAATCGAGTGAACGGAAATCAACACCTAAATTAAATGCTTTCATTGCTGACAAATAGAAACCTCGGGATTTTTCTGAACTATTCGTCCTTCTGAGAGATGCTTTCTCGAGCAGCTTTGACGCAGCGCTCATGCCGAGCCATTAAGCAACCGTCCACACGGCTGCCTATGTCACCCGACGAATCTTGCCGAGCGAAGCTCCGTGCTGTATAATAATATTAAAGAATTCCTCTGGATGGGCTGTGAAGAGGTGTCATACGTACTTAGTATAGCAGTGAAGGCATGCATTTGACTGTTAATTTGTCGCGCGGATAGTTAACAGAAAAGTCATCTAGGAGAAGTATAAATTGGGAAAATTCTAGGCCAACAAGACTGAGGAAAAGTGGCGAGGAGGCAACGAGCCCATGATTATGTGTTTATAGTTTACGGCTCAACATGCTAGAATAAATAATTGCGTAACGTAAGTGCGGCGCGCAGTATTATCGTTTCCTGCGCCTCTAGCTATTTCAAAACGGTACAGCAGAAAATGCAGCGCTATCAGTCAACTCCAATTTCCGGCACTTTTCCAATCTTAACTGGCGATTGATTTTGAAAGCACATAAAAGTGTTTTGTTTAGGTTTAGGCGCTTAGGCTGAAAAACGAACTTTTAGGCCTTGGTTTACTACCGTCGAGTAAAAAAGATGCTCGCAAAAATTAGTGCCCTTCGACTTTGTGAAAACGAATAACCCGCGAAGAAGCAAGACCTCCAGGGAGCGCAAAAAACAAAATACGTATGTTTACTATTTACAAATGAGCGCACTTCCTAGCCAATTAACTGTATGAGATTTGGAAATACCCGTGCTTTTTCCTAGCGGATAAATATACAGCTGTCCCTTTCTTCCCGCGTCGTAGGCATGTCACTGTTTGTGTAACACGCCAAAATAATCTACTCTACCACTAAGGACACCGGTATGGTCATATTGGTTTTTTTGACGGCCGAGTTTAAACCTTTCCCCAACCCATTTGACATGTCTACAGTAAGAGCATGGAACATTTGGCTGCGCGTTCCCGCCACCCGCTGTCTCACACCAATCCTCACTCGTGCACCCATAACCGGCAACTGGTCATGAGCAGGTGCTTACAAGTGAAACAAAACGTCGACCATGCCTTTCGGAAAACCCTTTAAGCTGCGCAAGTGATATTGCCCAACTTAGGCGTACTAAGAGGGCCAGTTCCTGTTGACCCGGGGTGCATTCGCAGCTACTAGACCAGCTGGAACTTGAGGCATGGGTGGTGGCAGCTTTTCGTTGTTTTCGCGCCCATTCCCACTTCAGTTCTGCCTGACACCTCTTCAGTTTCCGCTCTTCTTACTTCAAGTGAACGACATGCGCCCGTCCCATACCAAGTTAACAACTCGAAGGCCTCGACCTTTATACTGGCTGACACAAACGTGGGTGTCCGTCTTATTGCCGACTCATAGGTTGTCTGTGCGACAGAATGTCTGTGCGACAGAACAACCCAGACCCAAACCGCTCGATTTTGGAGGACAGCTGACAGGGCGCGTTGAACCATGAAACTTCTGCGTCTAAATCTGCGACCACAGCATGGGTATCTCTTCGGTAGCAGCATTAAGCCCTGCTTTGCTTGCATGCCCCCTTTCTCCACCCCCAACCCGTGCACGCCTACACCAGCACGGGGAGATGGACGTACAATCAGGCATGCAATGCACCGGCGAAGGGTGAGTCAAATGGCTATATATGCAGCCAGACTAGATCTCATAATATTCTTTCGTCAGGAAAACAATGACCAGTTGGTCAATGGGGGCCGTCGGCGCGATAACGTCGCTCGGAATGCCTTTCAAGCTAAAGAAGAATTATGTGCTCACGCCGGCGTTCCAACGGGGCCAGTTGCTGTCAACCGGCAGGGACCCACAGCTAGTGGGCGAGGTGTAATTTGAGTAGGCAACGGGCGCGGCTACATTATCAGTGGTTGTGGTGGAGGCGGGGTTCGGGCGTTTTTAAATCAATTCGCGCTCCTGTTGGTTCTCGGAAATCACCTGATAGCGGCGCTACGGCTGCTGTAAACCGACTGCGCAACTGAATAAAGAGGCAGCGGTGGTGGGGAGCGGAATAACCATCGTGATTACCGCTGCAAAAGAGGAACCGGCTGTCGGGGGGGGAGGGAAGGGAGCTTTGAAGCGGCGCCAAGTAAATTGGCTTCACCAGAATGAAACCTAGGGAAGAATGGGGGGGAACGGAGGGCGGAGGGAACCATATACTGCTTTGCAGTAAAAAGCCTTGGTCTAGTAAACGCGTGACGTCACTCCCCCCGATTTGTATTTAATGTCTTAGGAAGGGGGTTTCAGAAAATGCAGCTTCTCTTCTGAAAATTGAAAAATACACCAACAGAATCAAACAAATAAATTTCGCTTCATTACGTCAAAAATCCAGCACAACCTGTACGAACTGCAAAAGTTCTAAAATATAGCAGTTCATAAGAGTTAGATCCCGTTGGTATTAGTGTATGGCGCCCAAGTCATCAATGTCCATTTAAAGCGCGTGTTGTTTTAGTTCATTGTTTGAATCGATCTTTATTGGCTTTTTATGGTAAATTTTTAAGAGACCACAAAACACATACCTTAACCGACACCACCCATATTTCCTCCATTGCAAATAAAAAATGGCTTTAGAGACCTAATGCTCGGTGACCAAATGGTTCTCACGTACCGCCCAAGTTTTGAAAGTTTGCGCAGAGGCATGGACTCATGGTTTGGCTTATTAGTTGTTTGGTCACTTTTTGTGAATGCCAAAATCGATATTGCCGAAATATTCCTAATTTTTAAAACTGCCTGAAAGACATTGTTCCATGTATCAGGAAAGTCTCGCTGACAAGCGTCGTTGCACGACTTTAAAACATAATTCACAGCTCTTATATGACGCAACTCATATAGCCAATACGTAAAGAAAACTCAAAATGGCATTGAACTCAACCTTACATGGAATACCTCGAAGTGTGAGAATGCCTGTTTTACACGGAAAACATATATGATACGCTCCATGTTTTTCCAGAACTAATCATCAACATCATCATCAGCATCATCATAATCACCAACTTATCTACGCCCACTACAGGGCAAAGGCCTCTCCCACTAATCTTCAATTATCCCGGTCCTGTGCTAACTACGACCAATTTATCCACGCGAACATCTTAATCTCATCTGCCCATCTAACTTTCTGCCGCCCCTGCCATGCTTGCCTTCTCGAGCGATTCCTTCTGTTACCCTAATGACCAGCGGTTATCTTGCCTTCGCATTACATACACTGCCCACGTGCAATTCTTCGTCTTAATTTCTACTACCATGTCCTTAAGACAAGTTTGTTCCCTGACCCACTCCGTTCTTCTCTTTTCCCTTAATGTGCACCTATCATTTTCCGTTCCATTGCGCGTTGAGTCGTCCTCAGTACAAGTTGAACCCTCTTAGTGAGCCTCCAAGTTTCTGCCCCCTAGGTGAGTACCGGTAAGATGCAGCTGTCATACACTTTCTTCTTTAAGGGCGATGGTAGGCTGCCATTCATTATCTGAGAATGCCTGCCGAATGCATTCTACCCCATTTGCATACATTGAATTATCTCTGCCTCATGGTTGGGATCCGGGTTCAGCACTTGGCCTAAGTAGATAGATTGCCTTACCACTTCCACTGCCTCGCCACCTATTTCAAACCGCCTGCTGTCCGGGTGGTATTGATCATTACTTTAGTTTTGCGCATATTAATATTCAGGCGCATGGTTCTACTCTTGTCCAGTGCGGTAAGCATGCTTTGCAATTCTTCCCATTAGTTACTTAACAAGGCAGCGTCATCAGAAAATCTGAGGTTACTGAGGTATTCTCGATTAACACTTACCCCCACCTGTTCCCAAGCCAATGTTCTGAATATTTCTTGTAAACATGCTGTGAATAACATTGGGGAGATTGTGTCTCCTTGCTTGATGCCCTTCCTAATAGGTACGTTACTGCTCTCTGTATGGAGGATGATGGTAGCTGTGGACCCACATCAAATATTCTTAGTATTCTTACATAATGCTCGTTCCATATGCACCTTGGTTCCATAATGCCGGAATGACTGCTGTGGTTTCAACCGAGTCAAAAGCTTCCTCATAGTCCATGAAGGCTATATATAGGGGTTCAGTATACTCAGTGCACATTCCTGAACTAATTACGCCTGAATTGATCGTCGGGTGTCAAACACTCCTTGCCTCTTACAGACCATAAAATGAGAAAGACATACGTCCAACTTGTAACACCTATAGCCTGCACAGCAGTGAGATTTTCTATAGAAAATTCCCGCAAGGCGCAAGAAAAAATGTTCAACAGCTTTTGTTCTTTTCGCATGTGCGAACAATCTTTCCGCTTCCACGGCTTGGAGTCCGCGCATGGTATCTCTATTGTGTTCTACTGAACGAGTGCAGAGTGTAGAATTCCGCTTTCTAATAAAAGAACATAACTTTCGATAGAGCGTTTCGAGTATCAAGAAGAATTTTGGATGGCAGACGTCAAACTTCGACTCCTCCGCGGCTGTCCCGACAATAATTATTGAATTTACTTTATTAAAACTGGAAAAGACATTGACGTCTGTACTTACCCACCATACGTTTATCTGAGTGCAGCGTACATAATTTGAAATGATCTGAGTTGAGGTGTCACAGATCAGAGCTCGTTTTTCCCACAAGTTACTTTGGTTGAGTGTAATTACCAAAGAACATTTCCAATGTGGGCTAATTATTGACACGTGTTGATTATTCACAGTTTGTCCAGAAATCAAGGTTTTTGTTCTCCAACTTGATGGTATATAAGGTCGTCATTTAGTATCTGTATCGTGCAATGACGTTTTAACTGTGCAAGGTGGTATACTAAAACAAGAAACTACAGGCCAAAAGTCGCTGGACAATGCCGACAAAGAAAAAGAGCAGTGAGACCAAAAGGTCGAACAGGAATCAGAGAAAACAATATAAAAAATATATTTGAAAACACAATATTGCAAATGATGAATGGCGACAACGTAGCTTAAAAAAACATACGTCGAGCCTCCGCCATGAACAAAAGTAAATCGTGAAAAGTAAAAAAACCCAGCAAGAAGTCAGCTGGAGCCATCGCGCAGAATATAGAACAACCTTTGAAAACAGATTCGCACTTTAAAAAAGAGAACCGGGATAGTGAAGAAAGAATATATGTAAAACAAACAAAGGTAATCAGATAATCAGTAGCAGCTGTGAGAGAAAAAGCATGCGGGAAGCAAACTAGATACCAACAGAGAATA